>NW_027325367.1:28693058-29300268 GCF_036924035.1 Leuresthes tenuis | reverse complement strand
GTGACAACCATGTGTGCTGAGTTAATTTCCATGTTGATGTTGTCTAAGTCACCCAGTATGCACAGTGTGGGGCATGCAGGGATGCTACACTTTAGCCATGTTGATAGGTCCTCACAGACTTCAAGCCAGAACTTCTGGACAGGCGCAGAAAACCACAAAGCGTGTGCATAATCATCAGGTGTGTTATCTGTGCAATGTGAGCAGATGTTTGAGTGTGTTAGACCCATCCTGAACATCCTTTGTCCTGTATAGTGTGTTCTATGAAGGATTTTGTATTGTATGAGCTGTAAATTAGGATTTCGAGTCTTTATGAAGGTGTTCAAACATATTTGTGGTTAGAAGCTATGACCAGAACTGATGGATAAATCTGCCTCCCATTTTGAGGATGGAAGAGACATTGTGTCATCTATCTTAGACAATAATTTATATGTTTTGATAGTAGTTTTGGGGTACAGATGCTTAGAAATTCTGCTACCCTAGTCGGGGGTTGTAAGTCTGGTTGGTGGAGGATATATCAGTCCATCCACCCATCATCTGCCGCTTATCCGGGGGTCGGGTCGCGGGGGCAGCAGCTTGAGCAGAGAAACCCAGACGTCTCTGTCCCCGGCCACTTCCTCCAGCTCTTCCGGGGGGACCCCGAGGCGTTCCCAGGCCAGCCGAGAGACATAGTCTCTCCAACGTGTCCTGGGTCTCCCCCGGGGTCTCCTCCCAGTGGGACGTGCCCGGAACACCTCCCCAGGGAGGCGCCCAGGGGGCATCCTAACCAGATGCCCGAGCCACCTCATCTGACTCCTCTCAATGCGGAGGAGCAGCGGTTCTACTCCGAGACCCTCCCGGATGACTGAGCTTCTCACCCTATCTCTAAGGGAGAGCCCAGACACCCTGCGGAGGAAACCCATTTCGGCCGCTTGTATTCGCGATCTTGTTCTTTCGGTCACTACCCACAACTCTTGACAGTAGGTGAGGATGGGAACGTAGATTGACCAGTAAGTAGAGAGCTTCGCCTTCTGGCTCAGCTCCCTCTTCACAACGACGGGTCGGTGCAGAGCCTGCAACACTGCAGGCGCCGCACCAATCCGCCCGTCAATCTCCCGCTCCATTCGTCCGTCACTCGTGAACAAGACCCCGAGATACTTGAACTCCTCCTCTTGGGGAAGGATCTCATTCCCGACCCGGAGAGAGCATTCCACCCTTTTCCGGCTGAGAACCATAGTCTCGGATTTGGAGGTGCTGATTCTCATCCCAGCCGCTTCACACTCGGCTGCGAATCACTCCAGTGAGAGCTGAAGGTCACGGCCTGACGACGCTAACAGAACCACATCATCTGCAAAAAGCAGAGACCCGATTCTGAGGTCGCCAAATGGGACACCCTCAACGCCCTGGCTCCGCCTAGAAATTCTGTCCATAAAAGTTAGGAACAGAATCGGTGACAAAGGGCAGCCCTGACGGAGTCCAACTCTCACTGGAAACGTATCCGACTTACTGCCGGCAATGCGGACCAAACTCTGGCACCGGTCATACAGAGACCGAACGGCCCCTATCAAGGGGTCCGGCACTCCATATTCCCGGAGCACCCCCCACAGGACTCCACGAGGGACACGGTCGAACGCTTTCTCCAAGTCCACAAAACACATGTAGACTGGTTGGGCGAACTCCCATGCACCCTCCAGGATCCTGCCGAGGGTATAGAGCTGGTCCACTGTTCCACGGCCAGGACGAAAGCCACACTGCATCTCCTGAATCCGAGGCTCGATTATCCGACGGATTCTCCTCTCCAATACCCCCGAATAGACCTTACCAGGGAGGCTGAGGAGTGTGATACCCCTATAGTTGGAACACACCCTCCGGTCCCCCTTTTTAAAGAGGGGGACCACCACCCCAATCTGCCAGTCCAGAGGCACTGTCCCCGATGTCCACGCGATACTGCAGAGGCGTATCAGCCAAGACAGCCCTACAACATCCAGAGCCTTGAGAAACTCAGGACGGACCTCATCCACCCCCGGGGCCTTGCCACCGAGGAGCTTTTTAACCACCTCGGCAACATCAGCCCCAGAAATGGGAGGCCCCGTCTCCGAGCTCTCCGACTCTGCCTCTTCCGAGCACGTGTTGGTAGGATTGAGGAGTTCCTCGAAGTACTCCCCCCACCGACTCACAACATCCCTAGTTGAGGTCAGCAAAGCCCGTCCCCACTGTAAACAGTGTTGACTGTGAGCCGCTCCCCCCCCCCCCGAGACGCCGGATGGTGGACCAGAATCTTTTCGAGGCCGTCCGGAAATCGTTCTCCATGGTCTCACCGAACTCCTCCCAGGCCCGAGTTTTTGCCTCAGCAACCGCCGAAGCCGTGGCCCGTCTGGCCCGTCGGTACCTATCAGCTTCTTCCAGGGTCCCACTGGCCAAAAAGGCCCGATAGGACTCCTTCTTCAGCTTGACGGCTTCCCTCACCACTGGTGTCCACCAGCAGGTTCGAGGGTTGCCGCCACGACAGGCACCGACCACCTTACGGCCACAACTCCGACCAGCTGCCTCGGCAATGGAGTCACGGAACATGGCCCATTCGGACTCAATGTCCCCCACCTCAAATATGGTTGAAGCTCTGCCGGAGGTGGGAGTTAAAGCTCCTTCTGACGGGGGATTCTGACAAACGCTCCCAGCAGACCCTCACAATACGTTTGGGCCTGCCAGGTCTGATCGGCATCCTCCCCCACCAGCGGAGCCAACTCACCACCAGGTGGTGATCAGTTGACAGCTCCGCCCCTCTCTTCACCCGAGTGTCCAGGACATACGGCCGCAAGTCCGATGATACAACCACAAAGTCGATCATCGAACTGCGGCCAAGGGTGTCCTGGTGCCAAGTGCACATATGGACACCCTTATGCCTGAACATGGTGTTCGTTATGGACAGTCTATGACTGGCACAGAAGTCCAACAACATAACACCACTCTGATTCAGATCGGGGGGGCCGTTCCTTCCAATCACACCCCTCCAGGTCTCACTGTCATTGCCCACGTGAGCATTGAAGTCCCCCAGCAGAACGAGGGAGTCTCCGGTAGGAGCATTCTCCAGTGCCTCCCCCAGAGACTCCAAAAAGGGTGGGTACTCTGAACTGCTGTTTGGCGCATAGGCACAAACAACAGTCAGGACTCGTCCCCCCACCCGAAGGCGGAGGGAGGCTACCCTCTCGTTCACTGGGGTAAACCCCAATGTACTGGCACACAGCCGGGGGGCAATAAGTATGCCCACACCTGCTCTGCGCCTCTCACCACGGGCAACTCCAGAGTGGAAGAGAGTCCAACCCCTCTCAAGAGTACTGGTTCCAGATCCCAAGCCGTGCGTCGAGGTGAGTCCGACTATATCTAACGGTCTGATGAAGTTTCAACAGTAAACAACAAACTTTGTATTATGAGAAAGAACCAGACTCATTCTTCAGGAATCCAAAAATAAGCTCTATTTTACGAGTTATGCACGAATTCGGATTCTCCTATAAAACGAATTCCTTAACTCAAACCAAGTTAAGACTGCTTTGTCCTTCATATTTATTCATGTCTAATCAAGTTTCAATGATAAACAACGTTGTACTTTGTAGAATGAGAAAGAACTTCTTCAGCAATAAGCATCTCTCGACAAATGACGAAATACAGATTTTGCTATAAAATTAATTGCTATCAGCCTGACTTAAAACTGTTTGTCTTCCTTATTTATCCACTTCAAATCAAGTTTCAACAATTAAAAAAATGTTGTAGTTTGAGAAAGAACAACTTAATCTTGAGCAATCAGTATAAAAAGAGGGTAAGCAAAGGTGCGAATGTCAAACCATACATGATCAAAACAGGGAGCGGAGGTGTTTGGCTGAGACAAGGTGTGAATGTCCACCCATAATTAATGAAAAGCGGGCAACAAGTAGGTTCGAATGCCCAACCATACATCATCAAAAGCAGGAGTGGATATGTTCGGCTACAAGAAGGTTTGAACGTCTGACCATAGTTTGTAAAAAGCGGGTAAGACAAGGTTCGAATGCCCGAACATACACCATCAAAGGAGGGAGCGGAGGTGTTCCGCTGTAAGAAGGTGTGAATGTCCGACCATAGTTGGTAAAAAACGGGTAAGAAAAGGTTAAAATACCCGACTGTACACAATCAGTAGCGGGTGCGGAGTTGTTCGGCTACTAAAAGGTGTGAAAGTCCGACCATGGTTTGTAAAAAGCGGGTAAGAAAAGGTGCGAATGCCCGAAAATGTATGATCAAAAGAGGGAGCGGAGGTGTTTGGCTGCAAGAAGGTGTGAATGTAAACCCATAATTACTGAAAAATGGGTAAGAAAAGGTGCGAATGCCCAACTATACATAATCAAAAGCAGGAGTGGATGTGTTCGGCTCCAAGAAGGGTTGAATGTCTGACCATAGTTTGTAAAAAGCAGGTAAGAAAAGGTTTGACTGCCCGAACATACACCATCAAAAGAGGGAGCGGAGGTGTTCCGCTGTAAGAAGGTGTGAATGTCCGACCATAGTTGGTAAAAAGCGGGTAAGAAAAGGTTAAAATACCCGACTGTACACAATCAATAGCGGGAGCGGAGTTGTTTGGCTACTAAAAGATGTGAAAGTCCGACTATGGTTTGTAAAAAGCGGGTAAGAAAAGGTGCTAATGCCCGACAATGTATGATCAAAAGAGGGAGCGGAGGTGTTCGGCTGCAAGAAGGTCTGAATGTCCAACCATAATTTGTAAAAACCGGGAAGGAAAGGCTCGAAAGCCCGACTATACACCATCAAAAGCGGGAGCAGAGTGGTTCAGCTGCAAGAAGGTCTAAATGTCCATCAATAATTGCTTTAAAACATGAAAGAAAATTTTCGAATATCGTCCGCACATGATCATAAGAAGGAGAGGAGGTGTTCAGCTGCAAGAAGGTGTGAATGTCCACCCATAATTCCTGAAAAATGGGTAAAAAAAGGTGCGAATGCCCAACCATACATTATCAAAAGCAGGTGTGAATGTCAGATCATAATTTGCAAAAAGCTGATGAGATAGGGTGAGAATGCCCGACTATACACCATCAAATGCGGGAGCGGAGGTGTTCGGCTCTGAGGAGGTGTGAATGTCCGACCATAATTGCTGAAAAATGTGTTAGAAAAGGAAAGAATGCCGGACCATACATCATCAAAAGCGAGAGAGGTGGTGTTCGGCTGCAAAAAGGTGTAAATGTTCGACTAAAGTTTGTATAAAGCGGGTAAGACATGGTGCAAATGCCTGACAAGGTATGATCAAAAGCAGGAGCGGAGGTGTTCAGCTGCAAGAAGGTCTAAATGTCCATCAATAATTGCTAGAAAACATGAAAGAAAATTTTCGAAAATCAAACCGCACATGATCATAAGTGGGAGAGGAGGTGTTCAGCTGCAAGAAGGTGTGAATGTCCACCCATTATTCCTGACAAATGGGTAAAAAAAAGGTGCGAATGCCCAACCATACATCATCAAAAGCAGGAGTGGATGTGTTCGGCTACAAGAAGGTGTGAACGTCCAACCAAAGTTTGTAAAAAGCGGGTAAGAAAAGGTTTGAATATCCAACCAAACATAATCAAAAGCGGGAGCATAGCTTTTCGACTGCAAGTAGGTGTGAATGTCAGATCATAATTTGTAAAAAGCTGATGAGAAAGGGTGAGAATGTCCGACTGCACACCATCAAATGCGGGAGCGGAGTTGTTCGGCTGTGAGTAGGTGTGAATCTCCGACCGTAATTTCTGAAAAATGTGTTAGAAAAGGTAAGAATGCCGGTCCATACATCATCAAAAGCGAGAGAGGTGGTGTTCGGCTGCAAGTAGGTGTGAATGTCCAGCCATAATTACTCACAAACGGGTAAGAAAAGGTAGTATTGCCAGACCATACATGATCAAAACAGGGAGCGGAGGTGGTTCAGCTGCAAGAAGGTGTGAATGTCCGACTAAAGTTCAAATATATTAACAAAAGCGGGAGGAGAGGTCTTCGGATGAGAGTGGTTGAGAATTTCCAACCATAATCTATAAAATTCGGTGATAAAAAGGTGTGATAGAACACTAAAAGGTGGAGCGGAAGTGTTCGGCTGCAAGAAGGTGTGAATGTCCGACTATATTTGGTGAAAAGCAGGTGAAGCAAGGTCTGAATGCCCAACCTTACATTATCAAAAGCGAGATCAGAGGTGTTTGGCTGCAAAAAGGCCATAGTTTGCCAAAAGCGGGTAAGCTGCGAATGACCAACTAAATATCAACAAAAGTGGGGGGCGGAGGTCTTCGGATGCAACTGGGTGTGAACATCCCACCATACAAGTATGGTGGAGAGGAAGCTGTGAACAGCCGACCATAGTTGGCAAAAAGCGGGTGAGAAAAGGTGCGAATGTCCAACCATACATGATCAAAACAGGGAGCGGAGGTGTTTGGCTGTGACAAGGTGTGAATGTCCACCCAAAATTAATGAAAAGCGGGCAACAAGTAGGTTTGAATGCCCAACCATACATCATCAAAAGCAGGAGTGCATGTGTTCGGCTACAAGAAGGTTTGAATGTCCGAGCATAGTTTGTAAAAAGCGGATAAGAAAAGGTTCGAATGCCCAAACATACACCATCAAAAGAGGGAGCGGAGGTGTTCCGCTGTAAGAAGGTGTGAATGTCCGACCATAGTTGGTAAAAAACGGGTAAGAAAAGGTTAAAATACCCGACTGTACACAATCAATAGCGGGAGCGGATGTGTTTGGCTACAAGAATGTGTGACAGTCCGACCATAGTTTGTAAAAAACGGGTAAGAAAAGGTGCGAATGCCCGACAATGTATGATCAAAAGAGGGAGCGGAGGTTTTCGGCTACAAGAAGGTTTGAATGTCCGACCATAGTTTGTAAAAAGCGGGTAAGAAAAGGTTCAAATGCCTGACTATACACCATCAAAAGCGGGAGCGGAGGTGTTCGGCTACAAGAAGGTGTGAAAATTCAACCATGGTTTGTAAAAAGCTGCTAAGAAAAGGTTCGAATGCCCGAATATATACCATCAAAAGCGGAAGCGGAGGTGTTCGGCTGCAAGAAGGTGTGAACGTCCGACCAAAGTTGGTAAAAAGCAGTTAAGAAAAGGTTCGAATATCCAACCAAACATAATCAAAAGCGGGAGCAGAGCTGTTCGACTGCAAGTAGGTGTGAATGTCCAGCCATAATTACTCACAAACGGGTAAGAAAAGGTAGTATTGCCAGACCATACATGATCAAAACAGGGAGCTGAGGTGGTTCAGCACCAAGGTGTGAATGTCTGACTATAGTTTGTAAAAAGCGGGTAAGATAAGGTGCGAATGCCCGACAATGTATAATCAAAAGAGGGAGCAGAGGTTTTCAGCTACAAGAAGGTTTGAATGTCCAACCATAGTTTGTAAAAAGCGGGTAAGTAAAGGTTCAAATGCCTGACTATACACCATCAAAAGCGGGAGCGGAGATGTTCCGCTGTAAGACGGTGTGAATGTCCGACCATAGTTGGTAAAAAGCGGGTAAGAAAAGGTTAAAATACCCGACTGTACACAATCAATAGCGGGAGCGGAGTTGTTCGGCTACAAGAAGGTGTGAAAGTCCAACCATCGTTTGTAAAAAGCTGGTAAGAAAAGGTTCGAATGCCCGAATATATACCATCAAAAGCGGATGCGGAGGTGTTCGGCTGCAAGAAGGTGTGAAAGTCCAACCATCGTTTGTAAAAAGCTGCTAAGAAAAGGTTCGAATGCCCGAATATATACCATCAAAAGCGGATGCGGAGGTGTTCGGTTGCAAGAAGGTGTGAACGTCCAACCAAAGTTGGCAAAAAGCAGTAAAGAAAAGGTTCGAATATCCAAACATAATTAAAAGCGAGAGAGATTGTGTTCAGCTGCAAGTAGGTGTGAATATCCAGCCATAATTACTCACAAACGGGTAAGAAAATGTAGTATTGCCAGACCATACATGATCAAAACAGGGAGCGGAGGTGGTTTAGCTGCAAAAAGGGGTGAATGTCCAACTAAAGTTCAAATATATTAACAAAAGCGGGAGGAGAGGTCTTCGGATTAGAGTGGTTGAAATTTCCAACCATAATCTATAAAATTGGGTGAAAAAAAAAGGTGTGAAGGAATGAATTTTATAGCAAAATCCGAAATCATGCATAACTCCGCAAAAGGAACGTATTGCTCAACCAAAGGGATGCTTCTTTCTCATTCAGGGTAATATGAGGAACTTTATGCTTGATACATTTTAGACATGGATAACTATGAAGGACAAAGCAATTTTAACTTGGTTTGAGCAAAGCAATTCATTTTATAGGAAAATCTGAAATCGTGCAGGACTCATGAAAGTAAGCTTATTCTCGGATTCCTGATCCTCCAGTGTTGCTCTTTCCTATACTGCAAAATAAAGCCTTGTTCTTTGTTGAAATCGATATAGACATTGATAAATATGAAGGACAAAGCAGTTTCCACTTTGTTTGAGTGAAGGAATTAATTTTATAGCAAAATCCCAAATCAAGCAGAACGTATGAAAATAAGCTTGTTTTCGGATTCCTGATCCTTCAGTGTTGCTATTTCTTCTACTGCAAAATACAATGTTGTTCTTTGTTGAAGTCAATCTAGACATTGATAAATATGAAGGACAAAGCAGTTTTAACATAGTTTGAGTAAAGGAATTCATTTTATACATAAAATCCCAAATCAAGCAGAACGTATGAAAATAAGCTTGTTTTCGGATTCCTGATCCTTCAGTGTTGCTATTTCTTCTACTCCAAAATACAATGTTGTTCTTTGTTGAAGTCAATCTAGACATTGATAAATATGGACAAAGCAGTTTTAACATAGTTTGAGTAAAGGAATTACTTTTATACATAAAATCCCAAATCATGCAGAACGTATGAAAATAAGCTTATTCTCGGATTACTGATCCTTCAGTGTTGCTCTTTCTTCTACTGCATTTGCAGCTGAAAACCTCCCGCTCCCGCTTTTGATTGTGTATAGTCGGGCTTTAAAGCCTTTTCTTACCCGGTTTTTAGAAATTATGGTTGGACATTCAGACCTTGCAGCCGAAGACATCCACTCCCTATTTTGATCATACATTGTCGGGCATTCGCACCTTGTCTTACCCGCTTTTTACAAACTATAGTCAGACATTCACACCTTGCAGCTGAACCACCTGACCTCAGCTCCCTGTTTTGATCATGTATGGTCTGGCAATACTACCTTTTCTTACCCGTTTGTGAGTAATTATGGCTGGACATTCACACCTACTTGCAGTCGAACAGCTCTGCTCCCGCTTTTGATGGTATATATTCGGGCATTCGAACCTTTTCTTAACTGCTTTTTGCAAACTTTGGTCGGACGTTCACACCTTCTTGCAGCCGAACACCTCCGCTTCCGCTTTTGATGGTATATATTCGGGCATTCGAACCTTTTCTTAGCAGCTTTTTACAAACCATGTTTGAACTTTCACACCTTCTTGTAGCCGAACACCTCCGCTCCCGCTTTTGATGGTGTATAGTCAGGCATTTGAAGCTTTTCTTACCCGCTTTTTACAAACTATGGTCGGACATTCAAACCTTCTTGTAGCCGAAAACCTCCGCTCCCTCTGATCATACATTGTCGGGCATTCGCACCTTTTCTTACCCGTTTTTTACAAACTATGGTCGGACTGTCACACATTCTTGTAGCCAAACACATCCGCTCCCGCTATTGATTGTGTACAGTCGGGTATTTTAACCTTTTCTTAACCGTTTTTTACCAACTATGGTCGGACATTCACACCTTCTTACAGCGGAACACCTCCGCTCCCTCTTTTGATGGTGTATGTTTGGGCATTCGAACCTTTTCTTACCCGCTTTTTACAAACTATGATCGGACATTCAAACCTTCTTGTAGCCGAACACATCCACTCCTGCTTTTGATGATGTATGGTTGGGCATTCAAACCTACTTGTTGCCCGCTTTTCATTAATTTTGGGTGGACATTCACACCTTGTCACAGCCAAACATCTCCGCTCCCTGTTTTGATCATGTATGGTTGGACATTCGCACCTTTTCTCACCCGCTTTTTGCCAACTATTGTCGGCTGTTCACTGCTTCCTCTCCACCATACTTGTATGGTGGGATATTCACACCCACTTGCATCCGAAGACCTTTTGTTGATATTTAGTCGGTCATTCGCAGCTTACCCGCTTTTGGCAAACTATGGCCTTCATGCAGCCAAACACCTCTGATCTCGCTTTTGATGATGTAAGGTTGGGCATTCAGACCTTGCTTCACCTGCTTTTCACCAAATATAGTAGGACATTCACACCTTCTTGCAGCCGAACACTTCCGCTCCACCTTTTAGTGTTCTATCACACCTTTTTTTTCACCGCATTTTATAGATTATGGTTGGAAATTCTCAACCACTCTCATCCGAAGACCTCTCCTCCCGCTGTTGTTAATATATTTGAACTTTAGTCGGACATTCACACCTTCTTGCAGCTGAACCACCTCCGCTCCCTGTTTTGATCATGTATGGTCTGGCAATACTACCTTTTCTTACCCGTTTGTTAGTAATTATGGCTGGACATTCACACCTACTTGCAGCCAAACACCACCTCTCCCGCGTTTGATGATGTATTGACCGGCATTCTTACCTTTTCTAACACATTTTTCAGCAATTATGGTTGGAGATTCACACTTACTCACAGCCGAACAACTCCGCTCCCGCATTTGATGGTGTATAGTCGGGCATTCTCACCCTTTCTCATCAGCTTTTTGCAAATTATGATCTGACATTCACACCTGCTTTTGATAATGTATGGTTGGGCATTCGCACCTTTTCTTACCCATTTTTCAGTAATTATGGGTGGACATTCACACCTTCTTGCAGCTGAACACCTCCTCACCCGCTATTGATTGTGTACAGTCGGGTATTTTAACCTTTTCTTACCCGCTTTTTACCAAATATGGTCGGACATTCACACCGTCTTAAAGCGGAACACCTCTGCTCCCGCTTTTGATGGTGTATAGTCAGGCATTTGAACCTTTTCTTACCCGCTTTTTACAAACTATGGTCGGACATTCAAACCTTCTTGTAGCCGAAAACCTCCACTCCCTCTATTGATTATACATTGTTGGGCATTCGCACCTTATTTACAAACTATAGTCAGACATTCACACCTTGCAGCTGAGCCACCTCAGCTCCCTGTTTTGATAGTGTATGTTCGGGCATTCGAACCTATTCTTACCCCCTTTTTACAAACTATGCTCGGAGATTCACACCTACTCACAGCCGAACAACTCCGCTCCCGCATTTGATGATGTCTTGTCCGGCATTCTAGTCTCTTCTAACACATTTTTCAGCAATTATGGTCGGACATTCACACCTACTCACAGCCGAACACTTCCGCTCCCGCATTTGATGGTGTATAGCCGGGCATTCTCACCCTTTCTCATCAGCTTTTTGCAAATTATGATCTGACATTCACACCTACTTGCAGTCGAACAGCTCTGCTCCCGCTTTTGATTATGTTTGGTTGGATATTCGAACCTTTTCTTAACTGCTTTTTACAAACTTTGGTCGGACGTTCACACCTTCTTGCAGCCGAACACATCCACTTCCACTTTTGATGGTATATATTCGGGCATTCGAACCTTTTCTTACCAGCTTTTTACAAACCGTGGTCGGACATTCACACCTTCTTGTAGCCAAACAACTCCGCTCCCGCTATTGATTGTGTACAGTCGGGTATTTTAACCTTTTCTTACCCGCTTTTTACCAACTATGGTCGGACATTTACACCTTCTTACAGCGGAACACCTCCGCTCCCTCTTTTGATGGTCTATGTTCGGGCATTCGAACCTTTTCTTACCCGCTTTTTACAAACTATGGTCGGACATTCAAACCTTCTTGTAGCCGAACACATCCACTCCTGCTTTTGATGATGTATGGTTGGGCATTTTCACCTTTTCTTACCCATTTTTCAGTAATTATGGGTGGACATTCACACCTTCTTGCAGCTGAACAACTCCTCTCCCGCTTATGATCATGTGCGGTTTGATATTCGAAAATTTTCTTTCATGTTTTAAAGCAATTATTGATGGACATTCAAATCTTCTTGTAGCCGAACACATCCACTCCTGCTTTTGATGATGTATGGTTTGGCATTCGCACCCTTTTTTTACCCATTTTTCAGGAATTTTGGGTGGACATTCAGACCTTCTTGCAGCCGAAAACCTCTGCTCCCTCTTTTGATCTTACATTGTCGGGCATTCGCACCTTATCTTACCCGCTTTTTACAAACTATAGTCAGACATTCACACCTTGCAGCTGAACCACCTCCGCTCCCTGTTTTGATCATGTATGGTCTGGCAATACTACCTTTTCTTACCTGTTTGTGAGTAATTAATCCCAAAATATTGAGCATAAAATAAGTCTTTATGCTGATGATGTATTACTTTTCCTTCAGAACTCACAGACGTCTCTCAGTCACACGATCACACTCATAAATAAATTCTCAGCACTTTCTGACTACTCTATCAACTGGTCTAAGACCACAGTTCTGCCCATTAACTGTAGGGTCCATAATATACCTGCGATCACTTTACAGTCAGGAAATATTAGATATTTAGGCATAAACATTTCCTCCAGGCTCTCAGAGCTAACAAAGCTAAATTATGTGCAATTATTAAAGACAGTAGAGGACGATCTCTCGTTGGAAGTCCTTACCTATATCACTTATGGGGAGAGTTACATCCATTAAAATGATGATACTACCAAAAGTTAACTATTTGTTCTCAATGATCCCCATAAAACCATCTGCTACTTGGTTTAAGTCACTAGATTCATGCATCTCCAAATTTCTGTGGAAAAACAAACCACCACGTATTAGTTTAAAAACCCTACAGAAGACCAAGGACAGTGGTGGATTAGATTTACCTCATTTTCAGCACTATTCCTTAGACAATAGGTTACAATATATATCAAAATGGTTTAAACCTTGTTGTTGTCACAGTTCCCAGAGACGTTGTAATCGTTGAGGATTCTATATTCACCCCCTCATTAGAGGCACGTAATGCAGATTGATGACACTGAATCTTCTTCTCTGTTCATTGCTGGCATCATTCCCAGCATCGTAAGTGTTCGTGGCATTGTTAGCCTCTTCTTCTGGATCTTGATATCGAGAATCCTTTTATATTTCTGGTTTGTCAGTCCTCTGTCTTCGTTCACCGGAGTCTTTGTCTTTTTGTCCTTGAGTTTGGTGATTTTTTCTTCTTTTGATGCCTTGACACAATGTGACAGGTGATACCACGTGGGAGATCCTGTAACTTGGATTGCTGTCCCTGTGCTGCGAAATAGCTGTGCTGCTCAAATGGTTTCTCCTTCATCATAGTTACATGCTGCCATTCCGACATCTCGCCATTCCGACATGGGTCTCCAATTGTCGGAATGGCGACACTTAATTTTTTATCAAACGTCCCACCATTCCGACACTTTTTTCCTCCTATGGTCGGAATGGCGGTATGTTTTTTGTTTTTTTTAACATACCGCCATTCCGACAGTTCCTTTTAATAGCCTATTTTTTACCCAAAACATTTTGCACTAATGATATGCCGGCGCAAATACGCCCTAAAGTTTGGCGCACAAGCTTTGCACATGCAGAGGCCACAGCCTCGCAAAGAAACTTTAATAATCTATTATCAAAATCCCCTGAATTTCAAATATAAAAATACAGATATTAATGTAACTCTGGCGAGACTGAAACTGATTAAGCAGAAATACAGTGTCAGTGAGGTATCACAGCAGCCAGCTGGAGCGGAGCTCTCCACAGAGCCCATGCGTCTTTTGCACGCTGTCATCATATGCAAAAGTAATAATTGCAATTACAGATATCACGGCTACTGCACAGGACACAGTTGGGAGCACTCTGCCTTGCCTTGCCAATAGGAGAAGAGAGAAATGACAGCATACAACGTATAAAACACAACAAAATTCAGTAAAAACGTTTATTCATGTTATTCACGTGATTTATGAGTACTCACTCCAAACACACAGCCGCAACGGTTGTAGCTTTATACAGCCTGTTGATATCTTAAGGACCTAACTGGTCACACCTGGGAGTAAATTTCATGTAGAGATTGTTTTTACATGACATTACAGCTGAACATATAGCTTTCATCCACAAACCAACGTGGGAGAGCCCGAAGACGCATGTGCCAGACGCACATAGGCATGCGTAAAACCAATTTTGACCACTTCATACTGTTTATTTGCTTTCTTTTAGTTAACTTTCGTTTCTTTTGGATTCTTGTGCGTGTTATGGAGCCGTTTTGGTCCATGTTTGTAAGCCTTTTTTTCCTGGATTAAATTTTCGGAAGTTGAAACAAGTGGCATTGGAGTGTGTGATTGAAAACCACCGCGGACTGCTTCTCCTCCTCCAGTTGCCGAGACTTTGTGTTTTTAATAACGCTTGTCTATAAACATGTGTTAAACATATAAATTGCATGAACAGAAAGAAGGGACTCACCTGTTGAGTAACACACATTTCCTTATACGGAAAGCCTTGTCGGAATGGTGGGACATTTGAACATCAGAATAGCGGGATGTCGCAATGGTGGGATGTCGGAATGGTGGGACGTTTGCATGTCGGAATGGTGGTATGTCGGAATGGTGGTATGTCGGAATGGTGGGATGTCGGAATAGCGGGATGTCGGAATGGCGGGATTTCGGAATGGGTGTTGCCACCCCCTTCATCATATACACAGTTATTTATACATCACCTTCCACCATGAAACGTTGTCCCTTTTTGTTTCTCTCTTTGTTCTTAAAATGCTGTTATGCATGTCTAAACCAATCCATTAAATTAGATCATTTTGGCAGTAAAGCGATCTACAATGTGCTTGGTCGCAAAGCTGCTCATCTGTGGTAAACAGCTCTTCAGAAAGGCATTCTTCAATTGATTTCACGAATTCTATGTAATAATTTTGTGATTTCCTACAAAACTACACTTCTTCTCCCATCTGTCTGAGTATTTAATATTGTCTGGGTCCCGTTAAAACATGTATTTTTCCCATCTAATTCCTTGTTTGCTTTAAAACAAGTATTCCCCATTTTCTATCCCTTCAGTAGCCAACCAGTTTGTATGGAGTACACTGGAGCAACTTGACTGATCAGTAAAACACTGCTTTTGTTGTCACCGCAAGGCTTCCCCCGTCGGTTGTTTCACTGAGACTACTGAGTAACTATAACTCAACACAGTTTATACACATAACATTCCTATACATACTAACAAACAAACAAAAAATTATTTATCGCAATTTTCTCATCTCTGTTTGAACGTACACCCAGGTAAATATTCCTGTAGTCTTCTCATACCGACTATGGACCCATTCATTGTTTAACTTCACTGTTTTGCAAATCCTAATTGAATATTACACATTGACATTGAACTTTACTTGATAAGCAGGTCTTCATTGCATTCAGCAGCCTATATGTGAGCATCTATGTGTAAGCTGTTCTTCTTTGCATTTATCAGCAGCAAGCAATTCTTCATTGCACATGCATATGAAAATAGTAAAACAATTCCAATGCGTTAGCGAAACCTTCTATATCAGGAGTGTCCATCATGATGCTGGGAATAGAACCTCTTTCCTAGAATAGTTCAACCTTCATTACTCAACTGATCATAACTCCGCAATGAGCACATTTCAAAGTATCATTCCTCTACATGTATTCAAAAATCTATGTGTAAATGTTTAATATTTCTTATATTTGTTGATGTCATTCTGTGTGCATGTGGCCTAAACCCAATCTCTGTGTGGCAATTTTAATTTAAACAAGTTGAACTCTGCCTCTGATCATTTAAAAAAGGTGTGTACCAATATCAACCTTTCTCAGGTAATTACTGATCCTACAAAACCAAAGAGATCCTTCAAGGTTGTCCCTGATTGGCTCAATCTTAACATATCAAAGGTAGAAAATCCGCAGTATCTGAACTTGGTGTTAGTTATCACTGCTCAATAGCCTGTATCAGAATTGCAAAAATGAAAACATTAGGTCCACGCTTGGTATCCAGATCCTGAAACATCTCCATGAGCAGGCTTTTTTTTAACTGATCTGTTGAATAGTTATATGACACTGTTAAAATCCCAGATGAAGATCTAGCACTTGACCATTTTTGTAAATCTTCTAATTCCATAGTTGATAAACACGCCCCTTTTAAAAAGTATAGAACTTAGAACAGGTCTATCCCTGGCTTTCGGCAGAACTGTCTTCTTTACTTTTTTTTCCCCTCTTCCTGTTCAGCATTATGTCAGAAGAATTGTAGTCTGAATACCTTTGATGCCAAACAGATTTGTTTTGCCAAGGGAAGTTTTATAAATGTAAAGCTCCCCTTAATGCCCATTTATTTATTTCTGTTTACAATATATGACATGAACTGAACTGAACCGGACCGGGGGACAAGGAAAGAAGAAGAGGAAAGAAGAGGAAACAGAACAAAAATAGAAACAAAAACCAGACAACCAGCTGCTACACCTGTAAAAAACAAAACAGACAACAATCCATGGCCTATGAGGGGAATCCAGCCTTAGCGCCACCAGGAGCACCTGAAAGCAGACAAGCAGAGAAAAAACAAACACACAAACAAACAAAAACAAGCACAAGAAGCGGCAATCGCATACAACACAGCTGTGGATATAGATGACCTGAGACGACATGATAATACATCAACTGCTTAGTGACCATGCTACTGGACTAATGAATGTGTGTGTGTGTGTGTGAGAACATGCAACACCCATGGCACAGGACCTACATGATAACCGTGCTTAGTTATGAGTGTATAAGCGTACAGGGCCACAATCCACAGCCCCCCCCCCAAGCAATCAGAAGCAGGCAGAGAGGGCCACAAGACCCAGGCCACCAGCAGCCCCCACAGAGCACAGAACCCAGGCAGCCCACTGCAGGGGCAACCACGCATCCACCCAGAAGACTGCAGAGGAAGCCCCCGGAAAGAGCCCCCATAAGCATAGGGCAGAGGCACTCCGGGAACCAGGGGTAACAGCCCACCGACCCCGCCAGGCCCCAGCCGCCCAGACATGGGCCGTGCACTGGACCTGGGCCCCAGGAGCCCGAGCGCCCCCAAACCCCCCGGCAGAGGCCCCACCCAATACCCAGGAGGGCCAAGCGCCCCAGACAGCCACAAAGTGGGTCAGCGCCTGCCCCAGCGCCCCTGGCCAAGTGCCCTGGGAGTCAAGACGTGCCCACAGGTGGGTGAAGTCGCGAGCAGTGGGGAGAGGCAACGCTGATGCCCCATCGGGAGAAACACAGGCAGGCCAGGCGACAGCAAGTCCCAGATCCAGGCCCAATCATTACCACACACACTTTCACGTCCCATACATCCACACATCCACACATCCTACCTCCCTCAACTCTGCTGGGGTGTAGTGCAGCGGGCACACCAGGAGGCCAGCAACCCCCCAGCCACCACAGACCCCGAACCAGCAGAACAATTAATTAATCCTCCTGGCCCCTCCTGCCCCGAGCAGACACCAGGAAGCAGGGGTGTGCGAAGAAGACCCCTCCCCTCACCCTTCTGGCTCTTCAATATTTTCTAATAGTGAGCAATTAAAATTGAGGGGCAGCCAAACTTGTAGAACTGGGAGCGCGGCACTCTGGGCAGCCTACATACCCAAAGAAAATTTCTAAACTGGTTAATACACAGATTGTTCTTCGCTTTCCAGTTTATGAGAATAGTTTTCTTTGCGATACATAACACTGTGACAACCATGTGTGCTGAGTTAATTTCCATGTTGATGTTGTCTAAGTCACCCAGTATGCACAGTGTGGGGCATGCAGGGATGCTACACTTTAGCCATGTTGATAGGTCCTCACAGACTTCAAGCCAGAACTTCTGGACAGGCGCAGAAAACCACAAAGCCTGTGCATAATCATCAGGTGTGTTATCTGTGCAATGTGAGCAGATGTTTGAGTGTGTTAGACCCATCCTGAACATCATTTGTCCTGTATAGTGTGTTCTATGAAGGATTTTGTATTGTATGAGCTGTAAATTAGGATTTCGAGTCTTTATGAAGGTGTTCAAACATATTTGTGGTTAGAAGCTATGACCAGAACTGATGGATAAATCTGCCTCCCATTTTGAGGATGGAAGAGACATTGTGTCATCTATCTTAGACAATAATTTATATATTTTTGATAGTAGTTTTGGGGTACAGATGCTTAGAAATTCTGCTACCCTAGTCGGGGGTTGTAAGTCTGGTTGGTGGAGGATATATCCATCCATCCATCCATCATCTGCCGCTTATCCGGGGGTCGGGTCGCGGGGGCAGCAGCTTGAGCAGAGAAACCCAGACGTCTCTGTCCCCGGCCACTTCCTCCAGCTCTTCCGGGGGGACCCCGAGGCGTTCCCAGGCCAGCCGAGAGACATAGTCTCTCCAACGTGTCCTGGGTCTCCTCCCAGTGGGACGTGCCTGGAACACCTCCCCAGGGAGGCGCCCAGGGGGCATCCTAACCAGATGCCCGAGCCACCTCATCTGACTCCTCTCAATGCGGAGGAGCAGCGGTTCTACTCCGAGCCCCTCCCGGATGACTGAGCTTCTCACCCTATCTCTAAGGGAGAGCCCAGACACCCTGCGGAGGAAACCCATTTCGGCCGCTTGTATTCGCGATCTTGTTCTTTCGGTCACTACCCACAACTCTTGACCATAGGTGAGGATGGGAACGTAGATTGACCAGTAAGTAGAGAGCTTCGCCTTCTGGCTCAGCTCCCTCTTCACAACGACGGGTCGGTGCAGAGCCTGCAACACTGCAGGCGCCGCACCGATCCGCCCGTCAATCTCCCGCTCCATTCGTCCGTCACTCGTGAACAAGACCCCGAGATACTTGAACTCCTCCTCTTGGGGAAGGATCTCATTCCCGACCCGGAGAGAGCATTCCACCCTTTTCCGGCTGAGAACCATAGTCTCGGATTTGGAGGTGCTGATTCTCATCCCAGCCGCTTCACACTCGGCTGCGAATCACTCCAGTGAGAGCTGAAGGTCACGGCCTGACGACGCTAACAGAACCACATCATCTGCAAAAAGCAGAGACCCGATTCTGAGGTCGCCAAATGGGACACCCTCAACGCCCTGGCTCCGCCTAGAAATTCTGTCCATAAAAGTTAGGAACAGAATCGGTGACAAAGGGCAGCCCTGACGGAGTCCAACTCTCACCGGAAACGTATCCGACTTACTGCCGGCAATGCGGACCAAACTCTGGCACCGGTCATACAGAGACCGAACGGCCCCTATCAAGGGGTCCGGCACTCCATATTCCCGGAGCACCCCCCACAGGACTCCACGAGGGACACGGTCGAGCGCTTTCTCCAAGTCCACAAAACACATGTAGACTGGTTGGGCGAACTCCCATGCACCCTCCAGGATCCTGCCGAGGGTATAGAGCTGGTCCACTGTTCCACGGCCAGGACGAAAGCCACACTACATCTCCTGAATCCGAGGCTCGATTATCCGACGGATCCTCCTCTCCAATACCCCCGAATAGACCTTACCAGGGAGGCTGAGGAGTGTGATACCCCTATAGTTGGAACACACCCTCCGGTCCCCCTTTTTAAAGAGGGGGACCACCACCCCAATCTGCCAGTCCAGAGGCACTGTCCCCGATGTACACGCGATACTGCAGAGGCGTGTCAGCCAAGACAGCCCTACAACATCCAGAGCCTTGAGAAACTCAGGACGGACCTCATCCACCCCCGGGGCCTTGCCACCGAGGAGCTTTTTAACCACCTCGGCAACCTCAGCCCCAGAAATGGGAGGCCCCGTCTCCGAGCTCTCCGACTCTGCCTCTTCCGAGCACGTGTTGGTAGGATTGAGGAGTTCCTCGAAGTACTCTCCCCACCGACTCACAACATCCCTAGTTGAGGTCAGCAAAGCCCGTCCCCACTGTAAACTGTGTTGACTGTGAGCCGCTCCCCCCCCCCGAGACGCCGGATGGTGGACCAGAATCTTTTCGAGGCCGTCCGGAAATCGTTCTCCATGGTCTCACCGAACTCCTCCCAGGCCCGAGTTTTTGCCTCAGCAACCGCCGAAGCCGTGGCCCGTCTGGCCCGTCGGTACCTATCAGCTTCTTCCAGGGTCCCACTGGCCAAAAAGGCCCGATAGGACTCCTTCTTCAGCTTGACGGCTTCCCTCACCACTGGTGTCCACCAGCAGGTTCGAGTTTCCGCCACGACAGGCACCGACCACCTTACGGCCACAACTCCGACCAGCTGCCTCGGCAATGGAGTCACGGAACATGGCCCATTCGGACTCAATGTCCCCCACCTCAAATATGGTTGAAGCTCTGCCGGAGGTGGGAGTTAAAGCTCCTTCTGACGGGGGATTCTGACAAACGCTCCCAGCAGACCCTCACAATACGTTTGGGCCTGCCAGGTCTGATCGGCATCCTCCCCCACCAGCGGAGCCAACTCACCACCAGGTGGTGATCAGTTGACAGCTCCGCCCCTCTCTTCACCCGAGTGTCCAGGACATACGGCCGCAAGTCCGATGATACAACCACAAAGTCGATCATCGAACTGCGGCCAAGGGTGTCCTGGTGCCAAGTGCACATATGGACACCCTTATGCCTGAACATGGTGTTCGTTATGGACAGTCTATGACTGGCACAGAAGTCCAACAACATAACACCACTCTGATTCAGATCGGGGGGGCCGTTCCTCCCAATCACACCCCTCCAGGTCTCACTGTCATTGCCCACGTGAGCATTGAAGTCCCCCAGCAGAATGAGGGAGTCTCCGGTAGGAGCATTCTCCAGTGCCTCCCCCAGAGACTCCAAAAAGGGTAGGTACTCTGAACTGCTGTTTGGCGCATAGGCACAAACAACAGTCAGGACTCGTCCCCCCACCCAAAGGCGGAGGGAGGCTACCCTCTCGTTCACTGGGGTAAACCCCAATGTACTGGCACACAGCCGGGGGGCAATAAGTATGCCCACACCTGCTCTGCGCCTCTCACCACGGGCAACTCCAGAGTGGAAGAGAGTCCAACCCCTCTCAAGAGTACTGGTTCCAGATCCCAAGCCGTGCGTCGAGGTGAGTCCGACTATATCTACGGTCTGATGAAGTTTCAACAATAAACAACAAACTTTGTATTATGAGAAAGAACCAGACTCATTCTTCAGGAATCCGAAAATAAGCTCTATTTTACGAGTTATGCACGAATTCGGATTCTCCTATAAAACGAATTCCTTAACTCAAACCAAGTTAAGACTGCTTTGTCCTTCATATTTATTCATGTCTAATCAAGTTTCAATGATAAACAACGTTGTACTTTGTAGAATGAGAAAGAACTTCTTCAGTAATAAGCATCTCTCGACAAATGACGAAATACAGATTTTGCTATAAAATTGCTATCAGCCTGACTTAAAACTGTTTGTCTTCCTTATTTATCCACTTCAAATCAAGTTTCAACAATTAAAAAAATTTTGTAATTTTGAGAAAGAACAACTTAATCTTGAGCAATCAGTATAAAAAGAAGGTAAGCAAAGGTGCGAATGTCAAACCATACATGATCAAAACAGGGAGCGGAGGTGTTTGGCTGAGACAAGGTGTGAATGTCCACCCATAATTAATGAAAAGCGGGCAACAAGTAGGTTCGAATGCCCAACCATACATCATCAAGAGCAGGAGTGGATATATTCGGCTACAAGAAGGTTTGAACGTCTGACCATAGTTTGTAAAAAGCGGGTAAGAAAAGGTTCGAATGCCCGAACATACACCATCAAAGGAGGGAGCGGAGGTGTTCCGCTGTAAGAAGGTGTGAATGTCCGACCATAGTTGGTAAAAAGCAGGTAAGAAAAGGTTAAAATACCCGACTGTACACAATCAATAGCGGGAGCGGAGTTGTTTGGCTACTAAAAGATGTGAAAGTCCGACTATGGTTTGTAAAAAGCGGGTAAGAAAAGGTGCTAATGCCCGACAATGTATGATCAAAAGAGGGAGCGGAGGTGTTCGGCTGCAAGAAGGTCTGAATGTCCAACCATAATCTGTAAAAACCGGGAAGGAAAGGCTCGAAAGCCCGACTATACACCATCAAAAGCGGGAGCAGAGTGGTTCAGCTGCAAGAAGGTCTGAATGTCCATCAATAATTGCTTTAAAACATGAAAGATAATTTTCGAATATCATCTGCACATGATCATAAGAAGGAGAGGAGGTGTTCAGCTGCAAGAAGGTGCGAATGCCCAACCATACATTATCAAAAGCAGGTGTGAATGTCAGATCATAATTTGCAAAAAGCTGATGAGATAGGGTGAGAATGCCCGACTATACACCATCAAATGCGGGAGCGGAGGTGTTCGGCTCTGAGTAGGTGTGAATGTCCGACCATAATTGCTGAAAAATGTGTTAGAAAAGGAAAGAATGCCGGACCATACATCATCAAAAGCGAGAGAGGTGGTGTTCGGCTGCAAAAAGGTGTAAATGTTCGACTAAAGTTTGTAAAAAGCGGGTAAGACATGGTGCGAATGCCTGACAAGGTATGATCAAAAGCAGGAGCGGAGGTGTTCAGCTGCAAGAAGGTCTAAATGTCCATCAATAATTGCTAGAAAACATGAAAGAAAATTTTCGAAAATCAAACCGCACATGATCATAAGTGGGAGGGGAGGTGTTCAGCTGCAAGAAGGTGTGAATGTCCACCCATTATTCCTGACAAATGGGTAAAAAAAAGGTGCGAATGCCCAACCATACATCATCAAAAGCAGGAGTGGATGTGTTCGGCTACAAGAAGGTGTGAACGTCCAACCAAAGTTTGTAAAAAGCAGTTAAGAAAAGGTTTGAATATCCATCCAAACATAATCAAAAGCGGGAGCATAGCTTTTCGACTGCAAGTAGGTGTGAATGTCAGATCATAATTTGTAAAAAGCTGATGAGAAAGGGTGAGAATGTCCGACTGCAAACCATCAAATGCGGGAGCGGAGTTGTTCGGCTGTGAGTAGGTGTGAATCTCCGACCGAAATTTCTGAAAAATGTGTTAGAAAAGGTAGGAATGCCGGTCCATACATCATCAAAAGCGAGAGAGGTGGTGTTCGGCTGCAAGTAGGTGTGAATGTCCAGCCATAATTACTCACAAACGGGTAAGAAAAGGTAGTATTGCCAGACCATACATGATCAAAACAGGGAGCGGAGGTGGTTCAGCTGCAAGAAGGTGTGAATGTCCGACTAGAGTTCAAATATATTAACAAAAGCGGGAGGAGAGGTCTTCGGATGAGAGTGGTTGAGAATTTCCAACCATAATCTATAAAATTCGGTGAAAAAAAGGTGTGATAGAACACTAAAAGGTGGAGCGGAAGTGTTCGGCGGCAAGAAGGTGTGAATGTCCGACTATATTTGGTGAAAAGCAGGTGAAGCAAGGTCTGAATGCCCAACCTTACATTATCAAAAGCGAGATCAGAGGTGTTTGGCTGCAAAAAGGCCATAGTTTGCCAAAAAGCTGCGAATGACCAACTAAATATCAACAAAAGTGGGGGGCGGAGGTCTTCGGATGCAACTGGGTGTGAACATCCCACCATACAAGTATGGTGGAGAGGAAGCTGTGAACAGCCGACCATAGTTGGCAAAAAGCGGGTGAGAAAAGGTGCGAATGTCTAACCATACATGATCAAAACAGGGAGCGGAGGTGTTTGGCTGTGACAAGGTGTGAATATCCACCCAAAATTAATAAAAAGCGGGCAACAAGTAGGTTTGAATGCCCAACCATACATCATCAAAAGCAGGAGTGGATGTGTTCGGCTACAAGAAGGTTTGAATGTCGGAGCATAGTTTGTAAAAAGCGGGTAAGAAAAGGTTCGAATGCCCAAACATACACCATCAAAAGAGGGAGCAGAGGTGTTCCGCTGTAAGAAGGTGTGAATGTCCGACCATAGTTGGTAAAAAACGGGTAAGAAAAGGTTAAAATATCCGACTGTACACAATCAATAGCGGGAGCGGATGTGTTTTGCTACAAGAATGTGTGACAGTCCGACCATGGTTTGTAAAAAACGGGTAAGAAAAGGTGCGAATGCCCGACAATGTATGATCAAAAGAGGGAGCGGAGGTTTTCGGCTACAAGAAGGTTTGAATGTCCGACCATAGTTGGTAAAAAGCGGGTAAGAAAAGGTTAAAATACCCGACTGTACACAATCAATAGCGGGAGCGGAGTTGTTTGGCTACAAGAAGGTGTGAATGTCCGACCACGGTTTGTAAAAAGCGGGTAAGAAAAGGTTCGAATGCCCGAATATATACCATCAAAAGTGGAAGTGGATGTGTTCGGCTGCAAGAAGGTGTGAACGTCCGACCAAAGTTTGTAAAAAGCAGTTAAGAAAAGGTTCGAATATCCAACCAAACATAATCAAAAGCGGGAGCAGAGCTGTTCGACTGCAAATAGGTGTGAATGTCAGATCATAATTTGCAAAAAGCTGATGAGAAAGGGTGAGAATGCCCGGCTATACATCATTAAATGCTGGAGCGGAAGTGTTCGGCTGTGAGTAGGTGTGAATGTCCGACCATAATTGCTGAAAAATGTGTTAGAAGAGACTAGAATGCCGGACAAGACATCATCAAATGCGGGAGCGGAGTTGTTCGGCTGTGAGTAGGTGTGAATCTCCGAGCATAGTTTGTAAAAAGGGGGTAAGAATAGGTTCGAATGCCCGAACATACACTATCAAAACAGGGAGCTGAGGTGGCTCAGCTGCAAGGTGTGAATGTCTGACTATAGTTTGTAAATAAGGTTCGAATGCCCAACAATGTATAATCAAAAGAGGGAGCGGAGGTTTTCGGCTACAAGAAGGTTTGAATGTCCGACCATAGTTTGTAAAAAGCAGGTAAGAAAAGGTTCAAGCGCCTGACTATACACCATCAAAAGCGGGAGCAGAGGTGTTCCGCTTTAAGACGGTGTGAATGTCCGACCATATTTGGTAAAAAGCGGGTAAGAAAAGGTTAAAATACCCGACTGTACACAATCAATAGCGGGAGAGGAGGTGTTCAGCTGCAAGAAGGTGTGAATGTCCACCCATAATTACTGAAAAATGGGTAAGAAAAGGTGCGAATGCCCAACCATACATTATCAAAAGCAGGTGTGAATGTCAGATCATAATTTGCAAAAAGCTGATGAGAAAGGGTGAGAATGACCGACTATACACCATCAAATGCGGGAGCGGAGTTGTTCGGCTGTGAGTAAGTGTGAATCTCCGACCATAATTGCTGAAAAATGTGTTAGAAAAGGTAAGAATGCCGGTCCATACATCATCAAAAGAGGGAGAGGTGGTGTTCGGCTGCAAGTAGGTGTGAATGTCCAGCCATAATTACTAACAAACGGGTAAGAAAAGGTAGTATTGCCATACCATACATGATCAAAACAGGGAGCGGAGGTGGTTCAGCTGCAAGAAGGTGTGAATGTCCAGCCATAATTACTCACAAACGGGTAAGAAAAGGTAGTATTGCCAGACCATACATGATCAAAACAGGGAGCGGAGGTGGTTCAGCTGCAAGAAGGTGTGAATGTCCGACTAAAGTTCAAATATATTAACAAAAGCGGTAGGAGAGGTCTTCGGATGAGAGTGGTTGAGAATTTCCAACCATAATCTATAAAATTCGGTGAAAAAAAGGTGTGATAGAACACTAAAAGGTGGAGCGGAAGTGTTCGGCTGCAAGAAGGTGTGAATGTCCGACTATATTTGGTGAAAAGCAGGTGAAGCAAGGTCTGAATGCCCAACCTTACATTATCAAAAGCGAGATCAGAGGTGTTTGGCTGCAAGAAGGCCATAGTTTGCCAAAAGCGGGTAAGCTGCGAATGACCAACTAAATATCAACAAAAGTGGGGGCGGAGGTCTTCGGATGCAACTGGGTGTGAACATCCCACCATACAAGTATGGTGGAGAGGAAGCTGTGAACAGCCGACCATAGTTTGCAAAAAGCGGGTGAGACAAGGTGCGAATGTCCAACCGTACATGATCAAAACAGGGAGCGGAGGTGTTTGGCTGTGACAAAGTGTGAATGTCCACCCAAAATTAATGAAAAGCGGGCAAAAAGTAGGTTTGAATGCCCAAGCATACATCATCAAAAGAAGGAGTGGATGTGTTCGGCTACAAGAAGGTTTGAATGTCCGAGCATAGCTTGTAAAAAGCGGGTAAGAAAAGGTTCGAATGCCCAAACATACACCATCAAAAGAGGGAGCGGAGGTGTTCGGCTCTGAGTAGGTGTGAATGTCCGACCATAGTTGGTAAAAAGTGGGTAAGAAAAGGTTAAAATACCCGACTGTACACAATCAATAGGGGGAGCGGAGTTGTTCGGCTACAAGAAGGTGTAAAAGTCCAACCATGGTTTGTAAAAAGCTGCTAAGAAAAGGTTCGAATGCCCGAATATATACCATCAAAAGCGGAAGCGGAGGTGTTCGGCTGCAAGAAGGTGTGAACGTCCGACCAAAGTTTGTAAAAAGCAGTTAAGAAAAGGTTCGAATATCCAACCAAACATAATCAAAAGCGGGAGCAGAGCTGTTCGACTGCAAGTAGGTGTGAATGTCCAGCCATAATTACTCACAAACGGGTAAGAAAAGGTAGTATTGCCAGACAATACATGATCAAAACAGGGAGCTGAGGTGGTTCAGCACCAAGGTGTGAATGTCTGACTATAGTTTGTAAAAAGCGGGTAAGCTGCGAATGACCGACTAAATATCAACAAAAGGTCTTCGGATGCAAGTGGGTGTGAATATCCCACCATACAAGTATGGTGGAGAGGAAGCAGTGAACAGCCGACCATAGTTTGCAAAAAGCGGGTGAGACAAGGTGCGAATGTCCAACCATACATGATCAAAACAGGGAGCGGAGGTGTTTGGCTGTGACAAGGTGTGAATGTCCACCCAAAATTAATGAAAAGCGGGCAAAAAGTAGGTTTGAATGCCCAAGCATACATCATCAAAAGAAGGAGGTTAAAATACCCGACTGTACACAATCAATAGCGGGAGCGGAGTTGTTCGGCTACTAAAAGATGTGAAAGTCCGACCATGGTTTGTAAAAAGCGGGTAAGAAAAGGTGCGAATGCCCGAAAATGTATGATCAAAAGCGGGAGCGGAGGTGTTCGGCTGCAAGAAGGTGTGAATGTACACCCATAATTACTGAAAAATGGGTAAGAAAAGGTGCGAATGCCCAACTATACATAATCAAAAGCAGGAGTGGATGTGTTCGGCTACAAGAAGGTTTGAATGTCCGAGCATAGTTTGTAAAAAGCGGGTAAGAAAAGGTTCGAATGCCCAAACATACACCATCAAAAGAGGGAGCGGAGGTGTTCCGCTGTAAGAAGGTGTGAATGTCCGACCATAGTTGGTAAAAAGTGGGTAAGAAAAGGTTGAAATACCCGACTGTACACAATCAATAGGGGGAGCGGAGTTGTTCGGCTACAAGAAGGTGTGAAAGTCCAACCATGGTTTGTAAAAAGCTGGTAAGAAAAGGTTCGAATGCCCGAATATATACCATCAAAAGCGGAAGCGGAGGTGTTCGGCTGCAAGAAGGTGTGAACGTCCGACCAAAGTTTGTAAAAAGCAGTTAAGAAAAGGTTCGAATATCCAACCAAACATAATCAAAAGCGGGAGCAGAGCTGTTCGACTGCAAGTAGGTGTGAATGTCCAGCCATAATTACTCACAAACGGGTAAGAAAAGGTAGTATTGCCAGACCATACATGATCAAAACAGGGAGCTGAGGTGGTTCAGCACCAAGGTGTGAATGTCTGACTATAGTTTGTAAAAAGCGGGTACGATAAGGTGCGAATGCCCGACAATGTATAATCAAAAGAGGGAGCAGAGGTTTTCGGCTACAATAAGGTTTGAATGTCCGACCATAGTTTGTAAAAAGCGGGTAAGAAAAGGTTCAAATGCCTGACTATACACCATCAAAAGCGGGAGCGGAGATGTTCCGCTGTAAGACGGTGTGAATGTCCGACCATAGTTGGTAAAAAGCGGGTAAGAAAAGGTTAAAATACCCGACTGTACAAAATCAATAGCGGGAGCGGAGTTGTTCGGCTACAAGAAGGTGTGAAAGTCCAACCATCGTTTGTAAAAAGCTGGTAAGAAAAGGTTCGAATGCCCGAATATATACCATCAAAAGCGGAAGCGGAGGTGTTCGGCTGCAAGAAGGTGTGAACGTCCGACCAAAGTTGGCAAAAAGCAGTAAAGAAAAGGTTCGAATATCCAAACATAATTAAAAGCGAGAGAGATTGTGTTCAGCTGCAAGTAGGTGTGAATATCCAGCCATAATTACTCACAAACGGGTAAGAAAATGTAGTATTGCCAGACCATACATGATCAAAACAGGGAGCGGAGGTGGTTTAGCTGCAAAAAGGGGTGAATGTCCAACTAAAGTTCAAATATATTAACAAAAGCGGGAGGAGAGGTCTTCGGATTAGAGTGGTTGAAATTTCCAAACATAATCTATAAAATGCGGTGAAAAAAAAAGGTGTGAAGGAATGAATTTTATAGCAAAATCTGAAATCATGCATAACTCCGCAAAAGGAACGTATTGCTCAACCAAAGGGATGCTTCTTTCTCATTCAGGGTAATATGAGGAACTTTATGCTTGATACATTTTAGACATGGATAACTATGAAGGACAAAGCAATTTTAACTTGGTTTGAGCAAAGCAATTCATTTTATAGGAAAATCCGAAATCGTGCAGGACTCATGAAAGTATGCTTATTCTCGGATTCCTGATCCACCAGTGTTGCTCTTTCCTATACTGCAAAATACAGCCTTGTTCTTTGTTGAAATTTATATAGACATTGATAAATATGAAGGACAAAGCAGTTTCCACTTTGTTTGAGTGAAGGAATTAATTTTATAGCAAAATCCCATATCAAGCAGAACGTATGCAA
Source organism: Leuresthes tenuis (assembly GCF_036924035.1). Classification (NCBI taxonomy): domain Eukaryota; kingdom Metazoa; phylum Chordata; class Actinopteri; order Atheriniformes; family Atherinopsidae; genus Leuresthes; species Leuresthes tenuis. Next base: position 29,271,419 of record NW_027325367.1, on the reverse strand, counting down.
ATAAGCGTGTTTTCGGATTCCTGATCCTTCAGTGTTGCTGTTTCTTCTACTGCAAAATACAATGTTGTTCTTTGTTGAAGTCAATCTAGACATTGATAAATATGAAGGACAAAGCAGTTTTAACATAGTTTGAGTAAAGGAATTCATTTTATACATAAAATCCCAAATCATGCAGAACGTATGAAAATAAGCTTATTCTCGGATTCCTGTTCCTTCAAGTGTTGCTCTTTCTACTACTGCAAAATACAATGTTGTTCTTTGTTGAAGTAAATCTAGACATTGATAAATATGAAGGACAAAGCAGTTTTCACTTGGTTTGAGTGAAGGAATTAATTTTATACATAAAATCCCAAATCATGCAGAACGTATGAAAATAAGCTTATTCTCGGATTCCTGTTCCTTCAAGTGTTGCTCTTTCTACTACTGCAAAATACAATGTTGTTCTTTGTTGAAGTAAATCTAGACATTGATAAATATGAAGGACAAAGCAGTTTTAACTTGGTTTGAGTGAAGGAATTCATTTTATACATAAAATCCCAAATTATGCAGAACGTATGAAAATAAGCTTATTCTCGGATTACTGATCCTTCAGTGTTGCTCTTTCTTCTACTGCAAAATCCAGTGTTTTTCTTTGTTGAAGTCAATCTAGACATTGATAAATATGAAGGACAAAGCAGTTTTAACATAGTTTGAGTGAAGGCATTCAATTATAGTAAAATCAATAATCGTGCAGAACTCATGAAAATAAGCTTATTCTCGGATTCCTAAAACTTTTGATTTGCTCTTTCTTTACTGCAAAGTACAATGTTGTTCTTTGTTGAAGTCGATCTAGATATTGATAAATATGAAGGACAAAGCAGTTTTCACTTGGTTTGAGTGAAGGATTTGCAGCTGAAAACCTCCCGCTCCCGCTTTTGATTGTGTATAGTCGGGCTTTCGAGCCTTGTCTTACCCGCTTTTTACAAACTATAGTCAGACATTCACACCTTGCAGCTGAACCACCTCAGCTCCCTGTTTTGATCATGTATGGTCTGGCAATACTACCTTTTCTTACCCGTTTGTGAGTAATTATGGCTGGACATTCACACTCCCGCTTTTGATGGTATATATTCGGGCATTCGAACCTTTTCTTAACTGCTTTTTGATGATGTATGGTTGGGCATTCAAACCTACTTTTTGCCCGCTTTTCATTAATTTTGGGTGGACATTCACACCTTGTCACAGCCAAACACCTCCGCTCCCTGTTTTGATCATGTATGGTTGGACATTCGCACCTTTTCTCACCCGCTTTTTGGTCGGCTCTCGGCTGGTCGGCTGTTCACAGCTTCCTCTCCACCATACTTGTATGGTGGGATATTCACACCCACTTGCATCCGAAGACCTTTTGTTGATATTTAGTCGGTCATTCGCAGCTTACCCGCTTTTGGCAAACTATGGCCTTCTTGCAGCCAAACACCTCTGATCTCGCTTTTGATGATGTAAGGTTGGGCATTCAGACCTTGCTTCACCTGCTTTTCACCAAATATAGTCGGACATTCACACCTTCTTGCAGCCGAACACTTCCGCTCCACCTTTTAGTGTTCTATCACACCTTTTTTTTCACCGCATTTTATAGATTATGGTTGGAAATTCTCAACCACTCTCATCCGAAGACCTCTCCTCCCGCTTTTGTTAATATATTTGAACTTTAGTCGGACATTCACACCTTCTTGCAGCTGAACCACCTCCGCTCCCTGTTTTGATCATGTATGGTCTGGCAATACTACCTTTTCTTACCCGTTTGTTAGTAATTATGGCTGGACATTCACACCTACTTGCAGCCGAACACCACCTCTCCCGCTTTTTATGATGTATGGACCGGCATTCTTACCTTTTTTTTAACACATTTTTCAGCAATTATGGTCGGAGATTCACACTTACTCACAGCCGAACAACTCCGCTCCCGCATTTGATGGTGTATAGTTGGGCATTCTCACTCTTTCTCATCAGCTTTTTGCAAATTATGATCTGACATTCACACCTGCTTTTGATAATGTATGGTTTGGCATTCGCACCTTTTCTTACCCATTTTTCAGTAATTATGGGTGGACATTCACACCTTCTTGCAGCTGAACACCTCCTCTCCCGCTATTGATTGTGTACAGTCGGGTATTTTAACCTTTTCTTACCCGCTTTTTACCAAATATGGTCGGACATTCACACCGTCTTACAGCGGAACACCTCTGTTCAACACTTAATTTTTTTTATCAAACGTCCCACCATTCCGACACTTTTTTCCTCCTATGGTCGGAATGGCGGTATGTTTTTTGTTTTTTTTAACATACCGCCATTCCGACAGTTCCTTTTAATAGCCTATTTTTTACCCAAAACATTTTGCACTAATGATATGCCGGCGCAAATACGCCCTAAAGTTTGGCGCACAAGCTTTGCACATGCAGAGGCCAAAGCCTCGCAAACGAACTTTAATAATCTATTATCAAAATCCCCTGAATTTCAAATATAAAAATACAGATATTAATGTAACTCTGGCGAGACTGAAACTGATTAAGCAGAAATACAGTGTCAGTGAGCTGTCACAGCAGCCAGCTGGAGCGGAGCTCTCCACAGAGCCCATGCGTCTTTTGCACGCTGTCATCATATGCAAAAGTAATAATTGCAATTACAGATATCACGGCTACTGCACAGGACACAGTTGCGAGCACTCTGCCTTGCCTTGCCAATAGGAGGAGAGAGAAATGACAGCATAGAACGTATAAAACACAACAAAATGCAGTAAAAACGTTTATTCATGTTATTCACGGGATTTATGAGTACTCACTCCAATTTTGGGAAGCGCGGATGGGTTTTGCGCATTTGGCACAAACACACAGCCGCAACGGTTGTAGCTTTATACAGCCTGTTGATATCTTAAGGACCTAACTGGTCACACCTGGGAGTAAATGTCATGTAGAGATTGTTTTTACATGACATTACAGCTGAACATATAGCTTTCATCCACAAACCAACGTGGGAGAGCCCGAAGACGCATGTGCCAGACGCACATAGGCATGCGTAAAACCAATTTTGACCACTTCATACTGTTTATTTGCTTTCTTTTAGTTAACTTTCGTTTCTTTTGGATTCTTGTGCGTGTTATGGAGCCGTTTTGGTCCATGTTTGTAAGCCTTTTTTTCCTGGATTAAATTTTCGGAAGTTGAAACAAGTGGCATTGGAGTGTGTGATTGAAAACAATCGCGGACTGCTTCTCCTCCTCCAGTTGCCGAGACTTTGTGTTTTTAATAACGCTTGTCTATAAACATGTGTTAAACATATAAATTGCATGAACAGAAAGAAGGGACTCACCTGTTGAGTAACACACATTTCCTTATACGGAAAGCCTTGTCGGAATGGTGGGACATTTGAACGTCAGAATAGCGGGATGTCGCAATGGTGGGATGTCGGAATGGTGGGACGTTTGCATGTCGGATTGGTGGTATGTCGGAATGGTGGTATGTCGGAATGGTGGGATGTCGGAATAGCGGGATGTCGGAATGGCGGGATTTCGGAATGGGTGTTGCCACCCCCTTCATCATATACACTTTTATTTATACATCACCTTCCACCATGAAGCGTTGTCCCTTTTTGTTTCTCTCTTTGTTCTTAAAATGCTGTTATGCATGTCTAAACCAATCCATTAAATTAGATCATTTTGTCAGTAAAGCGATCTACATTGTGCTTGGTCGCATTGTGCTTTCCTGTAGTCTTCTCATACCGACTATGGACCCATTCATTGTTTAACTTCACTGTTTTGCAAATCCTAATTGAATATTAAACATTGACATTGAACTTTACTGGATAAGCAGGTCTTCATTGCATTCAGCAACCTATATGTGAGCATCTATGTGTAAGCTGTTCTTCTTTGCATTTATCAGCAGCAAGCAATTTTTCATTGCACATGCATATGAAAATAGTAAAACAATTCCAATGCGTTAGCGAAACCTTCTATATCAGGAGTGTCCATCATGATGCTGGGAATAGAACCTCTTTCCCAGAATAGTTCAACCTTCATTACTCAACTGATCATAACTCCGCAATGAGCACATTTCAAAGTATCATTCCTCTACATGCATTCAAAAATCTATGTATAAATGTTTAATATTTCTTATATTTGTTGATGTCATTCTGTGTGCATGTGGCCTAAACCCAATCTCTGTGTGGCAATTTTAATTTAAACAAGTTGAACTCTGCCTCTGATCATTTAAAAAAGGTGTGTACCAATATCAACCTTTCTCAGGTAATTACTGATCCTACAAAACCAAAGAGATCCTTCAAGGTTGTCCCTGATTGGCTCAATCTAAACAAATCAAAGGTAGAATATCCGCAGTATCTGAACTTGGTGTTAGTTATCACTACTCAATAGCCTGTATCAGAATTGCAAAAATGAAAACATTAGGTCCACGCTTGGTATCCAGATCCTGAAACATCTCCATGAGCAGGCTTTTTTTTAACTGATCTGTTGAATAGTTATATGACACTGTTAAAATCTCAGATGAAGATCTAGCACTTGACCATTTTTGTAAATCTTCTAATTCCATAGTTGATAAACATGCCCCTTTTAAAAAGTATAGAACTTAGAACAGGTCTAGTCCCTGACTTTCGGCAGAACTCTCTTCTTTACTTTTTTTTTTTTTTTTTCCCTTGTCCTGTTCAGCATTATGTCAGAAGAATTGTAGTCTGAATACCTTTGATGCCAAACAGATTTGCTTTGCCAAGGGAAGTTTTATAAATGTAAAGCTCCCCTTGATGCCCATTTATTTATTTCTGTTTACAATTTATGACATGAACTAAACTGAACCGGACCGGGGGACAAGGAAAGAAGAAGAGGAAAGAAGAGGAAACAGAACAAAAATAGAAACAAAAACCAGACAACCAGCTGCTACACCTGTAAAAAACAAAACAGATAACAATCCATGGCCTCTGAGGGGAATCCAGCCTTAGCGCCACCAGGAGCACCTGAAAGCAGACAAGCAGAGAAAAAACAAACACACAAACAAACAAAAACAAGCACAAGAAGCGGCAATCGCATACAACACAGCTGTGGATATAGATGACCTGAGACGACATGATAATACATCAACTGCTTAGCGACCATGCTACTGGACTAATGAATGTGTGTGTGTGTGTGTGTGTGTGTGAGAACATGCAACACCCATGGCACAGGACCTACATGATAACCGTGCTTAGTTATGAGTGTATAAGCGTACAGGGCCACAATCCACAGCCCCCCCCAAGCAATCAGAAGCAGGCAGAGAGGGCCACAAGACCCAGGCCACCAGCAGCCCCCACAGAGCACAGAACCCAGGCAGCCCACCGCAGGGGCAACCACGCATCCACCCAGAAGACTGCAGAGGAAGCCCCCGGAAAGAGCCCCCATAAGCATAGGGCAGAGGCCCTCCGGGAGCCAGGGGCAACAGCCCACCGACCCCGCCAGGCCCCAGCCGTCCAGACATGGGCCGTGCACTGGACCCGGGCGCCCCCAAACCCCCCGGCAGAGGCCCCACCCAATACCCAGGAGGGCCAAGCGCCCCAGACAGCCACAAAGTGGGTCAGCGCCTGCCCCAGCGCCCCTTGCCAAGTGCCCTGGGAGTCAAGACGTGCCCACAGGTGGGTGAAGTCGCAAGCAGTGGGGAGAGGCAACGCTGACGCCCCATCGGGAGAAGCACAGGCAGGCCAGGCGACAGCAAGTCCCAGATCCAGGCCCAATCATTACCACACACACTTTCACGTCCCATACATCCACACATCCACACGTCCTACCTCCCTCGACTCTGCTGGGGTATAGTGCAGCGGGCACACCAGGGGGCCAACAACCCCCCAGCCACCACAGACCCCGAACCAGCAGAACAATTAATTAATCCTCCTGGCCCCTCCTGCCCCGAACAGACACCAGGAAGCAGGGGTGTGCGAAGAAGACCCCTCCCCTCACCCTTCTGGCTCTTCAATATTTTCTAATAGTGAGCAATTAAAATTGAGGGGCAGCCAAACTTGTAGAACTGGGAGCGCGGCACTCTGGGCAGCCTACATACCCAAAGAGCCCCGCCCACCACATGCCACTCAGTATAACCGCCCCCCAAGACCTAATGTGTGTGTGTGAGTGTGTTTGATAAGTAGTAATGTCTAAGGTGTAATTAAAACAGGGGCAGGGAACTGCAGAGTGCAACCAAAGGGGACCACCTACGTGGCCCGATCCACTTCACCCCACCGAACACACACGCCCCCAAAACCCTTCATGTGTGAGTGTGTGCTGTGTACAGGAGCCAGAAGGGAGAGGGGTATGGGGATATATACCGGGGGAGCTACTCTCCCCCAGAGAGGGCAGCCAAGGACTGGCTGTAATAGGCATCCCTGCTACCTGGGAGCCAACAATGGGCAGGAGGGCCTGATGTCCACCAGGCTCGGGGCCTGCAGCGACCATATTCCGGGAGCTACTGTACCCCCAGAAGGTACCCATCCCGCCCCACCCCACTCAACCCAACCCCACCCCGGAGGACCTCTACAAAAAACAAACAAACAACATAAAAAAACAATCAAACAAACCACCCGGTCACACCAGTCGCAGCAGCCCGGGCCTGAGACCCACCATCACCCAGCAACCCACCACCACCACTATGTGATAAAACTAATCAGAGGGGACCAGAGAGAATGAAATTCAGTCAATTGATGTTTTGAGGAGGCAGACATTGTTTCCATGCTAATATAATCTAAAAGAAAATTTCTAAACTGGTTAATACACAGATTGTTCTTCGCTTTCCAGTTCATGAGAATAGTTTTCTTTGCGATACATAACACTGTGAGAACCATGTGTGCTGAGTTCATTTCCATGTTGATGTTGTCTAAGTCACCCAGTATGCACAGTGTGGGGCATGCAGGGATGCTACACTTTAGCCATGTTGATAGGTCCTCACAGACTTCAAGCCAGAACTTCTGGACAGGCGCACAAAACCACAAAGCATGTGCATAATCATCAGGTGTGTTATCTGTGCAATGTGAGCAGATGTTTGAGTGTGTTAGACCCATCCTGAACATCCTTTGTCCTGTATAGTGTGTTCTATGAAGGATTTTGTATTGTATGAGCTGTAAATTAGGATTTCGAGTCTTTATGAAGGTGTTCAAACATATTTGTGGTTAGAAGCTATGACCAGAACTGATGGATAAATCTGCCTCCCATTTTGAGGATGGAAGAGACATTGTGTCATCTATCTTAGACAATGATTTATATATTTTTGATAGTAGTTTTGGGGTACAGCTGCTTAGAAATTATGCTACCCTAGTCGGGGGTTGTAAGTCTGGTTGGTGGAGGATATATCCATCCATCCATCCATCATCTGCCGCTTATCCGGGGGTCGGGTCGCGGGGGCAGCAGCTTGAGCAGAAAAACCCAGACGTCTCTGTCCCCGGCCACTTCCTCCAGCTCTTCCGGGGGGACCCCGAGGCGTTCCCAGGCCAGCCGAGAGACATAGTCTCTCCAACGTGTCCTGGGTCTCCCCCGGGGTCTCCTCCCAGTGGGACGTGCCCGGAACACCTCCCCAGGGAGGCGCCCAGGGGGCATCCTAACCAGATGCCCGAGCCACCTCATCTGACTCCTCTCAATGCGGAGGAGCAGCGGTTCTACTCCGAGCCCCTCCCGGATGACTGAGCTTCTCACCCTATCTCTAAGGGAGAGCCCAGACACCCTGCGGAGGAAACCCATTTCGGCCGCTTGTATTCGCGATCTTGTTCTTTCGGTCACTACCCACAACTCTTGACAGTAGGTGAGGATGGGAACGTAGATTGACCAGTAAGTAGAGAGCTTCGCCTTCTGGCTCAGCTCCCTCTTCACAACGACGGGTCGGTGCAGAGCCTGCAACACTGCAGGCGCCGCACCAATCCGCCCGTCAATCTCCCGCTCCATTCGTCCGTCACTCGTGAACAAGACCCCGAGATACTTGAACTCCTCCTCTTGGGGAAGGATCTCATTCCCGACCCGGAGAGAGCATTCCACCCTTTTCCGGCTGAGAACCATAGTCTCGGATTTGGAGGTGCTGATTCTCATCCCAGCCGCTTCACACTCGGCTGCGAATCACTCCAGTGAGAGCTGAAGGTCACGGCCTGACGACGCTAACAGAACCACATCATCTGCAAAAAGCAGAGACCCGATTCTGAGGTCGCCAAATGGGACACCCTCAACGCCCTGGCTCCGCCTAGAAATTCTGTCCATAAAAGTTAGGAACAGAATCGGTGACAAAGGGCAGCCCTGACGGAGTCCAACTCTCACTGGAAACGTATCCGACTTACTGCCGGCAATGCGGACCAAACTCTGGCACCGGTCATACAGAGACCGAACGGCCCCTATCAAGGGGTCCGGCACTCCATATTCCCGGAGCACCCCCCACAGGACTCCACGAGGGACACGGTCGAACGCTTTCTCCAAGTCCACAAAACACATGTAGACTGGTTGGGCGAACTCCCATGCACCCTCCAGGATCCTGCCGAGGGTATAGAGCTGGTCCACTGTTCCACGGCCAGGACGAAAGCCACACTGCATCTCCTGAATCCGAGGCTCGATTATCCGACGGATCCTCCTCTCCAATACCCCCGAATAGACCTTACCAGGGAGGCTGAGGAGTGTGATACCCCTATAGTTGGAACACACCCTCCGGTCCCCCTTTTTAAAGAGGGGGACCACCACCCCAATCTGCCAGTCCAGAGGCACTGTCCCCGATGTCCACGCGATACTGCAGAGGCGTATCAGCCAAGACAGCCCTACAACATCCAGAGCCTTGAGAAACTCAGGACGGACCTCATCCACCCCCGGGGCCTTGCCACCGAGGAGCTTTTTAACCACCTCGGCAACATCAGCCCCAGAAATGGGAGGCCCCGTCTCCGAGCTCTCCGACTCTGCCTCTTCCGAGCACGTGTTGGTAGGATTGAGGAGTTCCTCGAAGTACTCCCCCCACCGACTCACAACATCCCTAGTTGAGGTCAGCAAAGCAAGTCCCCACTGTAAACAGTGTTGACTGTGAGCCGCTCCCCCCCCCCCGAGACGCCGGATGGTGGACCAGAATCTTTTCGAGGCCGTCCGGAAATCGTTCTCCATGGTCTCACCGAACTCCTCCCAGGCCCGAGTTTTTGCCTCAGCAACCGCCGAAGCCGTGGCCCGTCTGGCCCGTCGGTACCTATCAGCTTCTTCCAGGGTCCCACTGGCCAAAAAGGCCCGATAGGACTCCTTCTTCAGCTTGACGGCTTCCCTCACCACTGGTGTCCACCAGCAGGTTCGAGTTTCCGCCACGACAGGCACCGACCACCTTACGGCCACAACTCCGACCAGCTGCCTCGGCAATGGAGTCACGGAACATGGCCCATTCGGACTCAATGTCCCCCACCTCAAATATGGTTGAAGCTCTGCCGGAGGTGGGAGTTAAAGCTCCTTCTGACGGGGGATTCTGACAAACGCTCCCAGCAGACCCTCACAATACGTTTGGGCCTGCCAGGTCTGATCGGCATCCTCCCCCACCAGCGGAGCCAACTCACCACCAGGTGGTGATCAGTTGACAGCTCCGCCCCTCTCTTCACCCGAGTGTCCAGGACATACGGCCGCAAGTCCGATGATACAACCACAAAGTCGATCATCGAACTGCGGCCAAGGGTGTCCTGGTGCCAAGTGCACATATGGACACCCTTATGCCTGAACATGGTGTTCGTTATGGACAGTCTATGACTGGCACAGAAGTCCAACAACATAACACCACTCTGATTCAGATCGGGGGGGCCGTTCCTTCCAATCACACCCCTCCAGGTCTCACTGTCATTGCCCACGTGAGCATTGAAGTCCCCCAGCAGAACGAGGGAGTCTCCGGTAGGAGCATTCTCCAGTGCCTCCCCCAGAGACTCCAAAAAGGGTGGGTACTCTGAACTGCTGTTTGGCGCATAGGCACAAACAACAGTCAGGACTCGTCCCCCCACCCGAAGGCGGAGGGAGGCTACCCTCTCGTTCACTGGGGTAAACCCCAATGTACTGGCACACAGCCGGGGGGCAATAAGTATGCCCACACCTGCTCTGCGCCTCTCACCACGGGCAACTCCAGAGTGGAAGAGAGTCCAACCCCTCTCAAGAGTACTGGTTCCAGATCCCAAGCCGTGCGTCGAGGTGAGTCCGACTATATCTAACGGTCTGATGAAGTTTCAACAGTAAACAACAAACTTTGTATTATGAGAAAGAACCAGACTCATTCTTCAGGAATCCAAAAATAAGCTCTATTTTACGAGTTATGCACGAATTCGGATTCTCCTATAAAACGAATTCCTTAACTCAAACCAAGTTAAGACTGCTTTGTCCTTCATATTTATTCATGTCTAATCAAGTTTCAATGATAAACAACGTTGTACTTTGTAGAATGAGAAAGAACTTCTTCAGCAATAAGCATCTCTCGACAAATGACGAAATACAGATTTTGCTATAAAATTAATTGCTATCAGCCTGACTTAAAACTGTTTGTCTTCCTTATTTATCCACTTCAAATCAAGTTTCAACAATTAAAAAAATGTTGTAGTTTGAGAAAGAACAACTTAATCTTGAGCAATCAGTATAAAAAGAGGGTAAGCAAAGGTGCGAATGTCAAACCATACATGATCAAAACAGGGAGCGGAGGTGTTTGGCTGAGACAAGGTGTGAATGTCCACCCATAATTAATGAAAAGCGGGCAACAAGTAGGTTCGAATGCCCAACCATACATCATCAAAAGCAGGAGTGGATATGTTCGGCTACAAGAAGGTTTGAACGTCTGACCATAGTTTGTAAAAAGCGGGTAAGACAAGGTTCGAATGCCCGAACATACACCATCAAAGGAGGGAGCGGAGGTGTTCCGCTGTAAGAAGGTGTGAATGTCCGACCATAGTTGGTAAAAAACGGGTAAGAAAAGGTTAAAATACCCGACTGTACACAATCAGTAGCGGGTGCGGAGTTGTTCGGCTACTAAAAGGTGTGAAAGTCCGACCATGGTTTGTAAAAAGCGGGTAAGAAAAGGTGCGAATGCCCGAAAATGTATGATCAAAAGAGGGAGCGGAGGTGTTTGGCTGCAAGAAGGTGTGAATGTAAACCCATAATTACTGAAAAATGGGTAAGAAAAGGTGCGAATGCCCAACTATACATAATCAAAAGCAGGAGTGGATGTGTTCGGCTCCAAGAAGGGTTGAATGTCTGACCATAGTTTGTAAAAAGCAGGTAAGAAAAGGTTTGACTGCCCGAACATACACCATCAAAAGAGGGAGCGGAGGTGTTCCGCTGTAAGAAGGTGTGAATGTCCGACCATAGTTGGTAAAAAGCGGGTAAGAAAAGGTTAAAATACCCGACTGTACACAATCAATAGCGGGAGCGGAGTTGTTTGGCTACTAAAAGATGTGAAAGTCCGACTATGGTTTGTAAAAAGCGGGTAAGAAAAGGTGCTAATGCCCGACAATGTATGATCAAAAGAGGGAGCGGAGGTGTTCGGCTGCAAGAAGGTCTGAATGTCCAACCATAATTTGTAAAAACCGGGAAGGAAAGGCTCGAAAGCCCGACTATACACCATCAAAAGCGGGAGCAGAGTGGTTCAGCTGCAAGAAGGTCTAAATGTCCATCAATAATTGCTTTAAAACATGAAAGAAAATTTTCGAATATCGTCCGCACATGATCATAAGAAGGAGAGGAGGTGTTCAGCTGCAAGAAGGTGTGAATGTCCACCCATAATTCCTGAAAAATGGGTAAAAAAAGGTGCGAATGCCCAACCATACATTATCAAAAGCAGGTGTGAATGTCAGATCATAATTTGCAAAAAGCTGATGAGATAGGGTGAGAATGCCCGACTATACACCATCAAATGCGGGAGCGGAGGTGTTCGGCTCTGAGGAGGTGTGAATGTCCGACCATAATTGCTGAAAAATGTGTTAGAAAAGGAAAGAATGCCGGACCATACATCATCAAAAGCGAGAGAGGTGGTGTTCGGCTGCAAAAAGGTGTAAATGTTCGACTAAAGTTTGTATAAAGCGGGTAAGACATGGTGCAAATGCCTGACAAGGTATGATCAAAAGCAGGAGCGGAGGTGTTCAGCTGCAAGAAGGTCTAAATGTCCATCAATAATTGCTAGAAAACATGAAAGAAAATTTTCGAAAATCAAACCGCACATGATCATAAGTGGGAGAGGAGGTGTTCAGCTGCAAGAAGGTGTGAATGTCCACCCATTATTCCTGACAAATGGGTAAAAAAAAGGTGCGAATGCCCAACCATACATCATCAAAAGCAGGAGTGGATGTGTTCGGCTACAAGAAGGTGTGAACGTCCAACCAAAGTTTGTAAAAAGCGGGTAAGAAAAGGTTTGAATATCCAACCAAACATAATCAAAAGCGGGAGCATAGCTTTTCGACTGCAAGTAGGTGTGAATGTCAGATCATAATTTGTAAAAAGCTGATGAGAAAGGGTGAGAATGTCCGACTGCACACCATCAAATGCGGGAGCGGAGTTGTTCGGCTGTGAGTAGGTGTGAATCTCCGACCGTAATTTCTGAAAAATGTGTTAGAAAAGGTAAGAATGCCGGTCCATACATCATCAAAAGCGAGAGAGGTGGTGTTCGGCTGCAAGTAGGTGTGAATGTCCAGCCATAATTACTCACAAACGGGTAAGAAAAGGTAGTATTGCCAGACCATACATGATCAAAACAGGGAGCGGAGGTGGTTCAGCTGCAAGAAGGTGTGAATGTCCGACTAAAGTTCAAATATATTAACAAAAGCGGGAGGAGAGGTCTTCGGATGAGAGTGGTTGAGAATTTCCAACCATAATCTATAAAATTCGGTGATAAAAAGGTGTGATAGAACACTAAAAGGTGGAGCGGAAGTGTTCGGCTGCAAGAAGGTGTGAATGTCCTACTATATTTGGTGAAAAGCAGGTGAAGCAAGGTCTGAATGCCCAACCTTACATTATCAAAAGCGAGATCAGAGGTGTTTGGCTGCAAAAAGGCCATAGTTTGCCAAAAGCGGGTAAGCTGCGAATGACCAACTAAATATCAACAAAAGTGGGGGGCGGAGGTCTTCGGATGCAACTGGGTGTGAACATCCCACCATACAAGTATGGTGGAGAGGAAGCTGTGAACAGCCGACCATAGTTGGCAAAAAGCGGGTGAGAAAAGGTGCGAATGTCCAACCATACATGATCAAAACAGGGAGCGGAGGTGTTTGGCTGTGACAAGGTGTGAATGTCCACCCAAAATTAATGAAAAGCGGGCAACAAGTAGGTTTGAATGCCCAACCATACATCATCAAAAGCAGGAGTGCATGTGTTCGGCTACAAGAAGGTTTGAATGTCCGAGCATAGTTTGTAAAAAGCGGGTAAGAAAAGGTTCGAATGCCCAAACATACACCATCAAAAGAGGGAGCGGAGGTGTTCCGCTGTAAGAAGGTGTGAATGTCCGACCATAGTTGGTAAAAAACGGGTAAGAAAAGGTTAAAATACCCGACTGTACACAATCAATAGCGGGAGCGGATGTGTTTGGCTACAAGAATGTGTGACAGTCCGACCATAGTTTGTAAAAAACGGGTAAGAAAAGGTGCGAATGCCCGACAATGTATGATCAAAAGAGGGAGCGGAGGTTTTCGGCTACAAGAAGGTTTGAATGTCCGACCATAGTTTGTAAAAAGCGGGTAAGAAAAGGTTCAAATGCCTGACTATACACCATCAAAAGCGGGAGCGGAGGTGTTCGGCTACAAGAAGGTGTGAAAGTTCAACCATGGTTTGTAAAAAGCTGCTAAGAAAAGGTTCGAATGCCCGAATATATACCATCAAAAGCGGAAGCGGAGGTGTTCGGCTGCAAGAAGGTGTGAACGTCCGACCAAAGTTGGTAAAAAGCAGTTAAGAAAAGGTTCGAATATCCAACCAAACATAATCAAAAGCGGGAGCAGAGCTGTTCGACTGCAAGTAGGTGTGAATGTCCAGCCATAATTACTCACAAACGGGTAAGAAAAGGTAGTATTGCCAGACCATACATGATCAAAACAGGGAGCTGAGGTGGTTCAGCACCAAGGTGTGAATGTCTGACTATAGTTTGTAAAAAGCGGGTAAGATAAGGTGCGAATGCCCGACAATGTATAATCAAAAGAGGGAGCAGAGGTTTTCAGCTACAAGAAGGTTTGAATGTCCAACCATAGTTTGTAAAAAGCGGGTAAGTAAAGGTTCAAATGCCTGACTATACACCATCAAAAGCGGGAGCGGAGATGTTCCGCTGTAAGACGGTGTGAATGTCCGACCATAGTTGGTAAAAAGCGGGTAAGAAAAGGTTAAAATACCCGACTGTACACAATCAATAGCGGGAGCGGAGTTGTTCGGCTACAAGAAGGTGTGAAAGTCCAACCATCGTTTGTAAAAAGCTGGTAAGAAAAGGTTCGAATGCCCGAATATATACCATCAAAAGCGGATGCGGAGGTGTTCGGCTGCAAGAAGGTGTGAAAGTCCAACCATCGTTTGTAAAAAGCTGCTAAGAAAAGGTTCGAATGCCCGAATATATACCATCAAAAGCGGATGCGGAGGTGTTCGGCTGCAAGAAGGTGTGAACGTCCAACCAAAGTTGGCAAAAAGCAGTAAAGAAAAGGTTCGAATATCCAAACATAATTAAAAGCGAGAGAGATTGTGTTCAGCTGCAAGTAGGTGTGAATATCCAGCCATAATTACTCACAAACGGGTAAGAAAATGTAGTATTGCCAGACCATACATGATCAAAACAGGGAGCGGAGGTGGTTTAGCTGCAAAAAGGGGTGAATGTCCAACTAAAGTTCAAATATATTAACAAAAGCGTGAGGAGAGGTGTTCGGATTAGAGTGGTTGAAATTTCCAACCATAATCTATAAAATTGGGTGAAAAAAAAAGGTGTGAAGGAATGAATTTTATAGCAAAATCCGAAATCATGCATAACTCCGCAAAAGGAACGTATTGCTCAACCAAAGGGATGCTTCTTTCTCATTCAGGGTAATATGAGGAACTTTATGCTTGATACATTTTAGACATGGATAACTATGAAGGACAAAGCAGTTTCCACTTTGTTTGAGTGAAGGAATTAATTTTATAGCAAAATCCCAAATCAAGCAGAACGTATGAAAATAAGCTTGTTTTCGGATTCCTGATCCTTCAGTGTTGCTATTTCTTCTACTGCAAAATACAATGTTGTTCTTTGTTGAAGTCAATCTAGACATTGATAAATATGAAGGACAAAGCAGTTTTAACATAGTTTGAGTAAAGGAATTCATTTTATACATAAAATCCCAAATCAAGCAGAACGTATGAAAATAAGCTTGTTTTCGGATTCCTGATCCTTCAGTGTTGCTATTTCTTCTACTCCAAAATACAATGTTGTTCTTTGTTGAAGTCAATCTAGACATTGATAAATATGGACAAAGCAGTTTTAACATAGTTTGAGTAAAGGAATTACTTTTATACATAAAATCCCAAATCATGCAGAACGTATGAAAATAAGCTTATTCTCGGATTACTGATCCTTCAGTGTTGCTCTTTCTTCTACTGCATTTGCAGCTGAAAACCTCCCGCTCCCGCTTTTGATTGTGTATAGTCGGGCTTTAAAGCCTTTTCTTACCCGGTTTTTAGAAATTATGGTTGGACATTCAGACCTTGCAGCCGAAGACATCCACTCCCTATTTTGATCATACATTGTCGGGCATTCGCACCTTGTCTTACCCGCTTTTTACAAACTATAGTCAGACATTCACACCTTGCAGCTGAACCACCTGACCTCAGCTCCCTGTTTTGATCATGTATGGTCTGGCAATACTACCTTTTCTTACCCGTTTGTGAGTAATTATGGCTGGACATTCACACCTACTTGCAGTCGAACAGCTCTGCTCCCGCTTTTGATGGTATATATTCGGGCATTCGAACCTTTTCTTAACTGCTTTTTGCAAACTTTGGTCGGACGTTCACACCTTCTTGCAGCCGAACACCTCCGCTTCCGCTTTTGATGGTATATATTCGGGCATTCGAACCTTTTCTTAGCAGCTTTTTACAAACCATGTTTGAACTTTCACACCTTCTTGTAGCCGAACACCTCCGCTCCCGCTTTTGATGGTGTATAGTCAGGCATTTGAAGCTTTTCTTACCCGCTTTTTACAAACTATGGTCGGACATTCAAACCTTCTTGTAGCCGAAAACCTCCGCTCCCTCTGATCATACATTGTCGGGCATTCGCACCTTTTCTTACCCGTTTTTTACAAACTATGGTCGGACTGTCACACATTCTTGTAGCCAAACACATCCGCTCCCGCTATTGATTGTGTACAGTCGGGTATTTTAACCTTTTCTTAACCGTTTTTTACCAACTATGGTCGGACATTCACACCTTCTTACAGCGGAACACCTCCGCTCCCTCTTTTGATGGTGTATGTTTGGGCATTCGAACCTTTTCTTACCCGCTTTTTACAAACTATGATCGGACATTCAAACCTTCTTGTAGCCGAACACATCCACTCCTGCTTTTGATGATGTATGGTTGGGCATTCAAACCTACTTGTTGCCCGCTTTTCATTAATTTTGGGTGGACATTCACACCTTGTCACAGCCAAACATCTCCGCTCCCTGTTTTGATCATGTATGGTTGGACATTCGCACCTTTTCTCACCCGCTTTTTGCCAACTATTGTCGGCTGTTCACAGCTTCCTCTCCACCATACTTGTATGGTGGGATATTCACACCCACTTGCATCCGAAGACCTTTTGTTGATATTTAGTCGGTCATTCGCAGCTTACCCGCTTTTGGCAAACTATGGCCTTCATGCAGCCAAACACCTCTGATCTCGCTTTTGATGATGTAAGGTTGGGCATTCAGACCTTGCTTCACCTGCTTTTCACCAAATATAGTAGGACATTCACACCTTCTTGCAGCCGAACACTTCCGCTCCACCTTTTAGTGTTCTATCACACCTTTTTTTTCACCGCATTTTATAGATTATGGTTGGAAATTCTCAACCACTCTCATCCGAAGACCTCTCCTCCCGCTTTTGTTAATATATTTGAACTTTAGTCGGACATTCACACCTTCTTGCAGCTGAACCACCTCCGCTCCCTGTTTTGATCATGTATGGTCTGGCAATACTACCTTTTCTTACCCGTTTGTTAGTAATTATGGCTGGACATTCACACCTACTTGCAGCCGAACACCACCTCTCCCGCGTTTGATGATGTATTGACCGGCATTCTTACCTTTTCTAACACATTTTTCAGCAATTATGGTTGGAGATTCACACTTACTCACAGCCGAACAACTCCGCTCCCGCATTTGATGGTGTATAGTCGGGCATTCTCACCCTTTCTCATCAGCTTTTTGCAAATTATGATCTGACATTCACACCTGCTTTTGATAATGTATGGTTGGGCATTCGCACCTTTTCTTACCCATTTTTCAGTAATTATGGGTGGACATTCACACCTTCTTGCAGCTGAACACCTCCTCACCCGCTATTGATTGTGTACAGTCGGGTATTTTAACCTTTTCTTACCCGCTTTTTACCAAATATGGTCGGACATTCACACCGTCTTACAGCGGAACACCTCTGCTCCCGCTTTTGATGGTGTATAGTCAGGCATTTGAACCTTTTCTTACCCGCTTTTTACAAACTATGGTCGGACATTCAAACCTTCTTGTAGCCGAAAACCTCCACTCCCTCTATTGATTATACATTGTTGGGCATTCGCACCTTATTTACAAACTATAGTCAGACATTCACACCTTGCAGCTGAGCCACCTCAGCTCCCTGTTTTGATAGTGTATGTTCGGGCATTCGAACCTATTCTTACCCCCTTTTTACAAACTATGCTCGGAGATTCACACCTACTCACAGCCGAACAACTCCGCTCCCGCATTTGATGATGTCTTGTCCGGCATTCTAGTCTCTTCTAACACATTTTTCAGCAATTATGGTCGGACATTCACACCTACTCACAGCCGAACACTTCCGCTCCCGCATTTGATGGTGTATAGCCGGGCATTCTCACCCTTTCTCATCAGCTTTTTGCAAATTATGATCTGACATTCACACCTACTTGCAGTCGAACAGCTCTGCTCCCGCTTTTGATTATGTTTGGTTGGATATTCGAACCTTTTCTTAACTGCTTTTTACAAACTTTGGTCGGACGTTCACACCTTCTTGCAGCCGAACACATCCACTTCCACTTTTGATGGTATATATTCGGGCATTCGAACCTTTTCTTACCAGCTTTTTACAAACCGTGGTCGGACATTCACACCTTCTTGTAGCCAAACAACTCCGCTCCCGCTATTGATTGTGTACAGTCGGGTATTTTAACCTTTTCTTACCCGCTTTTTACCAACTATGGTCGGACATTTACACCTTCTTACAGCGGAACACCTCCGCTCCCTCTTTTGATGGTCTATGTTCGGGCATTCGAACCTTTTCTTACCCGCTTTTTACAAACTATGGTCGGACATTAAAACCTTCTTGTAGCCGAACACATCCACTCCTGCTTTTGATGATGTATGGTTGGGCATTTTCACCTTTTCTTACCCATTTTTCAGTAATTATGGGTGGACATTCACACCTTCTTGCAGCTGAACAACTCCTCTCCCGCTTATGATCATGTGCGGTTTGATATTCGAAAATTTTCTTTCATGTTTTAAAGCAATTATTGATGGACATTCAAATCTTCTTGTAGCCGAACACATCCACTCCTGCTTTTGATGATGTATGGTTTGGCATTCGCACCCTTTTTTTACCCATTTTTCAGGAATTTTGGGTGGACATTCAGACCTTCTTGCAGCCGAAAACCTCTGCTCCCTCTTTTGATCTTACATTGTCGGGCATTCGCACCTTATCTTACCCGCTTTTTACAAACTATAGTCAGACATTCACACCTTGCAGCTGAACCACCTCCGCTCCCTGTTTTGATCATGTATGGTCTGGCAATACTACCTTTTCTTACCCGTTTGTGAGTAATTAATCCCAAAATATTGAGCATAAAATAAGTCTTTATGCTGATGATGTATTACTTTTCCTTCAGAACTCACAGACGTCTCTCAGTCACACGATCACACTCATAAATAAATTCTCAGCACTTTCTGACTACTCTATCAACTGGTCTAAGACCACAGTTCTGCCCATTAACTGTAGGGTCCATAATATACCTGCGATCACTTTACAGTCAGGAAATATTAGATATTTAGGCATAAACATTTCCTCCAGGCTCTCAGAGCTAACAAAGCTAAATTATGTGCAATTATTAAAGACAGTAGAGGACGATCTCTCGTTGGAAGTCCTTACCTATATCACTTATGGGGAGAGTTACATCCATTAAAATGATGATACTACCAAAAGTTAACTATTTGTTCTCAATGATCCCCATAAAACCATCTGCTACTTGGTTTAAGTCACTAGATTCATGCATCTCCAAATTTCTGTGGAAAAACAAACCACCACGTATTAGTTTAAAAACCCTACAGAAGACCAAGGACAGTGGTGGATTAGATTTACCTCATTTTCAGCACTATTCCTTAGACAATAGGTTACAATATATATCAAAATGGTTTAAACCTTGTTGTTGTCACAGTTCCCAGAGACGTTGTAATCGTTGAGGATTCTATATTCACCCCCTCATTAGAGGCACGTAATGCAGATTGATGACACTGAATCTTCTTCTCTGTTCATTGCTGGCATCATTCCCAGCATCGTAAGTGTTCGTGGCATTGTTAGCCTCTTCTTCTGGATCTTGATATCGAGAATCCTTTTATATTTCTGGTTTGTCAGTCCTCTGTCTTCGTTCACCGGAGTCTTTGTCTTTTTGTCCTTGAGTTTGGTGATTTTTTCTTCTTTTGATGCCTTGACACAATGTGACAGGTGATACCACGTGGGAGATCCTGTAACTTGGATTGCTGTCCCTGTGCTGCGAAATAGCTGTGCTGCTCAAATGGTTTCTCCTTCATCATAGTTACATGCTGCCATTCCGACATCTCGGAATTGTCGGAATGGCGACACTTAATTTTTTATCAAACGTCCCACCATTCCGACACTTTTTTCCTCCTATGGTCGGAATGGCGGTATGTTTTTTGTTTTTTTTAACATACCGCCATTCCGACAGTTCCTTTTAATAGCCTATTTTTTACCCAAAACATTTTGCACTAATGATATGCCGGCGGAAATACGCCCTAAAGTTTGGCGCACAAGCTTTGCACATGCAGAGGCCACAGCCTCGCAAAGAAACTTTAATAATCTATTATCAAAATCCCCTGAATTTCAAATATAAAAATACAGATATTAATGTAACTCTGGCGAGACTGAAACTGATTAAGCAGAAATACAGTGTCAGTGAGGTGTCACAGCAGCCAGCTGGAGCGGAGCTCTCCACAGAGCCCATGCGTCTTTTGCACGCTGTCATCATATGCAAAAGTAATAATTGCAATTACAGATATCACGGCTACTGCACAGGACACAGTTGGGAGCACTCTGCCTTGCCTTGCCAATAGGAGAAGAGAGAAATGACAGCATACAACGTATAAAACACAACAAAATTCAGTAAAAACGTTTATTCATGTTATTCACGTGATTTATGAGTACTCACTCCAAACACACAGCCGCAACGGTTGTAGCTTTATACAGCCTGTTGATATCTTAAGGACCTAACTGGTCACACCTGGGAGTAAATTTCATGTAGAGATTGTTTTTACATGACATTACAGCTGAACATATAACTTTCATCCACAAACCAACGTGGGAGAGCCCGAAGACGCATGTGCCAGACGCACATAGGCATGCGTAAAACCAATTTTGACCACTTCATACTGTTTATTTGCTTTCTTTTAGTTAACTTTCGTTTCTTTTGGATTCTTGTGCGTGTTATGGAGCCGTTTTGGTCCATGTTTGTAAGCCTTTTTTTCCTGGATTAAATTTTCGGAAGTTGAAACAAGTGGCATTGGAGTGTGTGATTGAAAACCACCGCGGACTGCTTCTCCTCCTCCAGTTGCCGAGACTTTGTGTTTTTAATAACGCTTGTCTATAAACATGTGTTAAACATATAAATTGCATGAACAGAAAGAAGGGACTCACCTGTTGAGTAACACACATTTCCTTATACGGAAAGCCTTGTCGGAATGGTGGGACATTTGAACATCAGAATAGCGGGATGTCGCAATGGTGGGATGTCGGAATGGTGGGACGTTTGCATGTCGGAATGGTGGTATGTCGGAATGGTGGTATGTCGGAATGGTGGGATGTCGGAATAGCGGGATGTCGGAATGGCGGGATTTCGGAATGGGTGTTGCCACCCCCTTCATCATATACACAGTTATTTATACATCACCTTCCACCATGAAACGTTGTCCCTTTTTGTTTCTCTCTTTGTTCTTAAAATGCTGTTATGCATGTCTAAACCAATCCATTAAATTAGATCATTTTGGCAGTAAAGCGATCTACAATGTGCTTGGTCGCAAAGCTGCTCATCTGTGGTAAACAGCTCTTCAGAAAGGCATTCTTCAATTGATTTCACGAATTCTATGTAATAATTTTGTGATTTCCTACAAAACTACACTTCTTCTCCCATCTGTCTGAGTATTTAATATTGTCTGGGTCCCGTTAAAACATGTATTTTTCCCATCTAATTCCTTGTTTGCTTTAAAACAAGTATTCCCCATTTTCTATCCCTTCAGTAGCCAACCAGTTTGTATGGAGTACACTGGAGCAACTTGACTGATCAGTAAAACACTGCTTTTGTTGTCACCGCAAGGCTTCCCCCGTCGGTTGTTTCACTGAGACTACTGAGTAACTATAACTCAACACAGTTTATACACATAACATTCCTATACATACTAACAAACAAACAAAAAATTATTTATCGCAATTTTCTCATCTCTGTTTGAACGTACACCCAGGTAAATATTCCTGTAGTCTTCTCATACCGACTATGGACCCATTCATTGTTTAACTTCACTGTTTTGCAAATCCTAATTGAATATTACACATTGACATTGAACTTTACTTGATAAGCAGGTCTTCATTGCATTCAGCAGCCTATATGTGAGCATCTATGTGTAAGCTGTTCTTCTTTGCATTTATCAGCAGCAAGCAATTCTTCATTGCACATGCATATGAAAATAGTAAAACAATTCCAATGCGTTAGCGAAACCTTCTATATCAGGAGTGTCCATCATGATGCTGGGAATAGAACCTCTTTCCTAGAATAGTTCAACCTTCATTACTCAACTGATCATAACTCCGCAATGAGCACATTTCAAAGTATCATTCCTCTACATGTATTCAAAAATCTATGTGTAAATGTTTAATATTTCTTATATTTGTTGATGTCATTCTGTGTGCATGTGGCCTAAACCCAATCTCTGTGTGGCAATTTTAATTTAAACAAGTTGAACTCTGCCTCTGATCATTTAAAAAAGGTGTGTACCAATATCAACCTTTCTCAGGTAATTACTGATCCTACAAAACCAAAGAGATCCTTCAAGGTTGTCCCTGATTGGCTCAATCTTAACATATCAAAGGTAGAAAATCCGCAGTATCTGAACTTGGTGTTAGTTATCACTGCTCAATAGCCTGTATCAGAATTGCAAAAATGAAAACATTAGGTCCACGCTTGGTATCCAGATCCTGAAACATCTCCATGAGCAGGCTTTTTTTTAACTGATCTGTTGAATAGTTATATGACACTGTTAAAATCCCAGATGAAGATCTAGCACTTGACCATTTTTGTAAATCTTCTAATTCCATAGTTGATAAACACGCCCCTTTTAAAAAGTATAGAACTTAGAACAGGTCTATCCCTGGCTTTCGGCAGAACTGTCTTCTTTACTTTTTTTTCCCCTCTTCCTGTTCAGCATTATGTCAGAAGAATTGTAGTCTGAATACCTTTGATGCCAAACAGATTTGTTTTGCCAAGGGAAGTTTTATAAATGTAAAGCTCCCCTTAATGCCCATTTATTTATTTCTGTTTACAATATATGACATGAACTGAACTGAACCGGACCGGGGGACAAGGAAAGAAGAAGAGGAAAGAAGAGGAAACAGAACAAAAATAGAAACAAAAACCAGACAACCAGCTGCTACACCTGTAAAAAACAAAACAGACAACAATCCATGGCCTATGAGGGGAATCCAGCCTTAGCGCCACCAGGAGCACCTGAAAGCAGACAAGCAGAGAAAAAACAAACACACAAACAAACAAAAACAAGCACAAGAAGCGGCAATCGCATACAACACAGCTGTGGATATAGATGACCTGAGACGACATGATAATACATCAACTGCTTAGTGACCATGCTACTGGACTAATGAATGTGTGTGTGTGTGTGTGAGAACATGCAACACCCATGGCACAGGACCTACATGATAACCGTGCTTAGTTATGAGTGTATAAGCGTACAGGGCCACAATCCACAGCCCCCCCCCCAAGCAATCAGAAGCAGGCAGAGAGGGCCACAAGACCCAGGCCACCAGCAGCCCCCACAGAGCACAGAACCCAGGCAGCCCACTGCAGGGGCAACCACGCATCCACCCAGAAGACTGCAGAGGAAGCCCCCGGAAAGAGCCCCCATAAGCATAGGGCAGAGGCACTCCGGGAACCAGGGGTAACAGCCCACCGACCCCGCCAGGCCCCAGCCGCCCAGACATGGGCCGTGCACTGGACCTGGGCCCCAGGAGCCCGAGCGCCCCCAAACCCCCCGGCAGAGGCCCCACCCAATACCCAGGAGGGCCAAGCGCCCCAGACAGCCACAAAGTGGGTCAGCGCCTGCCCCAGCGCCCCTGGCCAAGTGCCCTGGGAGTCAAGACGTGCCCACAGGTGGGTGAAGTCGCGAGCAGTGGGGAGAGGCAACGCTGATGCCCCATCGGGAGAAACACAGGCAGGCCAGGCGACAGCAAGTCCCAGATCCAGGCCCAATCATTACCACACACACTTTCACGTCCCATACATCCACACATCCACACATCCTACCTCCCTCAACTCTGCTGGGGTGTAGTGCAGCGGGCACACCAGGAGGCCAGCAACCCCCCAGCCACCACAGACCCCGAACCAGCAGAACAATTAATTAATCCTCCTGGCCCCTCCTGCCCCGAGCAGACACCAGGAAGCAGGGGTGTGCGAAGAAGACCCCTCCCCTCACCCTTCTGGCTCTTCAATATTTTCTAATAGTGAGCAATTAAAATTGAGGGGCAGCCAAACTTGTAGAACTAGGAGCGCGGCACTCTGTGCAGCCTACATACCCAAAGAGCCCCGCCCACCAGATGCCACTCAGTGTAACCACCCCCCAAGACCTAATGTGTGTGTGTGAGTGTGTTTGATAAGTAGTAATGTCTAAGGTGTAATTAAAACAGGGGCAGGGAACTGCAGAGTGCAACCAAAGGGGACCACCTACGTGGCCCCATCCACTACACCCCACCGAACACACACGCCCCCAAAACCCTTCATGTGTGAGTGTGTGCTGTGTACAGGAGCCAGAAGGGAGAGGGGTATGGGGATATATACCGGGGGAGCTACTCTCCCCCAGAGAGGGCAGCCAGGGACTGGCTGCAATAGGCATCCCCGCTACCTGGGAGCCAACAATGGGCAGGAGGGCCTGATGTCCACCAGGCTCGGGGCCTGCAGCGACCATATTCCGGGAGCTACTGTACCCCCAGAAGGTACCCATCCCGCCCCACCCCACTCAACCCAACCCCACCTAGGAGGACCTCTACAAAAAACAAACAAACAACATCAAAAAACAAACAAACAAACCACCCGGTCACACCAGTCGCAGCAGCCCGGGCCTGAGACCCACCATCACCCAGCAACCCACCACCACCACTATGTGATAAAACTAATCAGAGGGGACCAGAGAGAATGAAATTCAGCCAATTGATGTTTTGAGGAGGCAGACATTGTTTCCATGCTAATATAATCTAAAAGAAAATTTCTAAACTGGTTAATACACAGATTGTTCTTCGCTTTCCAGTTTATGAGAATAGTTTTCTTTGCGATACATAACACTGTGACAACCATGTGTGCTGAGTTAATTTCCATGTTGATGTTGTCTAAGTCACCCAGTATGCACAGTGTGGGGCATGCAGGGATGCTACACTTTAGCCATGTTGATAGGTCCTCACAGACTTCAAGCCAGAACTTCTGGACAGGCGCAGAAAACCACAAAGCCTGTGCATAATCATCAGGTGTGTTATCTGTGCAATGTGAGCAGATGTTTGAGTGTGTTAGACCCATCCTGAACATCATTTGTCCTGTATAGTGTGTTCTATGAAGGATTTTGTATTGTATGAGCTGTAAATTAGGATTTCGAGTCTTTATGAAGGTGTTCAAACATATTTGTGGTTAGAAGCTATGACCAGAACTGATGGATAAATCTGCCTCCCATTTTGAGGATGGAAGAGACATTGTGTCATCTATCTTAGACAATAATTTATATATTTTTGATAGTAGTTTTGGGGTACAGATGCTTAGAAATTCTGCTACCCTAGTCGGGGGTTGTAAGTCTGGTTGGTGGAGGATATATCCATCCATCCATCCATCATCTGCCGCTTATCCGGGGGTCGGGTCGCGGGGGCAGCAGCTTGAGCAGAGAAACCCAGACGTCTCTGTCCCCGGCCACTTCCTCCAGCTCTTCCGGGGGGACCCCGAGGCGTTCCCAGGCCAGCCGAGAGACATAGTCTCTCCAACGTGTCCTGGGTCTCCTCCCAGTGGGACGTGCCCGGAACACCTCCCCAGGGAGGCGCCCAGGGGGCATCCTAACCAGATGCCCGAGCCACCTCATCTGACTCCTCTCAATGCGGAGGAGCAGCGGTTCTACTCCGAGCCCCTCCCGGATGACTGAGCTTCTCACCCTATCTCTAAGGGAGAGCCCAGACACCCTGCGGAGGAAACCCATTTCGGCCGCTTGTATTCGCGATCTTGTTCTTTCGGTCACTACCCACAACTCTTGACCATAGGTGAGGATGGGAACGTAGATTGACCAGTAAGTAGAGAGCTTCGCCTTCTGGCTCAGCTCCCTCTTCACAACGACGGGTCGGTGCAGAGCCTGCAACACTGCAGGCGCCGCACCGATCCGCCCGTCAATCTCCCGCTCCATTCGTCCGTCACTCGTGAACAAGACCCCGAGATACTTGAACTCCTCCTCTTGGGGAAGGATCTCATTCCCGACCCGGAGAGAGCATTCCACCCTTTTCCGGCTGAGAACCATAGTCTCGGATTTGGAGGTGCTGATTCTCATCCCAGCCGCTTCACACTCGGCTGCGAATCACTCCAGTGAGAGCTGAAGGTCACGGCCTGACGACGCTAACAGAACCACATCATCTGCAAAAAGCAGAGACCCGATTCTGAGGTCGCCAAATGGGACACCCTCAACGCCCTGGCTCCGCCTAGAAATTCTGTCCATAAAAGTTAGGAACAGAATCGGTGACAAAGGGCAGCCCTGACGGAGTCCAACTCTCACCGGAAACGTATCCGACTTACTGCCGGCAATGCGGACCAAACTCTGGCACCGGTCATACAGAGACCGAACGGCCCCTATCAAGGGGTCCGGCACTCCATATTCCCGGAGCACCCCCCACAGGACTCCACGAGGGACACGGTCGAGCGCTTTCTCCAAGTCCACAAAACACATGTAGACTGGTTGGGCGAACTCCCATGCACCCTCCAGGATCCTGCCGAGGGTATAGAGCTGGTCCACTGTTCCACGGCCAGGACGAAAGCCACACTACATCTCCTGAATCCGAGGCTCGATTATCCGACGGATCCTCCTCTCCAATACCCCCGAATAGACCTTACCAGGGAGGCTGAGGAGTGTGATACCCCTATAGTTGGAACACACCCTCCGGTCCCCCTTTTTAAAGAGGGGGACCACCACCCCAATCTGCCAGTCCAGAGGCACTGTCCCCGATGTACACGCGATACTGCAGAGGCGTGTCAGCCAAGACAGCCCTACAACATCCAGAGCCTTGAGAAACTCAGGACGGACCTCATCCACCCCCGGGGCCTTGCCACCGAGGAGCTTTTTAACCACCTCGGCAACCTCAGCCCCAGAAATGGGAGGCCCCGTCTCCGAGCTCTCCGACTCTGCCTCTTCCGAGCACGTGTTGGTAGGATTGAGGAGTTCCTCGAAGTACTCTCCCCACCGACTCACAACATCCCTAGTTGAGGTCAGCAAAGCCCGTCCCCACTGTAAACTGTGTTGACTGTGAGCCGCTCCCCCCCCCCGAGACGCCGGATGGTGGACCAGAATCTTTTCGAGGCCGTCCGGAAATCGTTCTCCATGGTCTCACCGAACTCCTCCCAGGCCCGAGTTTTTGCCTCAGCAACCGCCGAAGCCGTGGCCCGTCTGGCCCGTCGGTACCTATCAGCTTCTTCCAGGGTCCCACTGGCCAAAAAGGCCCGATAGGACTCCTTCTTCAGCTTGACGGCTTCCCTCACCACTGGTGTCCACCAGCAGGTTCGAGTTTCCGCCACGACAGGCACCGACCACCTTACGGCCACAACTCCGACCAGCTGCCTCGGCAATGGAGTCACGGAACATGGCCCATTCGGACTCAATGTCCCCCACCTCAAATATGGTTGAAGCTCTGCCGGAGGTGGGAGTTAAAGCTCCTTCTGACGGGGGATTCTGACAAACGCTCCCAGCAGACCCTCACAATACGTTTGGGCCTGCCAGGTCTGATCGGCATCCTCCCCCACCAGCGGAGCCAACTCACCACCAGGTGGTGATCAGTTGACAGCTCCGCCCCTCTCTTCACCCGAGTGTCCAGGACATACGGCCGCAAGTCCGATGATACAACCACAAAGTCGATCATCGAACTGCGGCCAAGGGTGTCCTGGTGCCAAGTGCACATATGGACACCCTTATGCCTGAACATGGTGTTCGTTATGGACAGTCTATGACTGGCACAGAAGTCCAACAACATAACACCACTCTGATTCAGATCGGGGGGGCCGTTCCTCCCAATCACACCCCTCCAGGTCTCACTGTCATTGCCCACGTGAGCATTGAAGTCCCCCAGCAGAATGAGGGAGTCTCCGGTAGGAGCATTCTCCAGTGCCTCCCCCAGAGACTCCAAAAAGGGTAGGTACTCTGAACTGCTGTTTGGCGCATAGGCACAAACAACAGTCAGGACTCGTCCCCCCACCCAAAGGCGGAGGGAGGCTACCCTCTCGTTCACTGGGGTAAACCCCAATGTACTGGCACACAGCCGGGGGGCAATAAGTATGCCCACACCTGCTCTGCGCCTCTCACCACGGGCAACTCCAGAGTGGAAGAGAGTCCAACCCCTCTCAAGAGTACTGGTTCCAGATCCCAAGCCGTGCGTCGAGGTGAGTCCGACTATATCTACGGTCTGATGAAGTTTCAACAATAAACAACAAACTTTGTATTATGAGAAAGAACCAGACTCATTCTTCAGGAATCCGAAAATAAGCTCTATTTTACGAGTTATGCACGAATTCGGATTCTCCTATAAAACGAATTCCTTAACTCAAACCAAGTTAAGACTGCTTTGTCCTTCATATTTATTCATGTCTAATCAAGTTTCAATGATAAACAACGTTGTACTTTGTAGAATGAGAAAGAACTTCTTCAGCAATAAGCATCTCTCGACAAATGACGAAATACAGATTTTGCTATAAAATTGCTATCAGCCTGACTTAAAACTGTTTGTCTTCCTTATTTATCCACTTCAAATCAAGTTTCAACAATTAAAAAAATTTTGTAATTTTGAGAAAGAACAACTTAATCTTGAGCAATCAGTATAAAAAGAAGGTAAGCAAAGGTGCGAATGTCAAACCATACATGATCAAAACAGGGAGCGGAGGTGTTTGGCTGAGACAAGGTGTGAATGTCCACCCATAATTAATGAAAAGCGGGCAACAAGTAGGTTCGAATGCCCAACCATACATCATCAAGAGCAGGAGTGGATATATTCGGCTACAAGAAGGTTTGAACGTCTGACCATAGTTTGTAAAAAGCGGGTAAGAAAAGGTTCGAATGCCCGAACATACACCATCAAAGGAGGGAGCGGAGGTGTTCCGCTGTAAGAAGGTGTGAATGTCCGACCATAGTTGGTAAAAAGCAGGTAAGAAAAGGTTAAAATACCCGACTGTACACAATCAATAGCGGGAGCGGAGTTGTTTGGCTACTAAAAGATGTGAAAGTCCGACTATGGTTTGTAAAAAGCGGGTAAGAAAAGGTGCTAATGCCCGACAATGTATGATCAAAAGAGGGAGCGGAGGTGTTCGGCTGCAAGAAGGTCTGAATGTCCAACCATAATCTGTAAAAACCGGGAAGGAAAGGCTCGAAAGCCCGACTATACACCATCAAAAGCGGGAGCAGAGTGGTTCAGCTGCAAGAAGGTCTGAATGTCCATCAATAATTGCTTTAAAACATGAAAGATAATTTTCGAATATCATCTGCACATGATCATAAGAAGGAGAGGAGGTGTTCAGCTGCAAGAAGGTGCGAATGCCCAACCATACATTATCAAAAGCAGGTGTGAATGTCAGATCATAATTTGCAAAAAGCTGATGAGATAGGGTGAGAATGCCCGACTATACACCATCAAATGCGGGAGCGGAGGTGTTCGGCTCTGAGTAGGTGTGAATGTCCGACCATAATTGCTGAAAAATGTGTTAGAAAAGGAAAGAATGCCGGACCATACATCATCAAAAGCGAGAGAGGTGGTGTTCGGCTGCAAAAAGGTGTAAATGTTCGACTAAAGTTTGTAAAAAGCGGGTAAGACATGGTGCGAATGCCTGACAAGGTATGATCAAAAGCAGGAGCGGAGGTGTTCAGCTGCAAGAAGGTCTAAATGTCCATCAATAATTGCTAGAAAACATGAAAGAAAATTTTCGAAAATCAAACCGCACATGATCATAAGTGGGAGGGGAGGTGTTCAGCTGCAAGAAGGTGTGAATGTCCACCCATTATTCCTGACAAATGGGTAAAAAAAAGGTGCGAATGCCCAACCATACATCATCAAAAGCAGGAGTGGATGTG
This sequence comes from Leuresthes tenuis, assembly GCF_036924035.1. NCBI lineage: Eukaryota > Metazoa > Chordata > Actinopteri > Atheriniformes > Atherinopsidae > Leuresthes > Leuresthes tenuis. The sequence goes on along the minus strand of NW_027325367.1, from coordinate 29,241,394 downwards.
TTCGGCTACAAGAAGGTGTGAACGTCCAACCAAAGTTTGTAAAAAGCAGTTAAGAAAAGGTTTGAATATCCATCCAAACATAATCAAAAGCGGGAGCATAGCTTTTCGACTGCAAGTAGGTGTGAATGTCAGATCATAATTTGTAAAAAGCTGATGAGAAAGGGTGAGAATGTCCGACTGCAAACCATCAAATGCGGGAGCGGAGTTGTTCGGCTGTGAGTAGGTGTGAATCTCCGACCGAAATTTCTGAAAAATGTGTTAGAAAAGGTAGGAATGCCGGTCCATACATCATCAAAAGCGAGAGAGGTGGTGTTCGGCTGCAAGTAGGTGTGAATGTCCAGCCATAATTACTCACAAACGGGTAAGAAAAGGTAGTATTGCCAGACCATACATGATCAAAACAGGGAGCGGAGGTGGTTCAGCTGCAAGAAGGTGTGAATGTCCGACTAGAGTTCAAATATATTAACAAAAGCGGGAGGAGAGGTCTTCGGATGAGAGTGGTTGAGAATTTCCAACCATAATCTATAAAATTCGGTGAAAAAAAGGTGTGATAGAACACTAAAAGGTGGAGCGGAAGTGTTCGGCGGCAAGAAGGTGTGAATGTCCGACTATATTTGGTGAAAAGCAGGTGAAGCAAGGTCTGAATGCCCAACCTTACATTATCAAAAGCGAGATCAGAGGTGTTTGGCTGCAAAAAGGCCATAGTTTGCCAAAAAGCTGCGAATGACCAACTAAATATCAACAAAAGTGGGGGGCGGAGGTCTTCGGATGCAACTGGGTGTGAACATCCCACCATACAAGTATGGTGGAGAGGAAGCTGTGAACAGCCGACCATAGTTGGCAAAAAGCGGGTGAGAAAAGGTGCGAATGTCTAACCATACATGATCAAAACAGGGAGCGGAGGTGTTTGGCTGTGACAAGGTGTGAATATCCACCCAAAATTAATAAAAAGCGGGCAACAAGTAGGTTTGAATGCCCAACCATACATCATCAAAAGCAGGAGTGGATGTGTTCGGCTACAAGAAGGTTTGAATGTCGGAGCATAGTTTGTAAAAAGCGGGTAAGAAAAGGTTCGAATGCCCAAACATACACCATCAAAAGAGGGAGCAGAGGTGTTCCGCTGTAAGAAGGTGTGAATGTCCGACCATAGTTGGTAAAAAACGGGTAAGAAAAGGTTAAAATATCCGACTGTACACAATCAATAGCGGGAGCGGATGTGTTTTGCTACAAGAATGTGTGACAGTCCGACCATGGTTTGTAAAAAACGGGTAAGAAAAGGTGCGAATGCCCGACAATGTATGATCAAAAGAGGGAGCGGAGGTTTTCGGCTACAAGAAGGTTTGAATGTCCGACCATAGTTGGTAAAAAGCGGGTAAGAAAAGGTTAAAATACCCGACTGTACACAATCAATAGCGGGAGCGGAGTTGTTTGGCTACAAGAAGGTGTGAATGTCCGACCACGGTTTGTAAAAAGCGGGTAAGAAAAGGTTCGAATGCCCGAATATATACCATCAAAAGTGGAAGTGGATGTGTTCGGCTGCAAGAAGGTGTGAACGTCCGACCAAAGTTTGTAAAAAGCAGTTAAGAAAAGGTTCGAATATCCAACCAAACATAATCAAAAGCGGGAGCAGAGCTGTTCGACTGCAAATAGGTGTGAATGTCAGATCATAATTTGCAAAAAGCTGATGAGAAAGGGTGAGAATGCCCGGCTATACATCATTAAATGCTGGAGCGGAAGTGTTCGGCTGTGAGTAGGTGTGAATGTCCGACCATAATTGCTGAAAAATGTGTTAGAAGAGACTAGAATGCCGGACAAGACATCATCAAATGCGGGAGCGGAGTTGTTCGGCTGTGAGTAGGTGTGAATCTCCGAGCATAGTTTGTAAAAAGGGGGTAAGAATAGGTTCGAATGCCCGAACATACACTATCAAAACAGGGAGCTGAGGTGGCTCAGCTGCAAGGTGTGAATGTCTGACTATAGTTTGTAAATAAGGTTCGAATGCCCAACAATGTATAATCAAAAGAGGGAGCGGAGGTTTTCGGCTACAAGAAGGTTTGAATGTCCGACCATAGTTTGTAAAAAGCAGGTAAGAAAAGGTTCAAGCGCCTGACTATACACCATCAAAAGCGGGAGCAGAGGTGTTCCGCTTTAAGACGGTGTGAATGTCCGACCATATTTGGTAAAAAGCGGGTAAGAAAAGGTTAAAATACCCGACTGTACACAATCAATAGCGGGAGAGGAGGTGTTCAGCTGCAAGAAGGTGTGAATGTCCACCCATAATTACTGAAAAATGGGTAAGAAAAGGTGCGAATGCCCAACCATACATTATCAAAAGCAGGTGTGAATGTCAGATCATAATTTGCAAAAAGCTGATGAGAAAGGGTGAGAATGACCGACTGCACACCATCAAATGCGGGAGCGGAGTTGTTCGGCTGTGAGTAAGTGTGAATCTCCGACCATAATTGCTGAAAAATGTGTTAGAAAAGGTAAGAATGCCGGTCCATACATCATCAAAAGTGGGAGAGGTGGTGTTCGGCTGCAAGTAGGTGTGAATGTCCAGCCATAATTACTAACAAACGGGTAAGAAAAGGTAGTATTGCCATACCATACATGATCAAAACAGGGAGCGGAGGTGGTTCAGCTGCAAGAAGGTGTGAATGTCCGACTAAAGTTCAAATATATTAACAAAAGCGGGAGGAGAGGTCTTCGGATGAGAGTGGTTGAGAATTTCCAACCATAATCTATAAAATGCGGTGAAAAAAAAGGTGTGATAGAACACTAAAAGGTGGAGCGGAAGTGTTCGGCTGCAAGAAGGTGTGAATGTCCTACTATATTTGGTGAAAAGCAGATGAAGCAAGGTCTGAATGCCCAACCTTACATCATCAAAAGCGAGATCAGAGGTGTTTGGCTGAATGAAGGCCATAGTTTGCCAAAAGCGGGTAAGCTGCGAATGACCGACTAAATATCAACAAAAGGTCTTCGGATGCAAGTGGGTGTGAATATCCCACCATACAAGTATGGTGGAGAGGAAGCTGTGAACAGCCGACCATAGTTGGCAAAAAGCGGGTGAGAAAAGGTGCGAATGTCCAACCATACATGATCAAAACAGGGAGCGGAGGTGTTTGGCTGTGACAAGGTGTGAATATCCACCCAAAATTAATGAAAAGCGGGCAACAAGTAGGTTTGAATGCCCAACCATACATCATCAAAAGCAGGAGTGGATGTGTTCGGCTACAAGAAGGTTTGAATGTCCGAGCATAGTTTGTAAAAAGCGGGTAAGAAAAGGTTCGAATGCCCAAACATACACCATCAAAAGAGGGAGCGGAGGTGTTCCGCTGTAAGAAGGTGTGAATGTCAGACCATAGTTAGTAAAAAGTGCGTAAGAAAAGGTTAAAATACCCGACTGTACACAATCAATAGCGGGAGCGGATGTGTTTGGCTACAAGAATGTGTGAAAGTCCGACCATGGTTTGTAAAAAACGGGTAAGAAAAGGTGCGAATGCCCGACAATGTATGATCAAAAGAGGGAGCGGAGGTTTTTGGCTACAAGAAGGTTTGAATGTCTGACCATAGTTTGTAAAAAGCGGGTAAGAAAAGGTTCAAATGCCTGACTATACACCATCAAAAGCGGGAGCGGAGGTGTTCCGCTGTAAGACGGTGTGAATGTCCGACCATAGTTGGTAAAAAGCGGGTAAGAAAAGGTTAAAATACCGAACTGTATACAATCAATAGCGGGAGCGGAGTTGTTCGGCTACAAGAAGTTGTGAAAGTCCAACCATGGTTTGTAAAAAGCTGGTAAGAAAAGGTTCGAATGCCCGAATATATACCATCAAAAGCGGAAGCGGAGGTGTTCGGCTGCAAGAAGGTGTGAATATCAGACCATAGTTGGTAAAAAGTGCGTAAGAAAAGGTTAAAATACCCGACTGTACACAATCAATAGCGGGAGCGGATGTGTTTGGCTACAAGAATGTGTGAAAGTCCGACCATGGTTTGTAAAAAACGGGTAAGAAAAGGTGCGAATGCCCGACAATGTATGATCAAAAGAGGGAGCGGAGGTTTTTGGCTACAAGAAGGTTTGAATGTCCGAACATAGTTTGTAAAAAGCGGGTAAGAAAAGGTTCAAATGCCTGACTATACACCATCAAAAGCGGGAGCGGAGGTGTTCCGCTGTAAGACGGTGTGAATGTCCGACCATAGTTGGTAAAAAGCGGGTAAGAAAAGGTTAAAATACCCAACTGTACACAATCAATAGCGGGAGCGGAGTTGTTCGGCTACAAGAAGTTGTGAAAGTCCAACCATGGTTTGTAAAAAGCTGCTAAGAAAAGGTTCGAATGCCCGAATATATACCATCAAAGGCGGAAGCGGAGGTGTTCGGCTGCAAGAGGGTGTGAACGTCCGACCAAAGTTTGCAAAAAGCAGTTAAGAAAAGGTTCGAATATCCAACCAAACATAATCAAAAGCGGGAGCAGAGCTGTTCGAATGCAAGTAGGTGTGAATGTCCAGCCATAATTACTCACAAACGGGTAAGAAAAGGTAGTATTGCCAGACCATACATGATCAAAACAGGGAGCTGAGGTGGTTCAGCACCAAGGTGTGAATGTCTGACTACAGTTTGTAAAAAGCGGGTAAGATAAGGTGCGAATGCCCGACAATGTATAATCAAAAGAGGGAGCAGAGGTTTTCGGCTACAAGAAGGTTTGAATGTCCGACCATAGTTTGTAAAAAGCGGGTAAGAAAAGGTTCAAATGCCTGACTATACACCATCAATAGCGCGGAGCGGAGGTGTTCCGCTGTAAGACGGTGTGAATGTCCGACCATAGTTGGTAAAAAGCGGGTAAGAAAAGGTTAAAATACCCGACTGTACACAGTCAATAGCGGGAGCGGAGTTGTTCGGCTACAAGAAGGTGTGAAAGTCCAACCATGGTTTGTAAAAAGCTGGTAAGAATAGGTTCGAATGCCCGACAATGTATGATCAAAAGAGGGAGCGGAGGTGTTCGGCTGCAAGAAGGTCTGAATGTCCAACCATAATTTGTAAAAACCGGGAAGGAAAGGCTCGAAAGCCCGACTATACACCATCAAAAGCGGGAGCAGAGGTGTTCCGCTGCAAGAAGGTCTGAGTGTCCATCAATAATTGCTTTAAAACATGAAAGAAAATTTTCGAATATCATCCGCACATGATCATAAGAAGGAGAGGAGGTGTTCAGCTGCAAGAAGGTGTGAATGTCCACCCATAATTCCTGAAAAATGGGTAAAAAAAGGTGCGAATGCCCAACCATACATTATCAAAAGCAGGTGTGAATATCAGATCATAATTTGCAAAAAGCTGATGCGAAAGGGTGAGAATGTCCGACTGCACTCCATCAAATGCGGGAGCGGAGTTGTTCGGCTCTGAGTAGGTGTGAATGTCCGACCATAATTGCAAAAAAATGTGTTAGAAAAGGTAAGAATGCCGGTCCATACATCATCAAAAGCGAGAGAGGTGGTGTTCGGCTGCAAGTAAGTGTGAATGTCCAGCCATAATTACTCACAAACGGGTAAGAAAAGGTAGTATTGCCAGACCATACATGATCAAAACAGGGAGCGGAGGTGGTTCAGCTGCAAGAACGTGTGAATGTCCGACTAAAGTTCAAATATATTAACAAAAGCGGGAGGAGAGGTCTTTGGATGAGAGTGGTTGAGAATTTCCAACCATAATCTATAAAATTCGGTGAAAAAAAGTTGTGATAGAACACTAAAAGGTGGAGCGGAAGTATTCGGCTGCAAGAAGGTGTGAATGTCCTACTATATTTGATGAAAAGCAGGTGAAGCAAGGTCTTAATGCCCAACCTTACATTATCAAAAGCGAGATCAGAGGTGTTTGGCTGCAAGAAGGCCATAGTTTGCCAAAAAGCGGGTAAGCTGCGAATGACCAACTAAATATCAACAAAAGTGGGGGCGGAGGTCTTCGGATGCAACTGGGTGTGAACATCCCACCATACAAGTATGGTGGAGAGGAAGCTGTGAACAGCCAACCATAGTTTGCAAAAAGCGGGTGAGAAAAGGTGCGAATGTCCAACCATACATGATCAAAACAGGGAGCGGAGGTGTTTGGCTGTGACAAGGTGTGAATGTCCACCCAAAATTAATGAAAAGCGGGTAAAAAGTAGGTTTGAATGCCCAAGCATACATCATTAAAAGAAGGAGTGGATGTGTTCGGCTACAAGAAGGTTTGAATGTCCGAGCATAGTTTGTAAAAAGCGGGTAAGAAAAGGTTCGAATGCCCAAACATACACCATCAAAAGAGGGAGCGGAGGTGTTCCGCTGTAAGAAGGTGTGAATGTCCGACCATAGTTGGTAAAAAGTGGGTAAGAAAAGGTTAAAATACCCGACTGTACACAATCAATAGCGGGAGCGGATGTGTTTGGCTACAAGAATGTGTGAAAGTCCGACCATGGTTTGTAAAAAACGGGTAAGAAAAGGTGCGAATGCCCGACAATGTATGATCAAAAGAGGGAGCGGAGGTTTTTGGCTACAAGAAGGTTTGAATGTCCGACCATAGTTTGTAAAAAGCGGGTAAGAAAAGGTTCAAAGGCCTGACTATACACCATCAAAAGCGGGAGCGGAGGTTTTCCGCTGTAAGACGGTGTGAATGTCCGACCATAGTTGGTAAAAAGCGGGTAAGAAAAGGTTAAAATACCCGACTGTACACAATCAATAGGGGGAGCGGAGTTGTTTGGCTACAAGAAGGTGTGAAAGTCCAACCATGGTTTGTAAAAAGCTGGTAAGAAAAGGTTCGAATGCCCGAATATATACCATCAAAAGCGGAAGCGGAAGTGTTCGGCTGCAAGAAGGTGTGAACGTCCGACCAAAGTTTGTAAAAAGCAGTTAAGAAAAGGTTCGAATATCCAACCAAACATAATCAAAACCGGGAGCAGAGCTGTTCGACTGCAAGTAGGTGTGAATGTCCAGCCATAATTACTCACAAACGGGTAAGAAAAGGTAGTATTGCTAGACCATACATGATCAAAACAGGGAGCTGAGGTGGTTCAGCACCAAGGTGTGAATGTCTGACTATAGTTTGTAAAAAGCGGGTAAGATAAGGTGCGAATGCCTTACAATGTATAATCAAAAGAGGGAGCAGAGGTTTTCGGCTACAAGAAGGTTTGAATGTCCGACCATAGTTTGTAAAAAGCGGGTAAGAAAAGGTTCAAATGCCTGACTATACACCATCAAAAGCGGGAGCGGAGATGTTCCGCTGTAAGACGGTGTGAATGTCCGACCATAGTTGGTAAAAAGTGGGTAAGAAAAGGTTAAAATATCCGACTGTACACAATCAATAGCGGGAGCGGATGTGTTTGGCTACAAGAATGTGTGAAAGTCCAACCATGGTTTGTAAAAAACGGGTAAGAAAAGGTTCGAATGCCCGAATATATACCATCAAAAGCGGAAGCGGAGGTGTTCGGCTGCAAGAAGGTTTGAACGTCCGACCAAAGTTCGCAAAAAGCAGTAAAGAAAAGGTTCGAATATCCAAACATAATTAAAAGCGAGAGAGATTGTGTTCAGCTGCAAGTAGGTGTGAATATCCAGCCATAATTACTCACAAACGGGTAAGAAAGTGTAGTATTGCCAGACCATACAAGATCAAAACAGGGAGCGGAGGTGGTTTAGCTGCAAAAAGGGGTGAATGTCCAACTAAAGTTCAAATATATTAACAAAAGCGGGAGGAGAGGTCTTCGGATTAGAGTGGTTGAAATTTCCAACCATAATCTATAAAATGCGGTGAAAAAAAAAGGTGTGAAGGAATGAATTTTATAGCAAAATCCGAAATCATGCATAACTCCGCAAAAGGAACGTATTGCTCAACCAAAGGGATGCTTCTTTCTCATTCAGGGTAATATGAGGAACTTTATGCTTGATACATTTTAGACATGGATAACTATGAAGGACAAAGCAATTTTAACTTGGTTTGAGCAAAGCAATTCATTTTATAGGAAAATCCGAAATCGTGCAGGACTCATGAAAATAAGCTTGTTTTCGGATTCCTGATCCTTCAGTGTTGCTATTTCTTCTACTGCAAAATACAATGTTGTTCTTTGTTGAAGTAAATCTAGACATTGATAAATATGAAGGACAAAGCAGTTTTCATTTGGTTTGAGTGAAGGAATTCATTTTATACATAAAATCCCAAATCATGCAGAACGTATGAAAATAAGCTTATTCTCGGATTCCTGATCCTTCAGTGTTGCTTTTTCTTCTACTGCAAAATACAATGTTGTTCTTTGTTGAAGTCGACCTAGACATTGATAAATATGAAGGACAAAGCAGTTTTAACTTGGTTTGAGTGAAGGAATTCATTTTATACATAAAATCCCAACTCATGCAGAACGTATGAAAATAAGCTTATTCTCGGATTACTGATCCTTCAGTGTTGCTCTTTCTTCTACTGCAAAATCCAGTGTTGTTCTTTGTTGAAGTCAATCTAGACATTGATAAATATGAAGGACAAAGCAATTTTAACATAGTTTGAGTGAAGGCATTCATTTATAGTAAAATCAATAATCGTGCAGAACTCATGAAAATAAGCTTATTCTCGGATTCCTAAAACTTTTTATTTGCTCTTTCTTTACTGCAAAGTACAATGTTGTTCTTTGTTGAAGTCGATCTAGACATTGATAAATATGAAGGACAAAGCAGTTTTCACTTGGTTTGAGTGAAGGATTTGCAGCTGAAAACCTCCCGCTCCCGCTTTTGATTGTGTATAGTCGGGCTTTCGAGCCTTTTCTTACCCGGTTTTTAGAAATTATGGTTGTACATTCAGACCTTGCAGCCGAAGACCTCCACTCCCTCTTTTGATCATACATTGTCGGGCATTCGCACCTTGTCTTAGCCGCTTTTTACAAACTATAGTCAGACATTCACACCTTGCAGCTGAACCACCTCAGCTCCCTGTTTTAATCATGTATGGTCTGGCAATACTACCTTTCCTTACCCGTTTGTGAGTAATTATGGCTGGACATTCACACCTACTTGCAGTCGAACAGCTCTGCTCCCGCTTTTGATGGTATATATTCGGGCATTCGAACCTTTTCTTAACTGCTTTTTGCAAACTTTGGTCGGACGTTCACACCTTCTTGCAGCCGAACACCTCCGCTTCCGCTTTTGATGGTATATATTCGGGCATTCGAACCTTTTCTTAGCAGCTTTTTACAAACCATGGTTGAACTTTCACACCTTCTTGTAGCCGAACAACTCCGCTCCCGCTATTGATTGTGTACAGTCAGGTATTTTAACCTTTTCTTACCCGCTTTTTACCAACTATGGTCGGACATTCACACCGTCTTACAGCGGAACACCTCCGCTCCCGCTTTTGATGGTGTATAGTCAGGCATTTGAACCTTTTCTTACCCGCTTTTTACAAATTATGGTCGGACATTCAAACCTTCTTGTAGCCGAAAACCTCCGCTCCCTCTTTTGATCATACATTGTCGGGCATTAGCACCTTTTCTTACCCGCTTTTTACAAACCATAGTCGGACTTTCACATCTTTTAGTAGCCGAACAACTCCACTCCCGCTATTGATTGTGTACAGTTGGGTATTTTAACCTTTTCTTACCCGCTTTTTACCAACTATGGTCGGACATTCACACCTTCTTACAGCGGAACACCTCCGCTCCCTCTTTTGATGGTGTATGTTCGGGCAGTCAAACCTTTTCTTACCTGCTTTTTACAAACTATGGTCAGACATTCAACCCTTCTTGGAGCCGAACACATCCACTCCTGCTTTTGATTATGTATAGTTGGGCATTCGCACCATTTCTTACCCATTTTTCAGTAATTATGGAGGTACATTCACACCTTCTTGCAGCCGAACACCTCCCCTCCCTCTTTTGATCATACATTTTCGGGCATTCGCACCTTTTCTTACCCGCTTTTTACAAACCAATGTCGGACTTTCACACCTTTTAGTAGCCGAACAACTCCGCACCCGCTACTGATTGTGTACAGTCGGGTATTTTAACCTTTTCTTACCCGTTTTTTACCAACTATGGTCGGACATTCACACCTTCTTACAGCGGAAAACCTCCGCTCCCTCCTTTGATGGTGTATGTTCGGGCATTCGAACCTTTTCTTACCCGCTTTTTACAAACTATGGTCAGACGTTCAAACCTTCTTGTAGCCGAATATATCCACTCCTGCTTTTGATGATGTATGGTTGGGCATTCGAACCTACTTGTTGCCCGCTTTTCATTAATTATGGGTGGACATTCACACCTTGTCTCAGCCAAACACCTCCGCTCCCTGTTTTGATCATGTATGGTTTGACATTCGCACCTTTGCTTACCCTCTTTTTATACTGATTGCTCAAGATTAAGTTGTTCTTTCTCAAACTACAAAATTTTTTTAATTGTTGAAACTTGATTTGAAGTGGATAAATAAGGAAGACAAACAGTTTTAAGTCAGGCTGATAGCAATTAATTTTATAGCAAAATCTGTATTTCGTCATTTGTCGAGAGATGCTTATTGCTGAAGAAGTTCTTTCTCATTCTACAAAGTACAACGTTGTTTATCATTGAAACTTGATTAGACATGAATAAATATGAAGGACAAAGCAGTCTTAACTTGGTTTGAGTTAATATCCACCGGCGGCGCCTGCAGTGTTGCAGGCTCTGCACCGATCCGTCGTTGTGAAGAGGGAGCTGAGCCAGAAGGCGAAGCTCTCTACTTACTGGTCAATCTACGTTCCCATCCTCACCTATGGTCACGAGTTGTGGGTAGTGACCGAAAGAACAAGATCGCGAATACAAGCGGCCGAAATGGGTTTCCTCCGCAGGGTGTCTGGGCTCTCCCTTAGAGATAGGGTGAGAAGCTCAGTCTTCCGGGAGGAGCTCGGAGTAGAACCGCTGCTCCTCCGCATTGAGAGGAGTCAGATGAGGTGGCTCGGGCATCTGGTTAGGATGCCCCCTGGGCGCCTCCCTGGGGAGGTGTTCCGGGCACGTCCCACTGGGAGGAGACCCCGGGGGAGACCCAGGACACGTTGGAGAGACTATGTCTCTCGGCTGGCCTGGGAACGCCTCGGGGTCCCCCCGGAAGAGCTGGAGGAAGTGGCTGGGGACAGAGACGTCTGGGTTTTTTTGCTCAAGCTCCCGCCCCCGCGACCTGACCCCCGGATAAGCGGCAGATGATGGATGGATGGATATATCCTCCACCAACCAGACTTACAACTCCCGACTAGGGTAGCAGAATTTCTAAGCATCTACACCCCAAAACTACTATCAAAAATATATAAATTATTGTCTAAGATAGATGACACAATGTCTCTTCCATCCTCAAAATGGGAGGCAGATTTATTCATCAGTTCTGGTCATAGCTTCTAACCACAAATATGTTTGAACACCTTCATAAAGACTCGAAATCCTAATTTACAGCTCATACAATACAAAATCCTTCATAGAACACACTATACAGGACAAAGGATGTTCAGGATGGGTCTAACACACTCAAACATCTGCTCACATTGCACAGATAACACACCTGATGATTATGCACATGCTTTGTGGTTTTGTGCGCCTGTCCAGAAGTTCTGGCTTGAAGTCTGTGAGGACCTATCAACATGGCTAAAGTGTAGCATCCCTGCATGCCCCACACTGTGCATACTGGGTGACTTAGACAACATCAACATGGAAATTAACTCAGCACACATGGTTGTCACAGTGTTATGTATCGCAAAGAAAACTATTCTCATGAACTGGAAAGCGAAGAACAATCTGTGTATTAACCAGTTTAGAAATGTTCTTTTAGATTATATTAGCATGGAAACAATGTCTGCCTCCTCAAAACATCAATTGGCTGAATTTCATTCTCTCTGGTCCCCTCTGATTAGTTTTATCACATAGTGGTGGTGGTGGGTTGCTGGGTGATGGTGGGTCTCAGGCCCGGGCTGCTGCGACTGGTGTGACCGGGTGGTTTGTTTGATTGTTTTTTTATGTTGTTTGTTTGTTTTTTGTAGAGGTCCTCCAGGGTGGGGTTGGGTTGAGTGGGGTGGGGCGGGATGGGTACCTTCTGGGGGTACAGTAGCTCCCGGAATATGGTCGCTGCAGGCCCCGAGCCTGGTGGACATCAGGCCCTCCTGCCCATTGTTGGCTCCCAGGTAGCAGGGATGCCTATTACAGCCAGTCCCTGGCTGCCCTCTCTGGGGGAGAGTAGCTCCCCCGGTATATATCCCCATACCCCTCTCCCTTCTGGCTCCTGTACACAGCACACACTCACACATGAAGGGTTTTGGGGGCGTGTGTGTTCGGTGGGGTGAAGTGGATCGGGCCACGTAGGTGGTCCCCTTTGGTTGCACTCTGCAGTTCCCTGCCCCTGTTTTAATTACACCTTAGACATTACTACTTATCAAACACACTCACACACACACATTAGGTCTTGGGGGGTGGTTACACTGAGTGGCATCTGGTGGGCGGGGCTCTTTGGGTATGTAGGCTGCCCAGAGTGCCGCGCTCCCAGTTCTACAAGTTTGGCTGCCCCTCAATTTTAATTGCTCACTATTAGAAAATATTGAAGAGCCAGAAGGGTGAGGGGAGGGGTCTTCTTCGCACACCCCTGCTTCCTGGTGTCTGCTCGGGGCAGGAGGGGCCAGGAGGATTAATTAATTGTTCTGCTGGTTCGGGGTCTGTGGTGGCTGGGGGGTTGCTGGCCCCCTGGTGTGCCCGCTGCACTATACCCCAGCAGAGTCGAGGGAGGTAGGACGTGTGGATGTGTGGATGTATGGGACGTGAAAGTGTGTGTGGTAATCATTGGGCCTGGATCTGGGACTTGCTGTCGCCTGGCCTGCCTGTGCTTCTCCCGATGGGGCGTCAGCGTTGCCTCTCCCCACTGCTCGCGACTTCACCCACCTTTGGGCACGTCTTGACTCCCAGGGCACTTGGCAAGGGGCGCTGGGGCAGGCGCTGACCCACTTTGTGGCTGTCTGGGGCGCTTTGCCATCCTGGGTATTGGGTGGGGCCTCTGCCGGGGGGTTTGGGGGCGCTCGGGCCCCTGGGGCCCGGGTCCAGTGCACGGCCCATGTCTGGGCGGCTGGGGCCTGGCGGGGTCGGTGGGCTGTTGCCCCAGGCTCCCGGAGGGCCTCTGCCCTATTCTTATGGGGGCTCTTTCCGGGGGCTTCCTCTGCAGTCTTCTGGGTGGATGCGTGGTTGCCCCTGCGGCGGGCTGCCTGGGTTCTGTGCTCTGTGGGGGCTGCTGGTGGCCTGGGTCTTGTGGCCCTCTCTGTCTGCTTCTGATTGCTTGGGGGGGCTGTGGATTGTGGCCCTGTACGCTTATACACTCATAACTAAGCACGGTTATCATGTAGGTCCTGTGCCATGGGTGTTGCATGTTCTCACACACACACACACACACACACATTCATTAGTCCAGTAGCATGGTCGCTAAGCAGTTGATGTATTATCATGTCGTCTCAGGTCATCTATATCCACAGCTGTGTTGTATGCGATTGCCGCTTCTTGTGCTTGTTTTTGTTTGTTTGTGTGTTTGTTTTTTCTCTGCTTGTCTGCTTTCAGGTGCTCCTGGTGGCGCTAAGGCTGGAATCCCCTCAGAGGCCATGGATTGTTGTCTGTTTTGTTTTTTACAGGTGTAGCAGCTGGTTGTCTGGTTTTTGTTTCTATTTTTGTTCTGTTTCCTCTTCTTTCCTCCTCTTCTTTCCTTGTCCCCCGGTCCGGTTCAGTTCAGTTCATGTCATATATTGTAAACAGAAATAAATAAATGGGCATCAAGGGGAGCTTTACATTTATAAAACTTCCCTTGGCAAAGCAAATCTGTTTGGCATCAAAGGTATTCAGACTACAATTCTTCTGACATAATGCTGAACAGGACAAGGGGAAAAAAAAAAAAAAAGTAAAGAAAGTAAAGAAGACAGTTCTGCCGAAAGTCAGGGACTAGACCTGTTCTAAGTTCTATACTTTTTAAAAGGGGCATGTTTATCAACTATGGAATTAGAAGATTTACAAAAATGGTCAAGTGCTAGATCTTCATCTGAGATTTTAACAGTGTCATATAACTATTCAACAGATCAGTTAAAAAAAAGCCTGCTCATGGAGATGTTTCAGGATCTGGATACCAAGCGTGGACCTAATGTTTTCATTTTTGCATTTCTGATACAGGCTATTGAGCAGTGATAACTAACACCAAGTTCAGATACTGCGGATATTCTACCTTTGATTTGTTAAGATTGAGCCAATCAGGGACAACCTTGAAGGATCTCTTTGGTTTTGTAGGATCAGTAATTACCTGAGAAAGGTTGATATTGGTACACACCTTTTTTAAATGATCAGAGGCAGAGTTCAACTTGTTTTAATTAAAATTGCCACACAGAGATTGGGTTTAGGCCACATGCACACAGAATGACATCAACAAATATAAGAAATATTAAACATTTACACATAGATTTTTGAATACATGTAGAGGAATGATACTTTGAAATGTGCTCATTGCGGAGTTATGATCAGTTGAGTAATGAAGGTTGAACTATATGGGAAAGAGGTTCTATTCCCAGCATCATGATGGACACTCCTGATATAGAAGGTTTCGCATTGGAATTGTTTTACTATTTTCATATGCATGTGCAATGAAGAATTGCTTGCTGCTGATAAATGCAAAGAAGAACAGCTTACACATAGATGCTCACATATAGGTTGCTGAATGCAATGAAGACCTGCTTATCCAGTAAAGTTCAATGTCAATGTGTAATATTCAATTAGGATTTGCAAAACAGTGAAGTTAAACAATGAATGGGTCCATAGTCGGTATGAGAAGACTACAGGAATATTTACCTGGGTGTACGTCTAAACAGAGATGAGAAAATCGCGATAAATAATTGTTTGTTTGTTTGTTAGTATGTATATGAATGTTATGTGTATAAACTGTGTTGAGTTATAGTTACTCAGTAGTGTCTCAGTGAAACAACCGACGGGGGATGCCTTGCGGTGACAACAAAAGCAGTGTTTTACTGATCAGTCAAGTTGCTCCAGTGTACTCCATACAAACTGGTTGGCTACTGAAGGGATAGAAAATGGGGAATTCTTGTTTTAAAGCAAACAAGGAATTAGATGGGAAAAATACATGTTTTAACGGGACCCAGACAATATTAAATACTCAGACAGATGGGATAAGAAGTGTAGTTTTGTAGGAAATCACAAAATTATTACATGAAATTAGTGAAATCAATTGAAGAATGCCTTTCTGAAGAGCTGTTTACCACAGATGAGCAGCTTTGCGACCAAGCACAATGTAGATCGCTTTACTGACAAAATGATCTAATTTAATGGATTGGTTTAGATATGCATAACAGCATTTTAAGAACAAAGAGAGAAACAAAAAGGGACATCGCTTCATGGTGGAAGGTGATGTATAAATAAAAGTGTATATGATGAAGGGGGTGGCAACACCCATTCCGAAATCCCGCCATTCCGACATCCCGCTATTCCGACATCCCACCATTCCGACATACCACCATTCCGACATACCACCATTCCGACATGCAAACGTCCCACCATTCCGACATTCAAATGTCCCACCATTCCGACAAGGCTTTCTGTATAAGGAAATGTGTGTTACTCAACAGGTGAGTCCCTTCTTTCTGTTCATGCAATTTATATGTTTAACACACGTTTATAGACAAGCGTTATTAAAAACACAAAGTCTCGGCAACTGGAGGAGGAGAAGCAGTCCGCGGTGGTTTTCAATCACACACTCCAATGCCACTTGTTTCAACTTCCGAAAATTTAATCCAGGAAAAAAAGGCTTACATACATGGACCAAAACAGCTCCATAACACACACAAGAATCCAAAAGAAACGAAAATTAACTAAAAGAAAGCAAATAAACAGTATGAAGTGGTCAAAATTGGTTTTATGCATGCCTATGTGCGTCTGGCACATGCGTCTTCGGGCTCTCCCACATTGGTTTGTGGATGAAAGCTATATGTTCAGCTGTAATGTCATGTAAAAACAATCTCTACATGACATTTACTCCCAGGTGTGACCAGTTACGTCCTTAAAATATCAACAGGCTGTATAAAGCCTTGCGCAACGGCTGTGTGTTTGTGCCAAATGCGCAAAGCCCATCCGCTTTCCAAAATTGGAGCGAGTACTCATAAATCACGTGAATAACATGAATAAACGGTTTTACTGCATTTTGTTGTGTTTTATACGTTCTATGCTGTCATTTCTCTCTTCTCCTATTGGCAAGGCAGAGTGCTCGCAACTGTGTCCTGTGCCGTAGCCGTGATATCTGTTATTGCAATTATTACTTTTGCATATGATGACAGCGTGCAAAAGACGCATGGGCTCTGTGGAGAGCTCCGCTCCAGCTGGCTGCTGTGACAGCTCACTGGCAATGTATTTCTGCTTAATCAGTTTCAGTCTCGCCAGAGTTACATTAATATCTGTATTTTTATATTTGAAATTCAGGGGATTTTGATAATAGATTATTAAAGTTTGTTTGCGAGGCTGTGGCCTCTGCATGTGCAGAGCTTGTGCGCCAAACTTTAGGGCGTATTTGCGCCGGCATATCATTAGTGCAAAATGTTTTGGGTAAAAAATAGGCTATTAAAAGGAACTGTCGGAATGGCGGTATGTTAAAAAAAAAAAAACATACTGCCATTCCGACCATAGGAGGAAAAAAGTGTCGGAATGGTGGGACGTTTGATAAAAAATTAAGTGTCGCCATTCCGACAATTGGAGACCCATGTCGGAATGGCGAGATGTCGGAATGGCAGCATGTAACCATGATGAAGGAGAGACCATTTGAGCAGCACAGCCATTTCGCAGCACAGGGACAGCAGTCCAAGTTACAGGATCTCCCACGTGGTATCACCTGTCACATTGTGTCAAGGCATCAAAAGAAGAAAAAATCACCAAACTCAAGGACAAAAAGACGAAGACGCCGGTGAACGAAGAGAGAGTACTGACAAACCAGAAATACAAAAGGATTCTCGATATCAAAATCCAGAAGAAGAGGCTAACAATGCCACGAACACTTACGATGCTGGGAATGATGCCAGCAATGAACAGAGAAGAAGATTCAGTGTCATCAATCTGCAACACGTGCCTCTAATGAGGGGGTGAATATAGAATCCTCAACGATTACAACGTCTCTGGGAACTGTGACAAAAACAAGGTTTAAACCATTTTGATATATATTGTAACCTATTGGCTAAGGAATAGTGCTGAAAATGAGGTAAATCTAATCCACCATTGTCCTTGGTCTTCTGTAGGGTTTTTAAACTAATACGTGGTGGTTTGTTTTTCCACAGAAATTTGGAGATGCATGAATCTAGTTACTTAAACCAAGTAGCAGATGGTTTTATGGGGATCATTGAGAACAAATAGTTAACTTTTGGTAGTATCATCATTTTAATGGATGTAATTCTCCCCATAAGTGATATAGGTAAGGATTTCCAACGAGAGAGATCGTCCTCTACTGTCTTTAATAATTGCACATAATTTAGCTTTGTTAGCTCTGAGAGCCTGGAGGAAATGTTTATGCCTAAATATCTAATATTTCCTGACTGTAAAGTGATCGCAGGTATATTATGGACCCTACAGTTAATGGGCAGAACTGTGGTCTTAGACCAGTTGATAGAGTAGTCAGAAAGTGTTGAGAATTTATTTATGAGTGTGATCGTGTGAGTGAGAGACGTCTGTGAGTTCTGAAGGAAAAGTAATACATCATCAGCGTAAAGACTTATTTTATGCTCAATATTTTGGGATTAATTACTCACAAACGGGTAAGAAAAGGTAGTATTGCCAGACCATACATGATCAAAACAGGGAGCGGAGGTCGTTCAGCTGCAACAACGTGTGAATGTCCAACTAAAGTTTATAAAAAGCGGGTAAGACAAGGTGCGAATGCCCGACAATGCATGATCAAAAGAGGGAGCGGAGGTTTTCGGCTGCAAGAAGGTCTGAATGTCCACCCAAAATTCCTGAAAAATGGGTAAAAAAAGGGTGCGAATGCCAAACCATACATCATCAAAAGCAGGAGTGGATGTGTTCGGCTAGAAGAAGGTTTGAATGTCCGACCATAGTTTGTAAAAAGCGGGTAAGAAAAGGTTCGAATGCCCAAACATAGACCATCAAAAGAGGGAGCGGAGGTGTTCCGCTGTAAGAAGGTGTGAATGTCCGACCATAGTTGGTAAAAAGCGGGTAAGAAAAGGTTAAAATACCCGACTGTACACAATCAATAGCGGGAGCGGAGTTGTTCGGCTACTAAAAGATGTGAAAGTCCGACTATGGTTTGTAAAAAGCGGGTAAGAAAAGGTGCTAATGCCCGACAATGTATGATCAAAAGAGGGAGCGGAGGTGTTCGGCTGCAAGAAGGTCTGAATGTCCAACCATAATTTGTAAAAACCGGGAAGGAAAGGCTCGAAAGCCCAACTATACACCATCAAAAGCGGGAGCAGAGTGGTTCAGCTGCAAGAAGGTCTGAATGTCCATCAATAATTGCTTTAAAACATGAAAGAAAATTTTCGAATATCATCCGCACATGATCATAAGAAGGAGAGGAGGTGTTCAGGTGCAAGAAGGTGTGAATGTCCACCCATAATTCCTGAAAAATGGGTAAAAAAAAGGTGCGAATGCCCAACCATACATTATCAAAAGCAGGTGTGAATGTCAGATCATAATTTGCAAAAAGCTGATGAGAAAGGGTGAGAATGCCCGACTATACACCATCAAATGCGGGAGCGGAGGTGTTCGGCTCTGAGTAGGTGTGAATGTCCGACCATAATTGCTGAAAAATGTGTTAGAAAAGGAAAGAATGCCGGAACATACATCATCAAAAGCGAGAGAGGTGGTGTTCGGCTGCAAAAAGGTGTAAATGTTCGACTAAAGTTTGTAAAAAGCGGGTAAGACATGGTGCGAATGCCTGACAAGGTATGATCAAAAGCAGGAGTGGAGGTGTTCAGCTGCAAGAAGGTCTAAATGTCCATCAATAATTGCTAGAAAACATGAGAGAAAATTTTCGAAAATCAAACCGCACATGATCATAAGTGGGAGAGGAGGTGTTCAGCTGCAAGAAGGTGTGAATGTCCACCCATTATTCCTGACAAATGGGTAAAAAAAAGGTGCGAATGCCCAACCATACATCATCAAAAGCAGGAGTGGATGTGTTCGGCTACAAGAAGGTGTGAACGTCCAACCAAAGTTTGTAAAAAGCAGTTAAGAAAAGGTTTGAATATCCAACCAAACATAATCAAAAGCGGGAGCATGGCTTTTCGACTGCAAGTAGGTGTGAATGTCAGATCATAATTTGCAAAAAGCTGATGAGAAAGGGTGAGAATGCCCGACTGCACACCATCAAATGCGGGAGCGGAGTTGTTCGGCTGTGAGTAGGTGTGAATCTCCGACGGTAATTTCTGAAAAATGTGTTAGAAAAGGTAAGAATGCCGGTCCATACATCATCAAAAGCGAGAGAGGTGGTGTTCGGCTGCAAGTAGGTGTGAATGTCCAGCCATAATTACTCACAAACGGGTAAGAAAAGGTAGTATTGCCAGACCATACATGATCAAAACAGGGAGCGGAGGTGGTTCAGCTGCAAGAAGGTGTGAATGTCTCACTAAAGTTCAAATATATTAACAGAAGCGGGAGGAGAGGTCTTCGGATGAGAGTGGTTGAGAATTTCCAACCATAATCTATAAAATTCGGTGAAAAAAAGGTGTGATAGAACACTAAAAGGTGGAGCGGAAGTGTTCGGCTGCAAGAAGGTGTGAATGTCCGACTATATTTGGTGAAAAGCAGGTGAAGCAAGGTCTGAATGCCCAACCTTACATTATCAAAAGCGAGATCAGAGGTGTTTGGCTGCAAGAAGGCCATAGTTTGCCAAAAGCGGGTAAGCTGCGAATGACCAACTAAATATCCACAAAAGTGGGGGCGGAGGTCTTCGGATGCAACTGGGTGTGAACATCCCACCATACAAGTATGGTGGAGAGGAAGCTGTGAACAGCCGACCATAGTTTGCAAAAAGCGGGTGAGACAAGGTGCGAATGTCCAACCATACATGATCAAAACAGGGAGCGGAGGTGTTTGGCTGTGACAAGGTGTGAATGTCCACCCAAAATTAATGAAAAGCGGGCAAAAAGTAGGTTTGAATGCCCAAGCATACATCATCAAAAGAAGGAGTGGATGTGTTCGGCTACAAGAAGGTTTCAATGTCCGAGCATAGTTTGTAAAAAGCGGGTAAGAAAAGGTTCGAAGGCCCAAACATACACCATCAAAAGAGGGAGCGGAGGTGTTCCGCTGTAAGAAGGTGTGAATGTCCAACCATGGTTTGTAAAAAGCTGGTAAGAAAAGGTTCGAATGCCCGAATATATATCATCAAAAGCGGAAGCGGAGGTGTTCGGCTGCAAGAAGGTGTAAACGTCCGACCAAAGTTTGTAAAAAGCGGGTAAGAAAAGGTTCGAAGGCCCAAACATACACCATCAAAAGAGGGAGCGGAGGTGTTCCGCTGTAAGAAGGTGTGAATGTCCAACCATGGTTTGTAAAAAGCTGGTAAGAAAAGGTTCGAATGCCCGAATATATACCATCAAAAGCGGAAGCGGAGGTGTTCGGCTGCAAGAAGGTGTGAACGTCCGACCAAAGTTTGTAAAAAGCAGTTAAGAAAAGGTTTGAATATCCAACCAAACATAATCAAAAGCGGGAGCAGAGCTGTTCGACTGCAAGTAGGTGTGAATGTCCAGCCATAATTACTCACAAAGGGGTAAGAAAAGGTAGTATTGCCAGACCATACATGATCAAAACAGGGAGCTGAGGTGGTTCAGCTGCAAGGTGTGAATGTCTGACTATAGTTTGTAAAAAGCGGGTAAGATAAGGTGCGAATGCCCGACAATGTATAATCAAAAGAGGGAGCAGAGGTTTTCGGCTACAAGAAGGTTTGAATGTCCGACCATAGTTTCTAAAAAGCGGGTAAGAAAAGGTTCAAATGCCTGACTATACACCATCAAAAGCGGGAGCGGAGATGTTCCGCTGTAAGACGGTGTGAATGTCCGACCATAGTTGGTAAAAAGCGGGTAAGAAAAGGTTAAAATACCCGACTGTACACAATCAATAGCGGGAGCGGAGTTGTTCGGCTGCAAGAAGGTGTGAAAGTCCAACCATCGTTTGTAAAAAGCTGGTAAGAAAAGGTTCGAATGCCCGAATATATACCATCAAAAGCGGAAGTTTGAATTATCAAACATAATTAAAAGCGAGAGAGATTGTGTTCAGGTGTGAATATCCAGCCATAATTACTCACAAAGGGGTAAGAAAATGTAGTATTGCCAGACAATACAAGATCAAAACAGGGAGCGGAGGTGGTTTAGCTGCAAAAAGGGGTGAATGTCCAACTAAAGTTCAAATATATTAACAAAAGCGGGAGGAGAGGTCTTCGGATTAGAGTGGTTGAAATTTCCAACCATAATCTATAAAATGCGGTGAAAAAAAAAGCTGTGAAGGAATGAATTTTATAGCAAAATCCGAAATCATGCATAACTCCGCAAAAGGAACGTATTGCTCAACCAAAGGGATGCTTCTTTCTCATTCAGGGTAATATGAGGAACTTTATGCTTGATACATTTTAGACATGGATAACTATGAAGGACAAAGCAATTTTAACTTGGTTTGAGCAAAGCAATTCATTTTATAGGAAAATCCGAAATCGTGCAGGACTCATGAAAGTAAGCTTATTCTCGGATTCCTGATCCTTCAGTGTTGCTCTTTCCTATACTGCAAAATACAGCCTTGTTCTTTGTTGAAATCGATATAGACATTGATAAATATGAAGGACAAAGCAGTTTCCACTTTGTTTGAGTGAAGGAATTAATTTTATAGCAAAATCCCAAATCAAGCAGAACGTATGAAAATAAGCGTGTTTTCGGATTCCTGATCCTTCAGTGTTGCTATTTCTTCTACTGCAAAATACAATGTTGTTCTTTGTTGAAGTCAATCTAGACATTGATAAATATGAAGGACAAAGCAGTTTTAACATAGTTTGAGTAAAGGAATTCATTTTATACATAAAATCCCAAATCATGCAGAACGTATGAAAAGAAGCTTATTCTCGGATTCCTGATCCTTCAGTGTTGCTTTTTCTTCTACTGCAAAATACAATGTTGTTCTTTGTTGAAGTCGATCTAGACATTGATAAATATGAAGGACAAAGCAGTTTTAACTTGGTTTGAGTGAAGGAATTCATTTTATACATAAAATCCCAAATCATGCAGAACGTATGAAAATAAGCTTATTCTCGGATTACTGATCCTTCAGTGTTGCTCTTTCTTCTACTGCAAAATCCAGTGTTGTTCTTTGTTGAAGTCAATCTAGACATTGATAAATATGAAGGACAAAGCAGTTTGAACATAGTTTGAGTGAAGGCATTCATTTATAGTAAAATCAATAATCGTGCAGAACTCATGAAAATAAGCTTATTCTCGGATTCCTAAAACTTTTGATTTGCTCTTTCTTTACTGCAAAGTACAATGTTGTTCTTTGTTGAAGTCGATCTAGACATTGATAAATATGAAGGACAAAGCAGTTTTCACTTGGTTTGAGTGAAGGATTTGCAGCTGAAAACCTCCCGCTCCCGCTTTTGATTGTGTATAGTCGGGCTTTCGAGCCTTTTCTTACCCGGTTTTTAGAAATTATGGTTAGACATTCAGACCTTGCAGCCGAAGACCTCCACTCGCTCTTTTGATCATACATTGTCGGGCATTCGCACCTTGTCTTACCCGCTTTTTACAAACTATAGTCAGACATTCACACCTTGCAGCTGAACCACCTCAGCTCCCTGTTTTGATCATGTATGGTCTGGCAATACTACCTTTTCTTGCCCGTTTGTGAGTAATTATGGCTGGACATTAACACCTACTTGCAGTCGAACAGCTCTGCTGCCGCTTTTGATGGTATATATTCGGGCATTCGAACCTTTTCTTAACTGCTTTTTGCAAACTTTGGTCGGACGTTCACACCTTCTTGCAGCCGAACACCTCCGCTTCCGCTTTTGATGGTATATATTCGGGCATTCGAACCTTTTCTTAGCAGCTTTTTACAAACCATGGTTGAACTTTCACACCTTCTTGTAGCCGAACACCTCCGCTCCCGCTTTTGATGGTGTATAGTCAGGCATTTGAACCTTTTCTTACCCGCTTTTTACAAACTATGGTCGGACATTCAAACCTTCTTGTAGCCGAAAACCTCCGCTCCCTCTTTTGATCATACATTGTCGGGCATTCGCACCTTTTCTTACCCGTTTTTTACAAACCATGGTCGGACTGTCACACATTCTTGTAGCCAAACACATCCGCTCCCGCTATTGATTGTGTACAGTCGGGTATTTTAACCTTTTCTTACCCGTTTTTTTACCAACTATGGTCGGACATTCACACCTTCTTACAGCGGAACACCTCCGCTCCCTCTTTTGATGGTGTATGTTTGGGCATTCGAACCTTTTCTTATCCGCTTTTTACAAACTATGCTCGGACATTCAAACCTTCTTGTAGCCGAACACATCCACTCCTGCTGTTGATGATGTATGGTTGGGCATTCGAACCTACTTGTTGCCCGCTTTTCATTAATTATGGGTGGACATTCACACCTTGTCACAGCCAAACACCTCCGCTCCCTGTTTTGATCATGTATGGTTGGACATTCGCACCTTTTCTCACCCGCTTTTTGCCAACTATGGTCGGCTGTTCACAGCTTCCTCTCCACCATACTTGTATGGTGGGATATTCACACCCACTTGCATCCGAAGACCTTTTGTTGATATTTAGTCGGTCATTCGCAGCTTACCCGCTTTTGGCAAACTATGGCCTTCATGCAGCCAAACACCTCTGATCTCGCTTTTGATGATGTAAGGTTGGGCATTCAGACCTTGCTTCACCTGCTTTTCACCAAATATAGTCGGACATTCACACCTTCTTGCAGCCGAACACTTCCGCTCCACCTTTTAGTGTTCTATCACACCTTTTTTTTCACCGCATTTTATAGATTATGGTTGGAAATTCTCAACCACTCTCATCCGAAGACCTCTCCTCCCGCTTTTGTTAATATATTTGAACTTTAGTCGGACATTCACACCTTCTTGCAGCTGAACCACCTCCGCTCCCTGTTTTGATCATGTATGGTCTGGCAATACTACCTTTTCTTACCCGTTTGTTAGTAATTATGGCTGGACATTCACACCTACTTGCAGCCGAACACCACCTCTCCCGCTTTTGATGATGTATGGACCGGCATTCTTACCTTTTCTAACACATTTTTCAGCAATTATGGTCGGAGATTCACACTTACTCACAGCCGAAAAACTCCGCTCCCGCATTTGATGGTGTATAGTCGGGCATTCTCACCCTTTCTCATCAGCTTTTTGCAAATTATGATCTGACATTCACACCTGCTTTTGATAATGTATGGTTTGGCATTCGCACCTTTTCTTACCCATTTTTCAGTAATTATGGGTGGACATTCACACCTTCTTGCAGCTGAACACCTCCTCTCCCGCTATTGATTGTGTACAGTCGGGTATTTTAACCTTTTCTTACCCGCTTTTTACCAAATATGGTCGGACATTCACACCGTCTTACAGCGGAACACCTCTGCTCCCGCTTTTGATGGTGTATAGTCAGGCATTTGAACCTTTTCTTACCCGCTTTTTACAAACTATGGTCGGACATTCAAACCTTCTTGTAGCCGAAAACCTCCGCTCCCTCTTTTGATTATACATTGTTGGGCATTCGCACCTTATTTACAAACTATAGTCAGACATTCACACCTTGCAGCTGAGCCACCTCAGCTCCCTGTTTTGATAGTGTATGTTCGGGCATTCGAACCTATTCTTACCCCCTTTTTACAAACTATGCTCGGAGATTCACACCTACTCACAGCCGAACAACTCCGCTCCCGCATTTGATGATGTCTTGTCCGGCATTCTAGTCTCTTCGAACACATTTTTCAGCAATTATGGTTGGACATTCACACCTACTCACAGCCGAACACTTCCGCTCCCACATTTGATGGTGTATAGCCGGGCATTCTCACCCTTTCTCATCAGCTTTTTGCAAATTATGATCTGACATTCACACCTACTTGCACCTACTCCCGCTTTTGATTATGTTTGGTTGGATATTCGAACCTTTTCTTAACTGCTTTTTACAAAGTTTGGTCGGACGTTCACACCTTCTTGCAGCCGAACACATCCACTTCCACTTTTGATGGTATATATTCGGGCATTCAAACCTTTTCTTACCCGTTTTTTACAAACCATGGTCGGACTGTCACACATTCTTGTAGCCAAACACATCCGCTCCCGCTATTGATTGTGTACAGTCGGGTATTTTAACCTTTTCTTACCCGTTTTTTTACCAACTATGGTCGGACATTCACACCTTCTTACAGCGGAACACCTCCGCTCCCTCTTTTGATGGTGTATGTTTGGGCATTCGAACCTTTTCTTATCCGCTTTTTACAAACTATGCTCGGACATTCAAACCTTCTTGTAGCCGAACACATCCACTCCTGCTGTTGATGATGTATGGTTGGGCATTCGAACCTACTTGTTGCCCGCTTTTCATTAATTATGGGTGGACATTCACACCTTGTCACAGCCAAACACCTCCGCTCCCTGTTTTGATCATGTATGGTTGGACATTCGCACCTTTTCTCACCCGCTTTTTGCCAACTATGGTCGGCTGTTCACAGCTTCCTCTCCACCATACTTGTATGGTGGGATATTCACACCCACTTGCATCCGAAGACCTTTTGTTGATATTTAGTCGGTCATTCGCAGCTTACCCGCTTTTGGCAAACTATGGCCTTCATGCAGCCAAACACCTCTGATCTCGCTTTTGATGATGTAAGGTTGGGCATTCAGACCTTGCTTCACCTGCTTTTCACCAAATATAGTCGGACATTCACACCTTCTTGCAGCCGAACACTTCCGCTCCACCTTTTAGTGTTCTATCACACCTTTTTTTTCACCGCATTTTATAGATTATGGTTGGAAATTCTCAACCACTCTCATCCGAAGACCTCTCCTCCCGCTTTTGTTAATATATTTGAACTTTAGTCGGACATTCACACCTTCTTGCAGCTGAACCACCTCCGCTCCCTGTTTTGATCATGTATGGTCTGGCAATACTACCTTTTCTTACCCGTTTGTTAGTAATTATGGCTGGACATTCACACCTACTTGCAGCCGAACACCACCTCTCCCGCTTTTGATGATGTATGGACCGGCATTCTTACCTTTTCTAACACATTTTTCAGCAATTATGGTCGGAGATTCACACTTACTCACAGCCGAAAAACTCCGCTCCCGCATTTGATGGTGTATAGTCGGGCATTCTCACCCTTTCTCATCAGCTTTTTGCAAATTATGATCTGACATTCACACCTGCTTTTGATAATGTATGGTTTGGCATTCGCACCTTTTCTTACCCATTTTTCAGTAATTATGGGTGGACATTCACACCTTCTTGCAGCTGAACACCTCCTCTCCCGCTATTGATTGTGTACAGTCGGGTATTTTAACCTTTTCTTACCCGCTTTTTACCAAATATGGTCGGACATTCACACCGTCTTACAGCGGAACACCTCTGCTCCCGCTTTTGATGGTGTATAGTCAGGCATTTGAACCTTTTCTTACCCGCTTTTTACAAACTATGGTCGGACATTCAAACCTTCTTGTAGCCGAAAACCTCCGCTCCCTCTTTTGATTATACATTGTTGGGCATTCGCACCTTATTTACAAACTATAGTCAGACATTCACACCTTGCAGCTGAGCCACCTCAGCTCCCTGTTTTGATAGTGTATGTTCGGGCATTCGAACCTATTCTTACCCCCTTTTTACAAACTATGCTCGGAGATTCACACCTACTCACAGCCGAACAACTCCGCTCCCGCATTTGATGATGTCTTGTCCGGCATTCTAGTCTCTTCGAACACATTTTTCAGCAATTATGGTTGGACATTCACACCTACTCACAGCCGAACACTTCCGCTCCCACATTTGATGGTGTATAGCCGGGCATTCTCACCCTTTCTCATCAGCTTTTTGCAAATTATGATCTGACATTCACACCTACTTGCACCTACTCCCGCTTTTGATTATGTTTGGTTGGATATTCGAACCTTTTCTTAACTGCTTTTTACAAAGTTTGGTCGGACGTTCACACCTTCTTGCAGCCGAACACATCCACTTCCACTTTTGATGGTATATATTCGGGCATTCAAACCTTTTCTTACCCGCTTTTTACAAACCGTGGTCGGACTTTCACACCTTCTTGTAGCCAAACAACTCCGCTCCCGCTATTGATTGTGTACAGTCGGGTATTTTAACCTTTTCTTACCCGCTTTTTACCAACTATGGTCGGACATTTACACCTTCTTACAGCGGAACAGCTCCGCTCCCTCTTTTGATGGTCTATGTTCGGGCATTCAAACCTTTTCTTACCCGCTTTTTACAAACTATGGTCGGACATTCAAACTTTCTTGTAGCCGAACACATCCACTCCTGCTTTTGATGATGTATGGTTGGGCATTTTCACCTTTTCTTACCCATTTTTCAGTAATTATGGGTGGACATTCACACCTTCTTGCAGCTGAACAACTCCTCTCCCGCTTATGATCATGTGCGGTTTGATATTCGAAAATGTTCTTTCATGTTTTAAAGCAATTATTGATGGACATTCAAATCTTCTTGTAGCCGAACACATCCACTCCTGCTTTTGATGATGTATGGTAACCTTTTCTTACCCGCTTTTTACAAACTATGGTCGGACATTCAAACCTTCTTGTAGCCAAAACCCTCCGCTCCCTCTTTTGATCTTACATTGTCGGGCATTCGCACCTTATCTTACCCGCTTTTTACAAACTATAGTCAGACATTCACACCTTGCAGCTGAACCACCTCCGCTCCCTGTTTTGATCATATATGGTCTGGCAATACTACCTTTTCTTACCCGTTTGTGAGTAATTAATCCCAAAATATTGAGCATAAAATAAGTCTTTATGCTGATGATGTATTACTTTTCCTGTAGGGTCCAGAATATACCTGCGATCACTTTACAGTCAGGAAATATTAGATATTTAGGCATAAACATTTCCTCCAGGCTCTCAGAGCTAACAAAGCTAAATTATGTGCAATTATTAAAGACAGTAGAGGACGATCTCTCGTTGGAAGTCCTTACCTATATCACTTATGGGGAGAATTACATCCATTAAAATGATGATACTACCAAAAGTTAACTATTTGTTCTCAATGATCCCCATAAAACCATCTGCTACTTGGTTTAAGTCGCTAGATTCATGCATCTCCAAATTTCTGTGGAAAAACAAACCACCACGTATTAGTTTAAAAACCCTACAGAAGACCAAGGACAGTGGTGGATTAGATTTACCTCATTTTCAGCACTATTCCTTAGACAATAGGTTACAATATATATCAAAATGGTTTAAACCTTGTTGTTGTCACAGTTCCCAGAGACGTTGTAATCGTTGAGGATTCTATATTCACCCCCTCATTAGAGGCACGTAATGCAGATTGATGACACTGAATCTTCTTCTCTGTTCATTGCTGGCATCATTCCCAGCATCGTAAGTGTTCGTGGCATTGTTAGCCTCTTCTTCTGGATCTTGATATCGAGAATCCTTTTGTATTTCTGGTTTGTCAGTCCTCTGTCTTCGTTCACCGGAGTCTTTGTCTTTTTGTCCTTGAGTTTGGTGATTTTTTCTTCTTTTGATGCCTTGACACAATGTGACAGGTGATACCACGTGGGAGATCCTGTAACTTGGATTGCTGTCCCTGTGCTGCGAAATGGCTGTGCTGCTCAAATGGTCTCTCCTTCATCATGGTTACATGCTGCCATTCCGACATCTCGCCATTCCGACATGGGTCTCCAATTGTCGGAATCGCGACACTTAATTTTTTATCAAACGTCCCACCATTCCGACACTTTTTTCCTCCTATGGTCGGAATGGCGGTATGTTTTTTGTTTTTTTTAACATACCGCCATTCCGACAGTTCCTTTTAATAGCCTATTTTTTACCCAAAACATTTTGCACTAATGATATGCCGGCGCAAATACACCCTAAAGTTTGGCGCACAAGCTTTGCACATGCAGAGGCCACAGCCTCGCAAACAAACTTTAATAATCTATTATCAAAATCCCCTGAATTTCAAATATAAAAATACAGATATTAATGTAACTCTGGCGAGACTGAAACTGATTAAGCAGAAATACAGTGTCAGTGAGCAGCCAGCTGGAGCGGAGCTCTCCACAGAGCCCATGCGTCTTTTGCACGCTGTCATCATATGCAAAAGTAATAATTGCAATTACAGATATCACGGCTACTGCACAGGACACAGTTGCGAGCACTCTGCCTTGCCTTGCCAATAGGAGAAGATAGAAATGACAGCATAGAACGTATAAAACACAACAAAATGCAGTAAAAACGTTTATTCATGTTATTCACGTGATTTATGAGTACTCACTCCAATTTTGGGCAGCGCGGATGGGTTTTGCGCATTTGGCACAAACACACAGCCGCAACGGTTGTAGCTTTATACAGCCTGTTGATATCTTAAGGACCTAACTGGTCACACTTGGGACTAAATGTCATGTAGAGATTGTTTTTACATGACATTACAGCTGAACATATAGCTTTCATCCACAAACCAACGTGGGAGAGCCCGAAGACGCATGTGCCAGACGCACATAGGCATGCGTAAAACCAATTTTGACCACTTCATACTGTTTATTTGCTTTCTTTTAGTTAACTTTCGTTTCTTTTGGATTCTTGTGCGTGTTATGGAGCCGTTTTGGTCCATGTTTGTAAGCCTTTTTTTCCTGGATTAAATTTTCGGAAGTTGAAACAAGTGGCATTGGAGTGTGTGATTGAAAACCACCGCGGACTGCTTCTCCTCCTCCAGTTGCCGAGACTTTGTGTTTTTAATAACGCTTGTCTATAAACATGTGTTAAACATATAAATTGCATGAACAGAAAGAAGGGACTCACCTGTTGAGTAACACACATTTCCTTATACGGAAAGCCTTGTCGGAATGGTGGGACATTTGAACGTCAGAATAGCGGGATGTCGCAATGGTGGGATGTCGGAATGGTGGGACGTTTGCATGTCGGAATGGTGGTATGTCGGAATGGTGGGATGTCGGAATGGTGGGATGTCGGAATAGCGGGATGTCGGAATGGCGGGATTTCGGAATGGGTGTTGCCACCCCCTTCATCATATACACAGTTATTTATACATCACCTTCCACCATGAAGCGTTGTCCCTTTTTGTTTCTCTCTTTGTTCTTAAAATGCTGTTATGCATGTCTAAAACAATCCATTAAATTAGATCATTTTGGCAGTAAAGCGATCTACAATGTGCTTGGTCGCAAAGCTGCTCATCTGTGGTAAACAGCTCTTCAGAAAGGCATTCTTCAATTGATTTCACTAATTCTATGTAATCATTTTGTGATTTCCTACAAAACTACACTTCTTCTCCCATCTGTCTGAGTATTTAATATTGTCTGGGTCCCGTTAAAACATGTATTTTTCCCATCTAATTCCTTGTTTGCTTTAAAACAAGTATTCCCCATTTTCTATCCCTTCAGTAGCCAACCAGTTTGTATGGAGTACACTGGAGCAACTTGACTGATCAGTAAAACACTGCTTTTGTTGTCACCGCAAGGCTTCCCCCGTCGGTTGTTTCACTGAGACACTACTGAGTAACTATAACTCAACACAGTTTATACACATAACATTCATATACATACTAACAAACAAACAAACAATTATTTATCGCAATTTTCTCATCTCTGTTTGAACGTACACCCAGGTAAATATTCCTGTAGTCTTCTCATACCGACTATGGACCCATTCATTGTTTAACTTCACTGTTTTGCAAATCCTAATTGAATATTACACATTGACATTGAACTTTACTTGATAAGCAGGTCTTCATTGCATTCAGCAGCCTATATGTGAGCATCTATGTGTAAGCTGTTCTTCTTTGCATTTATCAGCAGCAAGCAATTCTTCATTGCACATGCATATCAAAATAGTAAAACAATTCCAATGCGTTAGCGAAACCTTCTATATCAGGAGTGTCCATCATGATGCTGGGAATAGAACCTCTTTCCCAGAATAGTTCAACCTTCATTACTCAACTGATCATAACTCCGCAATGAGCACATTTCAAAGTATCATTCCTCTACATGTATTCAAAAATCTATGTGTAAATGTTTAATATTTCTTATATTTGTTGATGTCATTCTGTGTGCATGTGGCCTAAACCCAATCTCTGTGTGGCAATTTTAATTTAAACAAGTTGAACTCTGCCTCTGATCATTTAAAAAAGGTGTGTACCAATATCAACCTTTCTCAGGTAATTACTGATCCTACAAAACCAAAGAGATCCTTCAAGGTTGTCCCTGATTGGCTCAATCTTAACAAATCAAAGGTAGAAAATCCGCAGTATCTGAACTTGGTGTTAGTTATCACTGCTCAATAGCCTGTATCAGAATTGCAAAAATGAAAACATTAGGTCCACGCTTGGTATCCAGATCCTGAAACATCTCCATGAGCAGGCTTTTTTTTAACTGATCTGTTGAATAGTTATATGACACTGTTAAAATCCCAGATGAAGATCTAGCACTTGACCATTTTTGTAAATCTTCTAATTCCATAGTTGATAAACACGCCCCTTTTAAAAAGTATAGAACTTAGAACAGGTCTATCCCTGGCTTTCGGCAGAACTGTCTTCTTTACTTTTTTTTCCCCTTGTCCTGTTCAGCATTATGTCAGAAGAATTGTAGTCTGAATACCTTTGATGCCAAACAGATTTGTTTTGCCAAGGGAAGTTTTATAAATGTAAAGCTCCCCTTGATGCCCATTTATTTATTTCTGTTTACAATATATGACATGAACTGAACTGAACCGGACCGGGGGACAAGGAAAGAAGAAGAGGAAAGAAGAGGAAACAGAACAAAAATAGAAACAAAAACCAGACAACCAGCTGCTACACCTGTAAAAAACAAAACAGACAACAATCCATGGCCTATGAGGGGAATCCAGCCTTAGCGCCAAGAGGAGCACCTGAAAGCAGATAAGCAGAGAAAAAACAAACACACAAACAAACAAAAACAAGCACAAGAAGCGGCAATCGCATACAACACAGCTGTGGATATAGATGACCTGAGACGACATGATAATACATCAACTGCTTAGTGACCATGCTACTGGACTAATGAATGTGTGTGTGTGTGTGTGAGAACATGCAACACCCATGGCACAGGACCTACATGATAACCGTGCTTAGTTATGAGTGTATAAGCGTACAGGGCCACAATCCACAGCCCCCCCCCCAAGCAATCAGAAGCAGGCAGAGAGGGCCACAAGACCCAGGCCACCAGCAGCCCCCACAGAGCACAGAACCCAGGCAGCCCACCGCAGGGGCAACCACGCATCCACCCAGAAGACTGCAGAGGAAGCCCCCGGAAAGAGCCCCCATAAGCATAGGGCAGAGGCACTCCGGGAACCAGGGGCAACAGCCCACCGACCCCGCCAGGCCCCAGCCGCCCAGACATGGGCCGTGCACTGGACCTGGGCCCCAGGAGCCCGAGTGCCCCCAAACCCCCCGGCAGAGGCCCCACCCAATACCCAGGAGGGCCAAGTGCCCCAGAAAGCCACAAAGTGGGTCAGCGCCTGCCCCAGCGCCCCTGGCCAAGTGCCCTGGGAGTCAAGACGTGCCCACAGGTGGGTGAAGTCGCGAGCAGTGGGGAGAGGCAACGCTGATGCCCCATCGGGAGAAACACAGGCAGGCCAGGCGACAGCAAGTCCCAGATCCAGGCCCAATCATTACCACACACACTTTCACGTCCCATACATCCACACATCCACACATCCTACCTCCCTCGACTCTGCTGGGGTGTAGTGCAGCAGGCACACCAGGAGGCCAGCAACCCCCCAGCCACCACAGACCCCGAACCAGCAGAACAATTAATTAATCCTCCTGGCCCCTCCTGCCCCGAGCAGACACCAGGAAGCAGGGGTGTGCGAAGAAGACCCCTCCCCTCACCCTTCTGGCTCTTCAATATTTTCTAATAGTGAGCAATTAAAATTGAGGGGCAGCCAAACTTGTAGAACTGGGAGCGCGGCACTCTGGGCAGCCTACATACCCAAAGAGCCCCGCCCACCAGATGCCACTCAGTGTAACCACCCCCCAAGACCTAATGTGTGTGTGTGAGTGTGTTTGATAAGTAGTAATGTCTAAGGTGTAATTAAAACAGGGGCAGGGAACTGCAGAGTGCAACCAAAGGGGACCACCTACGTGGCCCCATCCACTACACCCCACCGAACACACACGCCCCCAAAACCCTTCATGTGTGAGTGTGTGCTGTGTACAGGAGCCAGAAGGGAGAGGGGTATGGGGATATATACCGGGGGAGCTACTCTCCCCCAGAGAGGGCAGCCAGGGACTGGCTGCAATAGGCATCCCCGCTACCTGGGAGCCAACAATGGGCAGGAGGGCCTGATGTCCACCAGGCTCGGGGCCTGCAGCGACCATATTCCGGGAGCTACTGTACCCCCAGAAGGTACCCATCCCGCCCCACCCCACTCAACCCAACCCCACCCAGGAGGACCTCTACAAAAAACAAACAAACAAACCACCCGGTCACACCAGTCGCAGCAGCCCGGGCCTGAGACCCACCATCACCCAGCAACCCACCACCACCACTATGTGATAAAACTAATCAGAGGGTACCAGAGAGAATGAAATTCAGCCAATTGATGTTTTGAGGAGGCAGACATTGTTTCCATGCTAATATAATCTAAAAGAACATTTCTAAACTGGTTAATACACAGATTGTTCTTCGCTTTCCAGTTCATGAGAATAGTTTTCTTTGCGATACATAACACTGTGACAACCATGTGTGCTGAGTTAATTTCCATGTTGATGTTGTCTAAGTCACCCAGTATGCACAGTGTGGGGCATGCAGGGATGCTACACTTTAGCCATGTTGATAGGTCCTCACAGACTTCAAGCCAGAACTTCTGGACAGGCGCAGAAAACCACAAAGCATGTGCATAATCATCAGGTGTGTTATCTGTGCAATGTGAGCAGATGTTTGAGTGTGTTAGACCCATCCTGAACATCCTTTGTCCTGTATAGTGTGTTCTATGAAGGATTTTGTATTGTATGAGCTGTAAATTAGGATTTCGAGTCTTTATGAAGGTGTTCAAACATATTTGTGGTTAGAAGCTATGA
This sequence comes from Leuresthes tenuis, assembly GCF_036924035.1. NCBI lineage: Eukaryota > Metazoa > Chordata > Actinopteri > Atheriniformes > Atherinopsidae > Leuresthes > Leuresthes tenuis. The sequence goes on along the minus strand of NW_027325367.1, from coordinate 29,207,115 downwards.
CCAGAACTGATGGATAAATCTGCCTCCCATTTTGAGGATGGAAGAGACATTGTGTCATCTATCTTAGACAATAATTTATATATTTTTGATAGTAGTTTTGGGGTACAGCTGCTTAGAAATTCTGCTACCCTAGTCGGGGGTTGTAAGTCTGGTTGGTGGAGGATATATCCATCCATCCATCCATCATCTGCCGCTTATCCGGGGGTCGGGTCGCGGGGGCAGCAGCTTGAGCATAGAAACCCAGACGTCTCTGTCCCCGGCCACTTCCTCCAGCTCTTCCGGGGGGACCCCGAGGCGTTCCCAGGCCAGCCGAGAGACATAGTCTCTCCAACGTGTCCTGGGTCTCCCCCGGGGTCTCCTCCCATTGGGACGTGCCCGGAACACCTCCCCAGGGAGGCGCCCAGGGGGCATCCTAACCAGATGCCCGAGCCACCTCATCTGACTCCTCTCAATGCGGAGGAGCAGCGGTTCTACTCCGAGCCCCTCCCGGATGACTGAGCTTCTCACCCTATCTCTAAGGGAGAGCCCAGACACCCTGCGGAGGAAACCCATTTCGGCCGCTTGTATTCGCGATCTTGTTCTTTCGGTCACTACCCACAACTCGTGACCATAGGTGAGGATGGGAACGTAGATTGACCAGTAAGTAGAGAGCTTCGCCTTCTGGCTCAGCTCCCTCTTCACAACGACGGGTCGGTGCAGAGCCTGCAACACTGCAGGTGCCGCACCGATCCGCCCGTCAATCTCCCGCTCCATTCGTCCGTCACTCGTGAACAAGACCCCGAGATACTTGAACTCCTCCTCTTGGGGAAGGATCTCATTCCCGACCCGGAGAGAGCATTCCACCCTTTTCCGGCTGAGAACCATAGTCTCGGATTTGGAGGTGCTGATTCTCATCCCAGCCGCTTCACACTCGGCTGCGAATCACTCCAGTGAGAGCTGAAGGTCACGGCCTGACGACGCTAACAGAACCACATCATCTGCAAAAAGCAGAGACCCGATTCTGAGGTCGCCAAATGGGACACCCTCAACGCCCTGGCTCCGCCTAGAAATTCTGTCCATAAAAGTTAGGAACAGAATCGGTGACAAAGGGCAGCCCTGACGGAGTCCAACTCTCACCGGAAACGTATCCGACTTACTGCCGGCAATGCGGACCAAACTCTGGCACCGGTCATACAGAGACCGAACGGCCCCTATCAAGGGGTCCGGCACTCCATATTCCCGGAGCACCCTCCACAGGACTCCACGAGGGACACGGTCGAACGCTTTCTCCAAGTCCACAAAACACATGTAGACTGGTTGGGCGAACTCCCATGCACCCTCCAGGATCCTGCCGAGGGTATAGAGCTGGTCCACTGTTCCACGGCCAGGACGAAAGCCACACTGCATCTCCTGAATCCGAGGCTCGATTATCCGACGGATCCTCCTCTCCAATACCCCCGAATAGACCTTACCAGGGAGGCTGAGGAGTGTGATACCCCTATAGTTGGAACACACCCTCCGGTCCCCCTTTTTAAAGAGGGGGACCACCACCCCAATCTGCCAGTCCAGAGGCACTGTCCCCGATGTCCAAGCGATACTGCAGAGGCGTGTCAGCCAAGACAGCCCTACCACATCCAGAGCCTTGAGAAACTCAGGACGGACCTCATCCACCCCCGGGGCCTTGCCACCGAGGAACTTTTTAACCACCTCGGCAACCTCAGCCCCAGAAATGGGAGGCCCCGTCTCCGAGCTCTCCGACTCTGCCTCTTCCGAGCACGTGTTGGTAGGATTGAGGAGTTCCTCGAAGTACTCCCCCCACCGACTCACAACATCCCTAGTTGAGGTCAGCAAAGCCCCGTCCGCACTGTAAACAGTGTTGACCGTGAGCCGCTTCCCCCCCCTGAGACGCCGGATGGTGGACCAGAATCTTTTCGAGGCCGTCCGGAAATCGTTCTCCATGGTCTCACCAAACTCCTCCCAGGCCCGAGTTTTTGCCTCAGCAACCGCCGAAGCCGTGACCCGTCTGGCCCGTCGGTACCTATCAGCTTCTTCCAGGGTCCCACTGGCCAAAAAGGCCCGATAGGACTCCTTCTTCAGCTTGACGGCTTCCCTCACCACTGGTGTCCACCAGCAGGTTCGAGGGTTGCCGCCACGACAGGCACCGACCAGCTTACGGCCACAACTCCGACCAGCTGCCTCGGCAATGGAGTCACGGAACATGGCCCATTCAATGTCCCCCACCTCAAATATGGTTGAAGCTCTGCCGGAGGTGGGAGTTAAAGCTCCTTCTGACGGGGGATTCTGACAAACGCTCCCAGCAGACCCTCACAATACGTTTGGGCCTGCCAGGTCTGATCGGCATCCTCCCCCACCAGCGGAGCCAACTCACCACCAGGTGGTGATCAGTTGACAGCTCCGCCCCTCTCTTCACCCGAGTGTCCAGGACATACGGCCGCAAGTCCGATGATACAACCACAAAGTCGATCATCGAACTGCGGCCAAGGGTGTCCTGGTGCCAAGTGCACATATGGACACCCTTATGCCTGAACATGGTGTTCGTTATGGACAGTCTATGACTGGCACAGAAGTCCAACAACATAACACCACTCTGATTCAGATCGGGGGGGCCGTTCCTCCCAATCACACCCCTCCAGGTCTCACTGTCATTGCCCACGTGAGCATTGAAGTCCCCCAGCAGAATGAGGGAGTCTCCGGTAGGAGCATTCTCCAGTGCCTCCCCCAGAGACTCCAAAAAGGGTAGGTACTCTGAACTGCTGTTTGGCGCATAGGCACAAACAACAGTCAGGACCCAAGGCGGAGGGAGGCTACCCTCTCGTTCACTGGGGTAAACCCCAATGTACTGGCACACAGCCGGGGGGCAATAAGTATGCCCACACCTGCTCTGCGCCTCTCACCACGGGCAACTCCAGAGTGGAAGAGAGTCCAACCCCTCTCAAGAGTACTGGTTCCAGATCCCAAGCCGTGCGTCGAGGTGAGTCCGACTATATATAACGGTCTGATGAAGTTTCAACAATAAACAACAAACTTTGTATTATGAGAAAGAACCAGACTCATTCTTTAGGAATCCGAAAATAAGCTCTATTTTACGAGTTATGCACGAATTCGGATTCTCCTATAAAACGAATTCCTTAACTCAAACCAAGTTAAGACTGCTTTGTCCTTCATATTTATTCATGTCGAATCAAGTTTCAATGATAAACAACGTTGTACTTTGTAGAATGAGAAAGAACTTCTTCAGCAATAAGCATCTCTCGACAAATGACGAAATACAGATTTTGCTATAAAATTAATTGCTATCAGCCTGACTTAAAACTGTTTGTCTTCCTTATTTATCCACTTCAAATCAAGTTTCAACAATTAAAAAAATTTTGTAGTTTGAGAAAGAACAACTTAATCTTGAGCAATCAGTATAAAAAGAAGGTAAGCAAAGGTGCGAATGTCAAACCATACATGATCAAAACAGGGAGCGGAGGTGTTTGGCTGAGACAAGGTGTGAATGTCCACCCATAATTAATGAAAAGCGGGCAACAAGTAGGTTCGAATGCCCAACCATACATCATCAAAAGCAGTAGTGGATATGTTCGGCTACAAGAAGGTTTGAACGTCTGACCATAGTTTGTAAAAAGCGGGTAAGAAAAGGTTCGAATGCCCGAACATACACCATCAAAGGAGGGAGCGGAGGTGTTCCGCTGTAAGAAGGTGTGAATGTCCGACCATAGTTGGTAAAAATGGGGTAAGAAAAGGTTAAAATACCCGACTGTACACAATCAGTAGCGGGTGCGGAGTTGTTCGGCCACTAAAAGGTGTGAAAGTCCGACCATGGTTTGTAAAAAGCGGGTAAGAAAAGGTGCGAATGCCCGAAAATGTATGATCAAAAGAGGGAGCGGAGGTGATCGGCTGCAAGAAGGTGTGAATGTACACCCATAATTACTGAAAAATGGGTAAGAAAAGGTGCAAATGCCCAACCATACATCATCAAAAGCAGGAGTGGATGTGTTCGGCTCCAAGAAGGGTTGAATGTCTGACCATAGTTTGTAAAAAGCAGGTAAGAAAAGGTTTGACTTCCCGAACATACACCATCAAAAGAGGGAGCGGAGGTGTTCCGCTGTAAGAAGGTGTGAATGTCCGACCATAGTTGGTAAAAAGCGGGTAAGAAGAGGTGAAAATACCCGAGTGTACACAATCAAAAGAGGGAGCGGAGTTGTTCAGCTACAAGAAGGTGTGAAAGTCTGACCATGGTTTGTAAAAAGCGGGTAAGAAAAGGTTCGAATGCCCGAATATATACCATCAAAAGCGGAAGCGGAGGTGTTCCGCTGCAAGAAGGTGTGAACGTCCGATAAAAGTTTGTAAAAAGCATTTAAAAGGTTCCAATATCCAACCAAACATAATCAAAAGCGGGAGCAGAGCTGTTCGACTGCAAGTAGGTGTGAATGTCAGATCATAATTTGCAAAAAGCTGATGAAAAAGGGTGAGAATGCCCGACTATACACCATCAAAAGCAAGAGCGGAGGTGTTCAGCTGCAAGAAGGTCTGAATGTCCACCAATAATTACTGAAAAATGGTTAAGAAAAGGTGCGAATGCCCAACCATACATCATCAAAAGCAGGAGTGGATGTGTTCTGCTATAAGAAGGTTTGAATGTCCGACCATAGTTTGTAAAAGGCGGGTAAGAAAAGGCTTCGAATGCCTTAACATACACCATCAAAAGAGGGAGCGGAGGTGTTCCGCTGTAAGAAGGTGTGAATGTCCGACCATAGTTGGTAAAAAGCGGGTAAGAAAAGGCTTCGAATGCCTTAACATACACCATCAAAAGAGGGAGCGGTGGTTTTCGGCTGCAAGAAAGTCTGAATGTCCACCGATAATTCCTGAAAAATGGATAAAAAAAGGGTGCGAATGCCCAACCATACATCATCAAAAGCAGGAGTGGACGTGTTCGGCTACAAGTTTTGAATGTCCGAGCATAGTTTGTAAAAGGCGGGTAAGAAAAGGTTCGAATGCCCGAACATACACCATCAAAAGAGGGAGTGGAGGCGTTCCGCTGTAAGAAGGTGTGAATGTCCGACCATAGTTGGTAAAAAGTGGGTAAGAAAAGGTTAAAATACCCGACTGTACACAATCAAAAGAGGGAGCGGAATTGTTCAGCTACAAGAAGGTGTGAGAGTTAGACCATGGTTTGTAAAAAGCGGGTAAGAAAAGGTTCGTATGCCCGAATATGCACCATCGAAAGCGGAAGCGGAGGTGTTCGGCTGCAAGAAGGTGTGAACGTCCGACCAAAGTTTGTAAAAAGCAGTTAAGAAAAGGTTTGAATATCTAACCAAACATAATCAAAAGCGGGAGCAGAGCTGTTCAACTGCAAATAGGTGTGAATGTCAGATCATAATTTTCTAAAAGCTGAAGAGAAAGGGTGAGAATGCCCGACTATACACCATCAAATGCGGTAGCGGAGTTGTTCGGCTGTGAGTAGGTGTGAATCTCCGACCATAATTGCTGAAAAATGTGTTAGAAAAGGTAAGAATGCCGGTCCATACATCATCAAAAGCGGGAGAGGTGATGTTCGGCTGCAAGTAGGTGTGAATATCCAGCCATAATTACTCACAAACGGGTAAGAAAAGGTAGTATTTCCAGACCATACATGTTCAAAACAGGGAGCGGAGGTTGTTCAGCTGCAAGAAGGTGTGAATGTCCGACTAAAGTTTGTAAAAAGCGGGTAAGACAAAGTGAAAAAGCCCGACAATGTATGATCAAAAGAGGGAGCGGAGGTGTTCGGCTTTAAAAAGGTCTGAATGTCCAACCATAATTTGTAAAAACCGGGAAGAAAAGGCTCGAAAGCCCAACTATACACCATCAAAAGTGGGAGCGGAGGTGTTCAGCTGCAAGAAGGTCTGAATGTCCATCAATAATTGCGTTATATCATGAAAGAAAATGTTCGAATATCAAACCGCACATGATCATAAGAGAGGAGGTGTTCAGCTGTAAGAAGGTGTGAATGTCCCTCCATAATTCCTGAAAAATGGGTAGAAAAAGGTGCGAATGCCCAACCATACATTATCAAAAGCAGGTGTGAATGTCAGATCATAATTTGCAAAAAGCTGATGAGAAAGGATGAGAATGCCCGACTATACAACATCAAATGCGGGAGCGGAGGTGTTCGGCTGTGAGTAGGTGTGAATGTCCGATCATAATTGCTGAAAAATGTGTTAGAAAAGGTAAGAATGCCGGACCATACATCATCAAAAGCGGTAGAGGTGGTGTTCGGCTGCAAAAAGGTGTGAATGTTCGACTAAAGTTTGTAAAAAGCGGGTAAGACAAGGTGCGAATGCTTGACAATGTATGATCAAAAGCAGGAGCGGAGGTGTTAAGCTGCAAGAAGGTCTAAATGTTCATCAATAATTGCTAGAAAACATGAAAGAAAATTTTCGAAAATCAAACCGCACATGATCATAAGTGGCAGAGGAGGTGTTCAGCTGCAAGAAGGTGTGAATGTCCACCAATAATTACTGAAAAATGGTTAAGAAAAGGTGCAAATGCCCAACCATACATAATCAAAATCAGGAGTGGATGTGTTCGGCTACAAGAAGGTTTGAATGTCCAACCATAGTTTGTAAAAGGCGGGTAAGAAAAGCTTCGAATGCCTTAACATACACCATCAAAAGAGGGAGCGGAGGTGTTCCGCTGTAAGAAGGTGTGAATGTCCTACCATAGTTGGTAAAAAGCGGGTAAGAAGAGGTGAAAATACCCGACTGTACACAATCAAAAGAGGGAGCGGAGTTGTTCAGCTACAAGAAGGTGTGAAAGTCTGACCATGGTTTGTAAAAAGCGGGTAAGAAAAGGTTCGAATGCCCGAATATATACCATCAAAAGCGGAAGCGGAGGTGTTCCGCTGCAAGAAGGTGTGAACGTCCGATAAAAGTTTGTAAAAAGCATTTAAAAGGTTCCAATATCCAACCAAACATAATCAAAAGCGGGAGCAGAGCTGTTCGACTGCAAGTAGGTGTGAATGTCAGATCATAATTTGCAAAAAGCTGATGAAAAAGGATGAGAATGCCCGACTATACACCATCAAAAGCAAGAGCGGAGGTGTTCAGCTGCAAGAAGGTCTGAATGTCCACCAATAATTACTGAAAAATGGTTAAGAAAAGGTGCGAATGCCCAACCATACATCATCAAAAGCAGGAGTGGATGTGTTCTGCTACAAGAAGGTTTGAATGTCCGACCATAGTTTGTAAAAGGCGGGTAAGAAAAGGTTTCGAATGCCTTAACATACACCATCAAAAGAGGGAGCGGAGGTGTTCCGCTGTAAGAAGGTGTGAATGTCCGACCATAGTTGGTAAAAAGCGGGTAAGAAGAGGTGAAAATACCCGAGTGTACACAATCAAAAGAGGGAGCGGAGTTGTTCAGCTACAAGAAGGTGTGCAAGTCCGACCATGGTTTGTAAAAAGCGGGTAAGAAAATGTTCGTATGCCCAAATATACACCATCAAAAGCGGAAGCGGAGGTGTTTGGCTGCAAGAAGGTGTGAATGTCCGACTATATTTGGTGAAAAGCAGGTGAAGCAAGGTCTGAATGCCCAACCTTACATCATCAAAAGCGAGATCAGAGGTGTTTGGCTGCAAGAAGGCCATAGTTTGCCAAAAGCGGGTAAGGTGCGAATGACCGACTAAATATCAACAAAAGTGGGGACGGAGTTCTTCGGATGCAAGTGGGTGTGAATATCCCACCATACTTATATGAGAGGAAGCTGTGAATGGCCGACCATAGTTTGCAAAACGCGGGTGAGAAAAGGTGCAAATGTCCAACCCTACATGATCAAAACAAGGAGCGGAGGTGTTTGGCTGCGACAAGGTGTGAATGTCCACCCATAATTAATGAAAGGCGGGCAACAAGTAGGTTCAAATGCCCAACCATACATCATCAAAAGCAGGAGTGGATGTGTTCGGCTACAAGAAGGTTTGAATATCCGACCATAGTTTGTAAAAAGCGGGTAAGAAAAGGTTTGAATGCCCGAACATACACCATCAAAGGAGGGAGCGGAGGTCTTCCGCTGTAAGACGGTGTGAATGTCCGAACATAGATGGTAAAAAGTGGGTAAGAAAAGGTTAAAATACCCGACTGTACACAATCAATAGCGGGAGCGGGGTTGTTCGGCTACAAGAAGGTGTGAACGTCCGACCAAAGTTTGTAAAAAGCAGTTAAGAAAAGGTTAGATCGCCTTCAACAAAGAACACCATTGGACTTTGCAGTAGAAGAAGTTGAAATCGATCTCGATATTGATAAATATGAAGGACAAAGCAGTTTCCACTTGGTTTGAGTGAAGAAATGAATTTTATAGCAAAATCCGAAATCACGCATAACTCCTCCAAAGGAACGTATTGCTCACCCAAAGGGATGCTTCTTTCTCATTCAGGGTAATATGAGGAACTTTATGCTTGATACATTTTTTAGACATGGATAACTATGAAGGACAAAGCAATACATTTTATAGCAAAATCCGAAATCGTGCAGAACTCATGAAAATAAGCTTATTCTCGGATTCCTGATCCTTCAGTGTTTCTCTTTCTTCTACTGCAAAATCCAATGTTGTTCTTTGTTGAAGTCGATCTAGACATTGATAAACATGAAGGACAAAGCAGTTTTAACTTGGTTTGAGCGAAGGAATTCATTTTATACATAAAATCCCAAATCATGCAGAACGTATGAAAAGAAGCTTATTCTCGGATTCCTGATCCTTCAGTGTTAGTCTTTCTTCTACTGCAAAATCCAATGTTGTTCTTTGTTGAAGTCGATCTAGACATTGATAAATATGAAGGACAAAGCAGTTTTAACATAGTTTGAGTGAAGGAAATTTTTTTATAGCAAAATCCCAAATCTGGTAGAACGTATGATAAGAAGCTTATTCTCGGATTCCTGAACCTTCAGTGTTGCTCTTTCTTCTACTGCAAAATACAATGTTGTTCTTTGTTGAAGTCGATCTAGACATTGATAAAATGAAGTTAAAAGCAGTTTTAACAGTTTGAGTGAAGGAATTCATTTTATACATAAAATTCCAAATCATGCAGAACGTATGAAAAGAAGCTTATTCTCGGATTCCTGATCCTTCAGTGTTGCTCTTTCTTCTACTGCAAAATACAATGTTGTTCTTTGTTGAAGTCGATCTAGACATTGATAAATATGAAGGACAAAGCAGTTTTAACATAGTTTGAGTGAAGGAAATCATTTTATAGCAAAATCCCAAATCATGTAGAACGTATGAAAAGAAGCTTATTCTCGGATTCCTGAACCTTCAATGTTTCTCTTTCTTCTACTGCAAAATACAATGTTGTTCTTTGTTGAAGTCGATCTAGACATTGATAAATATGAAGTTAAAAGCAGTTTTAACATAGTTTGAGTGAAGGAATTAATTTTATACATAAAATCCCAAATCATGCAGAACGTATGAAAAGAAGCTTATTCTCGGATTCCTGAACCTTCAGTGTTGCTCTTTCTTCTACTGCAAAATACAATGTTGTTCTTTGTTGAAGTCGATCTAGACATTGATAAATATGAAGTTAAAAGTAGTTTTAACATAGTTTGAGTGAAGAAATCCATTTTATAGTAAAATCCGAAATCGTGCAGAACTCATGAAAATAAGCTTATTCTACAACTTTTGATTTGCTCTTTCTTTTGCAAAGTACAACGTTGTTTTTTTTTTGTTTAAGTCTATCTAGACATTGATAAATTTGAACGTAAAAGCCGTTTTAACATAGTTTGAGTGAAGGAATTAATTTTATAGATAAAATCCCAAATCATGCAGAACTCCTCAAAAGGGGCTTATGGCTTAATCACAAGTGTGGTTCTTTCTCATCCAGGGTAATATGAGGAAGTTTCTGTTTGAATAATATGTAGAAATGGGTACATATGAAGGACAAAGCAGTTTTAACATAGTTTGAGTGAAGGAATTCATTTTAAAACAAAATCCCAACAAATGAAGAACTCATGAAAAGCTTATTCTTGGATTCCTGAAACTTTAGATTTGCTCTTCCTTTTACTGCAAAGTACAACGTTGTTTTTTGTTGAAATCTATCTAGACATTGATAAATACCGGCCGAACATCTCTGCTGCCGCTTTTGACATTTTATGGTTTGGCATTCTTACCTTTTCTTACCCGCTTTTTACAAATTTTGATCTGACATTCACACCTACTTGCAGTCGAACACCTTCTCTCCAGCTTATGATCATGAGCGGTTTGACATTCGAAAATTTTCTTTCATGTTTTCTAGCAATTACTGATGGACATTCAGACCTTCTTGCAGCCGAACACCTCCGCTCCCACTTTTGATGGTGTATATTCGGGCATACAAAACTTTTCTTACCCGCTTTTTACAAACCATGGTTGGACATTCACACTTTGTTGCTGAACTACTCCGCTCCCTCTTTTGATTGTATACAGTCGGGTATTTTCACCTTTTCTTACCAGCTTTTACCAACTACGGTCGGACATTCACACCTTCTTACAGCGGAACACCTCCGCTCCCTCTTTTGATGGTGTATGTTCAGGCATTCGAACCTTTTCTTACCCGCCTTTTACAAACTATAGTCGGACATTCAAACCTTCTTGTATCCAAACATATCCCCTCCTGCTTTTGATGATGTATGGTTGGGCTTTCGCACCTTTTCTTAACCATTTTTCAGTAATTATTGGTGGACATTCAGACCTTCTTGCAGCTGAACACCTCCGCTCCCGCTTTTGATGGTGTATAGTCGGGATTTCGAGCCTTTTCTTCCCTGGTTTTTACAAATTATGGTTGGACATTCAGACCTTGCAGCCGAAAACCTATGCTCCCTCTTTTGATCATACATTGTCAGGCATTCGCACCTTGTCTTACCCGCTTTTTACAAACTTTAGTCAGACATTCACACCTTGCAGCTGAACCACCTCCGCTCCCTGTTTTGATCATGTATGGTCTGGCAATACTACGTTTTCTTACCCGTTTGTGAGTAATTATGGCTTGACAGTCACACCTACTTGCAGCCAAACACCACTTCTCCCGCTTTTGATGACGTATGGTCCGGCATTCTAGTCTTTTCCAACACATTTTTCAGAAATTATGGGTGGACATTAACACCTGCTTAAAGCTGAATAACTCCTCTCCCGCTTATGATCATATGCAGTTTGACATTCGAAAATTTCCTTTCATGTTTTCTAGCAATTATTGATGGACATTCAGACCTTCTTGCAGCTGATCACCTCCACTCCCGCTTTTGATCGTGTATAGTCGGGCTTTCGAGTCTTTTCTTCCCCGGTTGTTACATATTATGGTTGGACATTCAGACCTTTTTGCAGCCGAAAACCTCCTCTCCCTCTTTTGATCATACAATGTCGGGCATTCACACCTTTTCTTACCCGCTTTTTACAAACCATGGTCGGACTTTCACACCTTTTAGTAGCCGAACAACTCCGCCCCCGCTATTGATTGTGTAAAGTCGGGTATTTTAACCTTTTCTTACCCCATTTTTAAAAACTATGGTCGGACATTCACACCTTCTTACAGCGGAACACCTCCGCTCCCTCTTTTGATGGTGTATGTTCGGGCTTTCGAACCTATTCTTACCCCCTTTTTACAAACTATTCTCGGAGATTCACACCTACTCACAGACGAACAACTCCGCTCCCGCATTTCTTGGTGTATAGTCGGGCATTCTCACCCTTTCTCATCAGCTTTTTTAAAATCATGATCTGACATTCACACCTAATTGCAGTCGAACAGCTCTGCTCCCGCTTTTGATTATGTTTGGTTAGATATTCGAAACTTTTCTTAACTGCTTTTTACAAACTTTGGTCGGACGTTCACACGTTCTTGCAGCCGAACATCTCCGCTTCCGCTTTTGATGGTGTATATTTGGGCATACAAACGTTTTCTTACCCGCTTTTTATAAACTTTAGTGGGACATTCACACCTTCTTGCAGCTGAACCACCTCCGTTCCCTGTTTTGATCATGTATGGTCTGGCAATACTGCCTTTTCTTACCCGTTTGTGAGTAATTATGGCTGGACATTCACACCTACTCACAGCCGAACAGTACCGCTCCCGCATTTGATGGTGTATAGTCGGGCATTCTCACCCTTTCTCATCAGCTTTTTGCAAATAATGATCTGACATTCACACCTACTTGCAGCCGAACACCACCTCTCTCGCTTTTGATGATGTATGGACCGGCATTCTTACCTTTTCTAACACATTTTTCAGCAATTATGGTTGGATATTCACACCTACTCACAGCCGAACAACTCCGCTCCCGCATTTGATGGTGTATAGTCGGGAATTCTCACCCTTTCTAATCAGCTTGCAAATTATGATCTGACATTCACACCTACTTGCAGTCGAACAGCTCTTCTCCTGCTTTTGATTATGTTTGGTTGGATATTCAAACCTTTTCTTATCTGCTTTTTACAAACTTTGGACGGATGTTCACGTCTTCTTGAAGCCGAACACCTCCGCTTCCGCTTTTTATGGTGTATATTCAGGCATACGAACCTTTTCTTACCCGCTTTTTACAAACCATGCTCGGACATTCACACTTTGTTGCTGAACTACTCCGCTCCCTCTTTTTATTGAGTACAGTTGGGTATTTTCACCTCTTCTTACCAGCTTTTTACCAACTATGGTCGGACATTCCCACTTTCTTACAGCGGAACACCTCCGCTCCCTCTTTTGATGGTGTATGTTCGGGCATTCAAACCTTTTCTTACCCGCCTTTTACAAACTATGGTCGGACATTCAAACCTTCTTGTAGCCGAACACATCCGCTCCTGCTTTTGATGATGTATGGTTGGCTATTCGCACCTTTTCTTAACCATTTTTCAGTAATTATAGTTGGACATTCAGACCTTCTTGCAGCTGAACACCTCCGCTCCCGCTTTTGATAGTGTATAGTCAGGCTTTCGAGCCTTTTTGTCCCCGGTTTTTAAGAATTATGGTTGGACATTCAGACCTTACAGCCGAAAACCTCCGCTCCCTCTTTTGATCATACATTGTCGGGCATTCGCACCTTGTCTTACCCGCTTTTTATAAACTTTAGTCGGACATTCACACCTTCTTGCAGCTGAACCATCTCCGCTCCCTGTTTTGATGGTGTATAGTCGGGCATTCTCACCCTTTCTCATTAGCTTTTTTCAAATTATGATCTGACATTCACACCTACTTGCAGTCGAACAGCTCTGCTCCCGCTTTTGATTATGTTTGGTTCGATATTCGAACCTTTTCTTAACTGCTTTTTACAAAACATGGTCGGACTTTCACACCTTCCTGTAGCTGAACAACTCCGCTCCCTCTTTTGATTGTGTACAGTCGGGAATTTTAACCTTTTCTTACCCACTTTTTACCAAATATGGTCGGACATTCACACCTTATTCCAGCGGAACACCTCCGCTCCCTCTTTTGATGGTGTATGTTCGAGCATTCGAGGCTTTTCTTACCCGCCTTTTAGAAACTATAGTCGGACATTCAAACCTTCTTGTAGCCAAACACATCCCCTCCTGCTTTTGATGATGTATGGTTGGGCATTCGCACCTTTTCTTAACCATTTTTCAGTAATTATTGGTGGACATTCAGACCTTCTTGCAGCTGAACACCTCCGCTCTTGCTTTTGATGGTGTATAGTCGGGCTTTCGAGCCTTTTCTTCCCCGGTTTTTACAAATTATGGTCGGACATTCAGACCTTACAGCCGAAAACCTCCGCTCCCTTTTTGATCATACATTGTCGGGCATTCGCACCTTGTCTTACCCGCTTTTTATAAACTTTAGTCGGACATTCACACCTTCTTGCAGCTGAACCACCTCCGCTCCCTGTTTTGATCATGTATGGTCTGGCAATACTACCTTTTCTTACGCGTTTGTGAGTAATTATGGTTTGACATTCACACCTACTCAAAGCCGAAGAACTCCACTCCCGCATTTGATGGTGTATAGTCGGGCATTCTCATCCTTTCTCATCAGCTTTTTTGCAAATTATGATCTGACATTCACACCTACTTGCAGTCGAACAGCTCTGCTCCCGCTTTTGATTATGTTTGGTTGAATATTCGAACCTTTTCTTAACTGCTTTTTACAAACTTTGGTCGGATTTTCACGTCTTCTTGAAGCCGAACACCTCCGCTTCCGCTTTTGATGGTTTATATTCGGGCATACGAACCTTTTCTTACCCGCTTTTTACAAACCATGGTCGGACTTTCACACCTTCTTGTAGCTGAACTACTCCACTCCCTCTTTTGATTGTGTACAGTCGGGAATTTTAACCTTTTCTTACCCACTTTTTACCAACTATGGTCGGACATTCACACCTTCTTACAGCGGAACACCTCCGCTCCCTCTTTTGATGGTGTATGTTCGAGCATTCGAAGCTTTTCTTACCTGCCTTTTAGAAACTATAGTCGGACATTCTTGTAGCCGAAAACCTCTGCTCCCTCTTTTGATCATACATTGTCGGGCATTCGCACCTTTTCTTACCCGCTTTTTACAAGCCATGGTCGGACTTTCACACCTTTTAGTAGCCGAACAACTCCGCTCCCGTTATTGATTGTGTACAGTTGGGTAATTTAACCTTTTCTTACCCGCTTTTTATCAACTATGGTCGGACATTCACACCTTCTTACAGCGGAACACCTCCGCTCCCTCCTTTGATGGTGTATGTTCGGGCATTCGAACCTTTTCTTTCCTGCTTTTTACAAACTATGGTCAGACATTCACACCTTCTTGTAGCCGAACACATCCACTGCTGCTTTTGATGATGTATGGTTGGGCATTCGAACCTACTTGTTTCCCGCTTTTCATTAATTATGGGTGGACATTCACACCTTGTCGCAGCCAAACACCTACGCTAACTGTTTTGATCATGTATGGTTTGACATTCGCACCTTTTCTCACCCGCTTTTTACTATGGTTGGCCATTCACAGCTTCCTCTCCACCATACTTGTATGGTGGGATATTCACACCCACTTGCATCCGAAGACCTCCGCCCCCACTTTTGTTGATATTTAGTCGGTCATTCGCACCTTACCCGCTTTTGGCAAACTATGGCCTTCTTGCAGCCAAACACCTCTGATCTCGCTTTTGATGATGTAAGGTTGGGCATTCAGACCTTGCTTCACCTGCTTTTCATCAAATATAGTCGGACATTCACACCTTCTTGCAGCGGAACACTTCCGCTCCACCTTTTAGTGTTCTATGGGGTATTCACACCTTTTTTTCACCGTATTTTATAGATTATGGTTGGAAATTCTCACCCACTCTCATCCGAACACCTCTCCTCCCGCGTTTGTTAATATATAGTCGGGCATTCGAACCTTTTCTTCCCCGCTTTTTACAAATTATGGTCGAACATTCACACCTACTTGCAGCCGAATACTTCCGCTCCACCTTTTAGTGATGTATGGTTGGCATTTGCATCTTTTCTTACCCTCTTTTTATACTGATTGCTGAAGATTAAGTTGTTCTTTCTCAAACTACAAAATTTTTTTAATTGTTGAAACAATAAGGAGGACAAACAGTTTTAAGTCAGGCTGATAGAAGGAATTAATTTTATAGCAAAATCTGTATTTCATCATATGTCGAGAGTTGCTTATTGCTGAAGAAGTTCTTTTTCATTCTACAAAGTGCAACGTTGTTTATCGTTGAAACTTGATTCGACATGAATAAATATGAAGGACAAAGCAGTCTTAACTTGGTTTGAGTTAAGGAATTCGTTTTATATGGAGAATCTGAATTTGTGCATAACTCAGAAAATAGAGCTTATTTTCGGATTCCTGAAGAATGAGTCTGGTTCTTTCTCATAATACAAAGAAGTGAAGAAATAAGGACAAACCGTTTTAAGTCAGTTTGATAGAAGGATTTCATTTTATAGCAAAATCTGTATTCCTTCATATCTCCTCGAGAGAAACTTATTGCTAAAAATTAGGTCTGGTTCTTTTTCATACTACAAAATACAGTGTTGTTTATTGTTGAAACTAGATTAGAAGTAGATAAATATGAAGGACAAAGCAGTTTGAACTTGGTTTGAGAGAAGGAATTAATTTTATTGCAAAATCCAAATTCATGCATAACTCGTCAAATAGATAATGATGTGTCGTTCGTGAGCGATTCGTTCGATATGAACTAATTTTTTATATGACTCGGGAGTAACGAGTTGTCTCAGTGAGTGATTTGTTCATTTTCATGCAGTACCCTTACTCACCACATGGCAGGCGGCAGCTTCATAAGCTCAGTCAGCAGGACAGGAAACAGTATTGATTCGTTCACGACTCAACTCCTCGGGTGACGGGTCCTCGCACAGGAAACAGTATTGATTCGTTTACGACTAAACTCCTTGGGTCTTCGTTCATTTCTCACGTTTCAAATTCTACGTTTCATTTGACAGGCTGAAGAGCAGTAGGCACAACAGTTTGTCCACAAACCGGATCATTAATATCATAGACTATTCTAGCATCAACAACTTGGAAACCACAATCGACTCTCTAGATGCAGAAAAAGCATTTGATCGAGTGAACTGGAAATTTTTATTCGCAGCATTAAACAAATTCGGGTTTGGGTCACACTTCATCAACTGGATAAGGATATTATATAGCTCCCCAAATGCAAGTGTCAGGACAAATGATCAAACTTCTCCAAGCTTCAGTCTGCAGAGAGGTATAAGACAGGGTTGCCCACTTTCTCCCTCACTTTTTGCTATTTTCATCAAACCTTTAGCAGCTTCTATCAGACAAGATAGAAATATCAAAGACATCCAATCCCAAAGTATTGAGCATAAAATAAGTCTTTATGCTGATGATGTATTACTTTTCCTTCAGAACTCACAGACGTCTCTCACTCACACAATCACACTCATAAATAAATTCTCAGCACTTTCTGACTACTCTATCAACTGGTCTAAGACCACAGTTCTGCCCATTAACTGTAGGGTCCAGAATATACCTGCGATCACTTTACAGTCAGGAAATATTAGATATTTAGGCATAAACATTTCCTCCAGGCTCTCAGAGCTAACAAAGCTAAATTATGTGCAATTATTAAAGAGAGTAGAGGACGATCTCTCTCGTTGGAAGTCCTTACCTATATCACTTATGGGGAGAGTTACAACCATTAAAATGATGATACTACCAAAAGTTAACTATTTGTTCTCAACGATCCCCATAAAACCATCTGCTACTTGGTTTAAGTCACTAGATTCATGCATCTCCAAATTTCTGTGGAAAAACAAACCACCACGTTTACCTAATTTTCAGCACTATTCCTTAGCCAATAGGCTACAGCATCCTTTTGTATTTCTGATTTGTCAGTCCTCTCTCTTCGTTCACCGGAGTCTTCGTGTCTTTGTCCTTGAGTTTGGTGATTTTTTCTTCTTTTGATGCCTTGACACAGTGTGACAGGTGATACCACGTGGGAGATCCTTTAACTTGGACTGCTGTCCCTGTGCTGCGAAATGGCTGTGCTGCTCCAATGGTCTCTCCTTCATCATATACACAGTTATTTATACATCACCTTCCACCATGAAGCGTTGTCTCTTTTTGTTTCTCTCTTTGTTCTTAAAATGCTGTTATGCATGTCTAAACCAATCCATTAAATTAGATCATTTTGGCAGTAAAGCGATCTACAATGTGCTTGGTCGCAGAGCTGCTCATCTGTGGTAAACAGCTCTTCAGAAAGGCATTCTTCAATTGATTTCACTAATTTTATGTAATAATTTTGTGATTTCATACAAAACTACACTTCTTCTCCCATCTGTCTGAGTATTTAATATTGTCTGGGTCCCGTTAACACATGTATTTTTCCCATCTAATTCCTTGTTTGCTTTAAAACAGGTATTCCCCATTTTCTATCCCTTCAGTAGCCAACCAGTTTGTATGGAGTACACTGGAGCAACTTGACTGATCAGTAAAACACTGCTTTTGTTGTCACCGCAAGGCTTCCCCCGTCGGTTGTTTCACTGAGACACTACTGAGTAACTATAACTCAACACAGTTTATACACATAACATTCATATACATACTAACAAACAAACAAACAATTATTTATCGCAATTTTCTCATCTCTGTTTGAACGTACACCCAGGTAAATATTCCTGTAGTCTTCTCATACCGACTATGGACCCATTCATTGTTTAACTTCACTGTTTTGCAAATTCTAATTGAATATTACACATTGACATTGAACTTTACTGGATAAGCAGGTCTTCATTGCATTCAGCAGCCTATATGTGAGCATCTATGTGTAAGCTGTTCTTCTTTGCATTTATCACCAGCAAGCAATTCTTCATTGCACATGCATATGAAAATAGTAAAACAATTCCAATGCGTTAGCGAAACCTTCTATATCAGGAGTGTCCATCATGATGCTGGGAATAGAACCTCTTTCCCAGAATAGTTCAACCTTCTTACTCAACTAATCATAACTCCGCAATGAGCACATTTCAAAGTATCATTCCTCTACATGTATTCAAAAATCTATGTGTAAATGTTTAATATTTCTTGTATTTGTTGATGTCATTCTGTGTGCATGTGGCCTAAACCCAATCTCTGTGTGGCAATTTTAATTTAAACAAGTTGAACTCTGCCTCTGATCATTTAAAAAAAGGTGTGTACCGATATCAACCTTTCTCAGGTAATTACTGATCCTACAAAACCAAGAGATCCTTCAAGGTTGTCCCTGATTGGCTCAATCTTAACAAATCAAAGGTAGAAAATCCGCAGTGTCTGAACTTGGTGTTAGTTATCGCTGCTCAATAGCCTGTATCAGAATTGCAAAAATGAAAACATTAGGTCCACGCTTGGTATCCAGATCCTGAAACATCTCCATGAGCAGGCTTTTTTTTAAACTGATCTGTTGAATAGTTATACTCATGACACTGTTAAAATCCCAGATGAAGATCTAGCACTTGACCATTTTTGTAAATCTTCTAATTCCATAGTTGATAAACACACCCCTTTTAAAAAGTATAGAACTTAGAACAGGTCTAGTCCCTGGCTTTCGGCAGAACTGTCTTCTTTACTTTTTTTTTTTTTTTCCCCTTGTCCTGTTCAGCATTATGGCAGCAGAATTGTAGTCTGAATAACTTTGATGCCAAAATGATTTGCTTTGCCAAGGGAAGTTTTATAAATGTAAAGCTCCCTTTGATGCCCATTTATTTATTTCTGTTTACAATATATGACATGTAATAGAACTGAACCGGACCAGGGGGACAAGGAAAGAAGAAGAGGAAAGAAGAGGAAACAGAACAAAAATAGAAACAAAAACCAGACAACCAGCTGCTACACCTGTAAAAAACAAAACAGACAGCAATCTATGGCCTCTGAGGGGAATACAGCCTTAGCGCCACCAGGAGCACCTGAAAGCAGACAAGCAGAGAAAAAACAAACACACAAACAAAGAAAAACAAGCACAAGAAGTGGCAATCGCATACAACACAGCTGTGGATATAGATGACCTGAGACGACATGATAATACATCAACTGCTTAGTGACCATGCTACTGGACTAATGAATGTGTGTGTGTGTGTGTGAGAACATGCAACACCCATGGCACAGGACCTACATGATAACCGTGCTTAGTTATGAGTGTATAAGCGTACAGGGCCACAATCCACAGCCCCCCCAAGCAATCAGAAGCAGACAGAGAGGGCCACAAGACCCAGGCCACCAGCAGCCCCCACAGAGCACAGAACCCAGGAAGCCCACCGCAGGGGCAACCACGCATCCACCCAGAAGACTGCAGAGGAAGCCCCCGGAAAGAGCCCCCATAAGCATAGGGCAGAGGCCCTCCGGGAGCCAGGGGCAACAGCCCACCGACCCCGCCAGGCCCCGGCCGCCCAGACATGGGCCGTGCACTGGACCCGGGCCCCAGGAGCCCGAGCGCCCCCAAACCCCCCGGCAGAGGCCCCACCCAATACCCAGGAGGGCCAAGCGCCCCAGACAGCCACACAGTGGGTCAGCGCCTGCCCAAGCGCCCCTGGCCAAGTGCCCTGGGAGTCAAGACGTGCCCACAGGTGGGTGAAGTCGCGAGCAGCGGGAAGAGGCAACGCTGCCCCCCCATCGGTAGAAGCACAGGCAGGCCAGGCGACAGAAAGTCCCAGATCCAGGCCCAATCATTACCACACATCCACACGTCCTCCCTCCCTCGACTCCACTGGGGTGTAGTGCAGCGGGCACACCAGGGGGCCAGCAGCCCCCCAGCCACCACAGACCCCTAACCAGCAGAACAATTAATTAATCCTCCTGGCCCCTCCCGCCCCGAGCAGCAACAAGGAAGCAGGGGTGTGCGAAGAAGACCCCTCCCCCCACCCTTCTGGCTCTTCAATATTTTCTAATAGTGAGCAATTAAAATTGAGGGGCAGCCAAACTTATAGAACTGGGAGCGCAGCCCTCTGGGCAGCCTACATACCCAAAGAGCCCCGCCCACCTGATGCCACTCAGTGTAACCACCCCCCAAGACCTAATGTGTGTGTGTGAGTGTGTTTGATAAGTAGTAATGTCTAACACAGGGGCGGGGAACTGCAAAGTGCAACAAAAGGGCACCACCTACGTGGCCCGATCCACTACACACCACCGAACACACACGCCCCCAAAACCCTTCATGTGTGAGTGTGTGCTGTGTACAGGAGCCAGAAGGGAGAGGGGTATGGGGATATACACCGGGGGAGCTACTCTCCCCCAGAGAGGGCAGCCAGGGACTGGCTGCAATAGGCATCCCCGCTACCTGGGAGCCAACACAGGGCAGGAGGGCCTGATGTCCACCAGGCTCGGGGCCTGCAGCGACCATATTCCGGGAGCTACTCTACCCCCAGAAGGTACCCATCCCGCCCCACCCCACTCAACCCAACCCCACCCTGGAGGACCTCTACAAAAAACAAACAAACAACAACAAAAAACAAACAAACAAACCACCCGGTCACACCAGTCGCAGCAGCCCAGGCCTGAGACCCACCCAAACCCAAGCGAAAAGCACAGCCCCCCCCCCCCCCCCCCCCCCCCCCCCCCCCCACCGCACTTCCCAACACCCTGAAAAAAAAACAACCATCTGCGGACACCTTGGAGCGCCCAGGGCCCAGGCCCATCACCACCACGCACGCCAGAGCGGCCCGGCCACCCGGCATAGAGCCAGCAGCCACCACCTCAAGGCCCCTAAGGGACCCCGCCCCACACCGCAAGACAGCCCCACCCGCAAGCCCCCAAAACTGCCCTCCAAGCCCGACACACAGTCCCCCCCAGCAATGACCAACCCGGTCCCCACGACCCGAGAGACCACCAGACGCCCGAAGCCACACAGCCCCCCCCAGCACACACCCAACCGCCCAGAGCGACGGGACAGCAACCCACCACCACCACTATGTGATAAAGCTAATCAGAGGGGACCAGAGAGAATGAAATTCAGCCAATTGATGTTTTGAGGAGGCAGACATTGTTTCCATGCTAATATAATCTAAAAGAAAATTTCTAAACTGGTTAATACACATATTGTTTTTCGCTTTCCAGTTCATGAGAATAGTTTTCTTTGCGATACATAACACTGTGAGAACCATGTGTGCTGAGTTCATTTCCATGTTGATGTTGTCTAAGTCACCCAGTATGCACAGTGTGGGGCATGCAGGGATGCTACACTTTAGCCATGTTGATAGGTCCTCACAGACTTCAAGCCAGAACTTCTGGACAGGCGCACAAAACCACAAAGCGTGTGCATAATCATCAGGTGTGTTATCTGTGCAATGTGAGCAGATGTTTGAGTGTGTTAGACCCATCTTGAACATCCTTTGTCCTGTATAGTGTGTTCTATGAAGGATTTTGTATTGTATGAGCTGTAAATTAGGATTTCGAGTCATTCTGAAGGTGTTCAAACATATTTGTGGCCAGAAGCTATGACTAGAACTGATGGATAAATCTGCCTCCCATTTTGAGGATGGAAGAGACATTGTGTCATCTATCTTAGACAATAATTTATATATTTTTGATAGTAGTTTTGGGGTGCAGATGCTTAGAAATTCTTCTACCCTAGTCGGGAGTTGTAAGTCTGGTTGGTGGAGGATATATTTCTTTGTTATTATAGACTTAAGTTGTTGATATTCTAGGAATTTATTGCTGCTTATCTCATGTTGTGATATGAGCTCATCAAATGAAATAAAATTTCCATTTTGGATTATATGTTCCTGATGTTTGATTCCTTTGATCTTCCACAGAGGAAAGTTTAGCATTTTTTTGTTTTGCAGTATGTGAGGATTGTTCCAGATGGGTGTAAGCTTACACGGGACAAGTGAGGACTTTGTTATTTTAAGAAATTCCAACCAGGCTGTCAGAGAGGTGATGATGTTAATGCTTTTGAAACATTTGTGATTTTTTACGTTTTGACTAATAATGGCAGGTCAGAGATTTCCAGATTATCACACAATGCTTGTTCTATATTTATCAATGGTTCATCTGTTGGGCTAGGTTTAAACCATTTTGATATATACTGTAACCTAATGGCTAAGGAATAGTGCTGAAAATGAGGTAAATCTAATCCACCACTTTCCTTGGTTTTCTGTAGGGTTTTTAAACTAATACGTGGTGGTTTGTTTTTCCACAGAAATTTGGAGATGCATGAATCTAGTGACTTAAACCAAGTAGCAGATGGTTTTATGAGGATCATTGAGAACAAATAGTTAACTTTTGGTAGTATCATCATTTTAATGGTTGTAACTCTCCCCATAAGTGATATAGGTAAGGACTTCCAACGAGAGAGATCGTCCTCTACTGTAATTAATAATTGCACATAATTTAGCTTTGTTAACTCTGAGAGCCTGGAGGAAATGTTAATGCCTAAATATCTAATATTTCCTGACTGTAAAGTGATCGCAGGTATATTCTGGACCCTGCAGTTAATGGGCAGAACTGTGGTCTCAGACCAATTGATAGAGTAGTCAGAAAGTGCTGAGAATTTATTTATGAGTGTGATCATGTGAGTGAGAGACGTCTGTGAGTTCTGGAGGAAAAGTAATACATCATCAGCATAAAGACTTATTTTATGCTCAATATTTTGGGGTTGGATGCCTTTAATATTTCTATCTTGTCTGATAGCAGCTGCTAAAGGTTCGATGAAAATAGCAAAAAGTGAGGGAGAAAGTGGGCAACCCTGTCTTGTACCTCTCTGCAGACTGAAGCTTGGAGAAGTTTGATCATTAGTCCTGACACTTGCATTTGGGGAGATATATAATATCCTTATCCAGTTGATGAAGTGTGACCCAAACCCGAATTTGTTTAATGCTGCAAATAAAAATGTCCAGTTCACTCGATCAAATACTTTTTCTGCATCTAGAGAGACTATTGTGGTTTCCAGGTTGTTGATGGTAGAATAGTCTATGATCTATGAAACTGATCTATGTTACTGTCTGATGGATCATTTTGTGATGAATATAAGGTTTTATAGAAGTCCCTAAAAGCATTGTTGATTTCATGGGTGACATTTCCTTTTCAGTCTTGGTGGAATGAACTCTTCAAATCAGCTTTTCATTCCGTTGGGGTGGAGCGCTTAGCTTCGCCGTCCACCCTTTTGTACACATGTGGATAAAAATTTGTGATTGTTCCGCCATCATCTTGGCATGATGGGAATTCCAGAATTCCAGAAACCTGGTCAGTTACCTGACTTTGAGTCCTGTAGTGGTTCTGCTGCTGATGCAGTTTATCAAACTGTGGACAAATGTTAGCAGGAAGAAGCAACATATCATCTTTACAATGCTCTACATTCAGGAATTGTCTTTTAATAGGTCCAATTCCCATGTTCATTGGTCTTTCATATGAACGCAAAAATAATCATTAAAGAAATCATTGAGAATTCACTCGGGGTCATTCAAAGTACTTTTAATGTTATCTGTATCATCGTCTCCATCATCCATGTGTTGCTCGTTGTCATCATCTCCCTCTACCTGTTGATACATTATGCGGGTACGGATGGTTTCAATCAGTCTTTGGGACAGTCCTCTCAAGCATGTGATACAACATCAAGCACAGGTGGCTACTATGGCTGTGACAACAGACAGAGACCAAACCACTTCTCCATCATGTCAGTGAAGGGATCTTTGATTTTCTATCAGCTCTGCAGAGAGTGATGCGAGTCCCTCTTTGTGATTCTGCCATCTGCGGAAGTATTGTTAGGAATAAAGGAACAGGATAAAGTTCCAAACATTTTAATTGTTCAGCAATGCCTTGTAGATGTAATTTATCCAATAAACATTTTTTTTTATTGTTGCCCACCAGAAAAGAAAAGATTCAAAGTCTGTAGTTACTTGATTTCTAGCTTTAAATTCATCTGGGACTCAGAATTCCAATGCTATCCAGGTACACTCTGTTGTCAAATGAACCTCCAGACACAGTTAAATGCTTGAGACATTGCAGCTTCTCACCCAAGGCCTTAAAGTCCCCCTCAGGGAACAGACGGAAAGGCATCAGTAGTTGGGCTATTGTGCAGCTGCCAGTTAGGCAGAAGGACGGACCTCAGTTTCATATCCCCACACAGCCACCAGAGGTCTGCTCTCATGGAAGTTTGGTTCCGAAACCAAGATGCTGAGTAGTTACCTGCGTCCTGAGTGACAATAGATGGATTCTTGACAATTATGTGACATGAGAGTACCCACATTCTTACCTGTACCCCTGTGGATGAAACATATATAAATTACCCGTATAAGCCAACGCTGAGGGCAGTTGTCTCTTTTCTTAACTGCTGGGAACAACAAAGAGAGAGTTTTACATTGCTCTGTGTTAGGTACAAAAGATTCATTATGCAATTGTAATGCAATTGTAATGCTTCATTTCTAAATTTATATTCTGGCTTTAGCACATTCAATACAATTAGATTGGATATTTTGTCATGCTGTATACATTCTAACAAAATTCCAACTGATACACCGGCGATTCTTCAGAAATCTTGTATTAACATACATTTCACATATGTACTTTTCAGAATACACATGGGCTTTTTGGTTGTCTTTACATAGAATAATTGAGCATAAGTCAATGTCAGCCACCCCATCTATTCCTGCAACAAAAAAAATAGGTTGACAAGTTGTCTGTTGGACCTGAGGGACCTCCTATCTCTGTGGTCAGTCTGTGTCCGTGTGATTCATTGTAGTGCATTATCTTTTAGTTTTTTATTAATCTGTGCTTAATCCCATAGAATTAGGAATACGATAATAAGAATAATGATTAACAATACACAACTGGTTCCTTTTAACCTACAAATCCTGGTAATTTAAATGGATGCCACGGCTGCTGTCTGTCTATCCCTGTCTTATTTTAGCCACACCCTATGTTCTCGTTTTAGCCGTGGTTTTCTTCACTGAGGTTGAGACGAACCCCCTCCTGTTGAGAGAATTCCCCTTTGTAGTCAGACTTATGCCTCAGAGAACGGTGGTGGGTAACCAATCTTTCCCTACTTCTGCAGGTCGTGGCCTTACTAGTTTACAGTGTGATAAGTGCATCCAGGATATATTAGTTTAGCTGCTGTGGTTTCTGTAAGCAGTACCTGATATGGACCTTCCCACCTTGGGCTGGAGCAGTTATCTTTCTTTATCACTTTGATGAGGATCCAGTCTCCAGGTTTTAGAGATTCCTCCACAGGGTCACCTGGAACAGACACTAGACAGAAGAGATCTCTCTACTTGTTAACATTTTAACCATGTATCCTGCTAAGGTTTCTTCTCTTTCTTCATCATGTCCGGTGAATAGTTTTAACTGTGGTTGTAAAAATGGTCATACATTATACATTATCTCAAATGGAGTTAATCCTGTGCTAGTTAGAGTAATATGCATGTTTAGGACTACTAGTGGTAAACAGTAAACCCAATTCTTCCCAGTCTCTCTTGACCTAATTATTCAATTGTGTCTTTCCAGCAAACCTGCTGATTGTGGATGATATGCAGAGTGGTTTCTGAGATCCTTTTTTGTTTTTAAGTTCTTCGCCATCAGGAAGATAATATTGTTTACAAAGTGCGTCCCTGTTATCACTGTAGATTTTTTCAGGAATTCCAAATCTAGGTAATATTTAATTCACCAGTGTTGAGGGTACATCTGCCTGTGCATTTGGAAATACTTCACTTCATTTGGTAAAACATCACTAATCACCAGGGAGACCCCTTTATATAATTCAATGAAATCCATACAAACGTGTTGAAAAGGGTCCTCCGGCCTCGGGAACTGTCCTCGTCCCGGTCCTAGGCCATATGTATGGATCATATTTGCACATATTTGACATATTAGACAAAAATTCTTTATCATCATATTATGATATTATGATTTTATTATAAATAAAACCATACACTGCAAAAACCTTGTTCATTATTGCTACCAGCCCTCCTGTAGAGACATGCCGTGCTCCATGGCTCGATACTGAAGCATATTTAAACAAGCTCTTTGGCAGTATAAGTTTTACATTTCATAGTAAATGGCACCTTTATTCTTCCAGATCTGTCCTTGTAAGTGTACATTTGGTTTTGCATCCATGGTCCAATTTAATGGACTAGTATATGCATCCAGTTTCTGAGAATACTCTATTCCTGGATCCACCTCCTCCCAATCTGAGGCTTCTTCACATGCAGTCACAAACACACCTAAACGCCTCCAGTGGTCATCTCTGGGTTTGGAGAGTGACATATGGGGTGCATTCCATGATCTTAAAAACTTTTTCATGCTGTGAGAGAGTAAGCAGCTGACTGCACAACAACCCTCCTTATTCCAGTATAAGTGTTTTAACTTTAGCATGTTTTAACTTTCTGATTTGTTTAAAAAATTAAATATGTCCTCCCCTTGAGTATATTTGTAATACACAGTACAGTGTACTTCATGTGGTGACCTGAGGGTGAGCTTTCCTGAGACGTGTTCTTTTGCCTTCTTAAGGAGAGGAAGCGTGATAGCGCTGGGGCCTGTAGACACAAGATCCAAACTATACCAGTATGAAGGTGGTCTCATGCTGAATCATTGTTTGAGCGGACTTCATTCGAACTACAGTTAACCCTTTTTCTTCTGGAACTATTCTTAGCTTCAATAAATGGAGTAAATCCCTTCCCAGTAAGTTACAAGGACACAGAGTGGACAAGACAACTTGACAATCAGCACTTACTCCACTCCGTGTATCTGTTACTGTAAAGAGTTTTGATAAACGCTCAGGATGGCTCTTACCATTTGCTGATTTGACCCAAATAATTTCTTTGGATTCCTCAACTCCCGGTATGTCATCAGGATGGATTACAGTTCGTTTTGCACCTGTGTCGCATAGAAAAGTTACCTCCGTCCTGGAAACATTCAATTTAATCTCAGGTTTGATGTCATACTATAAGATAAGTTCAATTCCCTCTAAGTTTAACACTTTTTCTGGCTTTTCTGCTTCTATCCTGGTTACAGCTCCTGTTTTTTTCTTATCTAGTCATAACTGACTCCCAAAATCTTCCTCTATCTTACTCTTGCTCCTGCAGTCGCCCAATGCCCCCTCCTTCCACACAGCCGACATATATCTCCTCCTGCTCTGTCTCTCCTTCTCTGTCACTGCTCCTGTTGTGATCTGTGTTTTTGCTTTCCCTCATCACCTAAATAGTTGCTTCTCTCCCTTCCAACAAAAAGTTTAGTCCTTTCTTCCTTTTCTTTTTGTTGTTAGAGTGCTCCTCTGCTTTCCCTCTTTATTTCATTGCTGTGCAAACACATTAAGATGACTGTTTATTGTCATGTTACAAGTCACACAAAATTACTCTCTGCATTTGACCCATCTAGTTTGGCACCTGTTGAACACACATGCACAACCTTTCTGTTTAATTTAATTAATATTTATCTGCAGGCTTAGAAACTGCTTACAGTATTAATATATTACTCCATATATTACGCTGATTTATTGCAGCTGTCTTTAAATTTCTCTTTAAGAAAACTATTGTTTGATATCTGACTCACATAGCATATTTCATTGCTGTGTTGGTTTTTAAAAAATATATACTTTATATATAAAACATATATAAATATATTATATATATATATATATGTATATATATACTAATACTCTTTTGGTTCCCATTCTGTGAGATAAATGCTTTAATCTCTGATGAATATGATGTCAGTTCCTAAGCTCATAAATTCATAAGTTTTAGGGAAGTTAGTCAATCAGAAGTAATGAAGCATTACTTAACCATAGCATTACTTAACATTAATATGTTAAATTCTCTATTTCCGGCTTATGTTTCTGATACACTTATGATTTTTTTTCAGAAGAGCTAATCTCAAATTTAGAAAATGTTTCAGTTTGGCTTGAAAATCATCTGCACCTGAAAGGTCTGACTGTCTGGTCTCAGACCTGCTTCAGGTGGAAAGTATTTCATTTTTAATGCCTTGAACTTTGTCATTAAAGAATATTCCAATTTCATTACCCTTATATGTAGAAATGAGTTCTAAATGCAACCTGGAGAGTTTGTTAATCTGTTTACTGTAGCAAGCAAGACATGAGAGTTGTTACTGCAGTTTTTTTTTTTTTTTATGATTTCAGAAAAATAACTCTCTCTTCATCTATGCAAAGTCACACGCTGAGTTAGACCAAACATTTCAAGGAAAGTAGTGAGTTCTTTAGCTTGCTTATTATGGGCTACATCCATGTGCACCTTCAAGTCCCCTGTTATGACTAAACAGTCAACAGCAGTGCACACAATTTAAAGAAATTCAGTAAAATCATCAATAAAATCATTCTGCGGTGAGACAAAGTATTTAAGATAATTTTATCTCCATTTTTAAATGACACATGCTTGAATTAAGGACAAAAATAAATGTTTTATCTAGTGAGTGGGTATATTGGCCCTGAATATGGCACAAAGACCCTCCCCACTCTCGTCTTGTCTTGTTGTTTCATCTCTCAGTTAAATACATAAAATCAAGACTATGAGAGGAAAGTATCAAAAGCATTGTTAGACAGGAAAAAGTCAGAAAGCTGTTGGTATACAACTTTTCCTAGGACTTTGCCTAAGAATGGCAGGTTTGATATGGAAATGATAAAAATCTCAGCTTGTAAAACATCTTTTGCTCAGACAGTTTTTCCTGTGAAATGAGTAAAGATTTGAAATGATCTGTTTGTTTGTCTGAGATCTTCTGAACTTTAACTCTTTAAGAGAGCTGCTAAATCTTAATACACAAACTTGTACAAATGTCTAGCTCTAATCCTTGTTGTTCTTTTTTTTGTTGTGCTTTTTTAAACTAGATTTACTTTGTACATTACTTTTGTATTCCCCTTCTCTAGGATTGGGCAATTTTACCATGTTCAATTCTCCCTCAAACCCAAATTTATTTTCTCATCTCTCTAAGTATTCAATATTATCGGGTTTTTTCTGAAACATGATTTTAGCACTCCCACTTAACTCCCGGTTAGCTTTAAAACAGATATTTCCCATACTGTCCTCTTGCAGCTAATCAATTTTCGGTGGAGTTATTGTGAGTACTATTGAATGAAACACTACTTCTGTCGCTATGTCACGAGCAACAACTAGATTCCAATGTTCACTTCAACTCAATTAGTCAGTAACACATTTTTCTGTCGTCACCAGCAGCAACATCACACACCAGCAGCTGTTTCACTCTTATACATACATAGCAAATAAAACAACACTGCAGCAAAGAAGGAAAAAAAACAATTTAACAAACAAACAATTCAACAACCAGCCCCTTTAACAAACAAACAAATTAATTTCACAAACAAACGATTCAACAATCAGGCCATTTAACAAACAAACGATCAGATGTATAACACTAACAAAAACTAACATGGATTTAAAACTTGCGATCTTTCATCGCAAACTCTCTTAAGAAAGATTCTGTTTCTAAAACGCGGCGCGGAGTTATTTATTCCTGTAGTCTTCTCACACAGACTATGGACTAACCTTTTCTGACTGCATTTTTGTTGTCCTTGGTTAATCCCACCACTACACATGTTTACCAGTTAAAAGGCTAACCTTTTCGGACCGTTTCATTTGTGGGTTATCCAATACAACATACAGTTACCAGTTAAAAGGCTTTTTTCCTTTGCTTCACCTTTTCTGACTGCTATTATGTTTTCATGGGTTAATCCTATACACAGTTACCAGTTAAAAAGCTGACCTTTTCTGACTGCTTCTTTTATGGGTTAATCCAGCACAATTTACACACAGTTACCAGTTAAAAAGATGACCTTTTCTGACCGCTAATTAGGTTTTTATGGGTTAATCCTATACACAGTTACCAGTTAAAAGGATGACCTTTTCTGACCGCTAATTATGTTTTTATGGGTTAATCCTATACACAGTTACCAGTTAAAAGGATGACCTTTTCTGACTGCTTCTTTTATGGGTTAATCCAACACAACCTACACACGGTTACCAGTTAAAAGGCTTACTTTTTCTGACTGCTTCATTTGTGAGTGATCCAACATAACTTTTACACAGTTACCAGTTAAAAGGCTTATTTACTAGGTTGCATTCGAAATAGTATATTCTTAGGAAAATAGCAACGACTCAATCTATTTAAAGGCCTCCAGTTTTCCATCAATTGCTAGTTAATTAATCAAAAATTTCCCTAATAATCACACTATTTCCAACCAACAATAGTAATACAAAGGGTTCCTTACCATAAATCCACTGGTAAGTTAAACAACGAAGAATCCAGCGAGTCTGTCCACTGATTCAAAAATAGATCCTGTCACCTTTCCTCCAGCCAGTGGCAGCCGGCCTCTATCAGAAACTGTGCTGAGAGGACTTCAGTTAGGAATCCTGGACTCCCCCGTGCACGGTTTCAGCTCCGATTCTGGAAGGTGGAAAGGACTTAGAATCCGGCTCGAAGGACCATTATGTTAGAAAAATTCTCTTAAAATTAGGCTCAGAGTCACTGGATACGATAAACACAAAACATTTATTTCTTGCAAGAAAGAGACAAGTCCGCACAAATCCACACAACCTGTCGGGAAGATCGCTCAGAGTTGTCTCCCGAC
Organism: Leuresthes tenuis; assembly: GCF_036924035.1. Lineage (NCBI taxonomy): Eukaryota > Metazoa > Chordata > Actinopteri > Atheriniformes > Atherinopsidae > Leuresthes > Leuresthes tenuis. The sequence continues at coordinate 29,176,147 of NW_027325367.1, read as the reverse complement.
AAAATGGTGCTCCAGCTATTTACGTTGTTTATGCTTGCTGATCACACAATGTTATGAGAAAAGGCCCTTTTTTCACCATTCATTATTATGGGAAGGAACATTCAATGTTATGGGAAAAGGTGCTTCTCTCCCCATTCCTTGTTATGGGAAGGAACATAAAAGGTGCTTCTCACCAGTTAATATTATGGGAAAGACTAGTACCAGAGTCAAAACACTTTTGCTTGAATCATAGAAGAGGAAAGATGGAGGGACTCTTCTAAGCTGGTTTCAAGTATAAACTTATTTTTATAACCTTGTATGAGAAAGAACCACACTTATGTTTGAGCAATACACTCCTTATGAGGAGTTATTCACGATTTAGGATTTTGCTGTAAAATCAATTCCTTCACTTAAACTAAGTTAAAATTGCTTTGTCCTTCTTATTTATCCACGTCTACGCTGGTTTCAAGTATAAACTTCTTTATATTACCTTATATGAGAAAGAACCACACTTGTTCTTCTGGAATCTGAAATTCGCTTTATTTTAAGGAGATAGTCAAGATTTCAGATATTGCCATAATATGAATTGCTTCACTCAAACCAAGTTAAAACTGCTTTGTCCTTCATATTTGTCAATGTTTAAGCTGGTTTCAAACATAAACTTCTTTTTTTTTTCATTTTTTTTTTTTTTTTTTTCCCCCTTGTCCTGTTCAGCATTATGGCAGCAGAATTGTAGTCTGAATACCTTTGATGCCAAACAGATTTGCTTTGCCAAGCGAAGTTTTATAAATGTAAAGCTCCCCTTGATGCCCATTTATTTATTTCTGTTTACAATATATGACATGTAATAGAACTGAACCGGACCGGGGGACAAGGAAAGAAGAAGAGGAAAGAAGAGGAAACAGAACAAAAATAGAAACAAAAACCAGACAACCAGCTGCTACACCTGTAAAAAACAAAACAGACAACAATGGCCTCTGAGGGGAATCCCTCTGGGCAGCCTACATACCCAAAGAGCCCCGCCCACCAGAAGCCACTCAGTGTAACCACCCCCCAAGACCTAATGTGTGTGTGTGAGTGTGTGTTTGATAAGTAGTAATGTCTAAGGTGTAATTAAAACAGGGGCGGGGAACTGCAGAGTGCAACCAAAGGGGACCACCTACGTGGCCCCATCCACTACACCCCACCGAACACACACGCCCCCAAAACCCTTCATGTGTGAGTGTGTGCTGTGTACAGGAGCCAGAAGGGAGAGGGGTATGGGGATATACACCGGGGCAGCTACTCTCCCCCGGAGAAGGCAGCCAGGGACTGGCTGCAATAGGCATCCCCGCTACCTGGGAGCCAACCCAGGGCAGGAGGGGCTGATGTCCACCAGGCTCGGGGCCTGCAGCGACCATATTGCGGGAGCTACTGTACCCCCAGAAGGTACCCATCCCGCCCCACCCCACCCCGGAGGACCTCTACAAACAACAAACAAACAACAACAAAAAACAAACAAACAAACCTCCCGGTCACACCAGTCGCAGCAGCCCGGGCCTGAGACCCACCATCACACAGGCCACCCCCCCCCCCCAGCCCCCCCCCCCCCAACAGGGGAAAAGCACCGCCCCCCCCCCACCGCACGCCCCAACACCCTGAAAAAAAAACAACCATCTGCGGACACCTTGGAGGTCCCAGAGCAACAAGCCCGGCACCAGGACCTGCACCAACCCACCCATACTGTGGCGCGTCCAGGACAACCCAGCCCCTCCAGGCACAGGCAGGCCCCCCCCCCCGGGCGCAAGGCAGCGCCCAGCCACCAGGGCCCAGGCCCAGCACCACTACCCATGCCGGTGCGGCCCAGCCACCCGGCATAGAGCCAGCAGCCACCACCCCAAGGCCTCTAAGTGACCCTGCCCCACACCGCAAGACAGTCCCACCCGCAAGCCCCCAAAACTGCCCTCCAAGCCCGACACACAGTCCCCCCCAGCAATGACCAACCCGGTCCCCACGACCCGCGAGACCACCAGACGCCCGAAGCCACACAGCCCCCCCCAGCACACACCCAACCGCCCAGAGCGACGGGACAGCAACCCACCACCACCACTATGTGATAAAGCTAATCAGCGGGAACCAGAGAGAGTTAAATTCAGCCAATTGATGTTTTGAGGAGGCAGACATTGTTTCCATGCTAATATAATCTAAAAGAAAATTTCTAAACTGGTTAATACACAGATTGTTCTTCGCTTTCCAGTTCATGAGAATAGTTTTCTTTGCGATACATAACACTGTGAGAACCATGTGTGCTGAGTTCATTTCCATGTTGATGTTGTCTAAGTCACCCAGTATGCACAGTGTGGGGCATGCAGGGATGCTACACTTTAGCCATGTTGATAGGTCCGCACAGACTTCAAGCCAGAACTTCTGGACAGGCGCACAGAACCACAAAGCGTGTGCATAATCATCAGGTGTGTTATCTGTGCAATGTGAGCAGATGTTTGAGTGTGTCAGACCCATCCTGAACATCCTTTGTCCTGTATAGTGTGTTCTATGAAGGATTTTGTATTGTATGAGCTGTAAATTAGAATTCTGAGTCATTCTGAAGGTGTTCAAACATATTTGTGGCCAGAAGCTATGACTAGAACTGATGGATAAATCTGCCTCCCATTTTGAGGATGGAAGAGACATTGTGTCATCTATTTTAGACAATAATTTATATATTTTTGATAGTAGTTTTGGGGTGCAGATGCTTAGAAATTCTGCTACCCTAATCGGGAGTTGTAAGTCTGGTTGGTGGAGGATATATTTCTTTGTTATTATAGACTTAAGTTGTTGATATTCTAGGAATTTATTGCTTCCTATCTCGTGTTGTGAAATGAGCTCATCAAATGAAATAAAATTTCCATTTTGGATTATATGTTCCAGATGTTTGATTCCTTTGATCTTCCACAGAGTAAAGTTTAGCATTTTTTTGTTTTGCAGTATGTCAGGATTGTTCCAGATGGGTGTAAGCTTACACGGGACAAGTGAGGACTTTGTTATTTTAAGAAATTCCCACCAGGCTGTCAGAGAGGTGCTGATGTTAATGCTTTTGAAACATTTGTGATGTTTTACGTTTTGACTAATAAGTGGCAGGTCAGAGATTTCCAGATTATCACACAATGCTTGTTCTACATTTATCCATGGTTCATCTATTGGGCTAGGTTTAAACCATTTTGATATACACTGTAACCTATTGGCTAAGGAATAGTGCTGAAAATTAGGTAAATCTAATCCACCACAGTCCTTGGTCTTCTGTAGAGTTTTTAAACTAATACGTGGTGGTTTGTTTTTCCACAGAAATTTGGAGATGCAAGAATCTAGTGACTTAAACCAAGTAGCAGATGGTTTTATGGGGATCATTGAGAACAAATAATTAACTTTTGGTAGTATCATCATTTTAATGGTTGTAACTCTCCCCATAAGTGATATAGGTAAGGACTTCCAACGATAGAGATCGTCCTCTACTGTAATTAATAATTGCACATAATTTAGCTTTGTTAGCTCTGAGAGCCTGGAGGAAATGTTTATGCCTAAATATCTGATATTTCCTGACTGTAAAGTGATTGCAGGTATATTCTGGACTCTGCAGTTAATGGGCAGAACTGTGGTCTTAGACCAATTGATAGAGTAGTCAGAAAGTGCTGAGAATTTATTTATGAGTGTGATCGTGTGAGTGAGAGACGTTTGAGAGTTCTGAAGGAAAAGTAAAACATCATCAGCATAAAGACTTATTTTATGCTCAATATTTTGGGGTTGGATGCCTTTAATATCTCTTTCTTGTCTGATAGCAGCTGCTAAAGGTTCGATGAAAATAGCAAAAAGTGAGGGAGAAAGTGGGCAACCCTGTCTTGTACCTCTCTGCAGACTGAAGTTTGGAGAGGTTTGATCATTTGTCCTAACACACGCATTTGGGGAGCTATATAATATCCTTATCCAGTTGATGAAGTGTGACCCAAACCCAAATTTGTTTAATGCTGCGAATAAAAATTTCCAGTTCACTCGATCAAATGCTTTTTCTGCATCTAGAGAGACTATTGTGGTTTCCAGGTTGTTGATGTTAGAATAGTCTATGAGATTAATTAGCCTGCGAGTGTTAGTGGATGAGTGTCTACCCTTTATAAAACCTGTCTGGTCAGGATGTATTATAAGTGGAGTTATTTTTTCTATTCTTTTGGCGAGGGCTTTACAAATGCATTTATTAGAGATATTGGGCGGTAGCTGGATGGAAGTATGGGGTCTTTTCCTGGTTTCTGTAGCAAGATAATGTTAGCAGAGTTCATGTGTGGGGATAATCTGCCATTCTGCTTAACTTGTAATACCATTTTGTGAAATGCAGGTGCCAAAACAGTCCAAAATTCTTTGTAGAACTCTGCTGGAAAACCATCTGGTCCCGGGCCTTTGTTACTAGGCATATGTTGAAGGGCTTCATGGAGTTCTCCTATTGAAAGAGGTGAATCCAGAGCCATTGCCTGTTCGGTTTGTAATTTTGGAAGGTTGATATTACTAAGAAACTGATCTATGTTACTGTCTGATGGATCATTTTGTGATGAATATAAGGTTTTATAGAAGTCCCTAAAAGCATTGTTGATTACTTCGGGGTCATGGGTGACATTTCCTTTTGAGTCTTTAACAGAAGTGATTGTTGTTTTCTCTTTGTTTCTCTTTAGTTGGTTAGCTAGGAACCTTCCAGATTTATTGCCGTGCTCAAAGTTCTCCAAGCGAAGTCTTTGTATGAGAAACTGTGTTTGTTTATCAATAATTTTGTTTAATTCAAGTTTAGCTTTTCTTAATTCATTCAGTGTGTGTTCCTCTTTGGAGGTACTGTAGACAATTTCTAATGATTTAATCCTGAGTTCTAAATCTGATATCCTTGAACTTTCCCTCTTTTTCTTATTTGATGAAAAAGAGATTATTTTGCCTCTCATAACTGCTTTTCCGGCTTCCCAAAGAGTACAAGCTGACATTCCTGGCAGGTCATTATTTTCTAAATATACAGACCATTCCCTTTTGAAATAATTAATAAAATCAGGGTCTTTTAGTAATGATGTATTAAATCTCCAATTCCTAGCTGGTGGTGTAACTCTGTTATTCTTCAGTGTGATAGAAACTGGAGCGTGATCACTGATAGTGATGGGGTGGATTTTGGTGTCTGAAATATCCCTCATCAAGGAACTGCTAACTAAGAAATAATCTATTCTTGAGTATGAGTGGTGTACCGGTGAGAAGAAGGTGTATTCTCTAAGAGTGGGGTGGTGGGAGCGCCAAGCATCACAAAGACCAAAATCTTTCATATACTGTTTAAGAATATTCGTGGACTGCCAGTTCCGCTGACTTCCTGAAGTACTGAGTCTGTCTACTCCTGAGTCTAATACCATGTTAAAGTCCCCTCCTATGATGAGTGTGTTATCTGAGTGATCAGAGAGTGAAATGAAAAAGGAGTGAAAAAATGAGGGGTCATCCACATTTGGACCATATATATTTGCAATGCATAAATTCATATTTTGAACAGATAAATTAACTATTAGAAATCTACCTTCTGGATCTATAACTGTGTTGTTTACGGTGAAATTTACTCTTCTATTTATCAGAATGGCTACACCTCTTTGTCTGGAGTTGTAACAGGCTGAGTACACATGAGGAAACTGTGCTGTGGTGAGAACATCAGCTACAGTCTTTGATAAATGAATCTCCTGTAATAAAACAATGTCCGCCTGTAAATCCTTCAATTTATTGGAGATTTTTAATCTCTTCTCCCTGGACCCAGCTCCATGCACATTCCATGAGATAAACCTCAGTGTGGACATGCTCAGACTAACGCAGTGAGTGCTGGATGCTTGCTAAAAGCATCCCGTGCGTGTGTGTGCATATATGCTTCCATGAACATGCCATTGTTGGTGTTTCAGTTGTGAATATGAGCTTGCTACAATATGTACTTGCGCTGTCGATGCTGTGTGGAACTTGATTATGTGCTCTGCTCAAAACTCTATGTGCGCCGTGCTTGTTAACATTACTTATTAAGGTGGAAACGCAGCGGGTTGGGGAAGAAAGACAGAATAGAAAAACAGTGCAAAAGAGTGGAAGTGTGAGATAGAAAAAGGAAAAACAAAAACAAAAAAACATACCCAAATAAACAAATATGAACTGCATACATCCTATGCTGGTGAGACTGGCAGTGAGCTATATATTTTGCCTTGATAGATAACTAGATATGAATTGGATAGACTATTTCAGAGTTACTTATGTACCATCTATGGTGATATGATTTATACAAGTTAACGAATACAGATCACCTGGAGTTTAGAAGAGCCAAGGAGTGGTTTCCTGGTCGCGGTACAGCTGCCCGTTGATGAATAACGTATCCACCGCGATGACAGCTCGGGAGCCTCCTTCCATGAACATTCTCCGGATGGGGAACAGAACCCTGCGTCTTTCCAGGATTTCTTTTTATAAACTTGTATGAGAAAGAACCACACTTATGTTTGAGCAATACACTCCTTATGAGGAGTTATGCACGATTCAGGATTTTGCTGTAAAATTAATTCCTTCACTTTTTTTTCCCTTGTTCTGTTCAGCATTATGACAGCAGAATTGTGAATACCTTTTATGCCAAACAGATTTGCTTTACCAAGGGAAGTTTTACAAATGTAAAGCTCCCCTTGATGCCCATTTATTTATTTCTGTTTACAATATATAACATGTGATAGAACTGAACCGGAACGGGGGACAAGGAAAGAAGAAGAGGAAAGAAGAGGAAACAGAACAAAAATAGAAACAAAAACCAGACAACCAGCTGCTACACCTGTAAAAAAACAAAACAGACAATAACCCATGGTCTCTGTTGCGAATCCAGCCTTAGCGCCACCAGGAGCACCTGAAAGCAGACAAGCAGAGAAAAAAACAAACAAACACACAAAAAAACAAAAACAAGCACAAGTAGTGGCAATTGCATACAACTCAACTGTGGATATAGATGACCTGAGGCGACATGGTAATACATCAACTGCTACTGGACTAATGAATGTGTGTTGTGTGTGTGTGTGTGTGTTAGAACATGCGACACCCATGGCACAGAACCTACATGATAACCGTGCTTAGTTATGAGTGTATAAGTGTACACGGCCACAATCCACAGCCCCCCCAAGCAGAAGCAGGCAGAGAGGGCCACAAGACCCAGGCCACCAGCAGCCCCCACGGAGCACAGAACCTAGGATGCCCACCACAGGGAAAACCACGCATACACCCAGTAGACAGCAGAGGAAATCCCCGGACAGAGCCCCCATAAGCATAGGGCAGAGAACCCCCGGGAGCCAGGGGCAATAGCCCACCGACCCCACCAGACCCCAGCCGCCCAGACATGGGCCGTGCACTGGACCCGGGCCCCAGGAGCCCGAGCACCCCAAAACCCACCGTTAGAGGCCACACCCAATACCCGGGTGGGCCAAGCGCCCCAGACAGCCACACAGTGGGTCAGCGCATGCCCCACCGCCCCTGGCCAAGTGCCCTGGGAGTCAAGACGTGCCCACAGGTGGGTGAGGTCGCGAGCAGTGGGGAGAGGCAACGCCGCCCCCCCATTGGGAGAAGCACAGGCAGGCCAGGCGACAGCAAGTCCCAGACCCAGGCCCAATCATCACCACACACACTTTCACATCCCATACATCCACACGTCCTCCCTCCCTTGACTCCGCTGGGGTGTAGCGCAGCGGGCACACCAGGGGGCCAGCAGCCCCCCAGCCACCACAGACCCTGAACCAGCAGAATAATTAATTCCTCCTGGCCACTCCTGCCCGAGCAGCAACCAGGAAGCAGGGGTGTGATAAGACCCCTCCCCTCACCCTTCTGGCTCTTCAATATTTTCTAATAGTGAGCGATTAAAATTGAGGGGCAGCCAACCTTGTAGAACTGGGAGTGCGGCCCTCTGGGCAGCCTACATACCCAAAGAGCCCCGCCCACCAGATGCCACTCAGTGTAACCACCCGCCAAGACCTAATGTGTGTGTGTGTGTTTGATAAGTAGTGATGTCTAAGGTGTAATCAAAACAGGGGCGGGGAACTGCAGAGTGAAGCCAAGGGGACCACCTACGTGGCCCCATCCACTACACCCCACAGAACACACACTGCCCCAAAACCCTTCATGTGTGAGTGTGTGCTGTGTACAGGAGCCAAAAGGGAGAGGGGTATGGGGATATACACCGGGGCAGCTACTCGCCCCCGGAGAAGGCAGCCAGGGACTGGCTGCAATAGGCACCCCTGCTACCTGGGACCCAACACAGGGCAGGAGGGCCTGATGTCCACCAGGCTCGGGGACTGCAGCGACCATATTCCGGGAGCTACTGTACCCCCAGAAGGTACCCATCCCACCCCACCCCACTCAACCCAACCCCACCCCACCCCGGAGGACCTCTACAAACAAACAAACAAACAACAACAAACCAACCACCCGGTCACACCAGACGCAGCTTCCCGGGCCTGAGACCCACCATCACCCAGGCCCCCCCCCAACAGGGGAAAAGCACCCCCCCCCACCCCACGCCCCAACACCCTAAAGATAACAACCATCTGCGGACACCCTGGAGGTCCCAGAGCAACAAGCCTGCACCAACCCACCCATACTGTGGCATGTCCAGGGCAACCCAGCCCCCCCGGGCGCAAGGCATCGCCCAGCCACCAGGGCCAAGGCCCAGCACCACCACCCACGCCAGAGCGGCCCGGCCACCCGGTACAGAGCCAGCAGTCACCACCCCAAGGCCCCTAAGGTACCCTGCCCCACACCGCAAGACAGCCCCACCCGCAAGCCCCCAAAACTGCCCTCCAAGCCCGACACACAGTCCCCTCCAGGAATGACCAACCCCGTCCTCACGACCCGAGAGACCACCAGACGCCCGAAGCCACACAGCCCCCCCCCAGCACACACTCAACCGCCCAGAGCGACGGGACAGCAACCCACCACCACTATGTGATAAACCTAATCAGTGGGGACCAGAGAGAATGAAATTCAGCCAATTTATGTTGGGAGGCACACATTGTTTCCATGCTAATATAATCTAAAAGAACATTTCTAAACTGGTTAACACACAGATTGTTCTTCGCTTTCCAGTTCATGAGAATAGTTTTCTTTGCGATACATAACACTGTTATAATTGGCTTTGTTCTTAGACATTATAAATTCATATTCTGTATTTTACTAAATAACCTTTGTTCCTAGCTGGTACTTTTCCACTCTGCTCATACTGCACAACAGATGACCTTAAATGGTCCAAGACCTTAGAATGACATAAACAACTGGGTCAGACAAAACATCTCTATTAGGGCAGATAGGTCTGGTACATTAGACACCTAAAACTGCAGTCACACATACACACACATTGTTTATCATATCCAAAGAACACAACAAGGACAGAAGCTGGCCTGATCATGCCACTCAAAACTGGCCAATTATACTCTGACAAGTGTGAATACAACTTCTGTGAGATAAAGCTGAATATAAATATGACATGTTCCCGGATAACGGGGCTCGGCCTGACGGATTTCCTGCGGGAGCTCTGGCACTCCGAGTCCAGCGCTGCAATATACTCTACTTGTGACCACTAATAAATACTGTTTTAATAAACCATTTCTCCAGCTTATTCTTGGGCTTCCAATGAAAAAATCGGGCTAACAATTGGTGCCGTGACCCGGATTGGCTGACTCTGAGACCGTGTCCGATCGAGGACTTCCGGAGCTGGTTGGAGGGGACCCTTCTTCAGACAATTCAAGGCGCCTAAAACACAAGGTGAGCAGAAAACCTCTTGTATCAGGATATGTGAAATTTCTGCACATTGGTCATTCTAAACTAAATTGTCTGAATTAGGATGTCCTCCGATCACTAAATCAAAAGCACAAAATTTGTGTCTACAGGTTTACTAGGTGGTCACATGTAAAGTATAAACACATAGTCTCACATAGGGAGAGTCATATGTGTCCTAGTTTAGTACAATTTGGCCAAATAAAAGACATAAAATTCATCCTGTCTTCTAAACTGAATAGGAAGTAGATGTCAATGGGCGGGGGTCTGTTAGTCCGCAATTGGCGGCGTGAGTAATGTCTGTGCAATTGGCACTTGGACCGTAAAATCCGCAATCGGCGGTGGGTCTGCATTACTGCACAACAGGCGACATGAGTAATTTCTGTGCACAAGGGCGCTTAGACCTTTATCTGCAATCGGCGGTGGGTCTGTATTACTTCACAATAGGCGGCGTAAGTAATCTCTGTGCAATTGGCACTTGGACTGTAAAATCCGCAATCGGCGGTGTGTCTGTTATTACTACGCATTTGGTGCTTGGACTGTAAAATCCACAATCGGCGGTATGTTTTGTTTTTTTTTGTTTTTTTTTTCTCTTCCACAAGCGGCGGTGGTTCTGCAGTTGTTGTGAACAGGCGATACACTAAGTGTTTATCTCTGCATAAGGACACAGGGCTAAGTTGGTTATTTTTCATGAAAATGTGGGGTGGTTTGCTATTTGGTTGATATTTTACTGTGTTAGTGGAAGTGTATCTAGCAATAGAGACTGCTGGAGAATTCCTACACTGACACAGATCTCAAGTAGTTCTGTAAAAGGGGGCATTGGACTAGAAAATAAAGGGGAATTTAGTTAGGGTGTTACAGAGATTGGTGAATTAAAATGAGTGAAGAGACTGGGAGAGCCCCCAGCGATCAAGCGCACAGAGTAAAAGATTCTGTGTAGAGGCTTCTTGGTCAGGTCCAACACTCGGGCATTGCACCATTCACCCATTCTGATTAACACGTGAAATACCTGAATATGTCACAAACCTTTGTTGATAAGTGGAAAACATGTAAACCCTGCTCATTGGGGTCGGTATTATTTGACACGTTGACGAGATGGCAGAAAAAAGTTCCAAGAGAAGACGAAAAAAGAGAGACAGATAGATTTGTAAATTGGATGAGAGAAATGCAAGGGAAAGGAATGTTTGGAGGGTTTGAAAGTGCGCCACCGCAACTGAGTGATTTCTCTATGTTTTCAAAACAAGCAACAGGCAGTAGGAATCAAGCAACAGCAAAGCTAAAGGAGGCAGGTTTATTGCAGAAAGCTAGGGCAAAAAAAGACGGAAAAAAAAGCAGTAACATTTCTTGCAGACTGTCAGTATTTTTTTTGGAGAAGTTAAATTCTCTATTCAGACGCAGTCCTCTGCACCTCTACCACAGCACGTGCCAGACACAACGTCATCTTTTCCAGGGACACATCCTACTACACTAGCAGATAAGACACATCTTCCTAACATCACACTCAATAACAGAAGCATGCCATTTAGCAAAATAAAAAACTGACCATTTATACAGATTCAGCATAAACAGCTTAGGCTGTACATGTGGACATGTGTAATTGGAAAAGAAAAGGTTAGATATCCTTAGCTTTGTCATAAATGCTCTCACCCTGGGCCTGTACTTAAAGAGTACTAGAGTTACATATAGTTATTTAGTCAAAAAATTTATAATGATAATGGAAGTTTTTACTAGAGCATTTATCATCAATTCAATAATTAATTTATTTTTAAATAAATTTGAATGGGAGAAATACCACATTGAATAGACAATCTGAAAACCGCTTTTCAATGCAAGTATTACAGTGAAGAGATAAGAAGCAATACAATGTCCAAAATAAATCCAGGAAGAACAGACTGTTTAAAACTAAACATTAGAACCAGTTTGTTGTTGAATTAAGATTTAACAGCTCTCTTAAAAAGTCAGACAAACAAACATAGCATTTAAATCTTTGATCCTTTAATTGAAAAACTGCCTGAACAAAAGATGTTCTTCAAATTGAGACTTTATGATTTCCACCTGAAGCATGTCTGAGACCGGACAGTCAGACCATATGACATATTAGAAAATATCGGGATTTAACAGCAAGGTCAGGCAGATAGGTGTCAGACAGTTTCTTACCATCTTAAAGCATTAAAGGTTAGCCTTTATTGTGTTAGAGATCACAGTAACATGACTTAAAATTTAGCTGATCTAAATACTTCTTCTCTGCTTATTTTCACCAATTCTGAGTTAATATTTATCATCAGTATTTATAATTGATCTCATTAAACCATTTAACTATTTAACTGCAGCAGATCTATGAATCAATGGATCTGTTATCTTAACAGAGCAGCAACGTGCTTTATATAAAGGTTTAAAGTGAGTTAGATTCTTAGGAAATTAACAAAAACACGGCAATAAAAGGCACAACGAGAGTCAGATATCACCAATGAGTTTCTGGAAGAAGAAAACTCTAAAAGAAATTTAAAGACAGCTGCAGTAAGTCTGAGTCATAACAAGTCAAGTCAAGTCAGCTGAACACTATATTAATACTATTAGCAAATTCTAACCCTGCAGATAAATATTAATTAATCTAACAATAAACATTGAATAAATTAGTGAAATAAAAACAGTGTTTACAGTAAAAGACATGCCTCTAAACCAGACATGTGTCACTGGAAAAGGAAAGGGTTTGTGACCTCAGCAGGCACCCCGGTTAAACACTTGAATCAATTACTCGAACTATATTATGCCATACTTGAACCAAAACAAGTTGCTAGAGTCGAGTGCAGAGGACATCAAAAGGGAGATGGGAGAGTAGCTAGAGGCAACAATGCGGCAGATAAGGCAGCAAAAACAAAAGCAGGGTATACTGCATTTAACCAGATGTCTCAGAAAACATTGGAGGAAAAATCACAACGAGAATTATGTTTAGAAAACATTAAAGAACTTCACGAAGCAATCTGAAAAGCAAGCATGGAACGAAAAAAAAAAGATTCCACAGGACGCTGCTGGAATCATGAAGGCAAAATAGTAGCTCAAACTGGACTACTAAATTTGCAATGTCAAGAAGCACACAGTAGAGCTCACTGTGCTAGCTCAAAAGTAACAGCGCTCATTTCACAACACTGGTGGCACCCCCACCTAAAAGACGCAATAAAATATTTTGTGCAATCTTGTGAAATTTGCAAGCTGTTCAATCTCAAAGCAGGACTAGGTAGTTTCCCAGTACCTGATGCCCCTTGGAAACAGATAGTAATTGAGTTTACTGACATGGGAGCAGCGAACAGGACTGAAGGTAAACTATTTCTTCTAGTGTGTGTAGCTCCCTTTTCTAGATGGATAGAAGCCACACCTACTAAAACCGAAAAAGGAAAAGAAGTCATTAAATGGCTTACAAGAGACATAGCATTTAAATCTTTGATCCTTTAATTGAAAAACTGCCTGAACAAAAGATGTTCTACAAATTGAGACTTTATGATTTCCACCTGAAGCAGGTCTGAGACCGGACAGTCAGACCATATGACATATTAGAAAATATCGAGATTTAACAGCAAGGTCAGGCAGATAGGTGTCAGAAAGTTTCTAACCATCTTAAAGCATTAAAGGTTAGCCTTTATTGTGTTAGAGATCACAGTAACATGACTTAAAATTTAGCTGATCTAAATACTTCTCCTCTGCTTATTTTCACCAATTCTGAGTTAATATTTATCATCAGTATTTATAATTGATCTCATTAAACCATTTAACTATTTAACTGCAGCAGATCTATGAATCAATGGATCTGTTATCTTAACAGAGCAGCAACGTGCTTTATATAAAGGTTTAAAGTGAGTTAGATTATTAGGAAATTAACAAAAACACGGCAATAAAAGGCACAACGAGAGTCAGATATCACCAATGAGTTTCTTGAAGAAGAAAACTCTAAAAGAAATTTAAAGACAGCTGCAGTAAGTCTGAGTCATAACAAGTCAAGTCAAGGTTTGTTTTCATGGCACATTTAAAAACAGCCACAGCAACCAGAGAGCTGTACAGCTGAACACTATATTAATACTATTAGCAAATTCTAACCCTGCAGATAAATATTAATTAATCTAACAATAAACATTGAATAAATTAGTGAAATAAAAACAGTGTTTACAGTTAAAGACATGCCTCTAAACCAGACATGTGTCACTGGAAAAGGAAAGGCTTTGTGACCTCAGCAGGCACCCCGGTTAAACACTTGAATCAATTACTCGAACTATATTATGCAATACTTGAACCAAAACAAGTTGCTAGAGTCGAGTGCAGAGGACATCAAAAGGGAGATGGGAGAGTAGCGAGAGGCAACAATGCGGCAGATAAGGCAGCAAAAACAAAAGCAGGGTATACTGCATTTAACCAGATGTCTCAGAAAACATTGGAGGAAAAATCACAACGAGAATTATGTTTAGAAAACATTAAAGAACTTCACAAAGCAGCGGCACCATCTGAAAAGCAAGCATGGAACGAAAAAAAAAAGATTCCACAGGAGGCTGCTGGAATCATAAAGGCAAAATAGTAGCTCCAACTGGACTACTAAATTTGCTATGTCAAGAAGCACACAGTAGAGCTCACTGTGCTAGCTCAAAAGTAACAGCGCTCATTTCACAACACTGGTGGCACCCCCACCTAAAAGACACAATAAAATATTTTGTGCAATCTTGTGAAATTTGCAAGCTGTTCAATCTCAAAGCAGGACTAGGTAGTTTCCCAGTACCTGATGCCCCTTGGAAACAGATAGTAATTGAGTTTACTGACATGGGAGCAGCGAACAGGACTGAAGGTAAATTATTTCTTCTAGTGTGTGTAGCTCCCTTTTCTAGATGGATAGAAGCCACACCTACTAAAACCGAAAAAAGGAAAAGAAGTCATTAAATGGCTTACAAGAGACATAGCATTTAAATCTTTGATCCTTTAATTGAAAAACTGCCTGAACAAAAGATGTTCTACAAATTGAGACTTTATGATTTCCACCTGAAGCAGGTCTGAGACCGGACAGTCAGACCATATAACATATTAGAAAATATCGGGATTTGACAGTAAGGTCAGGCAGATAGGTGTCAGACAGTTTCTTACCATCTTAAAGCATTAAAGGTTAGCCTTTATTGTGTTAGAGATCACAGTAACATGACTTAAAATTTAGCTGATCTAAATACTTCTCCTCTGCTTATTTTCACCAATTCTGAGTTAATATTTATCATCAGTATTTATAATTGATCTCATTAAACCATTTAACTATTTAACTGCAGCAGATCTATGAATCAATGGATCTGTTATCTTAACAGAGCAGCAACGTGCTTTATATAAAGGTTTAAAGTGAGTTAGATTATTAGGAAATTAACAAAAACACGGCAATAAAAGGCACAACGAGAGTCAGATATCACCAATGAGTTTCTTGAAGAAGAAAACTCTAAAAGAAATTTAAAGACAGCTGCAGTAAGTCTGAGTCATAACAAGTCAAGTCAAGGTTTGTTTTCATGGCACATTTAAAAACAGCCACAGCAACCAGAGAGCTGTACAGCTGAACACTATATTAATACTATTAGCAAATTCTAACCCTGCAGATAAATATTAATTAATCTAACAATAAACATTGAATAAATTAGTGAAATAAAAACAGTGTTTACAGTTAAAGACATGCCTCTAAACCAGACATGTGTCACTGGAAAAGGAAAGGCTTTGTGACCTCAGCAGGCACCCCGGTTAAACACTTGAATCAATTACTCAAACTATATTATGCCATACTTGAACCAAAACAAGTTGCTAGAGTCGAGTGCAGAGGACATCAAAAGGGAGATGGGAGAGTAGCGAGAGGCAACAATGCGGCAGATAAGGCAGCAAAAACAAAAGCAGGGTATACTGCATTTAACCAGATGTCTCAGAAAACATTGGAGGAAAAATCACAACGAGAATTATGTTTAGAAAACATTAAAGAACTTCACAAAGCAGCAGCACCATCTGAAAAGCAAGCATGGAACGAAAAAAAAAAGATTCCACAGGACGCTGCTGGAATCATAAAGGCAAAATAGTAGCTCCAACTGGACTACTAAATTTGCAATGTCAAGAAGCACACAGTAGAGCTCACTGTGCTAGCTCAAAAGTAACAGCACTCATTTCACAACACTGGTGGCACCCCCACCTAAAAGACACAATAAAATATTTTGTGCAATCTTGTGAAATTTGCAAGCTGTTCAATCTCAAAGCAGGACTAGGTAGTTTCCCAGTACCTGATGCCCCTTGGAAACAGGTAGTAATTGAGTTTACTGACATGGGAGCAGCGAACAGGACTGAAGGTAAACTATTTCTTCTAGTGTGTGTAGCTCCCTTTTCTAGATGGGTAGAAGCCACACCTACTAAAACCGAAAAAGGAAAAGAAGTCATTAAATGGCTTACAAGAGAAATTATTCCAAGATTTGGGGTACCAGAAGTGATAAGATCAGATAATGGTACTCACTTCTCCAATGAAGAACTAGGAGAAGTGGAAAAATTGTTTGGAATTACACATAAGCTCGGTGCAGTCTCTCTCCCAGCTTTACAAGGACTAGTGAAAAGAGCAAATAGAACCATCAAAAAGGCCGAACAGAAGTCTCTGCAGACACACAGTTAACCTGGGCTGAAGCTCTACGTATTGTGTTAGCCTAAGATTTACTCCAAATGCCACCATGAATGTTGTCATGTTGTCCCACATGAGGTCATGCCAGGGAGGAAACACCCTGTCCATTTACAACTGCACCAACAGGCTCACCCCTTGTTGTACTACAGTATGGAAACTTGTGTGAATGTGAAACAACTAAATAACACGGTGATGAGTATATCTCAGCAGGTTACAGAAATACTCACCAAGGAACAGGACCAGGAAAGTGAACAAACTTAACTGGTCCTCTCCTATATGGACAGGACGCAGAAGCTACAACACATTGTGTAAAGGTATGGTTGACTGAGAATAGACTGAGTAACTGGATCCACAAGGATCACTGTACTCAGGCTCAAGACCCTACCGAAAGAACATTAACTGAGGTCCGGACTGACTTAGGAACCTCACCTGCTGACAAAGACTAGACCACGGGGACTAAAACTGTATCAGAGACTGAACGGACCACTGATGATGAAACCAAAGGAAAACACCACTGTGGAGACTAGACTGTAGAACCACAGTAGCAGAAACAATAAAGGTTACAATAACTAATTTTCACACCTCTCCTGTGCACTACACCACTCTGCACAATGTTATCATAAAATTTTCACTCAAAAGAAATTGTTAGTTTTTACACTACATCTATCATTACTCATCTGTTCTCAACAGGGTCATATCTTCATATTTACATCATGTTTAAATGTCTGTACTGTATTGTTTTGTGTTTTGTGATGTTCCTCTTTAGTTTAATGATTTTAAGTAGACCAATTACTAATCAAAGGAATTCATACATATATCCACTGCCATTGGTGTGAATCGGCTTTTCGGAGCGGGACCTTAGGCACTGAAAGGTAATTAAGTGGTCGGTCGCCAAGGGGGAATGGGGCCATAGGAGAATTTTCCCGGATATCAGCCATCGGGTTTTTCGCTCCTATTCGCTGCGAACAGTGGACGATCCTGATGGTAATGTTAATTGCCTTAAGCACTTTTTGAGTTTCAATATTTTATGAATTGTTGTAGCTTAGTTAATTATTGTTATGTGTTGTAATGGTACTTATGGGTGAGCAGGGTCTTGCCACTGCTTAAACCACATATAGTTTTGGGCCAAAATGAACTAAGATTCTACACAGAGATTGGGTTTGGGGCCACATACACACACTAATTTTAAGACATATTGAAACATTTATTAATTTATTCCTTGCATACACGTACAGGCGTGATACTTATAGCTTTTAAGAAATGTGCTCATTGCAGAGTTATGATCAGTTGAGTAATGAAGGTTGAACTATTCTGGGAAAGAGGTTCTGTTCCCAGCATCATGATAAACACTCCTGATACAGAAAGGTTTAGCTAACGCATTACAATTATTTTACACATGCATATGCAATGAAAACTTGCTTGCTGCTGATAATTGCAAAGAAGAACAGCTTACACATAACAGCTCACATAATGAAGTTATATCAAAAGGGGGATAACAAGAATCTCCTGTCTGGTTGTGCTGCACCTCAAGGTAGTTGGCCACTTGCAGTTTGGGGACCTGCTAAGTTGGCTGCCGCTAACAGGTGTGACACAATACAGAATATAACATTCCTACCTCATTTAGTTGACATGATTAAATCATGTCAAAAGGGGGAGTTGTTATAATTGGCTTTGTTCTTAGAAAGTGTGGGGCATGCAGGAATGCTACACATGCAGGAATGCTACACTTTAGCCATGTTGATAGGTCCGTACAGACTTCAAACTAGAACTTCTGGACAGGCGCAGAAAACCACAAAGCGTGTGCATAATCATCAGGTGTGTTATCTGTGCAATGTGAGCAGATGTTTGAGTGTGTTAGACCCATCCTGAACATCCTTTGTCCTGTATAGTGTGTTCTATGAAGAATTTTGTATTGTATGAGCTGTAAATTAGGATTTCGAGTCATTCTAAAGGTGTTCAAACATGTTTGTGGCCAGAAGCTATGACTAGAACTAATAGATAAATCTGCCTCCCATTTTGAGGATGGTAGAGACATTGTGACATCTATCTTAGACAATAATTTATATATTTTTGATAGTAGTTTTGGGGTGCAGATGCTTATAAATTCTGCTACCCTAATCGGGAGTTGTAAGTCTGGTTGGTGGAGGATATATTTCTTTGTTATTATAGACTTAAGTTGTTGATATTCTAGGAATTTATTGCTGCCTATCTCATGTTGTGATATGAGCTCATCAAATGAAATAAAATTTCCATTTTGGATTATATGTTCCAGATGTTTGATTCCTTTGATCTTCCACAGAGTAAAGTTTAGCATTTTTTTGTTTTGCAGGATGTCAGGATTGTTCCAGATGGGTGTAAGCTTACACGGGACAAGTGAAGACTTTGTTATTTTAAGAAATTCCCACCAGGCTGTCAGAGAGGTGCTGATGTTAATGCTTTTAAAACATTTGTGATTTTTTACGTTTTGACTAATAAGAGGCAGGTAAGAGATTTCCAGATTATCACACAATGCTTGTTCTATATTTATCAATGGTTCATCTATTGGGCTAGGTGTAAACCATTTTGATATATACTGTAACCTATTGGCTAAGGAATAGTGCTGAAAATGAGGAAAATCTAATCCACCACTTTCTTTGGTTTTCTGTAGCGTTTTTAAACTAATACGTGGTGGTTTGTTTTTCCACAGAAATTTGGAGATGCATGAATCTAGTGACTTAAACCAAGTAGCAGATGGTTCTATGGGGATCATTGAGAACAAATAGTTAACTTTTGATAGTATCATCATTTTAATGGTTGTAACTCTCCCCATAAGTGATATAGGTAAGGACTTCCAACGAGAGAGATCGTCCTCTACTGTCTTTAATAATTGCACATAATTTAGCTTTGTTAGCTCTGAGAGCCTGGAGGAAATGTTTATGCCTAAATATCTAATATTTCCTGACTGTAAAGTGATCGCAGGTATATTCTGGACCCTACAGTTAATGGGCAGAACTGTGGTCTTAGACCAATTGATAGAGTAGTCAGAAAGTGCTGAGTATTTATTTATGAGTGTGATCGTGTGAGTGAGAGACGTCTGTGAGTTCTGGAGGAAAAGTAATGCATCATCAGCATAAAGACTTATTTTATGCTCAATATTTTGGGGTTGGATACCTTTAATATTTCTATCTTGTCTGATAGCAGCTGCTAAAGGTTCGATGAAAATAGCAAAAAGTGAGGGAGAAAGTGGGCAACCCTGTCTTGTACCTCTCTGCAGACTGAAGCTTGGAGAAGTTTGATCATTAGTCCTGACACTTGCATTTGGGGAGCTATATAATATCCTTATCCAGTTGATGAAGTGTGACCCAAACCCGAATTTGTTTAATGCTGCAAATAAAAATTTCCAGTTCACTCGATCAAAGGCTTTTTCTGCATCTAGAGAGACTATTGTGGTTTCCAGGTTGTTGATGGTAGAATAGTCTATGATCTATGAAACTGATCTATGTTACTGTCTGATGGATCATTTTGTGATGAATATAAGGTTTTATAGAAGTCCCTAAAAGCATTGTTGATTTCATTGGTTGTTTTCTCTTTATTTCTCTTTAGTTGGTTAGCTAGGAACCTTCCAGATTTATTGCCATGCTCAAAGTTCTCCAAGCTAAGTCTTTGTATCAGCAACTGTGTTTGTTTGTTAATAATTTTGTTTAATTCAAGTTTAGCTTTTCTTAGTTCATTCAGTGTGTGTTCCTCTTTGGACGTACTGTAGACAACTTCTAATGATTTGATCCTGAGTTCTAAATCTGATATCCTTGAACTTTCCCTCTTTTTCTTATTTGATGAAAACGAGATTATTTTGCCTCTCATGACTACTTTTCCGGCTTCCCAGAGGGTAAAGGTGACATTCCTGGCAAGTCATTATTTTCTAAATATACAGACCATTCCATTTTGAAATAATTAATAAAATCATGGTCTTTTAGTAATGATGTATTAAATCTCCAATTCCTAGCTGGTGGTATAACTCTTTTATTCTTCAGTGTGATAGAAACTGGAGCGTGATCACTGATAGTGATGGGGTGGATTTTGGTGTCTGAAATATCCCTCATCAAGGAACTGCTAACTATGAATTCCTTCACTTAAACCAAGTTAAAACTGCTTTGTCCTTCATATTTGTCCATTTTTAAGCTGGTTTCAAACATAAACTTCTTTTTATAACCTTGTATGAGAAAGAACCACACTTATGTTTGAGCAATACACTCCTTATGAGGAGTTATGCACGATTCAGGATTTTGCTGTAAAATGAATTCCTTCACTTAAACCAAGTTAAAACTGCTTTGTCCTTCTTATTTATCCATGTCTAAGCTGGTTTCAAGTATAAACTTCTTTATATTACTTTATATGAGAAAAAAACACACTTGTTCTTCTGGAATCCGAAATTCGCTTTCTTTTAAGGAGATAGTCAAGATTTCAGATATTGCCATAAAATTAATTGCTTCACTGAAACCAAGTTATAACTGATTTGTCCTTCATATTTGTCCATGTTTAAGCTGGTTTCAAACATAAACTTCTTTTTATAACCTTGTATGAGAAAGAACCACACTTATGTTTGAGCAATACACTCCTTATGAGGAGTTATGCACGATTTAGGATTTTGCTGTAAAATGAATTCCTTCACTTTTTTTTTCCCTTGTTCTGTTCAGCATTATGGCAGCAGAATTGTGAATACCTTTTATGCCAAACAGATTTGCTTTGCCAAGGGAAGTTTTACAAATGTAAAGCTCCCCTTGATGCCCATTTATTTATTTCTGTTTACAATATATAACATGTAATAGAACTGAACTGGAACGGGGGACAAGGAAAGAAGAAGAGGAAAGAAGAGGAAACAGAACAAAAATAGAAACAAAAACCAGACAACCAGCATCTACACCTGTAAAAACACAAAACAGACAATAATCCATGGTCTCTGTTGCGAATCCAGCCTTAGCGCCACCAAGAGCACCTGAAAGCAGACAAGCAGAAAACAAACAAACACACAAACAAACAAAAACAAGCACAAGTAGTGGCAATCGCATACAACACAACTGTGGATATAGATGACCTGAGGTGACATGGTAATACATCAACTGCTACTGGACTAATGAATGTGTGTTGTGTGTGTGTGTGAGAACATGCAACACCCATGGCACAGGACCTACATGATAACCGTGCTTAGTTGGATAAGGAATCAGAAGCAGGCAGAGAGGGCCACAAGACCCAGGCCACCAGCAGCCCCCACGGAGCACAGAACCCAGGATGCCCACCGCAGGGACAACCACGCATCCACCCAGTAGACAGCAGAGGAAGCCCCCGGACAGAGCCCCCATAAGCATAGGGCAGAGGCCCCCCGGGAGCCAGGGGCAACAGCCCACCGACCCCACCAGGCCCCAGCCGCCCAGACATGGGCCATGCACCGGACCCGGACCCCAGGAGCCCGAGCGCCCCAAAACCCACCGGCAGAGGCCCCACCCAATACCCGGGAGGGCCAAGTGCCCCAGACAGCCACGCAGTGGGTCAGTGCCTGCCCCAGCGCCCCTGGCCAAGTGCCTTGGGAGTCAAGACGTGCCCACAGGTGGGTGAAGTCACGAGCAGTGGGGAGAGGCAACGCCGCCCCCCCATTGGGAGAAGCACAGGAAGGCCAGGCGACAGCAAGTCCCAGACCCAGGCCTAATCATCACCACACACACTTTCACGTCCCATACATCCACACGTCCTCCCTCCCTTGACTCCGCTGGGGTGTAGCGCAACGGGCACACCAGGGGGCCAGCAGCCCCCCAGCCACCACAGACCCTGAACCAGCAGAATAATTAATTCCTCCTGGCCACTCCTGCCCGAGCAGCAACCAGGAAGCAAGGGTGTGAGAAGACCCCTCCCCTCACCCTTCTGGCTCTTCAATATTTTCTAATAGTGAGCGATTAAAATTGAGGGGCAGCCAACCTTGTAGAACTGGGACCGCGGCCCTCTGGGCAGCCTACATACCCAAAGAGCCCCGTCCACCAGATGCCATTCACTGCAACCACCCGCCAAGACTTAATGTGTGTGTGTGTGTTTGATAAGTAGTGATGTCTAAGGTGTAATTAAAACAAGGGCGGGGAACTGCAGAGTGCAGCCAAGGGGACCACCTACGTGGTCCCATCCACTACACCCCACAGAACACACACGCCCCCAAAACACTTCATGTGTGAGTGTGTGCTGTGTACAAGAGCCAAAAGGGAGAGGGGTATGGGGATATACACCAGGGCAGCTACTCTCCCCCGGAGAAGGCAGCCAGGGACTGGCTGCAATAGGCACCCCCGCTACCTGGGACCCAACACAGGGCAGGAGGGCCTGATGTCCACCAGGCACGGGGCCTGCAGCGACCATATTCCGGGAGCTACTGTACCCCCAGAAGGTACCCACCCCACCCCATCCCACTCCACCCAACCCCGCCCCACCCCGGAGGACCTCTACAAACAAACAAACAAACAACAACAAACAAACCACCCGGTCACACCAGACGCAGCAGCCCGGGCCTGAGACCCACCATCACCCAGCCCCCCCGGGCGCAAGGCAGCGTCCAGCCACCAGGGCCCAGGCCCAGCACCACCACCCACGCCAGAGCGGCCCGGCCACCCGGTACAGAGCAAGCAGCCACCACCCCAAGGCCCCAAAGGGACCCCGCCCCGCACTGCAAGACAGCCCCACCCGCAAGCCCCCAAAACTGCCCACCAGACGCCCGAAGCCACACAGCCCCCCCCCCCAGCACACACCCAACCGCCCAGAGCGACGGGACAGCAACCCACCACCACTATGTGATAAACCTAATCAGCGGGGACCAGAGAGAATGAAATTCAGCCAATTGATGTTTTGAGGAGGCACACATTGTTTCCATGCTAATATAATCTAAAAGAACATTTCTAAACTGGTTAATACACAGATTGTTCTTCGCTTTCCAGTTCATGAGAATAGTTTTCTTTGCGATACATAACACTGTTATAATTGGCTTTGTTCTTAGACATTATAAATTCATATTCTGTATTTTACTAAATAACCTATGTTCCTAGCTGGTACCTTTCCACTCTGCTCATACTGCACAACAGATGACCTTAAATGGTCCAAGACCTTAGAATGACATAAACAACTGGGTCAGACAAAACCTCTCTATTAGGGCAGATAGGTCTGGTACATTAGACACCTAAAACAGCAGTCACACATACACACACATTGTTTACCATATCCAAAGAACACAACAAGGACAGAAGCTGGCCTGATCATGCCACTCAAAACTGGTCAATTATACTCTGACAAGTGTGAATACAACCTCTCTGAGATAAAGCTGAATATAAATATGACATGTTTCCGGATAACGGGTCTCGGCCTGACGGATTTCCTGCGGGAGCTCTGGCACTCCGAGTCCAGCGCTGCAATATACTCTACTTGTGACCACTAATAAATACTGTTTTAATAAACCATTTCTCCAGCTTATTCTTGGGCTTCCAATGAAAAAATCGGGCTAACAATTGGTGCCGTGACCCGGATTGGCTGACTCTGAGACCGTGTCCGATCGAGGACTTCCGGAGCTGGTTGGAGGGGACCCTTCTTCAGACAATTCAAGGCGCCTAAAACACAAGGTGAGCAGAAAACCTCTTGTATCAGGATATGTGAAATTTCTGCACATTGGTCATTCTAAACTAAATTGTCTGAATTAGGATGTCCTCCGATCACTAAATCAAAAGCACAAAATTTGTGTCTACAGGTTTACTAGGTGGTCACATGTAAAGTATAAACACATAGTCTCACATAGGGAGAGTCATATGTGTCCTAGTTTAGTACAATTTGGCCAAATAAAAGACATAAAATTCATCCTGTCTTCTAAACTGAATAGGAAGTAGATGCCAATAAGCGGGGGTCTGTTAGTCTGCAATTGGCGGCGTGAGTAATGTCTGTGCAATTGGCACTTGGACCGTAAAATCCGCAATCGGCGGTGGGTCTGCATTACTGCACAACAGGCGACGTGAGTAATTTCTGTGCACAAGGGCGCTTAGACCTTTATCTGCAATCGGCGGTGGGTCTGTATTACTTCACAATAGGCAGCGTAAGTAATCTCTGTGCAATTGGCACTTGGACTGTAAAATCCACAATCGGCGGTGTGTCTGGGGTTTTTTTTTTTTTTCTTCCACAAGCGGCGGTGGTTCTGCAGTTGTTGTGAACAGGCGATACACTAAGTGTTTATCTCTGCATAAGGACACAGGGCTAAGTTGGTTATTTTTCATGAAAATGTGGGGTGGTTTGCTACTTGGTTGATATTTTACTGTGTTAGTGGAAGTGTATCTAGCAATAGAGACTGCTGGAGAATTCCTACACTGACACAGATCTCAAGTAGTTCTGTAAAAGGGGGCATTGGACTAGAAAATAAAGGGGAATTTAGTTAGGGTGTTACAGAGTTTGGTGAATTAAAACGAGTGAAGAGACTGGGAGAGCCCCCAGCGATCAAGCGCACAGAGTAAAAGATTCTGTGTAGAAGCTTCTTGGTCAGGTCCAACACTCGGGCATTGCACCATTCACCCATTCTGATTAACACGTGAAATACCTGAATATGTCACAAACCTTTGTTGATAAGTGGAAAACATGTAAACCCGGCTCATTGGGGTCGGTATTATTTGAGACGTTGACGAGATGGCAGAAAAAAGTTCCAAGAGAAGACGAAAAAAGAGAGACAGATAGATTTGTAAATTGGACGAGAGAAATGCAAGGGAAAGGAATGTTTGGAGGGTTTGAAAGTGCGCCACCGCAACTGAGTGATTTCTCTATGTTTTCAAAACAAGCAACAGGCAGTAGGAATCAAGCAACAGCAAAGCTAAAAGAGGCAGGTTTATTGCAGAGAGCAAGGGCAGAAAAAGACGGAAAAAAAGCAGTAACATTTCTTGCAGACTGTCAGTATTTTTTTTGGAGAAGTTAAATTCTCTATTCAGACGCAGTCCTCTGCACCTCTACCACAGCACGTGCCAGACACAACGTCATCTTTTCCAGGGAAAAGATACACTAGCAGATAAGACACATCTTCCTAACATCACACTCAATAACAGAAGCATGCCATTTAGCAAAATAAAAAAATGACCATTTATACAGATTCAGCATAAACAGCTTAGGCTCTACATGTGGACATGTGTAATTGGAAAAGAAAAGGTTAGATATCCTTAGCTTTGTCATAAATGCTCTCACCCTAAGATTATCTCATCCCAACCCTGCTTCCTTCTTCCCCCATTCAGCACTGAGAGTGAGGACAGATTCTGATTGATCATGGGCCTGTACTTAAAGAGTAACAGAGTTACATATAGTTATTTAGTCAAACAATTTACAATGATAATGGAAGTTTTTACTAGAGCATTTATCATCAATTCAATAATTAATTTATTTTCAAATAAATTTGAATGGGAGAAATACCACATTGAATGGACAATCTGAAAACCGCTTTTCAATGCAAGTATTACAGTGAAGAGATAAGAAGCAATACAATGTCCAAAATAAATCCAGGAAGAACAGACTGTTTAAAACTAAACATTAGAACCAGTTTGTTGTTGAATTAAGATTTAACAGCTCTCTTAAAAAGTCAGTCAAACAAACATAGCATTTAAATCTTTGATCCTTTAAATGAAAAACTGCCTGAACAAAAGATGTTCTACAAATTGAGACTTTATGATTTCCACCTGAAGCAGGTCTGAGACCGGACAGTCAGACCATATGACATATTAGAAAATATCGAGATTTAACAGCAAGGTCAGGCAGATAGGTGTCAGACAGTTTCTAACCATCTTAAAGCATTAAAGGTTAGCCTTTATTGTGTTAGAGATCACAGTAACATGACTTAAAATTTAGCTGATCTAAATACTTCTCCTCTGCTTATTTTCACCAATTCTGAGTTAATATTTATCATCAGTATTTATAAATGATCTCATTAAACAATTGAACTATTTAACTGCAGCAGATCTATGAATCAATGGATCTGTTATCTTAACAGAGCAGCAACATGCTTTATATAAAGGTTTAAAGTGAGTTAGATTATTAGGAAATTAACAAAAACACGGCAATAAAAGGCACAACGAGAGTCAGATATCACCAATGAGTTTCTTGAAGAAGAAAACTCTAAAAGAAATTTAAAGACAGCTGCAGTAAGTCTGAGTCATAACAAGTCAAGTCAAGGTTTGTTTTCATGGCACATTTAAAAACAGCCACAACAACCAGAGAGCTGTACAGCTGAACACTATATTAATACTATTAGCAAATTCTAACCCTGCAGATAAATATTAATTAATCTAACAATAAACATTGAATAAATTAGTGAAATAAAAACAGTGTTTACAGTTAAAGACATGCCTCTAAACCAGACATGTGTCACTGGAAAAGGAAAGGCTTTGTGACCTCAGCAGGCACCCCGGTTAAACACTTGAATCAATTACTCGAACTATATTATGCCATACTTGAATCAAAACAAGTTGCTAGAGTCGAGTGCAGAGGACATCAAAAGGGAGATGGGAGAGTAGCTAGAGGCAACAATGCGGCAGATAAGGCAGCAAAAACAAAAGCAGGGTATACTGCATTTAACCAGATGTCTCAGAAAACATTGGAGGAAAAATCACAACGAGAATTATGTTTAGAAAACATTAAAGAACTTCACGAAGCAATCTGAAAAGCAAGCATGGAACGAAAAAAAAAAGATTCCACAGGACGCTGCTGGAATCATGAAGGCAAAATAGTAGCTCAAACTGGACTACTAAATTTGCTATGTCAAGAAGCACACAGTAGAGCTCACTGTGCTAGCTCAAAAGTAACAGCGCTCATTTCACAACACTGGTGGCACCCCCACCTAAAAGACGCAATAAAATATTTTGTGCAATCTTGTGAAATTTGCAAGCTGTTCAATCTCAAAGCAGGACTAGGTAGTTTCCCAGTACCTGATGCCCCTTGGAAACAGATAGTAATTGAGTTTACTGACATGGGAGCAGCGAACAGGACTGAAGGTAAACTATTTCTTCTAGTGTGTGTAGCTCCCTTTTCTAGATGGGTAGAAGCCACACCTACTAAAACCGAAAAAGGAAAAGAAGTCATTAAATGGCTTACAACAGAAATTATTCCAAGATTTGGGGTACCAGAAGTGATAAGATCAGATAATGATACTCACTTCTCCAATGAAGAACTAGGAGAAGTGGAAAAATTGTTTGGAATTACACATAAACTCGGTGCAGTCTCTCACCCAGCTTTACAAGGACTAGTGAAAAGAGCAAATAGAACCATCAAAAAGGCCGAACAGAAGTCTCTGCAGACACACAGTTAACCTTGGCTGAAGCTCTACGTATTGTGTTAGCCTAAGATTTACTCCAAATGCCACCATGAATGTTGTCATGTTGTCCCACATGAGGTCATGACAGGGAGGAAACACCCTGTCCATTTACAACTGCACCAACAGGCTCACCCCTTGTTGTACTACAGTATGGAAACTTGTGTGAATATGAAACAACTGAATAACACGGTGATGAGTATATCTCAGCAAGGAACAGGACCAGGAATGCCCGACAATGTATGATCAAAAGAGGGAGCGGAGGTTTTTGGCTACAAGACGGTGTGAATGTCCGACCATAGTTGGTAAAAAGCGGGTAAGAAAAGGTTAAAATACCCGACTGTACACAATCAATAGGGGGAGCGGAGTTGTTCGGCTACAAGAAGGTGTGAAAGTCCAACCATGGTTTGTAAAAAGCTGGTAAGAAAAGGTTCGAATGCCCGAATATATACCATCAAAAGCGGAAGCGGAGGTGTTCGGCTGCAAGAAGGTGTGAACGTCCGACCAAAGTTTGTAAAAAGCAGTTAAGAAAAGGTTCGAATATCCAACCAAACATAATCAAAAGCGGGAGCAGAGCTGTTCGACTGCAAGTAGGTGTGAATGTCCAGCCATAATTACTCACAAACGGGTAAGAAAAGGTAGTATTGCCAGACCATACATGACCAAAACAGGGAGCGGAGGTGGTTCAGCTGCAAGGTGTGAATGTGTGACTATAGTTTGTAAAAAGCGGGTAAGATAAGGTGCGAATGCCCGACAATGTATGATCAAAAGAGGGAGCAGAGGTTTTCGGCTGCAAGAAGGTCTGAATGTCCACCCAAAATTCCTGAAAAATGGGTAAAAAAAGGGTGCGAATGCCAAACCATGCATCATCAAAAGCAGGAGTGGATGTGTTCGGCTACAAGAAGATTTGAATGTCCATCAATAATTGCTTTAAAACATGAAAGAAAATTTTCGAATATCAAACCGCACATGATCATAAGCGGGAGAGGAGTTGTTCAGCTGCAAGAAGGTGTGAATGTCCACCCATAATTACTGAAAAATGGGTAAGAAAAGGTGAAAATGCCCAACCATACATCATCAAAAGCAGGAGTGGATGTGTTCGGCTACAAGAAGGTTTGAATGTCCGACCATAGTTTGTAAAAAGCGGGTAAGAAAAGGTTCGAATGCCCGAACATAGACCATCAAAAGAGGGAGCGGAGGTGTTCCGCTGTAAGAAGGTGTAAATGTCCGACCATAGTTGGTAAAAAGCGGGTAAGAAAAGGTTAAAATACCCGACTGTACACAATCAATAGCGGGAGCGGAGTTGTTTGGCTACAAGAAGGTGTGAAAGTCCGACCACGGTTTGTAAAAAGCGGGTAAGAAAAGGTTCGAATGCCGGGAATATATACCATCAAAAGTGGAAGTGGATGTGTTCGGCTGCAAGAAGGTGTGAACGTCCGACCAAAGTTTGTAAAAAGCAGTTAAGAAAAGGTTCGAATATCCAACCAAACATAATCAAAAGCGGGAGCAGAGCTGTTCGACTGCAAGTAGGTGTGAATGTCAGATCATAATTTGCAAAAAGCTGATGAGAAAGGGTGAGAATGCCCGGCTATACACCATCAAATGCGGGAGCGGAAGTGTTCGGCTGTGAGTAGGTGTGAATGTCCAACCATAATTGCTGAAAAATGTGTTAGAAGAGACTAGAATGCCGGACAAGACATCATCAAATGCGGGAGCGGAGTTGTTCGGCTGTGAGTAGGTGTGAATCTCCGAGCATAGTTTGTAAAAAGGGGGTAAGAATAGGTTCGAATGCCCGAACATACACTATCAAAACAGGGAGCTGAGGTGGCTCAGCTGCAAGGTGTGAATGTCTGACTATAGTTTGTAAATAAGGTGCGAATGCCCAACAATGTATAATCAAAAGAGGGAGCGGAGGTTTTCGGCTACAAGAAGGTTTGAATGTCCGACCATAGTTTGTAAAAAGCGGGTAAGAAAAGGTTCAAGCGCCTGACTATACACCATCAAAAGCGGGAGCAGAGGTGTTCCGCTGTAAGACGGTGTGAATGTCCGACCATATTTGGTAAAAAGCGGGTAAGAAAAGGTTAAAATACCCGACTGTACACAATCAATAGCGGGAGAGGAGGTGTTCAGCTGCAAGAAGGTGTGAATGTCCACCCATAATTACTGAAAAATGGGTAAGAAAAGGTGCGAATGCCCAACCATACATTATCAAAAGCAGGTGTGAATGTCAGATCATAATTTGCAAAAAGCTGATGAGAAAGGGTGAGAATGCCCGACTATACACCATCAAATGCGGGAGCCGAGTTGTTCGGCTGTGAGTAAGTGTGAATCTCCGACCATAATTGCTGAAAAATGTGTTAGAAAAGGTAAGAATGCCGTTCCATACATCATCAAAAGCGGGAGAGGTGGTGTTCGGCTGCAAGTAGGTGTGAATGTCCAGCCATAATTACTAACAAACGGGTAGGAAAAGGTAGTATTGCCATACCATATATGATCAAAACAGGGAGCGGAGGTGGTTCAGCTGCAAGAAGGTGTGAATGTCCGACTAAAGTTCAAATATATTAACAAAAGCGGGAGGAGAGGTCTTCGGATGAGAGTGGTTGAGAATTTCCAACCATAATCTATAAAATGCGGTGAAAAAAAGGTGTGATAGAACACTAAAAGGTGGAGCGGAAGTGTTCGGCTGCAAGAAGGTGTGAATGTCCTACTATATTTGGTGAAAAGCAGGTGACCTTACATCATCAAAAGCGAGATCAGAGGTGTTTGGCTGCATGAAGGCCATAGTTTGCCAAAAGCGGGTAAGCTGCGAATGACCGACTAAATATCAACAAAAGGTCTTCGGATGCAACTGGGTGTGAATATCCCACCATACAAGTATGTTGGAGAGGAAGCTGTGAAAAGCCGACCATAGTTGGCCAAAAGCGGGTGAAAAAAAGGTGCGAATGTCCAACCATACATGATCAAAACAGGGAGCGGAGGTGTTTGGCTGTGACAAGGTGTGAATGTCCACCCAAAATTAATGAAAAGTGGGAAACAAGTAGGTTTGAATGCCCAACCATACATCATCAAAAGCAGGAGTGGATGTGTTCGGCTACAAGAAGGTTTGAATGTTCGAGCATAGTTTGTAAAAAGCGGGTAAGAAAAGGTTCGAATGCCCAAACATACACCATCAAAAGAGGGAGCGGAGGTGTTCCGCTGTAAGAAGGTGTGAATGTCCGACCATAGTTGGTAAAAAACGGGTAAGAAAAGGTTAAAATACCCGACTGTCACAATCAATAGCGGGAGCGGATGTGTTTGGCTACAAGAATGTGTGACAGTCCGACCATGGTTTGTAAAAAACGGGTAAGAAAAGGTGCGAATGCCCGACAATGTATGATCAAAAGAGGGAACGGAGGTTTTCGGCTACAAGAAGGTTTGAATGTCCGACCATAGTTTGTAAAAAGCGGGTAAGAAAAGGTTCAAATGCCTGACTATACACCATCAAAAGCGGGAGCGGAGGTGTTCCGCTGTAAGACGGTGTGAATGTCCGACCATAGTTGGTAAAAAGCGGGTAAGAAAAGGTTAAAATACCTGACTGTACACAATCATTAGCGGGAGCGGAGTTGTTCGGCTACAAGAAGGTGTGAAAGTTCAACCATGGTTTGTAAAAAGCTGGTAAGAAAAGGTTCGAATGCCCGACAATGTATGATCAAAAGAGGGAGCGGAGGTGTTCGGCTGCAAGAAGGTCTGAATGTCCAACCATAATTTGTAAAAACCGGGAAGGAAAGGCTCGAAAGCCCGACTATACACCATCAAAAGCGGGAGCAGAGTGGTTCAGCTGCAAGAAGGTCTGAGTGTCCATCAATAATTGCTTTAAAACATGAAAGAAAATTTTCGAATATCATCTGCACATGATCATAAGAAGGAGAGGAGGTGTTCAGCTGCAAGAAGGTGTGAATGTCCACCCATAATTCCTGAAAAATGGGTAAAAAAAGGTGCGAATGCCCAACCATACATTATCAAAAGCAGGTGTGAATGTCAGATCATAATTTGCAAAAAGCTGATGCGAAAGGGTGAGAATGCCCGACTATACACCATCAAATGCGGGAGCGGAGGTGTTCGGCTCTGAGTAGGTGTGAATGTCCGACCATAATTGCTGAAAAATGTGTTAGAAAAGGAAAGAATGCCGGAACATACATCATCAAAAGCGAGAGAGGTGGTGTTCGGCTGCAAAAAGGTGTAAATGTTCGACTAAAGTTTGTAAAAAGCGGGTAAGACATGGTGCGAATGCCTGACAAGGTATGATCAAAAGCAGGAGCGGAGGTGTTCAGCTGCAAGAAGGTCTAAATGTACATCAATAATTGCTAGAAAACATGAAAGAAAATTTTCGAAAATCAAACCGCACATGATCATAAGTGGGAGAGGAGGTGTTCAGCTGCAAGAAGGTGTGAATGTCCACCCATTATTCCTGACAAATGGGTAAAAAAAAGGTGCGAATGCCCAACCATACATCATCAAAAGAAGGAGTGGATGTGTTCGGCTACAAGAAGGTGATAACGTCCAACCAAAGTTTGTAAAAAGCAGTTAAGAAAAGGTTTGAATATCCAACCAAACATAATCAAAAGCGGGAGCATAGCTTTTCGACTGCAAGTAGGTGTGAATGTCAGATCATAATTTGCAAAAAGCTGATGAGAAAGGGTGAGAATGTCCGACTGCACACCATCAAATGCGGGAGCGGAGTTGTTCGGCTGTGAGTAGGTGTGAATCTCCGACCGTAATTTCTGAAAAATGTGTTAGAAAAGGTAAGAATGCCGGTCCATACATCATCAAAAGCGAGAGAGGTGGTGTTCGGCTGCAAGTAAGTGTGAATGTCCAGCCATAATTACTCACAAACGGGTAAGAAAAGGTAGTATTGCCAGACCATACATGATCAAAACAGGGAGCGGAGGTGGTTCAGCTGCAAGAAGGTGTGAATGTCCGACTAAAGTTCAAATATATTAACAAAAGCGGGAGGAGAGGTCTTCGGATGAGAGTGGTTGAGAATTTCCAACCATAATCTATAAAATTCGGTGAAAAAAAGGTGTAATAGAACACTAAAAGGTGGAGCGGAAGTGTTCGGCTGCAAGAAGGTTTTAATGTCCGACTATATTTGGTGAAAAGCAGGTGAAGCAAGGTCTGAATGCCCAACCTTACATTATCAAAAGCGAGATCAGAGGTGTTTGGCTGCAAGAAGGCCATAGTTTGCCAAAAGCGGGTAAGCTGCGAATGACCAACTAAATATCAACAAAAGGTCTTCGGATGCAAGTGGGTGTGAATATCCCACCATACAAGTATGGTGGAGAGGAAGCTGTGAACAGCCGACCATAGTTTGCAAAAAGCGGGTGAGAAAAGGTGCGAATGTCCAACCATACATGATCAAAACAGGGAGCGGAGGTGTTTGGCTGTGACAAGGTATGAATGTCCACCCAAAATTAATGAAAAGCGGGTAAAAAGTAGGTTTGAATGCCCAAGCATACATCATCAAAAGAAGGAGTGGAAGTGTTCGGCTACAAGAAGGTTTGAATGTCCGAGCATAGTTTGTAAAAAGCGGGTAAGAAAAGGTTCGAATGCCCAAACATACACCATCAAAAGAGGGAGCGGAGGTGTTCCGCTGTAAGAAGGTGTGAATGTCCGACCATAGTTGGTAAAAAGTGGGTAAGAAAAGGTTAAAATACCCGACTGTAAACAATCAATAGCGGGAGCGGATGTGTTTGGCTACAAGAATGTGTGAAAGTCCGACCATGGTTTGTAAAAAACGGGTAAGAAAAGGTGCGAATGCCCGACAATGTATGATCAAAAGAGGGAGCGGAGGTTTTTGGCTACAAGAAGGTTTGAATGTCCGACCATAGTTTGTAAAAAGCGGGTAAGAAAAGGTTCAAATGCCTGACTATACACCATCAAAAGCGGGAGCGGAGGTGTTCCGCTGTAAGACGGTGTGAATGTCCGACCATAGTTGGTAAAAAGCGGGTAAGAAAAGGTTAAAATACCCGACTGTACACAATCAATAGGGGGAGCGGAGTTGTTCGGCTACAAGAAGGTGTGAAAGTCCAACCATGGTTTGTAAAAAGCTGGTAAGAAAAGGTTCTAATGCCCGAATATATACCATCAAAAGCGGAAGCGGAAGTGTTCGGCTGCAAGAAGGTGTGAACGTCCGACCAAAGTTTGTAAAAAGCAGTTAAGAAAAGGTTCGAATATCCAACCAAACATAATCAAAAGCGGGAGCAGAGCTGTTCGACTGCAAGTAGGTGTGAATGTCCAGCCATAATTACTCACAAACGGGTAAGAAAAGGTAGTATTGCCAGACCATACATGATCAAAACAGGGAGCTGAGGTGGTTCAGAACCAAGGTCTGAATGTCTAACTATAGTTTGTAAAAAGCGGGTAAGATAAGGTGCGAATGCCTGACAATGTATAATCAAAAGAGGGAGCAGAGGTTTTCGGCTACAAGGTTTGAATGTCCGACCATAGTTTGTAAAAAGCGGGTAAGAAAAGGTTCAAATGCCTGACTATACACCATCAAAAGCGGGAGCGGAGATGTTCCGCTGTAAGACGGTGTGAATGTCCGACCATAGTTGGTAAAAAGTGGGTAAGAAAAGGTTAAAATACCCGACTGTACACAATCAATAGCGGGAGCGGATGTGTTTGGCTACAAGAATGTGTGAAAGTCCGACCATGGTTTGTAAAAAACGGGTAAGAAAAGGTGCGAATGCCCGACAATGTATGATCAAAAGAGGGAGCGGAGGTTTTTGGCTACAAGAAGGTTTGAATGTCCGACCATAGTTTGTAAAAAGCGGGTAAGAAAAGGTTCAAATGCCTGACTATACACCATCAAAAGCGGGAGCGGAGGTTTTCCGCTGTAAGACGGTGTGAATGTCCGACCATAGTTGGTAAAAAGCGGGTAAGAAAAGGTTAAAATACCCGACTGTACACAATCAATAGGGGGAGCGGAGTTGTTCGGCTACAAGAAGGTGTGAAAGTCCAACGATGGTTTCTAAAAAGCTGGTAAGAAAAGGTTCTAATGCCCGAATATATACCATCAAAAGCGGAAGCGGAAGTGTTCGGCTGCAAGAAGGTGTGAACGTCCGACCAAAGTTTGTAAAAAGCAGTTAAGAAAAGGTTCGAATATCCAACCAAACATAATCAAAAGCGGGAGCAGAGCTGTTCGACTGCAAGTAGGTGTGAATGTCCAGCCATAATTACTCACAAACGGGTAAGAAAAGGTAGTATTGCCAGACCATACATGATCAAAACAGGGAGCTGAGGTGGTTCAGAACCAAGGTGTGAATGTCTGACTATAGTTTGTAAAAAGCGGGTAAGATAAGGTGCGAATGCCCGACAATGTATAATCAAAAGAGGGAGCAGAGGTTTTCGGCTACAAGAAGGTTTGAATGTCCGACCATAGTTTGTAAAAAGCGGGTAAGAAAAGGTTCAAATGCCTGACTATACACCATCAAAAGCGGGAGCGGAGATGTTCCGCTGTAAGACGGTGTGAATGTCCGACCATAGTTGGTAAAAAGTGGGTAAGAAAAGGTTAAAATACCCGACTGTACACAATCAATAGCGGGAGCGGATGTGTTTGGCTACAAGAATGTGTG
Source organism: Leuresthes tenuis (assembly GCF_036924035.1). Classification (NCBI taxonomy): domain Eukaryota; kingdom Metazoa; phylum Chordata; class Actinopteri; order Atheriniformes; family Atherinopsidae; genus Leuresthes; species Leuresthes tenuis. Next base: position 29,140,773 of record NW_027325367.1, on the reverse strand, counting down.
AAAGTCCGACCATGGTTTGTAAAAAACGGGTAAGAAAAGGTGCGAATGCCCGACAATGTATGATCAAAAGAGGGAGCGGAGGTTTTTGGCTACAAGAAGGTTTGAATGTCCGACCATAGTTTGTAAAAAGCGGGTAAGAAAAGGTTCAAATGCCTGACTATACACCATCAAAAGCGGGAGCGGAGGTGTTCCGCTGTAAGACGGTGTGAATGTCTGACTATAGTTTGTAAAAAGCGGGTAAGATAAGGTGCGAATGCCCGACAATGTATAATCAAAAGAGGGAGCAGAGGTTTTCGGCTACAAGAAGGTTCGAATGTCCGACCATAGTTTGTAAAAAGCGGGTAAGAAAAGGTTCAAATGCCTGACTATACACCATCAAAAGCGGGAGCGGAGATGTTCCGCTGTAAGACGGTGTGAATGTCCGACCATAGTTGGTAAAAAGCGGGTAAGAAAAGGTTAAAACACCCGACTGTACACAATCAATAGGAATGAATTTTATAGCAAAATCCGAAATCATGCATAACTCCGCAAAAGGAACGTATTGCTCAACCAAAGGGATGCTTCTTTGTCATTCAGGGTAATATGAGGAACTTTATGCTTGATACATTTTAGACATGGATAACTATGAAGGACAAAGCAATTTTAACTTGGTTTGAGCAAAGCAATTCATTTTATAGGAAAATCCGAAATCGTGCAGGACTCATGAAAGTAAGCTTATTCTCGGATTCCTGATCCTCCAGTGTTGCTCTTTCCTATACTGCAAAATACAGCCTTGTTCTTTGTTGAAATCGATATAGACATTGATAAATATGAAGGACAAAGCAGTTTCCACTTTGTTTGAGTGAAGGAATTAATTTGATAGCAAAATCCCAAATCAAGCAGAAAGTATGAAAATAAGCTTGTTTTCGGATTCCTGATCCTTCAGTGTTGCTATTTCTTCTACTGCAAAATACAATGTTGTTCTTTGTTGAAGTAAATCTAGACATTGATAAATATGAAGGACAAAGAAGTTTTCACTTGGTTTGAGTTAAGGAATTCATTTTATACATAAAATCCCAAATCATGCAGAACGTATGAAAATAAGCTTATTCTCGGATTCCTGATCCTTCAGTGTTGCTTTTTCTTCTACTGCAAAATACAATGTTGTTCTTTGTTGAAGTCGATCTAGACATTGATAAATATGAAGGACAAAGCAGTTTTAACTTGGTTTGAGTGAAGGAATTCATTTTATACATAAAATCCCAAATCATGCAGAACGTATGAAAATAAGCTTATTCTCGGATTACTGATCCTTCAGTGTTGCTCTTTCTTCTACTGCAAAATCCAGTGTTGTTCTTTGTTGAAGTCAATCTAGACATTGATAAATATGAAGGACAAAGCAGTTTTAACATAGTTTGAGTGAAGGCATTCATTTATAGTAAAATCAATAATCGTGCAGAACTCATGAAAATAAGCTTATTCTCGGATTCCTAAAACTTTTGATTTGCTCTTTCTTTACTGCAAAGTACAATGTTGTTCTTTGTTGAAGTCGATCTAGACATTGATAAATATGAAGGACAAAGCAGTTTTCACTTGGTTTGAGTGAAGGATTTGCAGCTGAAAACCTCCCGCTCCCGCTTTTGATTGTGTATAGTCGGGCTTTCGAGCCTTTTCTTACCCGGTTTTTAGAAATTATGGTTGGACATTCAGACCTTGCAGCAGAAGACCTCCACTCCCTCTTTTGATCATACATTGTCGGGCATTCGCACCTTGTCTTACCCGCTTTTTACAAACTATAGTCAGACATTCACACCTTGCAGCTGAACCACCTCAGCTCCCTGTTTTGATCATGTATGGTCTGGCAATACTACCTTTCCTTACCCGTTTGTGAGTAATTATGGCTGGACATTCACACCTACTTGCAGTCGAACAGCTCTGCTCCCGCTTTTGATGGTATATATTCGGGCATTCGAACCTTTTCTTAGCAGCTTTTTACAAACCATGGTTGAACTTTCACACCTTCTTGTAGCCGAACAACTCCGCTCCCGCTATTGATTGTGTACAGTCAGGTATTTTAACCTTTTCTTACCCGCTTTTTACCAACTATGGTTGGACATTCACACCGTCTTACAGCGGAACACCTCCGCTCCCGCTTTTGATGGTGTATAGTCAGGCATTTGAACCTTTTCTTACCCGCTTTTTACTAACTATGGTCGGACATTCAAACCTTGTAGCCGAAAACCTCCGCTCCCTCTTTTGATCATACATTGTCGGGCATTCGCACCTTTTCTAACCCGTTTTTTACAAACCATGGTCGGACTGTCACACATTCTTGTAGCCAAACACATCCGCTCCCGCTATTGATTGTGTACAGTCGGGTATTTTAACCTTTTCTTACCCGTTTTTTACCAACTATGGTCGGACATTCACACCTTCTTACAGCGGAACACCTCCTCTCCCTCTTTTGATGGTGTATGTTTGGGCATTCGAACCTTTTCTTACCCGCTTTTTACAAACTATGCTCGGACATTCAAACCTTCTTACAGCCGAACACATCCACTCCTGCTTTTGATGATGTATGGTTGGGCATTCAAACCTACTTGTTGCCCGCTTTTCATTAATTTTGGGTGGACATTCACACCTTGTCACAGCCAAACACCTCCGCTCCCTGTTTTGATCATGTATGGTTGGACATTCGCACCTTTTCTCACCCGCTTTTTGCCAACTATGGTCGGCTGTTCACAGCTTCCTCTCCACCATACTTGTATGGTGGGATATTCACACCCACTTGCATCCGAAGACCTTTTGTTGATATTTAGTCGGTCATTCGCAGCTTACCCGCTTTTGGCAAACTATGGCTTTCATGCAGCCAAACACCTCTGATCTCGCTTTTGATGATGTAAGGTCACCTGCTTTTCACCAAATATAGTAGGACATTCACACCTTCTTGCAGCCGAACACTTCCGCTCCACCTTTTAGTGTTCTATCACACCTTTTTTTTCACCGCATTTTATAGATTATTTTTGGAAATTCTCAACAACTCTCATCCGAAGACCTCTCCTCCCGCTTTTGTTAATATATTTGAACTTTAGTCGGACATTCACACCTTCTTGCAGCTGAACCACCTCCGCTCCCTGTTTTGATCATGTATGGTATGGCAATACTACCTTTTCTTACCCGTTTGTTAGTAATTATGGCTGGACATTCACACCTACTTGCAGCCGAACACCACCTCTCCCGCTTTTGATGATGTATGGACCGGCATTCTTACCTTTTCTAACACTTTTTTCAGCAATTATGGTCGGAGATTCACACTTACTCACATCCGAACAACTCCGCTCCCGCATTTGATGGTGTATAGTCGGGCATACTCACCCTTTCTCATCAGCTTTTTGCAAATTATGATCTGACATTCACACCTGCTTTTGATAATGTATGGTTGGGCATTCGCACCTTTTCTTACCCATTTTTCAGTAATTATGGGTGGACATTCACACCTTCTTGCAGCTGAAAACCTCCTCTCCCGCTATTGATTGTGTACAGTCGGGTATCTTAACCTTTTCTTACCCACTTTTTACCAAATATGGTCGGACATTCACACCGTCTTACAGCGGAATACCTCTGCTCCCGCTTTTGATGGTGTATAGTCAGGCGCTTGAACCTTTTCTTACCCGCTTTTTACAAACTATGGTCGGACATTCAAACCTTCTTGTAGCCGAAAACCTCCGCTCCCTCTTTTGATTATACATTGTTGGGCATTCGCACCTTATTTACAAACTATAGTCAGACATTCACACCTTGCAGCTGAGCCACCTCAGCTCCCTGTTTTGATAGTGTATGTTCGGGCATTCGAACCTATTCTTACCCCCTTTTTACAAACTATGCTCGGAGATTCACACCTACTCACAGCCGAACAACTCCGCTCCCGCATTTGATGATGTCTTGTCCGGCATTCTAGTCTCTTCTAACACATTTTTCAGCAATTATGGTTGGACATTCACACCTACTCACAGCCGAACACTTCCGCTCCCGCATTTGATGGTGTATAGCCGGGCATTCTCACCCTTTCTCATCAGCTTTTTGCAAATTATGATCTGACATTCACACCTACTTGCAGTCGAACAGCTCTGCTCCCGCTTTTGATTATGTTTGGTTGGATATTCGAACCTTTTCTTACCCTTTTTTACAAACCGTGGTCGGACTTTCACACCTTCTTGTAGCCAAACAACTCCGCTCCCGCTATTGATTGTCTACAGTCGGGTATTTTAACCTTTTCTTACCCGCTTTTTACCAACTATGGTCGGACATTTACACCTTCTTACAGCGGAACACCTCCGCTCCCTCTTTTGATGGTCTATGTTCGGGCATTCGAACCTTTTCTTACCCGCTTTTTACAAACTATGGTCGGACATTCAAACCTTCTTGTAGCCGAACACATCCACTCCTGCTTTTGATGATGTATGGTTGGGCATTTTCACCTTTTCTTACCCATTTTTCAGTAATTATGGGTGGACATTCACACCTTCTTGCAGCTGAACAACTCCTCTCCCGCTTATGATCATGTGCGGTTTGATATTCGAAAATTTTCTTTCATGTTTTAAAGCAATTATTGATGGACATTCAAATCTTCTTGTAGCCGAACACATCCACTCCTGCTTTTGATGATGTATGGTTTGGCATTCGAACCTATTTTTTACCCATTTTTCAGGAATTTTGGGTGGACATTCAGACCTTCTTGCAGCCGAAAACCTCTGCTCCCTCTTTTGATCATACATTGTCGGGCATTCGCACCTTATCTTACCCGCTTTTTACAAACTATAGTCAGACATTCACACCTTGCAGCTGAACCACCTCCGCTCCCTGCTTTGATCATGTATGGTCTGGCAATACTACCTTTTCTTACCCGTTTGTGAGTAATTATGGCTGGACATTCACACCTACTTGCAGTCGAACAGCTCTGCTCCCGCTTTTGATTATGTTTGGTTGGATATTCGAACCTTTTCTTAACTGCTTTTTACAAACTTTGGTCGGACGTTCACACCTTCTTGCAGCCGAACACCTCCGCTTCCGCTTTTGATGGTAAATATTCGGGCATTCGAACCTTTTCTTACCAGCTTTTTACAAACCATGGTTGGACTTTCACACCTTCTTGTAGCCGAACAACTCCGCTCCCCCTATTTATTGTGTACAGTCGGGTATTTTAACCTTTTCTTACCCGCTTTTTATCAACTATGGTTGGACATTTACACCGTCTTACAGCGGAACACCTCCGCTCCCGCTTTTGATGGTGTATAGTCAGGCATTTGAACCTTTTCTTACCCGCTTTTTACAAACTATGGTCGGACATTCAAACCTTCTTGTAGCCAAAAACCTCCGCTCCCTCTTTTGATCATACATTGTCGGGCATTCGCACCTTATCTTACCCGCTTTTTACAAACTATAGTCGGACATTCAAACCTTCTTGTAGCCAAAAACCTCCGCTCCCTCTTTTGATCATACGTTGTCGGGCATTCGCACCTTTTCTTACCCGTTTTTTACAAACCATGGTCGGACTTTCAAACCTTCTTGTAGCCCAACACATCCACTCCTGCTTTTCATGATGTATGTTTGGGCATTCGCACCTTTTCTTACCCATTTTTCAGTAATTATGGATGGACATTCACACCTTCTTGCAGCTGAACACCTCCTCTCCCGCTTATGATGGTGTATAGTCGGGCTTTCAAGCCTTTTCTTACCCGGTTTTTACAAATTATAGTTGGACATTCAGACCTTCTTACAGCCGAAAACCTCCACTCCCTCTTTTGATCATACATTGTCGGGCATTAGCACCTTTTCTTACCCGCTTTTTACAAACCATAGTCGGACTTTCACATCTTTTAGTAGCCGAACAACTCCGCTCCCGCTATTGATTGTGTACAGTCGGGTATTTTAACCTTTTCTTACCCGCTTTTTATTAACTATGGTCGGACATTCACACCTTCTTACAGCGGAACACCTCCGCTCCCTCTTTTGATGGTGTATATTCGGGTAGTCAAACCTTTTCTTACCTGCTTTTTACAAACTATGGTCAGACATTCAACCCTTCTTGGAGCCGAACACATCCACTCCTGCTTTTGATTATGTATAGTTAGGCATTCGCACCTTTTCTTACCCATTTTTCAGTAATTATGGGTGTACATTCACACCTTCTTGCAGCCGAACACCTCCTCTCCCTCTTTTGATCATACATTTTCGGGCATTCGCACCTTTTCTTACCCGCTTTTTACAAACCATGGTCGGACTTTCACACCTTTTAGTAGCCGAACAACTCCGCACCCGCTACTGATTGTGTACAGTCGGGTATTTTAACCTTTTCTTACCCGTTTTTTACAAACTATGGTCAGACGTTCAAACCTTCTTGTAGCCGAACATATCCACTCCTGCTTTTGATGGTGTATGTTCGGGCATTCGAACCTTTTCTTACCCGCTTTTTACAAACTATGGTCAGACGTTCAAACCTTCTTGTAGCCGAACATATCCACTCCTGCTTTTGATGATGTATGGTTGGGCATTCGAACCTACTTGTTGCCCGCTTTTCATTAATTATGGGTGGACATTCACACCTTGTCTCAGCCAAACACCTCCGCTCCCTGTTTTGATCATGTATGGTTTGACATTCGCACCTTTGCTTACCTTCTTTTTATACTGATTGCTCAAGATTAAGTTGTTCTTTCTCAAACTACAAAATTTTTTTAATTGTTGAAACTTGATTTGAAGTGGATAAATAAGGAAGACAAACAGTTTTAAGTCAGGCTGATAGCAATTAATTTTATAGCAAAATCTGTATTTCGTCATTTGTCGAGAGATGCTTATTGCTGAAGAAGTTCTTTCTCATTCTACAAAGTATGTTGTTTATCATTGAAACTTGATTAGACATGAATAAATATGAAGGACAAAGCAGTCTTAACTTGGTTTGAGTTAAGGAATTCGTTTTATAGGAGAATCCGAATTCGTGCATAACTCGTAAAATAGAGCTTATTTTCGGATTCCTAAAGAATGAGTCTGGTTCTTTCTCATAATACAAAGTTTGTTGTTTATTGTTGAAACTTCATCAGACCGTTAGATATAGTCGGACTCACCTCGACGCACGGCTTGGGATCTGGAACCAGTACTCTTGAGAGGGGTTGGACTCTCTTCCACTCTGGAGTTGCCCGTGGTGAGAGGCGCAGAGCAGGTGTGGGCATACTTATTGCCCCCCGGCTGTGTGCCAGTACATTGGGGTTTACCCCAGTGAACGAGAGGGTAGCCTCCCTCCGCCTTGGGTGGGGGGACGAGTCCTGACTGTTGTTTGTGCCTATGCGCCAAACAGCAGTTCAGAGTACCTACCCTTTTTGGAGTCTCTGGGGGAGGCACTGGAGAATGCTCCTACCGGAGACTCCCTCATTCTGCTGGGGGACTTCAATGCTCACGTGGGCAATGACAGTGAGACCTGGAGGGGTGTGATTGGGAGGAACGGCCCCCCCGATCTGAATCAGAGTGGTGTTATGTTGTTGGACTTCTGTGCCAGTCATAGACTGTCCATAACGAACACCATGTTCAGGCATAAGGGTGTCCATATGTGCACTTGGCACCAGGACACCCTTGGCCGCAGTTCGATGATCGACTTTGTGGTTGTATCATCGGACTTGCGGCCGTATGTCCTGGACACTCGGGTGAAGAGAGGGGCGGAGCTGTCAACTGATCACCACCTGGTGGTGAGTTGGCTCCGCTGGTGGGGGAGGATGCCGATCAGCCCTGGCAGGCCCAAACGTATTGTGAGGGTCTGCTGGGAGCGTTTGTCAGAATCCCCCGTCAGAAGGAGCTTTAACTCCCACCTCCAGCAGAGCTTCAACCATATTTGAGGTGGGGGACATTGAATGGGCCATGTTCCGTGACTCCATTGCCGAGGCAGCTGGTCGGAGTTGTGGCCGTAAGGTGGTCGGTGCCTGTCGTGGCGGCAACCCTCGAACCTGCTGGTGGACACCAGTGGTGAGGGAAGCCGTCAAGCTGAAGAAGGAGTCCTATCGGGCCTTTTTGGCCAGTGGGACCCTGGAAGAAGCTGATAGGTACCGACGGGCCAGACGGGCCGCGGCTTTGGCGGTTGCTGAGGCAAAAACTCGGGCCTGGGAGGAGTTTGGTGAGACCATGGAGAACGATTTCCGGACGGCCTCGAAAAGATTCGGCGTCTCAGGGGGGGGAAGCGGCTCACAGTCAACACTGTTTACAGTGCGGACGGGGCTTTGCTGACCTCAACTAGGGATGTTGTGAGTCGGTGGGGGGAGTACTTCGAGGAACTCCTCAATCCTACCAACACGTGCTCGGAAGAGGCAGAGTCGGAGAGCTCGGAGACGGGGCCTCCCATTTCTGGGGCTGAGGTTGCCGAGGTGGTTAAAAAGTTCCTCGGTGGCAAGGCCCCGGGGTTGGATGAGGTCCGTCCTGAGTTTCTCAAGGCTCTGGATGTTGTAGGGCTGTCTTGGCTGACACGCCTCTGCAGTATCGCGTGGACATCGGGGACAGTGCCTCTGGACTGGCAGATTGGGGTGGTGGTCCCCCTCTTTAAAAAGGGGGACCGGAGGGTGTGTTCCAACTATAGGGGTATCACACTCCTCAGCCTCCCTGGTAAGGTCTATTCGGGGGTATTGGAGAGGAGAATCCGTCGGATAATCGAGCCTCGGATTCAGGAGATGCAGTGTGGCTTTCGTCCTGGCCGTGGAACAGTGGACCAGCTCTATACCCTCGGCAGGATCCTGGAGGGTGCATGGGAGTTCGCCCAACCAGTCTACATGTGTTTTTTGGACTTGGAGAAAGCGTTCGACCGTGTCCCTCGTGGAGTCCTGTGGGGGGTGCTCCGGGAATATGGAGTGCCGGACCCCTTGATAGGGGCCGTTCGGTCTCTGTATGACCGGTGCCAGAGTTTGGTCCGCATTGCCGGCAGTAAGTCGGATACGTTTCCGGTGAGAGTTGGACTCCGTCAGGGCTGCCCTTTGTCACCGATTCTGTTCCTAACTTTTATGGACAGAATTTCTAGGCGGAGCCAGGGCGTTGAGGGTGTCCCATTTGGCGACCTCAGAATCGGGTCTCTGCCTTTTGCAGATGATGTGGTTCTGTTAGCGTCGTCAGGCCGTGACCTTCAGCTCTCACTGGAGTGATTCGCAGCCGAGTGTGAAGCGGCTGGGATGAGAATCAGCACCTCCAAATCCGAGACTATGGTTCTCAGCCGGAAAAGGGTGGAATGCTCTCTCCGGGTCGGGAATGAGATCCTTCCCCAAGAGGAGGAGTTCAAGTATCTCGGGGTCTTGTTCACGAGTGACGGACGAATGGAGCGGGAGATTGACGGGCGGATCGGTGCGGCGCCTGCAGTGTTGCAGGCTCTGCACCGACCCGTCGTTGTGAAGAGGGAGCTGAGCCAGAAGGCGAAGCTCTCTACTTACTGGTCAATCTACGTTCCCATCCTCACCTATGGTCACGAGTTGTGGGTAGTGACCGAAAGAACAAGATCGCGAATACAAGCGGCCAAAATGGGTTTCCTCCGCAGGGTATCTGGGCTCTCCCTTAGAGATAGGGTGAGAAGCTCAGTCATCCGGGAGGGGCTCGGAGTAGAACCGCTGCTCCTCCGCATTGAGAGGAGTCAGATGAGGTGGCTCGGGCATCTGGTTAGGATGCCCCCTGGGCGCCTCCCTGGGGAGGTGTTCCGGGCACGTCCCACTGGGAGGAGACCCCGGGGGAGACCCAGGACACGTTGGAGAGACTATGTCTCTCGGCTGGCCTGGGAACGCCTCGGGGTCCCCCCGGAAGAGCTGGAGGAAGTGGCCGGGGACAGAGACGTCTGGGTTTCTCTGCTCAAGCTGCTGCCCCCGCGACCCGACCCCCGGATAAGCGGCAGATGATGGATGGATGGATGGATATATCCTCCACCAACCAGACTTACAACCCCCGACTAGGGTAGCAGAATTTCTAAGCAGCTGTACCCCAAAACTACTATCAAAAATATATAAATTATTGTCTAAGATAGATGACACAATGTCTCTTCCATCCTCAAAATGGGAGGCAGATTTATCCATCAGTTCTGGTCATAGCTTCTAACTACAAATATGTTTGAACACCTTCATAAAGACTCGAAATCCTAATTTACAGCTCATACAATACAAAATCCTTCATAGAACACACTATACAGGACAAAGGATGTTCAGGATGGGTCTAACACACTCAAACATCTGCTCACATTGCACAGATAACACACCTGATGATTATGCACACGCTTTGTGGTTTTCTGCGCCTGTCCAGAAGTTCTGGCTTGAAGTCTGTGAGGACCTATCAACATGGCTAAAGTGTAGCATCCCTGCATGCCCCACACTGTGCATACTGGGTGACTTAGACAACATCAACATGGAAATTAACTCAGCACACATGGTTGTCACAGTGTTATGTATCGCAAAGAAAACTATTCTCATGAACTGGAAAGCAAAGAACAATCTGTGTATTAACCAGTTTAGAAATTTTCTTTTAGATTATATTAGCATGGAAACAATGTCTGCCTCCTCAAAACATCAATTGGCTGAATTTCATTCTCTCTGGTCCCCTCTGATTAGTTTTATCACATAGTAGTGGTGGTGGGTTGCTGGGTGATGGTGGGTCTCAGGCCCGGGCTGCTGCGACTGGTGTGACCGGGTGGTTTGTTTGTTTGTTTTTTGTAGAGGTCCTCCTGGGTGGGGTTGGGTTGAGTGGGGTGGGGCGGGATGGGTACCTTCTGGGGGTACAGTAGCTCCCGGAATATGGTCGCTGCAGGCCCCGAGCCTGGTGGACATCAGGCCCTCCTGCCCATTGTTGGCTCCCAGGTAGCGGGGATGCCTATTGCAGCCAGTCCCTGGCTGCCCTCTCTGGGGGAGAGTAGCTCCCCCGGTATATATCCCCATACCCCTCTCCCTTCTGGCTCCTGTACACAGCACACACTCACACATGAAGGGTTTTGGGGGCGTGTGTGTTCGGTGGGGTGTAGTGGATGGGGCCACGTAGGTGGTCCCCTTTGGTTGCACTCTGCAGTTCCCTGCCCCTGTTTTAATTACACCTTAGACATTACTACTTATCAAACACACTCACACACACACATTAGGTCTTGGGGGGGTGGTTACACTGAGTGGCATCTGGTGGGCGGGGCTCTTTGGGTATGTAGGCTGCCCAGAGTGCCGCGCTCCCAGTTCTACAAGTTTGGCTGCCCCTCAATTTTAATTGCTCACTATTAGAAAATATTGAAGAGCCAGAAGGGTGAGGGGAGGGGTCTTCTTCGCACACCCCTGCTTCCTGGTGTCTGCTCGGGGCAGGAGGGGCCAGGAGGATTAATTAATTGTTCTGCTGGTTCCGGGTCTGTGGTGGCTGGGGGGTTGCTGGCCTCCTGGTGTGCCCGCTGCAATACACCCCAGCAGAGTCGAGGGAGGTAGGATGTGTGGATGTGTGGATGTATTGGACGTGAAAGTGTGTGTGGTAATGATTGGGCCTGGATCTGGGACTTGCTGTCGCTTGGCCTGCCTGTGTTTCTCCCGATGGGGCATCAGCGTTGCCTCTCCCCACTGCTCGCGACTTCACCCACCTGTGGGCACGTCTTGACTCCCAGGGCACTTGGCCAGGGGCGCTGGGGCAGGCGCTGACCCACTTTGTGGCTGTCTGGGGCGCTTGGCCCTCCTGGGTATTGGGTGGGGCCTCTGCCGGGGGGTTTGGGGGCGCTCGGGCTCCTGGGGCCCAGGTCCAGTGCACGGCCCATGTCTGGGCGGCTGGGGCCTGGCGGGGTCGGTGGGCTGTTGCCCCTGGTTCCCGGAGTGCCTCTGCCCTATGCTTATGGGGGCTCTTTCCGGGGGCTTCCTCTGCAGTCTTCTGGGTGGATGCGTGGTTGCCCCTGCAGTGGGCTGCCTGGGTTCTGTGCTCTGTGGAGGCTGCTGGTGGCCTGGGTCTTGTGGCCCTCTCTGCCTGCTTCTGATTGCTTGGGGGGGGGGCTGTGGATTGTGGCCCTGTACGCTTATACACTCATAACTAAGCACGGTTATCATGTAGGTCCTGTGCCATGGGTGTTGCATGTTCTCACACACACACACACACATTCATTAGTCCAGTAGCATGGTCACTAAGCAGTTGATGTATTATCATGTCGTCTCAGGTCATCTATATCCACAGCTGTGTTGTATGCGATTGCCGCTTCTTGTGCTTGTTTTTGTTTGTTTGTGTGTTTGTTTTTTCTCTGCTTGTCTGCTTTCAGGTGCTCCTGGTGGCGCTAAGGCTGGATTCCCCTCATAGGCCATGGATTGTTGTCTGTTTTGTTTTTTACAGGTCTAGCAGCTGGTTGTCTGGTTTTTGTTTCTATTTTTGTTCTGTTTCCTCTTCTTTCCTCTTCTTCTTTCCTTGTCCCCCGGTCCGGTTCAGTTCAGTTCATGTCATATATTGTAAACAGAAATAAATAAATGGGCATCAAGGGGAGCTTTACATTTATAAAACTTCCCTTGGCAAAACAAATCTGTTTGGCATCAAAGGTATTCAGACTACAATTCTTCTGACATAATGCGGAACAGGACAAGGGGAAAAAAAAGTAAAGAAGACAGTTCTGCCGAAAGCCAGGGATAGACCTGTTCTAAGTTCTATACTTTTTAAAAGGGGCGTGTTTATCAACTATGGAATTAGAAGATTTACAAAAATGGTCAAGTGCTAGATCTTCATCTGGGATTTTAACAGTGTCATATAACTATTCAACAGATCAGTTAAAAAAAAAAGCCTGCTCGTGGAGATGTTTCAGGATCTGGATACCAAGCGTGGACCTAATGTTTTCATTTTTGCGATTCTGATACAGGCTATTGAGCAGTGATAACTAACACCAAGTTCAGATACTGCGCATTTTCTACCTTTGATTTGTTAAGATTGAGCCAACCTTGAAGGATCTCTTTGGTTTTGTAGGATCAGTAATTACCTGAGAAAGGTTGATATTGGTACACACCTTTTTTAAATGATCAGAGGCAGAGTTCAACTTGTTTAAATTAAAATTGCCACACAGAGATTGGGTTTAGGCCACATGCACACAGAATGACATCAACAAATATAAGAAATATTAAACATTTACACAGATTTTTGAATATATGTAGAGGAATGATACTTTGAAATGTGCTCATTGCGGAGTTATGATCAGTTGAGTAATGAAGGTTGAACTATTCTGGGAAAGAGGTTCTATTCCCAGCATCATGATGGACACTCCTGATATAGAAGGTTTCGCTAACGCATTGGAATTGTTTTACTATTTTCATATGCATGTGCAATGAAGAATTGCTTGCTGCTGATAAATGCAAAGAAGAACAGCTTACACATAGATGCTCACATATAGGCTGCTGAATGCAATGAAGACCTGCTTATCAAGTAAAGTTCAATGTCAATGTGTAATATTCAATTAGGATTTGCAAAACAGTGAAGTTAAACAATGAATGGGTCCATAGTCGGTATGAGAAGACTACAGGAATATTTACCTGGGTGTACGTTCAAACAGAGATGAGAAAATTGCGATAAATAATTGTTTGTTTGTTTGTTAGTATGTATATGAATGTTATGTGTATAAACTGTGTTGAGTTATAGTTACTCAGTAGTGTCTCAGTGAAACAACCGACGGGGGAAGCCTTGCGGTGACAACAAAAGCAGTGTTTTACTGATCAGTCAAGTTGCTCCAGTGTACTCCATACAAACTGGTTGGCTACTGAAGGGATAGAAAATGGGGAATACTTGTTTTAAAGCAAACAAGGAATTAGATGGGAAAAATACATGTTTTAACGGGACCCAGACAATATTAAATACTCAGACAGATGTGGTTTTGTAGGAAATCACAAAATTATTACATAGAATTAGTGAAATCAATTGAAGAATGCCTTTCTGAAGAGCTGTTTACCACAGATGAGCAGCTTTGCGACCAAGCACATTGTAGATCGCTTTACTGCCAAAATGATCTAATTTAATGGATTGGTTTAGACATGCATAACAGCATTTTAAGAACAAAGAGAGAAACAAAAAGGGACAACGCTTCATGGTGGAAGGTGATGTATAAATAACTGTGTATATGATGAAGGGGGTGGCAACACCCATTCCGAAATCCCGCCATTCCGACATCCCGCTATTCCGACATCCCACCATTCTGACATCCCACCATTCCGACATACCACCATTCCGACATGCAAACGTCCCACCATTCCGACATCCCACCATTGCGACATCCCGCTATTCTGACGTTCAAATGTCCCACCATTCCGACAAGGCTTTCCGTATAAGGAAATGTGTGTTACTCAACAGGTGAGTCCCTTCTTTCTGTTCATGCAATTTATATGTTTAACACATGTTTATAGACAAGCGTTATTAAAAACACAAAGTCTCAGCAACTGGAGGAGGAGAAGCAGTCCGCGGTGGTTTTCAATCACACACTCCAATGCCACTTGTTTCAACTTCCGAAAATTTAATCCAGGAAAAAAAGGCTTACAAACATGGACCAAAACGGCTCCATAACACGCACAAGAATCCAAAAGAAACAAAAGTTAACTAAAAGAAAGCAAATAAACAGTATGAAGTGGTCAAAAGTGGTTTTACGCATGCCTATGTGCGTCTGGCACATGCGTCTTCGGGCTCTCCCACGTTGGTTTGTGGATGAAAGCTATATGTTCAGCTGTAATGTCATGTAAAAACAATCTCTACATGACATTTACTCCCAGGTGTGACCAGTTAGGTCCTTAAGATATCAACAGGCTGTATAAAGCTCCAACCGTTGCGGCTGTGTGTTTGTGCCAAATGCGCAAAACCCATCCGCGCTTCCCAAAATTGGAGTGAGTACTCATAAATCACGTGAATAACATGAATAAACGTTTTTCCTGCATTTTGTTGTGTTTTATACGTTCTATGCTTTCATTTCTCTCTTCTCCTATTGGCAAGGCAAGGCAGAGTGCTCCCAACTGTGTCCTGTGCAGTAGCCGTGATATCTGTAATTGCAATTATTACTTTTGCATATGATGACAGCGTGCAAAAGATGCATGGGCTCTGTGGAGAGCTCCGCTCCAGCTGGCTGCTGTGACAGCTCACTGACACTGTATTTCTGCTTAATCAGTTTCAGTCTCGCCAGAGTTACATTAATATCTGTATTTTTATATTTGAAATTCAGGGGATTTTGATAATAGATTATTAAAGTTTGTTTGCGAGGCTGTGGCCTCTGCATGTGCAAAGCTTGTGCGCCAAACTTTAGGGCGTATTTGCGCCGGCATATCATTAGTGCAAAATGTTTTGGGTAAAAAATAGGCTATTAAAAGGAACTGTCGGAATGGCGGTATGTTAAAAAAAACAAAAAACATACCGCCATTCCGACCATAGGAGGAAAAAAGTGTCGGAATGGTGGGACGTTTGATAAAAAATTAAGTGTCGCCATTCCGACAATTGGAGACCCATGTCGGAATGGCGAGATGTCGGAATGGCAGCATGTAACCATGATGAAGGAGAGCACTTACGATGCTGGGAATGATGCCAGCAATGAACAGAGAAGAAGATTCAGTGTCTTCAATCTGCATTACGTGCCTCTAATGAGGGGGTGAATATAGAATCCTCAACGATTACAACGTCTCTGGGAACTGTGACAACAACAAGATTTAAACCATTTTGATATATATTGTAACCTATTGTCTAAGGAATAGTGCTGAAAATGAGGTAAATCTAATCCACCACTGTCCTTGGTCTTCTGTAGGGTTTTTAAACTAATACGTGGTGGTTTGTTTTTCCACAGAAATTTGGAGATGCATGAATCTAGTGACTTAAACCAAGTAGCAGATGGTTTTATGGGGATCATTGAGAACAAATAGTTAACTTTTGGTAGTATCATCATTTTAATGGATGTAACTCTCCCCATAAGTGATATAGGTAAGGACTTCCAACGAGAGATCGTCCTCTACTGTCTTTAATAATTGCACATAATTTAGCTTTGTTAGCTCTGAGAGCCTGGAGGAAATGTTTATGCCTAAATATCTAATATTTCCTGACTGTAAAGTGATCGCAGGTATATTATGGACCCTACAGTTAATGGGCAGAACTGTGGTCTTAGACCAGTTGATAGAGTAGTCAGAAAGTGCTGAGAATTTATTTATGAGTGTGATAGTGTGACTGAGAGACGTCTGTGAGTTCTGAAGGAAAAGTAATACATCATCAGCATAAAGACTTATTTTATGCTCAATATTTTGGGATTAATTACTCACAAACGGGTAAGAAAAGGTAGTATTGCCAGACCATACATGATCAAAACAGGGAGCGGAGGTGGTTCAGCTGCAAGGTGTGAATGTCTGACTATAGTTTGTAAAAAGCGGGTAAGATAAGGTGCGAATGCCCGACAATGTATGATCAAAAGAGGGAGCGGAGGTTTTCGGCTGCAAGAAGGTCTGAATGTCCACCCAAAATTCCTGAAAAATGGGTAAAAAAAGGGTGCGAATGCCAAACCATACATCATCAAAAGCAGGAGTGGATGTGTTCGGCTACAAGAAGGTTTGAATGTCCGACCATAGTTTGTAAAAAGCGGGTAAGAAAAGGTTCGAATGCCCGAACATAGACCATCAAAAGAGGGAGCGGAGGTGTTCCGCTGTAAGAAGGTGTAAATGTCCGACCATAGTTGGTAAAAAGCGGGTAAGAAAAGGTTAAAATACCCGACTGTACACAATCAATAGCGGGAGCGGAGTTGTTTGGCTACAAGAAGGTTTGAAAGTCCGACCACGGTTTGTAAAAAGCGGGTAAGAAAAGGTTCGAATGCCCGAATATATACCATCAAAAGTGGAAGTGGATGTGTTTGGCTGCAAGAAGGTGTGAACGTCCGACCAAAGTTTGTAAAAAGCAGTTAAGAAAAGTTTCGAATATCCAACCAAACATAATCAAAAGCGGGAGCAGAGCTGTTCGACTGCAAGTAGGTGTGAATGTCAGATCATAATTTGCAAAAAGCTGATGAGAAAGGGTGAGAATGCCCGGCTATACACCATCAAATGCGGGAGCGGAAGTGTTCGGCTGTGAGTAGGTGTGAATGTCCGACCATAATTGCTGAAAAATGTGTTAGAAGAGACTAGAATGCCAGACAAGACATCATCAAATGCGGGAGCGGAGTTGTTCGGCTGTGAGTAGGTGTGAATCTCCGAGCATAGTTTGTAAAAAGGGGGTAAGAATAGGTTCGAATGCCCAAACATACACTATCAAAACAGGGAGCTGAGGTGGCTCAGCTGCAAGGTGTGAATGTCTGACTATAGTTTGTAAATAAGGTGCGAATGCCCAACAATGTATAATCAATAGAGGGAGCGGAGGTTTTCGGCTACAAGAAGGTTTGAATGTCCGATCATAGTTTGTAAAAAGCGGGTAAGAAAAGGTTCAAATGCCTGACTATACACCATCAAAAGCGGGAGCAGAGGTGTTCCGCTGTAAGACGGTGTGAATGTCCGACCATATTTGGTAAAAAGCGGGTAAGAAAAGGTTAAAATACCCGACTGTACACAATCAATAGCGGGAGCGGAGGTGGTTCAGCTGCAAGAAGGTGTGAATGTCCGACTAAAGTTCAAATATATTAACAAAAGCGGGAGGAGAGGTCTTCGGCTGAGAGTGGTTGAGAATTTCCAACCATAATCTATAAAATGCAGTGAAAAAAAAGGTGTGATAGAACACTAAAAGGTGGAGCGGAAGTGTTCGGCTGCAAGAAGGTGTGAATGTCCGACTATATTTGGTGAAAAGCAGGTGAAGCAAGGTCTGAATGCCCAACCTTACATCATCAAAAGCGAGATCAGAGGTGTTTGGCTGCATGAAGGCCATAGTTTGCCAAAAGCGGGTAAGCTGCGAAGACCGACTAAATATCAACAAAAGGTCTTCGGATGCAAGTGGGTGTGAATATCCCACCATACAAGTATGGTGGAGAGAAAGCTGTGAACAGCCGACCATAGTTGGCAAAAAGCGGGTGAGAAAAGGTGCGAATGTCCAACCATACATGATCAAAACAGGGAGCGGAGGTGTTTGGCTGTGACAAGGTGTGAATGTCCACCCAAAATTAATGAAAAGCGGGCAACAAGTAGGTTTGAATGCCCAACCATACATCATCAAAAGCAGGAGTGGATGTGTTCGGCTACAAGAAGGTTTGAATGTCCGAGCATAGTTTGTAAAAAGCGGGTAAGAAGAGGTTCGAATGCCCAAACATACACCATCAAAAGAGGGAGCGGAGGTGTTCCGCTGTAAGAAGGTGTGAATGTCCGACCATAGTTGGTAAAAAGTGGGAAAGAAAAGGTTAAAATACCCGACTGTACACAATCAATAGCGGGAGCGGATGTGTTTGGCTACAAGAATGTGTGACAGTCCGACCATAGTTTGTAAAAAACGGGTAAGAAAAGGTGCGAATGCCCGACAATGTATGATCAAAAGAGGGAGCGGAGATTTTCGGCTACAAGAAGGTTTGAATGTCCGACCATAGTTTGTAAAAAGCGGGTAAGAAAAGGTTCAAATGCCTGACTATACACCATCAAAAGCGGGAGCGGAGGTTTTCGGCTACAAGAAGGTGTGAAAGTTCAACCATGGTTTGTAAAAAGCTGCTAAGAAAAGGTTCAAATGCCCGAATATATACCATCAAAAGCGGAAGCGGAGGTGTTCGGCTGCAAGGTGTGAACGTCCGACCAAAGTTTGCAAAAAGCAGTTAAGAAAAGGTTCGAATGCCCGAATATATACCATCAAAAGTGGGAGCAGAGCTGTTCGACTGCAAGTAGGTGTGAATGTCCAGCCATAATTACTCACAAACGGGTAAGAAAAGGTAGTATTGCCAGACCATACATGATCAAAACAGGGAGCTGAGGTGGTTCAGCTGCAAGGTGTGAATGTCTGACTATAGTTTGTAAAAACCGGGTAAGAAAAGGCTCGAAAGCCATACTATACACAATCAAAAGCGGGAGCGGGAGGTTTTCAGCTGCAAATCCTTCACTCAAACCAAGTGAAAACTGCTTTGTCCTTCATATTTATCAATGTCTAGATCGACTTCAACAAAGAACAACATTGTACTTTGCAGTAAAGAAAGAGCAAATCAAAAGTTTTAGGAATCCGAGAATAAGCTTATTTTCATGAGTTATGCACGATTATTGATTTTACTATAAATGAATGCCTTCACTCAAACTATGTTAAACTGCTTTGTCCTTCATGTTTATCAATGTCTAGATTGACTTCAACAAAGAACAACACTGGATTTTGCAGTAGAAGAAAGAGCAACACTGAAGGATCAGTAATCCGAGAATAAGCTTATTTTCATACGTTCTGCATGATTTGGGATTTTATGTATAAAATTAATTCCTTCACTCAAACCAAGTTAAAACTGCTTTGTCCTTCATATTTATCAATGTCTAGATCGACTTCAACAAAGAACAACATTGTATTTTGCAGTAGAAGAAAAAGCAACACTGAAGGATCAGGAATCCGAGAATAAGCTTATTTTCATACGTTCTGCATGATTTGGGATTTTATGTATAAAATGAATTCCTTTACTCAAACTATGTTAAAACTGCTTTGTCCTTCATATTTATCAATGTCTATATCGATTTCAACAAAGAACAAGGCTTTATTTTGCAGTATAGGAAAGAGCAACACTGGAGGATCAGGAATCCGAGAATAAGCTTACTTTCATGAGTCCTGCACGATTTCGGATTTTCCTATAAAATGAATTGCTTTGCTCAAACCAAGTTAAAATTGCTTTGTCCTTCATATTCATCAATGTCTAGATTTACTTCAACAAAGAACAACATTGTATTTTGCAGTAGAAGAAATAGCAACACTGAAGGATCAGGAATCCGAAAACAAGCTTATTTTCATACGTTCTGCATGATTTGGGATTTTGCTATAAAATTAATTCCTTCACTCAAACAAAGTGGAAACTGCTTTGTCCTTCATATTTATCAATGTCTATATCGATTTCAACAAAGAACAAGGCTGTATTTTGCAGTATAGGAAAGAGCAACACTGGAGGATCAGGAATCCGAGAATAAGCTTACTTTCATGAGTCCTGCACGATTTCGGATTTTCCTATAAAATGAATTGCTTTGCTCAAACCAAGTTAAAATTGCTTTGTCCTTCATAGTTATCCATGTCTAAAATGTATCAAGCATAAAGTTCCTCATATTACCCTGAATGAGAAAGAAGCATCCCTTTGGTTGAGCAATACGTTCCTTTTGCGGAGTTATGCATGATTTCGGATTTTGCTATAAAATTCATTCCTTCACACCTTTTTTTTTCACCGCATTTTATAGATTATGGTTGGAAATTTCGACCACTCTAATCCGAAGACCTCTCCTCCCGCTTTTGTTAATTTTTGTTCAAACTTTCAAGCAGCCGAACACCTCCGCTTCTGCTTTTGATGTTGTACATTCGGGCATACAAACCTTTTCTTACCCACTTTTTACAAACCATGGTCAGACTTTCACTCTTTGTTGCTGAACAACTCCGCTCCCTCTTTTGATTGTGTACAGTCGGGTATTTTCACCTTTTCTTACCTGCTTTTTACAAACTTTGGTCGGACATTCAAACCTTCTTGTAGCCGAACACATCCACTCCTGCTTTTGATGATGTATGGTTGGGCATTCGCACCTTTTCTTACCCATTTTTCAGTAATTATTGGTGGACATTCAGACCTTCTTGCAGCTGAACACCTCTGCTCCCGCTTTTGATGGTATATATTCGGGCATTCGAACCTTTTCTTACCAGCTTTTTACAAACGATGGTTGGACTTTCACACCTTCTTGTAGCCGAACAACTCCGCTCCCGCTATTGATTGTGTACAGTCGGGTATTTTAACCTTTTCTTACCCGCTTTTTACCAACTATGGTCGGACATTCACACCGTCTTACAGCGGAACATCTCCGCTCCCGCTTTTGATGGTGTATAGTCAGGCATTTGAACCTTTTCTTACCCGCTTTTTACAAACTATGGTCGGACATTCAAACCTTCTTGTAGCCGAAAACCTCTGCTCCCTCTTTTGATTATACGTTGTCG
The DNA here is from genome assembly GCF_036924035.1 of Leuresthes tenuis. Lineage (NCBI taxonomy): Eukaryota > Metazoa > Chordata > Actinopteri > Atheriniformes > Atherinopsidae > Leuresthes > Leuresthes tenuis. The sequence continues at coordinate 29,119,752 of NW_027325367.1, read as the reverse complement.
GGCATTCGCACCTTATCTTACCCACTTTTTACAAACTATAGTCAGACATTCACACCTTGGTGCTGAACCACCTCAGCTCCCTGTTTTGATCATGTATGGTCTGGCAATACTACCTTTTCTTACCCGTTTGTGAGTAATTATGGTTGGACTTTCACACCTTCTTGTAGCCGAACAACTCCGCTCCCCCTATTGATTGTGTACAGTCGGGTATTTTAGCCTTTTCTTACCCACTTTTTACCAACTATGGTCGGACATTCACACCTTCTTACAGCGGAACACCTCCGCTCCCTCTTTTGATGGTGTATGTTTGGGCATTCGAACCTTTTCTTACCCGCTTTTTACAAACTATGCTCGGACATTCAAACCTTCTTGTAGCCGAACACATCGACTCCTTCTTTTGATGATGTATGCTTGGGCATTCAAACCTACTTTTTGCCCGCTTTTCATTAATTTTGGGTGGACATTCACACCTTGTCACAGCCAAACACCTCCGCTCCCTGTTTTGATCATGTATGGTTGGACATTCGCACCTTGTCTCACCCGCTTTTTGCTATGGTCGGCTGTTCACAGCTTCCTCTCCACCATACTTGTATGGTGGGATATTCACACCCACTTGCATCCGAAGACCTTTTGTTGATATTTAGTCGGTCATTCGCAGCTTACCCGCTTTTGGCAAACTATGGCCTTCATGCAGCCAAACACCTCTGATCTCGCTTTTGATGATGTAAGGTTGGGCATTCAGACCTTGCTTCACCTGCTTTTCACCAAATATAGTCGGACATTCACACCTTCTTTGCAGCCGAACACTTCCGCTCCACCTTTTAGTGTTCTATCACACCTTTTTTTTCACCGCATTTTATAGATTATGGTTGGAAATTCTCAACCACTCTCATCCGAAGACCTCTCCTCCCGCTTTTGTTAATACATTTGAACTTTAGTCGGACATTCACACCTTCTTGCAGCTGAACCACCTCCGCTCCCTGTTTTGATCATGTATGGTCTGGCAATACTACCTTTTCTTACCCGTTTGTTAGTAATTATGGCTGGACATTCACACCTACTTGCAGCCGAACACCACCTCTCCCACTTTTGATGATGTATGGACCGGCATTCTTACCTTTTCTAACACATTTTTCAGCAATTATGGTCGGACATTCACGCTTACTCACAGCCGAACAAATCCGCTCCCGCATTTGATGGTGTATAGTCGGGCATTCTCACCCTTTCTCATCAGCTTTTTGCAAATTATGATCTGACATTCACAACTGCTTCTGATAATGTATGGTTGGGCATTCGCACCTTTTCTTACCCATTTTTCAGTAATTATGGGTGGACATTCACACCTTCTTGCAGCTGAACACCTCCTCTCCCGCTATTGATTGTGTACAGTCGGGTATTTTAACCTTTTCTTACCCGCTTTTTACCAAATATGGTCGGACATTCACACCGTCTTACAGCAGAACACCTCTGCTCCCGCTTTTGATGGTGTATAGTCAGGCATTTGAACCTTTTCTTACCTGCTTTTTACAAACTATGGTCGGACATTCAAACCTTCTTGTAGCCGAAAACCTCCGCTCCCTCTTTTGATTATACATTGTTGGGCATTCGCACCTTATTTACAAACTATAGTCAGACATTCACACCTTGCAGCTGAGCCACCTCAGCTCCCTGTTTTGATAGTGTATGTTCGGGCATTCGAACCTATTCTTACCCCCTTTTTACAAACTATGCTCGGAGATTCACACCTACTCACAGCCGAACAACTCCGCTCCCGCATTTGATGATGTCTTGTCCGGCATTCTAGTCTCTTCTAACACATTTTTCAGCAATTATGGTCGGACATTCACACCTACTCACAGCCGAACACTTCCGCTCCCGCATTTGATGGTGTATAGCCGGGCATTCTCACCCTTTCTCATCAGCTTTTTGCAAATTATGATCTGACATTCACACCTACTTGCAGTCGAACAGCTCTGCTCCCGCTTTTGATTATGTTTGGTTGGATATTCGAACCTTTTCTTAACTGCTTTTTACAAACTTTGGTCGGACGTTCACACCTTCTTGCAGCCAAACACATCCACTTCCACTTTTGATGGTATATATTCGGGCATTCGAACCTTTTCTTACCCGCTTTTTACAAACCGTGGTCGGACTTTCACACCTTCTTGTAGCCAAACAACTCCGCTCCCGCTATTGATTGTGTACAGTCGGGTATTTTAACCTTTTCTTACCCGCTTTTTACCAACTATGGTCGGACATTTACACCTTCTTACAGCGGAACACCTCCGCTCCCTCTTTTGATGGTCTATGTTCGGGCATTCGAACCTTTTCTTACCCGCTTTTTACAAACTATGGTCGGACATTCAAACCTTCTTGTAGCCGAACACATCCACTCCTGCTTTTGATGATGTATGGTTGGGCATTTTCACCTTTTATTAATTATTACTCCCCCCTGAGCAGTCACCTTATCGTGGTGGGGGAGTTTGCGTGCCCCAATGAGTCTGGGAGCTATGTTGCCCGGGGCTTTAAGCCCCTGGTAGGGTCACCCAAGGCAAACAGATCCTAGATGAGGGACCAGACAAAGAACAGCTCAAAAGACTCCTTATGATGAACAAAAAATTTGGACCTCGTGATCCCTTGCCCGGATATGGGACACCGGGGCCTCCCCTCGGAGCCAGGCCCGGGGGTGGGGCCCGGCAGCGGGCGCCTGGTGGCCGGGTCTGTGCCCATGGGGCTCGGTCGGGCATAGCCCGAAATGATTACGTGGGCTCACCACCCGTGGGAGGGGCCAAGGGGGTCGGGTGCGATGTGAGCTGGGTAGCAGCCGAAGGCAGAGGCCTTGGCGGTCTGATCCTCGGCTACTGAAGCTAGCTCTTGGGACGTGGAATGTCACCTCTCTGTTGGGGAAGGAGCCGGAGCTGGTGCGCGAGGCTGAGCGGTTCCGGCTAGATATGGTCGGACTCACCTCGACGCACGGCTTGGGCTCTGGAACCAGTCCTCTTGAGAGGGGTTGGACTCTCTTCCACTCTGGAGTTGCCCGTGGTGAGAGGCGCAGAGCAGGTGTGGGCATACTTATTGCCCCCCGGCTGTGTGCCAGTACATTGGGGTTTACCCCAGTGAACGAGAGGGTAGCCTCCCTCCGCCTTCGGGTGGGGGGACGAGTCCTGACTGTTGTTTGTGCCTATGCGCCAAACAGCAGTTCAGAGTACCCACCCTTTTTGGAGTCTCTGGGGGAGGCACTGGAGAATGCTCCTACCGGAGACTCCCTCGTTCTGCTGGGGGACTTCAATGCTCACGTGGGCAATGACAGTGAGACCTGGAGGGGTGTGATTGGGAGGAACGGCCCCCCCGATCTGAACCAGAGTGGTGTTATGTTGTTGGACTTCTGTGCTGGTCATGGACTGTCCATAACGAACACCATGTTCAGGCATAAGGGTGTCCATATGTGCACTTGGCACCAGGACACCCTTGGCCGCAGTTCGATGATCGACTTTGTGGTTGTATCATCGGACTTGCGGCCGTATGTCCTGGACACTCGGGTGAAGAGAGGGGCGGAGCTGTCAACTGATCACCACCTGGTGGTGAGTTGGCTCCGCTGGTGGGGGAGGATGCCGATCAGACCTGGCAGGCCCAAACGTATTGTGAGGGTCTGCTGGGACCGTTTGTCAGAATCCCCCGTCAGAAGGAGCTTTAACTCCCACCTCCGGCAGAGCTTCAACCATATCCCGGGGGAGGTGGGGGACATTGAGTCCGAATGGGCCATGTTCCGTGACTCCATTGCCGAGGCAGCTGATCGGAGTTGTGGCCGTAAGGTGGTCGGTGCCTGTCGTGGCGGCAACCCTCGAACCTGCTGGTGGACACCAGTGGTGAGGGAGGCCGTCAAGCTGAAGAAGGAGTCCTATCGGGCCTTTTTGGCCAGTGGGACCCTGGAAGCAGCTGATAGGTACCAACAGGCCAGACGGGCTGCGGCTTCGGCGGTTGCTGAGGCAAAAACTCGGGCCTGGGAGGAGTTCGGTGAGACCATGGAGAACGATTTGCGGACGGCCTCGAAGAGATTCTGGTCCACCATCCGGCGTCTCAGGGGGGGGAAGCGGCTCACAGTCAACACTGTTTACAGTGGGGACGGGGCTTTGCTGACCTCAACTAGGGATGTTGTGAGTCGGTGGGGGGAGTACTTCGAGGAACTCCTCAATCCTACCAACACGTGCTCGGAAGAGGCAGAGTCGGAGAGCTCGGAGACGGGGCCTCCCATTTCTGGGGCTGAGGTTGCCGAGGTGGTCAAAAAGCTCCTCGGTGGCAAGGCCCCGGGGGTGGATGAGGTCCGTCCTGAGTTTCTCAAGGCTCTGGATGTTGTAGGGCTGTCTTGGCTGACACGCCTCTGCAGCATCGCGTGGACATCGGGGACAGTGCCTCTGGACTGGCAGATTGGGGTGGTGGTCCCCCTCTTTAAAAAGGGGGACCGGAGGGTGTGTTCCAACTATAGGGGTATCACACTCCTCAGCCTCCCTGGCAAGGTCTATTCGGGGGTATTGGAAAGGAGGATCCGTCGGATAATCGAGCCTCGGATTCAGGAGATGCAGTGTGGCTTTCGTCCTGGCCGTGGAACAGTGGACCAGCTCTATACCCTCGGCAGGATCCTGGAGGGTGCATGGGAGTTCGCCCAACCAGTCTACATGTGTTTTGTGGACTTGGAGAAAGCGTTCGACCGTGTCCCTCGTGGAGTCCTGTGGGGGGTGCTCCGGGAATATGGATTGCCGGACCCCTTGATAGGGGCCGTTCGGTCTCTGTATGACCGGTGCCAGAGTTTGGTCCGCATTGCCGGCAGTAAGTCGGATACGTTTCCGGTGAGAGTTGGACTCCGTCAGGGCTGCCCTTTGTCACCGATTCTGTTCCTAACTTTTATGGACAGAATTTCTAGGCGGAGCCAGGGTGTTGAGGGTGTCCGATTTGGCGACCTCAGAATCGGGTCTCTGCTTTTTGCAGATGATGTGGTTCTGTTAGCGTCGTCAGGCCGTGACCTTCAACTCTCACTGGAGCGATTCGCAGCCGAGTGTGAAGCGGCTGGGATGAGAATCAGCACCTCCAAATCCGAGACTATGGTTCTCAGCCGGAAAAGGGTGGAATGCTCTCTCCGGGTCGGGAATGAGATCCTTCCCCAAGTGGAGGAGTTCAAGTATCTCGGGGTCTTGTTCGCGAGTGAGGGACGAATGGAGCGGGAGATTGACGGGCGGATCGGTGCGGCGTCTGCAGTGTTGCGGGCTCTGCACCGACCCGTCGTTGTGAAGAGGGAGCTGAGCCAGAAGGCAAAGCTCTCTACTTACTGGTCAATCTACGTTCCCATCCTCACCTATGGTCACGAGTTGTGGGTAGTGACCGAAAGAACAAGATCGCGAATACAAGCGGCCGAAATGGGTTTCCTCCGCAGGGTGTCTGGGCTCTCCCTTAGAGATAGGGTGAGAAGCTCAGTCATCCGGGAGGGGCTCGGAGTAGAACCGCTGCTCCTCCGCATTGAGAGGAGTCAGATGAGGTGGCTCGGGCATCTGGTTAGGATGCCCCCTGGGCGCCTCCCTGGGGAGGTGTTCCGGGCACGTCCCACTGGGAGGAGACCCCGGGGAAGACCCAGGACACGCTGGAGAGACTATGTCTCTCGGCTGGCCTGGGAACGCCTCGGGGTCCCCCCGGAAGAGCTGGAAGAAGTGGCCGGGGACAGAGACGTCTGGGTTTCTCTGCTCAAGCTGCTGCCCCCGCGACCCGACCCCCGGATAAGCGGCAGATGATGGATGGATGGATTACCCATTTTTCAGTAATTATGGGTGGACATTCACACCTTCTTGCAGCTGAACAACTCCTCTCCGCTTATGATCATGTGCGGTTTGATATTCGAAAATTTTCTTTCATGTTTTAAAGCAATTATTGATGGACATTCAAATCTTCTTGTAGCCGAACACATCCACTCCTGCTTTTGATGATGTATGGTTTGGCATTCGCACCCTTTTTTTACCCATTTTTCAGGAATTTTGGGTGGACATTCAGACCTTCTTGCAGCCGAAAACCTCCGCTCCCTCTTTTGATCATACATTGTCGGGCATTCGCACCTTATCTTAACCGCTTTTTACAAACTATAGTCAGACATTCACACCTTGCAGCTGAACCACCTCCGCTCCCTGTTTTGATCATGTATGGTCTGGCAATACTACCTTTTCTTACCCGTTTGTGAGTAATTAATCCCAAAATATTGAGCATAAAATAAGTCTTTATGCTGATGATGTATTACTTTTCCTTCAGAACTCACAGACGTCTCTCAGTCACACGATCACACTCGTAAATAAATTCTCAGCACTTTCTGACTACTCTATCAACTGGTCTAAGACCACAGTTCTGCCCATTAACTGTAGGGTCCATAATATACCTGCGATCACTTTACAGTCAGGAAATATTAGATATTTAGGCATAAACATTTCCTCCAGGCTCTCAGAGCTAACAAAGCTAAATTATGTGCAATTATTAAAGACAGTAGAGGACGATCTCTCGTTGGAAGTCCTTACCTATATCACTTATGGGGAGAGTTACATCCATTAAAATGATGATACTACCAAAAGTTAACTATTTGTTCTCAATGATCCCCATAAAACCATCTGCTACTTGGTTTAAGTCACTAGATTCATGCATCTCCAAATTTCTGTGGAAAAACAAACCACCACGTATTAGTTTAAAAACCCTACAGAAGACCAAGGACAGTGGTGGATTAGATTTACCTCATTTTCAGCACTATTCCTTAGACAATAGGTTACAATATATATCAAAATGGTTTAAACCTTGTTGTTGTCACAGTTCCCAGAGACGTTGTAATCGTTGAGGATTCTATATTCACCCCCTCATTAGAGGCACGTAATGCAGATTGATGACACTGAATCTTCTTCTCTGTTCATTGCTGGCATCATTCCCAGCATCGTAAGTGTTCGTGGCATTGTTAGCCTCTTCTTCTGGATCTTGATATCGAGAATCCTTTTGTATTTCTGGTTTGTCAGTCCTCTGTCTTCGTTCACCGGAGTCTTTGTCTTTTTGTCCTTGAGTTTGGTGATTTTTTCTTCTTTTGATGCCTTGACACAATGTGACAGGTGATACCACGTGGGAGATCCTGTAACTTGGATTGCTGTCCCTGTGCTGCGAAATGGCTGTGCTGCTCAAATGGTCTCTCCTTCATCATGGTTACATGCTGCCATTCCGACATCTCGCCATTCCGACATGGGTCTCCAATTGTCGGAATGGCGACACTTAATTTTTTATCAAACGTCCCACCATTCCGACACTTTTTTCCTCCTATGGTCGGAATGGCGGTATGTTTTTTGTTTTTTTTAACATACCGCCATTCCGACAGTTCCTTTTAATAGCCTATTTTTTACCCAAAACATTTTGCACTAATGATATGCCGGCGCAAATATACCCTAAAGTTTGGCGCACAAGCTTTGCACATGCAGAGGCCACAGCCTCGCAAACAAACTTTAATAATCTATTATCAAAATCCCCTGAATTTCAAATATAAAAATACAGATATTAATGTAACTCTGGCGAGACTGAAACTGATTAAGCAGAAATACAGTGTCAGTGAGCTGTCACAGCAGCCAGCTGGAGCGGAGCTCTCCACAGAGCCCATGCGTCTTTTGCACGCTGTCATCATATGCAAAAGTAATAATTGCAATTACAGATATCACGGCTACTGCACAGGACACAGTTGCGAGCACTCTGCCTTGCCTTGCCAATAGGAGAAGAGAGAAATGACAGCATAGAACGTATAAAACACAACAAAATTCAGTAAAAACGTTTATTCATGTTATTCACGTGATTTATGAGTACTCACTCCAATTTTGGGAAGCGCGGATGGGCTTTGCGCATTTGGCACAAACACACAGCCGCAACGGTTGTAGCTTTATACAGCCTGTTGATATCTTAAGGACCTAACTGGTCACACCTGGGAGTAAATTTCATGTAGAGATTGTTTTTACATGACATTACAGCTGAACATATAGCTTTCATCCACAAACCAACGTGGGAGAGCCCGAAGACGCATGTGCCAGACGCACATAGGCATGCGTAAAACCAATTTTGACCACTTCATACTGTTTATTTGCTTTCTTTTAGTTAACTTTCGTTTCTTTTGGATTCTTGTGCGTGTTATGGAGCCGTTTTGGTCCATGTTTGTAAGCCTTTTTTTCCTGGATTAAATTTTCTGAAGTTGAAACAAGTGGCATTGGACTGTGTGATTGAAAACCACCGCGGACTGCTTCTCCTCCTCCAGTTGCCGAGACTTTGTGTTTTTAATAACGCTTGTAAACATGTGTTAAACATATAAATTGCATGAACAGAAAGAAGGGACTCACCTGTTGAGTAACACACATTTCCTTATACGGAAAGCCTTGTCGGAATGGTGGGACATTTGAACGTCAGAATAGCGGGATGTCGCAATGGTGGGATGTCGGAATGGTGGGACGTTTGCATGTCGGAATGGTGGTATGTCGGAATGGTGGGATGTCGGAATAGCGGGATGTCGGAATGGCGGGATTTCGGAATGGGTGTTGCCACCCCCTTCATCATATACACAGTTATTTATACATCCCCTTCCACCATGAAGCGTTGTCCCTTTTTGTTTCTCTCTTTGTTCTTAAAATGCTGTTATGCATGTCTAAACCAATCCATTAAATTAGATCATTTTGGCAGTAAAGCGATCTACAATGTGCTTGGTCGCAAAGCTGCTCATCTGTGGTAAACAGCTCTTCAGAAAGGCATTCTTCAATTGATTTCACTAATTCTATGTAATAATTTTGTGATTTCCTACAAAACTACACTTCTTCTCCCATCTGTCTGAGTATTTAATATTGTCTGGGTCCCGTTAAAACATGTATTTTTCCCATCTAATTCCTTGTTTGCTTTAAAACAAGTATTCCCCATTTTCTATCCCTTCAGTAGCCAACCAGTTTGTATGGAGTACACTGGAGCAACTTGACTGATCAGTAAAACACTGCTTTTGTTGTCACCGCAAGGCTTCCCCCGTCGGTTGTTTCACTGAGACTACTGAGTAACTATAACTCAACACAGTTTATACACATAACATTCATATACATACTAACAAACAAACAAACAATTATTTATCGCAATTTTCTCATCTCTGTTTGAACGTACACCCAGGTAAATATTCCTGTAGTCTTCTCATACCGACTATGGACCCATTCATTGTTTAACTTCACTGTTTTGCAAATCCTAATTGAATATTACACATTGACATTGAACTTTACTTGATAAGCAGGTCTTCATTGCATTCAGCAGCCTATATGTGAGCATCTATGTGTAAGCTGTTCTTCTTTGCATTTATCAGCAGCAAGCAATTCTTCATTGCACATGCATATGAAAATAGTAAAACAATTCCAATGCATTAGCGAAACCTTCTATATCAGGAGTGTCCATCATGATGCTGGGAATAGAACCTCTTTCCCAGAATAGTTCAACCTTCATTACTCAACTGATCATAACTCCGCAATGAGCACATTTCAAAGTATCATTCCTCTACATATATTCAAAAATCTATGTGTAAATGTTTAATATTTCTTATATTTGTTGATGTCATTCTGTGTGCATGTGGCCTAAACCCAATCTCTGTGTGGCAATTTTAATTTAAACAAGTTGAACTCTGCCTCTGATCATTTAAAAAAGGTGTGTACCAATATCAACCTTTCTCAGGTAATTACTGATCCTACAAAACCAAAGAGATCCTTCAAGGTTGTCCCTGATTGGCTCAATCTTAACATATCAAAGGTAGAAAATCCGCAGTATCTGAACTTGGTGTTAGTTATCACTGCTCAATAGCCTGTATCAGAATTGCAAAAATGAAAACATTAGGTCCACGCTTGGTATCCAGATCCTGAAACATCTCCATGAGCAGGCTTTTTTTTAACTGATCTGTTGAATAGTTATATGACACTGTTAAAATCCCAGATGAAGATCTAGCACTTGACCATTTTTGTAAATCTTCTAATTCCATAGTTGATAAACACGCCCCTTTTAAAAAGTATAGAACTTAGAACAGGTCTATCCCTGGCTTTCGGCAGAACTGTCTTCTTTACTTTTTTTTCCCCTCTTCCTGTTCAGCATTATGTCAGAAGAATTGTAGTCTGAATACCTTTGATGCCAAACAGATTTGTTTTGCCAAGGGAAGTTTTATAAATGTAAAGCTCCCCTTAATGCCCATTTATTTATTTCTGTTTACAATATATGACATGAACTGAACTGAACCGGACCGGGGGACAAGGAAAGAAGAAGAGGAAAGAAGAGGAAACAGAACAAAAATAGAAACAAAAACCAGACAACCAGCTGCTACACCTGTAAAAAACAAAACAGACAACAATCCATGGCCTATGAGGGGAATCCAGCCTTAGCGCCACCAGGAGCACCTGAAAGCAGACAAGCAGAGAAAAAACAAACACACAAACAAACAAAAACAAGCACAAGAAGCGGCAATCGCATACAACACAGCTGTGGATATAGATGACCTGAGACGACATGATAATACATCAACTGCTTAGTGACCATGCTACTGGACTAATGAATGTGTGTGTGTGTGTGTGAGAACATGCAACACCCATGGCACAGGACCTACATGATAACCGTGCTTAGTTATGAGTGTATAAGCGTACAGGGCCACAATCCACAGCCCCCCCCCCCCCCAAGCAATCAGAAGCAGGCAGAGAGGGCCACAAGACCCAGGCCACCAGCAGCCCCCACAGAGCACAGAACCCAGGCAGCCCACTGCAGGGGCAACCACGCATCCACCCAGAAGACTGCAGAGGAAGCCCCCGGAAAGAGCCCCCATAAGCATAGGGCAGAGGCACTCCGGGAACCAGGGGTAACAGCCCACCGACCCCGCCAGGCCCCAGCCGCCCAGACATGGGCCGTGCACTGGACCTGGGCCCCAGGAGCCCGAGCGCCCCCAAACCCCCCGGCAGAGGCCCCACCCAATACCCAGGAGGGCCAAGCGCCCCAGACAGCCACAAAGTGGGTCAGCGCCTGCCCCAGCGCCCCTGGCCAAGTGCCCTGGGAGTCAAGACGTGCCCACAGGTGGGTGAAGTCGCGAGCAGTGGGGAGAGGCAACGCTGATGCCCCATCGGGAGAAACACAGGCAGGCCAGGCGACAGCAAGTCCCAGATCCAGGCCCAATCATTACCACACACACTTTCACGTCCCATACATCCACACATCCACACATCCTACCTCCCTCGACTCTGCTGGGGTGTAGTGCAGCGGGCACACCAGGAGGCCAGCAACCCCCCAGCCACCACAGACCCCGAACCAGCAGAACAATTAATTAATCCTCCTGGCCCCTCCTGCCCCGAGCAGACACCAGGAAGCAGGGGTGTGCGAAGAAGACCCCTCCCCTCACCCTTCTGGCTCTTCAATATTTTCTAATAGTGAGCAATTAAAATTGAGGGGCAGCCAAACTTGTAGAACTGGGAGCGCGGCACTCTGGGCAGCCTACATACCCAAAGAGCCCCGCCCACCAGATGCCACTCAGTGTAACCACCCCCCAAGACCTAATGTGTGTGTGTGAGTGTGTTTGATAAGTAGTAATGTCTAAGGTGTAATTAAAACAGGGGCAGGGAACTGCAGAGTGCAACCAAAGGGGACCACCTACGTGGCCCCATCCACTACACCCCACCGAACACACACGCCCCCAAAACCCTTCATGTGTGAGTGTGTGCTGTGTACAGGAGCCAGAAGGGAGAGGGGTATGGGGATATATACCGGGGGAGCTAATCTCCCCCAGAGAGGGCAGCCAGGGACTGGCTGCAATAGGCATCCCCGCTACCTGGGAGCCAACAATGGGCAGGAGGGCCTGATGTCCACCAGGCTCGGGGCCTGCAGCGACCATATTCCAGGAGCTACTGTACCCCCAGAAGGTACCCATCCCGCCCCACCCCACTCAACCCAACCCCACCCAGGAGGACCTCTACAAAAAACAAACAAACAACATCAAAAAACAAACAAACAAACCACCCGGTCACACCAGTCGCAGCAGCCCGGGCCTGAGACCCACCATCACCCAGCAACCCACCACCACCACTATGTGATAAAACTAATCAGAGGGGACCAGAGAGAATGAAATTCAGCCAATTGATGTTTTGAGGAGGCAGACATTGTTTCCATGCTAATATAATCTAAAAGAAAATTTCTAAACTGGTTAATACACAGATTGTTCTTCGCTTTCCAGTTCATGAGAATAGTTTTCTTTGCGATACATAACACTGTGACAACCATGTGTGCTGAGTTAATTTCCATGTTGATGTTGTCTAAGTCACCCAGTATGCACAGTGTGGGGCATGCAGGGATGCTACACTTTAGCCATGTTGATAGGTCCTCACAGACTTCAAGCCAGAACTTCTGGACAGGCGCAGAAAACCACAAAGCGTGTGCATAATCATCAGGTGTGTTATCTGTGCAATGTGAGCAGATGTTTGAGTGTGTTAGACCCATCCTGAACATCCTTTGTCCTGTATAGTGTGTTCTATGAAGGATTTTGTATTGTATGAGCTGTAAATTAGGATTTCGAGTCTTTATGAAGGTGTTCAAATATATTTGTGGTTAGAAGCTATGACCAGAACTGATGGATAAATCTGCCTCCCATTTTGAGGATGGAAGAGACATTGTGTCATCTATCTTAGACAATAATTTATATATTTTTGATAGTAGTTTTGGGGTACAGATGCTTAGAAATTCTGCTACCCTAGTCGGGGGTTGTAAGTCTGGTTGGTGGAGGATATATCCATCCATCCACCCATCATCTGCCGCTTATCCGGGGGTCGGGTCGCGGGGGCAGCAGCTTGAGCAGAGAAACTCAGACGTCTCTGTCCCCGGCCACTTCCTCCAGCTCTTCCGGGGGGACCCCGAGGCGTTCCCAGGCCAGCCGAGAGACATAGTCTCTCCAACGTGTCCTGGGTCTCCCCCGGGGTCTCCTCCCAGTGGGACGTGCCCGGAACACCTCCCCAGGGAGGCGCCCAGGGGGCATCCTAACCAGATGCCCGAGCCACCTCATCTGACTCCTCTCAATGCGGAGGAGCAGCGGTTCTACTCCGAGCCCCTCCCGGATGACTGAGCTTCTCACCCTATCTCTAAGGGAGAGCCCAGACACCCTGCGGAGGAAACCCATTTCGGCCGCTTGTATTCGCGATCTTGTTCTTTCGGTCACTACCCACAACTCTTGACAGTAGGTGAGGATGGGAACGTAGATTGACCAGTAAGTAGAGAGCTTCGCCTTCTGGCTCAGCTCCCTCTTCACAACGACGGGTCGGTGCAGAGCCTGCAACACTGCAGGCGCCGCACCAATCCGCCCGTCAATCTCCCGCTCCATTCGTCCGTCACTCGTGAACAAGACCCCGAGATACTTGAACTCCTCCTCTTGGGGAAGGATCTCATTCCCGACCCGGAGAGAGCATTCCACCCTTTTCCGGCTGAGAACCATAGTCTCGGATTTGGAGGTGCTGATTCTCATCCCAGCCGCTTCACACTCGGCTGCGAATCACTCCAGTGAGAGCTGAAGGTCACGGCCTGACGACGCTAACAGAACCACATCATCTGCAAAAAGCAGAGACCCGATTCTGAGGTCGCCAAATGGGACACCCTCAACGCCCTGGCTCCGCCTAGAAATTCTGTCCATAAAAGTTAGGAACAGAATCGGTGACAAAGGGCAGCCCTGACGGAGTCCAACTCTCACTGGAAACGTATCCGACTTACTGCCGGCAATGCGGACCAAACTCTGGCAACGGTCATACAGAGACCGAACGGCCCCTATCAAGGGGTCCGGCACTCCATATTCCCGGAGCACCCCCCACAGGACTCCACGAGGGACACGGTCGAACGCTTTCTCCAAGTCCACAAAACACATGTAGACTGGTTGGGCGAACTCCCATGCACCCTCCAGGATCCTGCCGAGGGTATAGAGCTGGTCCACTGTTCCACGGCCAGGACGAAAGCCACACTGCATCTCCTGAATCCGAGGCTCGATTATCCGACGGATCCTCCTCTCCAATACCCCCGAATAGACCTTACCAGGGAGGCTGAGGAGTGTGATACCCCTATAGTTGGAACACACCCTCCGGTCCCCCTTTTTAAAGAGGGGGACCACCACCCCAATCTGCCAGTCCAGAGGCACTGTCCCCGATGTCCACGCGATACTGCAGAGGCGTGTCAGCCAAGACAGCCCTACAACATCCAGAGCCTTGAGAAACTCAGGACGGACCTCATCCACCCCCGGGGCCTTGCCACCGAGGAGCTTTTTAACCACCTCGGCAACATCAGCCCCAGAAATGGGAGGCCCCGTCTCCGAGCTCTCCGACTCTGCCTCTTCCGAGCACGTGTTGGTAGGATTGAGGAGTTCCTCGAAGTACTCCCCCCACCGACTCACAACATCCCTAGTTGAGGTCAGCAAAGCCCGTCCCCACTGTAAACAGTGTTGACTGTGAGCCGCTCCCCCCCCCCCGAGACGCCGGATGGTGGACCAGAATCTTTTCGAGGCCGTCCGGAAATCGTTCTCCATGGTCTCACCGAACTCCTCCCAGGCCCGAGTTTTTGCCTCAGCAACCGCCGAAGCCGTGGCCCGTCTGGCCCGTCGGTACCTATCAGCTTCTTCCAGGGTCCCACTGGCCAAAAAGGCCCGATAGGACTCCTTCTTCAGCTTGACGGCTTCCCTCACCACTGGTGTCCACCAGCAGGTTCGAGGGTTGCCGCCACGACAGGCACCGACCACCTTACGGCCACAACTCCGACCAGCTGCCTCGGCAATGGAGTCACGGAACATGGCCCATTCGGACTCAATGTCCCCCACCTCAAATATGGTTGAAGCTCTGCCGGAGGTGGGAGTTAAAGCTCCTTCTGACGGGGGATTCTGACAAACGCTCCCAGCAGACCCTCACAATACGTTTGGGCCTGCCAGGTCTGATCGGCATCCTCCCCCACCAGCGGAGCCAACTCACCACCAGGTGGTGATCAGTTGACAGCTCCGCCCCTCTCTTCACCCGAGTGTCCAGGACATACGGCCGCAAGTCCGATGATACAACCACAAAGTCGATCATCGAACTGCGGCCAAGGGTGTCCTGGTGCCAAGTGCACATATGGACACCCTTATGCCTGAACATGGTGTTCGTTATGGACAGTCTATGACTGGCACAGAAGTCCAACAACATAACACCACTCTGATTCAGATCGGGGGGGCCGTTCCTTCCAATCACACCCCTCCAGGTCTCACTGTCATTGCCCACGTGAGCATTGAAGTCCCCCAGCAGAACGAGGGAGTCTCCGGTAGGAGCATTCTCCAGTGCCTCCCCCAGAGACTCCAAAAAGGGTGGGTACTCTGAACTGCTGTTTGGCGCATAGGCACAAACAACAGTCAGGACTCGTCCCCCCACCCGAAGGCGGAGGGAGGCTACCCTCTCGTTCACTGGGGTAAACCCCAATGTACTGGCACACAGCCGGGGGGCAATAAGTATGCCCACACCTGCTCTGCGCCTCTCACCACGGGCAACTCCAGAGTGGAAGAGAGTCCAACCCCTCTCAAGAGTACTGGTTCCAGATCCCAAGCCGTGCGTCGAGGTGAGTCCGACTATATCTAACGGTCTGATGAAGTTTCAACAATAAACAACAAACTTTGTATTATGAGAAAGAACCAGACTCATTCTTCAGGAATCCAAAAATAAGCTCTATTTTACGAGTTATGCACGAATTCGGATTCTCCTATAAAACGAATTCCTTAACTCAAACCAAGTTAAGAC
The DNA here is from genome assembly GCF_036924035.1 of Leuresthes tenuis. Lineage (NCBI taxonomy): Eukaryota > Metazoa > Chordata > Actinopteri > Atheriniformes > Atherinopsidae > Leuresthes > Leuresthes tenuis. Next base: position 29,103,943 of record NW_027325367.1, on the reverse strand, counting down.
TGCTTTGTCCTTCATATTTATTCATGTCTAATCAAGTTTCAATGATAAACAACGTTGTACTTTGTAGAATGAGAAAGAACTTCTTCAGCAATAAGCATCTCTCGACAAATGACGAAATACAGATTTTGCTATAAAATTAATTGCTATCAGCCTGACTTAAAACTGTTTGTCTTCCTTATTTATCCACTTCAAATCAAGTTTCAACAATTAAAAAAATGTTGTAGTTTGAGAAAGAACAACTTAATCTTGAGCAATCAGTATAAAAAGAGGGTAAGCAAAGGTGCGAATGTCAAACCATACATGATCAAAACAGGGAGCGGAGGTGTTTGGCTGAGACAAGGTGTGAATGTCCACCCATAATTAATGAAAAGCGGGCAACAAGTAGGTTAGAATGCCCAACCATACATCATCAAAAGCAGGAGTGGATATGTTCGGCTACAAGAAGGTTTGAACGTCTGACCATAGTTTGTAAAAAGCGGGTAAGACAAGGTTCGAATGCCCGAACATACACCATCAAAGGAGGGAGCGGAGGTGTTCCGCTGTAAGAAGGTGTGAATGTCCGACCATAGTTGGTAAAAAACGGGTAAGAAAAGGTTAAAATACCCGACTGTACACAATCAGTAGCGGGTGCGGAGTTGTTCGGCTACTAAAAGGTGTGAAAGTCCGACCATGGTTTGTAATAAGCGGGTAAGAAAAGGTGCGAATGCCCGAAAATGTATGATCAAAAGAGGGAGCGGAGGTGTTTGGCTGCAAGAAGGTGTGAATGTAAACCCATAATTACTGAAAAATGGGTAAGAAAAGGTGCGAATGCCCAACTATACATAATCAAAAGCAGGAGTGGATGTGTTCGGCTCCAAGAAGGGTTGAATGTCTGACCATAGTTTGTAAAAAGCAGGTAAGAAAAGGTTTGACTGCCCGAACATACACCATCAAAAGAGGGAGCGGAGGTGTTCCGCTGTAAGAAGGTGTGAATGTCCGACCATAGTTGGTAAAAAGCGGGTAAGAAAAGGTTAAAATACCCGACTCTACACAATCAATAGCGGGAGCGGAGTTGTTTGGCTACTAAAAGATGTGAAAGTCCGACTATGGTTTGTAAAAAGCGGGTAAGAAAAGGTGCTAATGCCCGACAATGTATGATCAAAAGAGGGAGCGGAGGTGTTCGGCTGCAAGAAGGTCTGAATGTCCAACCATAATTTGTAAAAACCGGGAAGGAAAGGCTCGAAAGCCCGACTATACACCATCAAAAGCGGGAGCAGAGTGGTTCAGCTGCAAGAAGGTCTGAATGTCCATCAATAATTGCTTTAAAACATGAAAGAAAATTTTCGAATATCGTCCGCACATGATCATAAGAAGGAGAGGAGGTGTTCAGCTGCAAGAAGGTGTGAATGTCCACCCATAATTCCTGAAAAATGGGTAAAAAAAGGTGCGAATGCCCAACCATACATTATCAAAAGCAGGTGTGAATGTCAGATCATAATTTGCAAAAAGCTGATGAGATAGGGTGAGAATGCCCGACTATACACCATCAAATGCGGGAGCGGAGGTGTTCGGCTCTGAGGAGGTGTGAATGTCCGACCATAATTGCTGAAAAATGTGTTAGAAAAGGAAAGAATGCCGGACCATACATCATCAAAAGCGAGAGAGGTGGTGTTCGGCTGCAAAAAGGTGTAAATGTTCGACTAAAGTTTGTAAAAAGCGGGTAAGACATGGTGCAAATGCCTGACAAGGTATGATCAAAAGCAGGAGCGGAGGTGTTCAGCTGCAAGAAGGTCTAAATGTCCATCAATAATTGCTAGAAAACATGAAATAAAATTTTCGAAAATCAAACCGCACATGATCATAAGTGGGAGAGGAGGTGTTCAGCTGCAAGAAGGTGTGAATGTCCACCCATTATTCCTGACAAATGGGTAAAAAAAAGGTGCGAATGCCCAACCATACATCATCAAAAGCAGGAGTGGATGTGTTCGGCTACAAGAAGGTGTGAACGTCCAACCAAAGTTTGTAAAAAGCGGGTAAGAAAAGGTTTGAATATCCAACCAAACATAATCAAAAGCGGGAGCATAGCTTTTCGACTGCAAGTAGGTGTGAATGTCAGATCATAATTTGTAAAAAGCTGATGAGAAAGGGTGAGAATGTCCGACTGCACACCATCAAATGCGGGAGCGGAGTTGTTCGGCTGTGAGTAGGTGTGAATCTCCGACCGTAATTTCTGAAAAATGTGTTAGAAAAGGTAAGAATGCCGGTCCATACATCATCAAAAGCGAGAGAGGTGGTGTTCGGCTGCAAGTAGGTGTGAATGTCCAGCCATAATTACTCACAAACGGGTAAGAAAAGGTAGTATTGCCAGACCATACATGATCAAAACAGGGAGCGGAGGTGGTTCAGCTGCAAGAAGGTGTGAATGTCCGACTAAAGTTCAAATATATTAACAAAAGCGGGAGGAGAGGTCTTCGGATGAGAGTGGTTGAGAATTTCCAACCATAATCTATAAAATTCGGTGATAAAAAGGTGTGATAGAACACTAAAAGGTGGAGCGGAAGTGTTCGGCTGCAAGAAGGTGTGAATGTCCGACTATATTTGGTGAAAAGCAGGTGAAGCAAGGTCTGAATGCCCAACCTTACATTATCAAAAGCGAGATCAGAGGTGTTTGGCTGCAAAAAGGCCATAGTTTGCCAAAAGCGGGTAAGCTGCGAATGACCAACTAAATATCAACAAAAGTGGGGGGCGGAGGTCTTCGGATGCAACTGGGTGTGAACATCCCACCATACAAGTATGGTGGAGAGGAAGCTGTGAACAGCCGACCATAGTTGGCAAAAAGCGGGTGAGAAAAGGTGCGAATGTCCAACCATACATGATCAAAACAGGGAGCGGAGGTGTTTGGCTGTGACAAGGTGTGAATGTCCACCCAAAATTAATGAAAAGCGGGCAACAAGTAGGTTTGAATGCCCAACCATACATCAACAAAAGCAGGAGTGCATGTGTTCGGCTACAAGAAGGTTTGAATGTCCGAGCATAGTTTGTAAAAAGCGGGTAAGAAAAGGTTCGAATGCCCAAACATACACCATCAAAAGAGGGAGCGGAGGTGTTCCGCTGTAAGAAGGTGTGAATGTCCGACCATAGTTGGTAAAAAACGGGTAAGAAAAGGTTAAAATACCCGACTGTACACAATCAATAGCGGGAGCGGATGTGTTTGGCTACAAGAATGTGTGACAGTCCGACCATAGTTTGTAAAAAACGGGTAAGAAAAGGTGCGAATGCCCGACAATGTATGATCAAAAGAGGGAGCGGAGATTTTCGGCTACAAGAAGGTTTGAATGTCCGACCATAGTTTGTAAAAAGCGGGTAAGAAAAGGTTCAAATGCCTGACTATACACCATCAAAAGCGGGAGCGGAGGTGTTCGGCTAAAAGAAGGTGTGAAAGTTCAACCATGGTTTGTAAAAAGCTGCTAAGAAAAGGTTCGAATGCCCGAATATATACCATCAAAAGCGGAAGCGGAGGTGTTCGGCTGCAAGAAGGTGTGAACGTCCGACCAAAGTTGGTAAAAAGCAGTTAAGAAAAGGTTCGAATATCCAACCAAACATAATCAAAAGCGGGAGCAGAGCTGTTCGACTGCAAGTAGGTGTGAATGTCCAGCCATAATTACTCACAAACGGGTAAGAAAAGGTAGTATTGCCAGACCATACATGATCAAAACAGGGAGCTGAGGTGGTTCAGCACCAAGGTGTGAATGTCTGACTATAGTTTGTAAAAAGCGGGTAAGATAAGGTGCGAATGCCCGACAATGTATAATCAAAAGAGGGAGCAGAGGTTTTCAGCTACAAGAAGGTTTGAATGTCCAACCATAGTTTGTAAAAAGCGGGTAAGTAAAGGTTCAAATTCCTGACTATACACCATCAAAAGCGGGAGCGGAGATGTTCCGCTGTAAGACGGTGTGAATGTCCGACCATAGTTGGTAAAAAGCGGGTAAGAAAAGGTTAAAATACCCGACTGTACACAATCAATAGCGGGAGCGGAGTTGTTCGGCTACAAGAAGGTGTGAAAGTCCAACCATCGTTTGTAAAAAGCTGGTAAGAAAAGGTTCGAATGCCCGAATATATACCATCAAAAGCGGATGCGGAGGTGTTCGGCTACAAGAAGGTGTGAAAGTCCAACCATCGTTTGTAAAAAGCTGGTAAGAAAAGGTTCGAATGCCCGAATATATACCATCAAAAGCGGATGCGGAGGTGTTCGGCTGCAAGAAGGTGTGAACGTCCAACCAAAGTTGGCAAAAAGCAGTAAAGAAAAGGTTCGAATATCCAAACATAATTAAAAGCGAGAGAGATTGTGTTCAGCTGCAAGTAGGTGTGAATATCCAGCCATAATTACTCACAAACGGGTAAGAAAATGTAGTATTGCCAGACCATACATGATCAAAACAGGGAGCGGAGGTGGTTTAGCTGCAAAAAGGGGTGAATGTCCAACTAAAGTTCAAATATATTAACAAAAGCGGGAGGAGAGGTGTTCGGATTAGAGTGGTTGAAATTTCCAACCATAATCTATAAAATTCGGTGGAAAAAAAAGGTGTGAAGGAATGAATTTTATAGCAAAATCCGAAATCATGCATAACTCCGCAAAAGGAACGTATTGCTCAACCAAAGGGATGCTTCTTTCTCATTCAGGGTAATATGAGGAACTTTATGCTTGATACATTTTAGACATGGATAACTATGAAGGACAAAGCAATTTTAACTTGGTTTGAGCAAAGCAATTCATTTTATAGGAAAATCCGAAATCGTGCAGGACTCATGAAAGTAAGCTTATTCTCGGATTCCTGATCCTCCAGTGTTGCTCTTTCCTATACTGCAAAATAAAGCCTTGTTCTTTGTTGAAATCGATATAGACATTGATAAATATGAAGGACAAAGCAGTTTCCACTTTGTTTGAGTGAAGGAATTAATTTTATAGCAAAATCCCAAATCAAGCAGAACGTATGAAAATAAGCTTGTTTTCGGATTCCTGATCCTTCAGTGTTGCTATTTCTTCTACTGCAAAATACAATGTTGTTCTTTGTTGAAGTCAATCTAGACATTGATAAATATGAAGGACAAAGCAGTTTTAACATAGTTTGAGTAAAGGAATTCATTTTATACATAAAATCCCAAATCAAGCAGAACGTATGAAAATAAGCTTGTTTTCGGATTCCTGATCCTTCAGTGTTGCTATTTCTTCTACTCCAAAATACAATGTTGTTCTTTGTTGAAGTCAATCTAGACATTGATAAATATGAAGGACAAAGCAGTTTTAACATAGTTTGAGTAAAGGAATTCATTTTATACATAAAATCCCAAATCATGCAGAACGTATGAAAATAAGCTTATTCTCGGATTACTGATCCTTCAGTGTTGCTCTTTCTTCTACTGCATTTGCAGCTGAAAACCTCCCGCTCCCGCTTTTGATTGTGTATAGTCGGGCTTTAAAGCCTTTTCTTACCCGGTTTTTAGAAATTATGGTTGGACATTCAGACCTTGCAGCCGAAGACATCCACTCCCTATTTTGATCATACATTGTCGGGCATTCGCACCTTGTCTTACCCGCTTTTTACAAACTATAGTCAGACATTCACACCTTGCAGCTGAACCACCTGACCTCAGCTCCCTGTTTTGATCATGTATGGTCTGGCAATGCTACCTTTTCTTACCCGTTTGTGAGTAATTATGGCTGGACATTCACACCTACTTGCAGTCGAACAGCTCTGCTCCCGCTTTTGATGGTATATATTCGGGCATTCGAACCTTTTCTTAACTGCTTTTTATTAAACTTTGGTCGGACGTTCACACCTTCTTGCAGCCGAACACCTCCGCTTCCGCTTTTGATGGTATATATTCGGGCATTCGAACCTTTTCTTAGCAGCTTTTTACAAACCATGTTTGAACTTTCACACCTTCTTGTAGCCGAACACCTCCGCTCCCGCTTTTGATGGTGTATAGTCAGGCATTTGAAGCTTTTCTTACCCGCTTTTTACAAACTATGGTCGGACATTCAAACCTTCTTGTAGCCGAAAACCTCCGCTCCCTCTGATCATACATTGTCGGGCATTCGCACCTTTTCTTACCCGTTTTTTACAAACTATGGTCGGACTGTCACACATTCTTGTAGCCAAACACATCCGCTCCCGCTATTGATTGTGTATAGTCGGGTATTTTAACCTTTTCTTAACCATTTTTTACCAACTATGGTCGGACATTCACACCTTCTTACAGCGGAACACCTCCGCTCCCTCTTTTGATGGTGTATGTTTGGGCATTCGAACCTTTTCTTACCCGCTTTTTACAAACTATGATCTGACATTCAAACCTTCTTGTAGCCGAACACATCCACTCCTGCTTTTGATGATGTATGGTTGGGCATTCAAACCTACTTGTTGCCCGCTTTTCATTAATTTTGGGTGGACATTCACACCTTGTCACAGCCAAACACCTCCGCTCCCTGTTTTGATCATGTATGGTTGGACATTCGCACCTTTTCTCACCCGCTTTTTGCCAACTATTGTCGGCTGTTCACAGCTTCCTCTCCACCATACTTGTATGGTGGGATATTCACACCCACTTGCATCCGAAGACCTTTTGTTGATATTTAGTCGGTCATTCGCAGCTTACCCGCTTTTGGCAAACTATGGCCTTCATGCAGCCAAACACCTCTGATCTCGCTTTTGATGATGTAAGGTTGGGCATTCAGACCTTGCTTCACCTGCTTTTCACCAAATATAGTCGGACATTCACACCTTCTTGCAGCCGAACACTTCCGCTCCACCTTTTAGTGTTCTATCACACCTTTTTTTTCACCGCATTTTATAGATTATGGTTGGAAATTCTCAACCACTCTCATCCGAAGACCTCTCCTCCCGCTTTTGTTAATATATTTTAACTTTAGTCGGACATTCACACCTTCTTGCAGCTGAACCACCTCCGCTCCCTGTTTTGATCATGTATGGTCTGGCAATACTACCTTTTCTTACCCGTTTGTTAGTAATTATGGCTGGACATTCACACCTACTTGCAGCCGAACACCACCTCTCCCGTGTTTGATGATGTATTGACCGGCATTCTTACCTTTTCTAACACATTTTTCAGCAATTATGGTTGGAGATTCACACTTACTCACAGCCGAACAACTCCGCTCCCGCATTTGATGGTGTATAGTCGGGCATTCTCACCCTTTCTCATCAGCTTTTTGCAAATTATGATCTGACATTCACACCTGCTTTTGATAATGTATGGTTGGGCATTCGCACCTTTTCTTACCCATTTTTCAGTAATTATGGGTGGACATTCACACCTTCTTGCAGCTGAACACCTCCTCACCCGCTATTGATTGTGTACAGTCGGGTATTTTAACCTTTTCTTACCCGCTTTTTACCAAATATGGTCGGACATTCACACCGTCTTACAGCGGAACACCTCTGCTCCCGCTTTTGATGGTGTATAGTCAGGCATTTGAACCTTTTCTTACCCGCTTTTTACAAACTATGGTCGGACATTCAAACCTTCTTGTAGCCGAAAACCTCCACTCCCTCTATTGATTATACATTGTTGGGCATTCGCACCTTATTTACAAACTATAGTCAGACATTCACACCTTGCAGCTGAGCCACCTCAGCTCCCTGTTTTGATAGTGTATGTTCGGGCATTCGAACCTATTCTTACCCCCTTTTTACAAACTATGCTCGGAGATTCACACCTACTCACAGCCGAACAACTCCGCTCCCGCATTTGATGATGTCTTGTAGGGCATTCTAGTCTCTTCTAACACATTTTTCAGCAATTATGGTCGGACATTCACACCTACTCACAGCCGAACACTTCCGCTCCCGCATTTGATGGTGTATAGCCGGGCATTCTCACCCTTTCTCATCAGCTTTTTGCAAATTATGATCTGACATTCACACCTACTTGCAGTCGAACAGCTCTGCTCCCGCTTTTGATTATGTTTGGTTGGATATTCGAACCTTTTCTTAACTGCTTTTTACAAACTTTGGTCGGACGTTCACACCTTCTTGCAGCCGAACACATCCACTTCCACTTTTGATGGTATATATTCGGGCATTCGAACCTTTTTTTACCCGCTTTTTACAAACCGTGGTCGGACTTTCACACCTTCTTGTAGCCAAACAACTCCGCTCCCGCTATTGATTGTGTACAGTCGGGTATTTTAACCTTTTCTTACCCGCTTTTTACCAACTATGGTCGGACATTTACACCTTCTTACAGCGGAACAACTCCGCTCCCGCATTTGATGGTGTATAGTCGGGCATTCTCACCCTTTCTCATCAGCTTTTTGCAAATTATGATCTGACATTCACACCTGCTTTTGATAATGTATGGTTGGGCATTCGCACCTTTTCTTACCCATTTTTCAGTAATTATGGGTGGACATTCACACCTTCTTGCAGCTGAACACCTCCTCACCCGCTATTGATTGTGTACAGTCGGGTATTTTAACCTTTTCTTACCCGCTTTTTACCAAATATGGTCGGACATTCACACCGTCTTACAGCGGAACACCTCTGCTCCCGCTTTTGATGGTGTATAGTCAGGCATTTGAACCTTTTCTTACCCGCTTTTTACAAACTATGGTCGGACATTCAAACCTTCTTGTAGCCGAAAACCTCCACTCCCTCTATTGATTATACATTGTTGGGCATTCGCACCTTATTTACAAACTATAGTCAGACATTCACACCTTGCAGCTGAGCCACCTCAGCTCCCTGTTTTGATAGTGTATGTTCGGGCATTCGAACCTATTCTTACCCCCTTTTTACAAACTATGCTCGGAGATTCACACCTACTCACAGCCGAACAACTCCGCTCCCGCATTTGATAATGTCTTGTCCGGCATTCTAGTCTCTTCTAACACATTTTTCAGCAATTATGGTCGGACATTCACACCTACTCACAGCCGAACACTTCCGCTCCCGCATTTGATGGTGTATAGCCGGGCATTCTCACCCTTTCTCATCAGCTTTTTGCAAATTATGATCTGACATTCACACCTACTTGCAGTCGAACAGCTCTGCTCCCGCTTTTGATTATGTTTGGTTGGATATTCGAACCTTTTCTTAACTGCTTTTTACAAACTTTGGTCGGACGTTCACACCTTCTTGCAGCCGAACACATCCACTTCCACTTTTGATGGTATATATTCGGGCATTCGAACCTTTTCTTACCCGCTTTTTACAAACCGTGGTCGGACTTTCACACCTTCTTGTAGCCAAACAACTCCGCTCCCGCTATTGATTGTGTACAGTCGGGTATTTTAACCTTTTCTTACCCGCTTTTTACCAACTATGGTCGGACATTTACACCTTCTTACAGCGGAACACCTCCGCTCCCTCTTTTGATGGTCTATGTTCGGGCATTCGAACCTTTTCTTACCCGCTTTTTACAAACTATGGTCGGACATTCAAACCTTCTTGTAGCCGAACACATCCACTCCTGCTTTTGATGATGTATGGTTGGGCATTTTCACCTTTTCTTACCCATTTTTCAGTAATTATGGGTGGACATTCACACCTTCTTGCAGCTGAACAACTCCTCTCCCCCTTATGATCATGTGCGGTTTGATATTCGAAAATTTTCTTTCATGTTTTAAAGCAATTATTGATGGACATTCAAATCTTCTTGTAGCCGAACACATCCACTCCTGCTTTTGATGATGTATGGTTTGGCATTCGCACCCTTTTTTTACCCATTTTTCAGGAATTTTGGGTGGACATTCAGACCTTCTTGCAGCCGAAAACCTCTGCTCCCTCTTTTGATCTTACATTGTCGGGCATTCGCACCTTATCTTACCCGCTTTTTACAAACTATAGTCAGACATTCACACCTTGCAGCTGAACCACCTCCGCTCCCTGTTTTGATCATGTATGGTCTGGCAATACTACCTTTTCTTACCCGTTTGTGAGTAATTAATCCCAAAATATTGAGCATAAAATAAGTCTTTATGCTGATGATGTATTACTTTTCCTTCAGAACTCACAGACGTCTCTCAGTCACACGATCACACTCATAAATAAATTCTCAGCACTTTCTGACTACTCTATCAACTGGTCTAAGACCACAGTTCTGCCCATTAACTGTAGGGTCCATAATATACCTGCGATCACTTTACAGTCAGGAAATATTAGATATTTAGGCATAAACATTTCCTCCAGGCTCTCAGAGCTAACAAAGCTAAATTATGTGCAATTATTAAAGACAGTAGAGGACGATCTCTCGTTGGAAGTCCTTACCTATATCACTTATGGGGAGAGTTACATCCATTAAAATGATGATACTACCAAAAGTTAACTATTTGTTCTCAATGATCCCCATAAAACCATCTGCTACTTGGTTTAAGTCACTAGATTCATGCATCTCCAAATTTCTGTGGAAAAACAAACCACCACGTATTAGTTTAAAAACCCTACAGAAGACCAAGGACAGTGGTGGATTAGATTTACCTCATTTTCAGCACTATTCCTTAGACAATAGGTTACAATATATATCAAAATGGTTTAAACCTTGTTGTTGTCACATTTCCCAGAGACGTTGTAATCGTTGAGGATTCTATATTCACCCCCTCATTAGAGGCACGTAATGCAGATTGATGACACTGAATCTTCTTCTCTGCTCATTGCTGGCATCATTCCCAGCATCGTAAGTGTTCGTGGCATTGTTAGCCTCTTCTTCTGGATCTTGATATCGAGAATCCTTTTGTATTTCTGGTTTGTCAGTCCTCTGTCTTCGTTCACCGGAGTCTTTGTCTTTTTGTCCTTGAGTTTGGTGATTTTTTCTTCTTTTGATGCCTTGACACAATGTGACAGGTGATACCACGTGGGAGATCCTGTAACTTGGATTGCTGTCCCTGTGCTGCGAAATAGCTGTGCTGCTCAAATGGTTTCTCCTTCATCATAGTTACATGCTGCCATTCCGACATCTCGCCATTCCGACATGGGTCTCCAATTGTCGGAATGGCGACACTTAATTTTTTATCAAACGTCCCACCATTCCGACACTTTTTTCCTCCTATGGTCGGAATGGCGGTATGTTTTTTGTTTTTTTTAACATACCGCCATTCCGACAGTTCCTTTTAATAGCCTATTTTTTACCCAAAACATTTTGCACTAATGATATGCCGGCGCAAATATACCCTAAAGTTTGGCGCACAAGCTTTGCACATGCAGAGGCCACAGCCTCGCAAACAAACTTTAATAATCTATTATCAAAATCCCCTGAATTTCAAATATAAAAATACAGATATTAATGTAACTCTGGCGAGACTGAAACTGATTAAGCAGAAATACAGTGTCAGTGAGGTGTCACAGCAGCCAGCTGGAGCGGAGCTCTCCACAGAGCCCATGCGTCTTTTGCACGCTGTCATCATATGCAAAAGTAATAATTGCAATTACAGATATCACGGCTACTGCACAGGACACAGTTGGGAGCACTCTGCCTTGCCTTGCCAATAGGAGAAGAGAGAAATGACAGCATACAACGTATAAAACACAACAAAATTCAGTAAAAACGTTTATTCATGTTATTCACGTGATTTATGAGTACTCACTCCAAACACACAGCCGCAACGGTTGTAGCTTTATACAGCCTGTTGATATCTTAAGGACCTAACTGGTCACACCTGGGAGTAAATTTCATGTAGAGATTGTTTTTACATGACATTACAGCTGAACATATAGCTTTCATCCACAAACCAACGTGGGAGAGCCCGAAGACGCATGTGCCAGACGCACATAGGCATGCGTAAAACCAATTTTGACCACTTCATACTGTTTATTTGCTTTCTTTTAGTTAACTTTCGTTTCTTTTGGATTCTTGTGCGTGTTATGGAGCCGTTTTGGTCCATGTTTGTAAGCCTTTTTTTCCTGGATTAAATTTTCGGAAGTTGAAACAAGTGGCATTGGAGTGTGTGATTGAAAACCACCGCGGACTGCTTCTCCTCCTCCAGTTGCCGAGACTTTGTGTTTTTAATAACGCTTGTCTATAAACATGTGTTAAACATATAAATTGCATGAACAGAAAGAAGGGACTCACCTGTTGAGTAACACACATTTCCTTATACGGAAAGCCTTGTCGGAATGGTGGGACATTTGAACATCAGAATAGCGGGATGTCGCAATGGTGGGATGTCGGAATGGTGGGACGTTTGCATGTCGGAATGGTGGTATGTCGGAATGGTGGTATGTCGGAATGGTGGGATGTCGGAATAGCGGGATGTCGGAATGGCGGGATTTCGGAATGGGTGTTGCCACCCCCTTCATCATATACACAGTTATTTATACATCACCTTCCACCATGAAACGTTGTCCCTTTTTGTTTCTCTCTTTGTTCTTAAAATGCTGTTATGCATGTCTAAACCAATCCATTAAATTAGATCATTTTGGCAGTAAAGCGATCTACAATGTGCTTGGTCGCAAAGCTGCTCATCTGTGGTAAACAGCTCTTCAGAAAGGCATTCTTCAATTGATTTCACGAATTCTATGTAATAATTTTGTGATTTCCTACAAAACTACACTTCTTCTCCCATCTGTCTGAGTATTTAATATTGTCTGGGTCCCGTTAAAACATGTATTTTTCCCATCTAATTCCTTGTTTGCTTTAAAACAAGTATTCCCCATTTTCTATCCCTTCAGTAGCCAACCAGTTTGTATGGAGTACACTGGAGCAACTTGACTGATCAGTAAAACACTGCTTTTGTTGTCACCGCAAGGCTTCCCCCGTCGGTTGTTTCACTGAGACTACTGAGTAACTATAACTCAACACAGTTTATACACATAACATTCCTATACATACTAACAAACAAACAAAAAATTATTTATCGCAATTTTCTCATCTCTGTTTGAACGTACACCCAGGTAAATATTCCTGTAGTCTTCTCATACCGACTATGGACCCATTCATTGTTTAACTTCACTGTTTTGCAAATCCTAATTGAATATTACGCATTGACATTGAACTTTACTTGATAAGCAGGTCTTCATTGCATTCAGCAGCCTATATGTGAGCATCTATGTGTAAGCTGTTCTTCTTTGCATTTATCAGCAGCAAGCAATTCTTCATTGCACATGCATATGAAAATAGTAAAACAATTCCAATGCGTTAGCGAAACCTTCTATATCAGGAGTGTCCATCATGATGCTGGGAATAGAACCTCTTTCCTAGAATAGTTCAACCTTCATTACTCAACTGATCATAACTCCGCAATGAGCACATTTCAAAGTATCATTCCTCTACATGTATTCAAAAATCTATGTGTAAATGTTTAATATTTCTTATATTTGTTGATGTCATTCTGTGTGCATGTGGCCTAAACCCAATCTCTGTGTGGCAATTTTAATTTAAACAAGTTGAACTCTGCCTCTGATCATTTAAAAAAGGTGTGTACCAATATCAACCTTTCTCAGGTAATTACTGATCCTACAAAACCAAAGAGATCCTTCAAGGTTGTCCCTGATTGGCTCAATCTTAACATATCAAAGGTAGAAAATCCGCAGTATCTGAACTTGGTGTTAGTTATCACTGCTCAATAGCCTGTATCAGAATTGCAAAAATGAAAACATTAGGTCCACGCTTGGTATCCAGATCCTGAAACATCTCCATGAGCAGGCTTTTTTTTAACTGATCTGTTGAATAGTTATATGACACTGTTAAAATCCCAGATGAAGATCTAGCACTTGACCATTTTTGTAAATCTTCTAATTCCATAGTTGATAAACACGCCCCTTTTAAAAAGTATAGAACTTAGAACAGGTCTATCCCTGGCTTTCGGCAGAACTGTCTTCTTTACTTTTTTTCCCCTCTTCCTGTTCAGCATTATGTCAGAAGAATTGTAGTCTGAATACCTTTGATGCCAAACAGATTTGTTTTGCCAAGGGAAGTTTTATAAATGTAAAGCTCCCCTTAATGCCCATTTATTTATTTCTGTTTACAATATATGACATGAACTGAACTGAACCGGACCGGGGGACAAGGAAAGAAGAAGAGGAAAGAAGAGGAAACAGAACAAAAATAGAAACAAAAACCAGACAACCAGCTGCTACACCTGTAAAAAACAAAACAGACAACAATCCATGGCCTATGAGGGGAATCCAGCCTTAGCGCCACCAGGAGCACCTGAAAGCAGACAAGCAGAGAAAAAACAAACACACAAACAAACAAAAACAAGCACAAGAAGCGGCAATCGCATACAACACAGCTGTGGATATAGATGACCTGAGACGACATGATAATACATCAACTGCTTAGTGACCATGCTACTGGACTAATGAATGTGTGTGTGTGTGTGTGAGAACATGCAACACCCATGGCACAGGACCTACATGATAACCGTGCTTAGTTATGAGTGTATAAGCGTACAGGGCCACAATCCACAGCCCCCCCCCAAGCAATCAGAAGCAGGCAGAGAGGGCCACAAGACCCAGGCCACCAGCAGCCCCCACAGAGCACAGAACCCAGGCAGCCCACTGCAGGGGCAACCACGCATCCACCCAGAAGACTGCAGAGGAAGCCCCCGGAAAGAGCCCCCATAAGCATAGGGCAGAGGCACTCCGGGAACCAGGGGTAACAGCCCACCGACCCCGCCAGGCCCCAGCCGCCCAGACATGGGCCGTGCACTGGACCTGGGCCCCAGGAGCCCGAGCGCCCCCAAACCCCCCGGCAGAGGCCCCACCCAATACCCAGGAGGGCCAAGCGCCCCAGACAGCCACAAAGTGGGTCAGCGCCTGCCCCAGCGCCCCTGGCCAAGTGCCCTGGGAGTCAAGACGTGCCCACAGGTGGGTGAAGTCGCGAGCAGTGGGGAGAGGCAACGCTGATGCCCCATCGGGAGAAACACAGGCAGGCCAGGCGACAGCAAGTCCCAGATCCAGGCCCAATCATTACCACACACACTTTCACGTCCCATACATCCACACATCCACACATCCTACCTCCCTCGACTCTGCTGGGGTGTAGTGCAGCGGGCACACCAGGAGGCCAGCAACCCCCCAGCCACCACAGACCCCGAACCAGCAGAACAATTAATTAATCCTCCTGGCCCCTCCTGCCCCGAGCAGACACCAGGAAGCAGGGGTGTGCGAAGAAGACCCCTCCCCTCACCCTTCTGGCTCTTCAATATTTTCTAATAGTGAGCAATTAAAATTGAGGGGCAGCGCGGCACTCTGGGCAGCCTACATACCCAAAGAGCCCCGCCCACCAGATGCCACTCAGTGTAACCACCCCCCAAGACCTAATGTGTGTGTGTGAGTGTGTTTGATAAGTAGTAATGTCTAAGGTGTAATTAAAACAGGGGCAGGGAACTGCAGAGTGCAACCAAAGGGGACCACCTACGTGGCCCCAGCCACTACACCCCACCGAACACACACGCCCCCAAAACCCTTCATGTGTGAGTGTGTGCTGTGTACAGGAGCCAGAAGGGAGAGGGGTATGGGGATATATACCGGGGGAGCTACTCTCCCCCAGAGAGGGCAGCCAGGGACTGGCTGCAATAGGCATACCCGCTAACTGGGAGCCAACAATGGGCAGGAGGGCCTGATGTCCACCAGGCTCGGGGCCTGCAGCGACCATATTCCGGGAGCTACTGTACCCCCAGAAGGTACCCATCCCGCCCCACCCCACTCAACCCAACCCCACCCAGGAGGACCTCTACAAAAAACAAACAAACAACATCAAAAAACAAACAAACAAACCACCCGGTCACACCAGTCGCAGCAGCCCGGGCCTGAGACCCACCATCACCCAGCAACCCACCACCACCACTATGTGATAAAACTAATCAGAGGGGACCAGAGAGAATGAAATTCAGCCAATTGATGTTTTGAGGAGGCAGACATTGTTTCCATGCTAATATAATCTAAAAGAAAATTTCTAAACTGGTTAATACACAGATTGTTCTTCGCTTTCCAGTTTATGAGAATAGTTTTCTTTGCGATACATAACACTGTGACAACCATGTGTGCTGAGTTAATTTCCATGTTGATGTTGTCTAAGTCACCCAGTATGCACAGTGTGGGGCATGCAGGGATGCTACACTTTAGCCATGTTGATAGGTCCTCACAGACTTCAAGCCAGAACTTCTGGACAGGCGCAGAAAACCACAAAGCCTGTGCATAATCATCAGGTGTGTTATCTGTGCAATGTGAGCAGATGTTTGAGTGTGTTAGACCCATCCTGAACATCCTTTGTCCTGTATAGTGTGTTCTATGAAGGATTTTGTATTGTATGAGCTGTAAATTAGGATTTCGAGTCTTTATGAAGGTGTTCAAACATATTTGTGGTTAGAAGCTATGACCAGAACTGATGGATAAATCTGCCTCCCATTTTGAGGATGGAAGAGACATTGTGTCATCTATCTTAGACAATAATTTATATATTTTTGATAGTAGTTTTGGGGTACAGATGCTTAGAAATTCTGCTACCCTAGTCGGGGGTTGTAAGTCTGGTTGGTGGAGGATATATCCATCCATCCATCCATCATCTGCCGCTTATCCGGGGGTCGGGTCGCGGGGGCAGCAGCTTGAGCAGAGAAACCCAGACGTCTCTGTCCCCGGCCACTTCCTCCAGCTCTTCCGGGGGGACCCCGAGGCGTTCCCAGGCCAGCCGAGAGACATAGTCTCTCCAACGTGTCCTGGGTCTCCTCCCAGTGGGACGTGCCCGGAACACCTCCCCAGGGAGGCGCCCAGGGGGCATCCTAACCAGATGCCCGAGCCACCTCATCTGACTCCTCTCAATGCGGAGGAGCAGCGGTTCTACTCCGAGCCCCTCCCGGATGACTGAGCTTCTCACCCTATCTCTAAGGGAGAGCCCAGACACCCTGCGGAGGAAACCCATTTCGGCCGCTTGTATTCGCGATCTTGTTCTTTCGGTCACTACCCACAACTCTTGACCATAGGTGAGGATGGGAACGTAGATTGACCAGTAAGTAGAGAGCTTCGCCTTCTGGCTCAGCTCCCTCTTCACAACGACGGGTCGGTGCAGAGCCTGCAACACTGCAGGCGCCGCACCGATCCGCCCGTCAATCTCCCGCTCCATTCGTCCGTCACTCGTGAACAAGACCCCGAGATACTTGAACTCCTCCTCTTGGGGAAGGATCTCATTCCCGACCCGGAGAGAGCATTCCACCCTTTTCCGGCTGAGAACCATAGTCTCGGATTTGGAGGTGCTGATTCTCATCCCAGCCGCTTCACACTCGGCTGCGAATCACTCCAGTGAGAGCTGAAGGTCACGGCCTGACGACGCTAACAGAACCACATCATCTGCAAAAAGCAGAGACCCGATTCTGAGGTCGCCAAATGGGACACCCTCAACGCCCTGGCTCCGCCTAGAAATTCTGTCCATAAAAGTTAGGAACAGAATCGGTGACAAAGGGCAGCCCTGACGGAGTCCAACTCTCACCGGAAACGTATCCGACTTACTGCCGGCAATGCGGACCAAACTCTGGCACCGGTCATACAGAGACCGAACGGCCCCTATCAAGGGGTCCGGCACTCCATATTCCCGGAGCACCCCCCACAGGACTCCACGAGGGACACGGTCGAACGCTTTCTCCAAGTCCACAAAACACATGTAGACTGGTTGGGCGAACTCCCATGCACCCTCCAGGATCCTGCCGAGGGTATAGAGCTGGTCCACTGTCCACGGCCAGGACGAAAGCCACACTGCATCTCCTGAATCCGAGGCTCGATTATCCGACGGATCCTCCTCTCCAATACCCCCGAATAGACCTTACCAGGGAGGCTGAGGAGTGTGATACCCCTATAGTTGGAACACACCCTCCGGTCCCCCTTTTTAAAGAGGGGGACCACCACCCCAATCTGCCAGTCCAGAGGCACTGTCCCCGATGTACACGCGATACTGCAGAGGCGTGTCAGCCAAGACAGCCCTACAACATCCAGAGCCTTGAGAAACTCAGGACGGACCTCATCCACCCCCGGGGCCTTGCCACCGAGGAGCTTTTTAACCACCTCGGCAACCTCAGCCCCAGAAATGGGAGGCCCCGTCTCCGAGCTCTCCGACTCTGCCTCTTCCGAGCACGTGTTGGTAGGATTGAGGAGTTCCTCGAAGTACTCCCCCCACCGACTCACAACATCCCTAGTTGAGGTCAGCAAAGCCCGTCCCCACTGTAAACTGTGTTGACTGTGAGCCGCTCCCCCCCCCCGAGACGCCGGATGGTGGACCAGAATCTTTTCGAGGCCGTCCGGAAATCGTTCTCCATGGTCTCACCGAACTCCTCCCAGGCCCGAGTTTTTGCCTCAGCAACCGCCGAATCAGCTTCTTCCAGGGTCCCACTGGCCAAAAAGGCCCGATAGGACTCCTTCTTCAGCTTGACGGCTTCCCTCACCACTGGTGTCCACCAGCAGGTTCGAGTTTCCGCCACGACAGGCACCGACCACCTTACGGCCACAACTCCGACCAGCTGCCTCGGCAATGGAGTCACGGAACATGGCCCATTCGGACTCAATGTCCCCCACCTCAAATATGGTTGAAGCTCTGCCGGAGGTGGGAGTTAAAGCTCCTTCTGACGGGGGATTCTGACAAACGCTCCCAGCAGACCCTCACAATACGTTTGGGCCTGCCAGGTCTGATCGGCATCCTCCCCCACCAGCGGAGCCAACTCACCACCAGGTGGTGATCAGTTGACAGCTCCGCCCCTCTCTTCACCCGAGTGTCCAGGACATACGGCCGCAAGTCCGATGATACAACCACAAAGTCGATCATCGAACTGCGGCCAAGGGTGTCCTGGTGCCAAGTGCACATATGGACACCCTTATGCCTGAACATGGTGTTCGTTATGGACAGTCTATGACTGGCACAGAAGTCCAACAACATAACACCACTCTGATTCAGATCGGGGGGGCCGTTCCTCCCAATCACACCCCTCCAGGTCTCACTGTCATTGCCCACGTGAGCATTGAAGTCCCCCAGCAGAATGAGGGAGTCTCCGGTAGGAGCATTCTCCAGTGCCTCCCCCAGAGACTCCAAAAAGGGTAGGTACTCTGAACTGCTGTTTGGCGCATAGGCACAAACAACAGTCAGGACTCGTCCCCCCACCCAAAGGCGGAGGGAGGCTACCCTCTCGTTCACTGGGGTAAACCCCAATGTACTGGCACACAGCCGGGGGGCAATAAGTATGCCCACACCTGCTCTGCGCCTCTCACCACGGGCAACTCCAGAGTGGAAGAGAGTCCAACCCCTCTCAAGAGTACTGGTTCCAGATCCCAAGCCGTGCGTCGAGGTGAGTCCGACTATATCTACGGTCTGATGAAGTTTCAACAATAAACAACAAACTTTGTATTATGAGAAAGAACCAGACTCATTCTTCAGGAATCCGAAAATAAGCTCTATTTTACGAGTTATGCACGAATTCGGATTCTCCTATAAAACGAATTCCTTAACTCAAACCAAGTTAAGACTGCTTTGTCCTTCATATTTATTCATGTCTAATCAAGTTTCAATGATAAACAACGTTGTACTTTGTAGAATGAGAAAGAACTTCTTCAGCAATAAGCATCTCTCGACAAATGACGAAATACAGATTTTGCTATAAAATTGCTATCAGCCTGACTTAAAACTGTTTGTCTTCCTTATTTATCCACTTCAAATCAAGTTTCAACAATTAAAAAAAATTTGTAATTTTGAGAAAGAACAACTTAATCTTGAGCAATCAGTATAAAAAGAGGGTAAGCAAAGGTGCGAATGTCAAACCATACATGATGAAAACAGGGAGCGGAGGTGTTTGGCTGAGACAAGGTGTGAATGTCCACCCATAATTAATGAAAAGCGGGCAACAAGTAGGTTCGAATGCCCAACCATACATCATCAAGAGCAGGAGTGGATATATTCGGCTACAAGAAGGTTTGAACGTCTGACCATAGTTTGTAAAAAGCGGGTAAGAAAAGGTTCGAATGCCCGAACATACACCATCAAAGGAGGGAGCGGAGGTGTTCCGCTGTAAGAAGGTGTGAATGTCCGACCATAGTTGGTAAAAAGCGGGTAAGAAAAGGTTAAAATACCCGACTGTACACAATCAATAGCGGGAGCGGAGTTGTTTGGCTACTAAAAGATGTGAAAGTCCGACTATGGTTTGTAAAAAGCGGGTAAGAAAAGGTGCTAATGCCCGACAATGTATGATCAAAAGAGGGAGCGGAGGTGTTCGGCTGCAAGAAGGTCTGAATGTCCAACCATAATTTGTAAAAACCGGGAAGGAAAGGCTCGAAAGCCCGACTATACACCATCAAAAGCGGGAGCAGAGTGGTTCAGCTGCAAGAAGGTCTGAATGTCCATTAATAATTGCTTTAAAACATGAAAGATAATTTTCGAATATCATCCGCACATGATCATAAGAAGGAGAGGAGGTGTTCAGCTGCAAGAAGGTGTGAATGTCCACCCATAATTCCTGAAAAATCGGTAAAAAAAGGTGCGAATGCCCAACCATACATTATCAAAAGCAGGTGTGAATGTCAGATCATAATTTGCAAAAAGCTGATGAGATAGGGTGAGAATGCCCGACTATACACCATCAAATGCGGGAGCGGAGGTGTTCGGCTCTGAGTAGGTGTGAATGTCCGACCACAATTGTTGAAAAATGTGTTAGAAAAGGAAAGAATGCCGGACCATACATCATCAAAAGCGAGAGAGGTGGTGTTCGGCTGCAAAAAGGTGTAAATGTTCGACTAAAGTTTGTAAAAAGCGGGTAAGACATGGTGCGAATGCCTGACAAGGTATGATCAAAAGCAGGAGCGGAGGTGTTCAGCTGCAAGAAGGTCTAAATGTCCATCAATAATTGCTAGAAAACATGAAAGAAAATTTTCGAAAATCAAACCGCACATGATCATAAGTGGGAGAGGAGGTGTTCAGCTGCAAGAAGGTGTGAATGTCCACCCATTATTCCTGACAAATGGGTAAAAAAAAGGTGCGAATGCCCAACCATACATCATCAAAAGCAGGAGTGGATGTGTTCGGCTACAAGAAGGTGTGAACGTCCAACCAAAGTTTGTAAAAAGCAGTTAAGAAAAGGTTTGAATATCCATCCAAACATAATCAAAAGCGGGAGCATAGCTTTTCGACTGCAAGTAGGTGTGAATGTCAGATCATAATTTGTAAAAAGCTGATGAGAAAGGGTGAGAATGTCCGACTGCAAACCATCAAATGCGGGAGCGGAGTTGTTCGGCTGTGAGTAGGTGTGAATCTCCGACCGAAATTTCTGAAAAATGTGTTAGAAAAGGTAGGAATGCCGGTCCATACATCATCAAAAGCGAGAGAGGTGGTGTTCGGCTGCAAGTAGGTGTGAATGTCCAGCCATAATTACTCACAAACGGGTAAGAAAAGGTAGTATTGCCAGACCATACATGATCAAAACAGGGAGCGGAGGTGGTTCAGCTGCAAGAAGGTGTGAATGTCCGACTAGAGTTCAAATATATTAACAAAAGCGGGAGGAGAGGTCTTCGGATGAGAGTGGTTGAGAATTTCCAACCATAATCTATAAAATTCGGTGAAAAAAAGGTGTGATAGAACACTAAAAGGTGGAGCGGAAGTGTTCGGCGGCAAGAAGGTGTGAATGTCCGACTATATTTGGTGAAAAGCAGGTGAAGCAAGGTCTGAATGCCCAACCTTACATTATCAAAAGCGAGATCAGAGGTGTTTGGCTGCAAAAAGGCCATAGTTTGCCAAAAAGCTGCGAATGACCAACTAAATATCAACAAAAGTGGGGGGCGGAGGTCTTCGGATGCAACTGGGTGTGAACATCCCACCATACAAGTATGGTGGAGAGGAAGCTGTGAACAGCCGACCATAGTTGGCAAAAAGCAGGTGAGAAAAGGTGCGAATGTCCAACCATACATGATCAAAACAGGGAGCGGAGGTGTTTGGCTGTGACAAGGTGTGAATATCCACCCAAAATTAATAAAAAGCGGGCAACAAGTAGGTTTGAATGCCCAACCATACATCATCAAAAGCAGGAGTGGATGTGTTCGGCTACAAGAAGGTTTGAATGTCCGAGCATAGTTTGTAAAAAGCGGGTAAGAAAAGGTTCGAATGTCCAAACATACACCATCAAAAGAGGGAGCAGAGGTGTTCCGCTGTAAGAAGGTGTGAATGTCCGACCATAGTTGGTAAAAAACGGGTAAGAAAAGGTTAAAATACCCGACTGTACACAATCAATAGCGGGAGCGGATGTGTTTTGCTACAAGAATGTGTGACAGTCCGACCATGGTTTGTAAAAAACGGGTAAGAAAAGGTGCGAATGCCCGACAATGTATGATCAAAAGAGGGAGCGGAGGTTTTCGGCTACAAGAAGGTTTGAATGTCCGACCATAGTTGGTAAAAAGCGGGTAAGAAAAGGTTAAAATACCCGACTGTACACAATCAATAGCGGGAGCGGAGTTGTTTGGCTACAAGAAGGTGTGAATGTCCGACCACGGTTTGTAAAAAGCGGGTAAGAAAAGGTTCGAATGCCCGAATATATACCATCAAAAGTGGAAGTGGATGTGTTCGGCTGCAAGAAGGTGTGAACGTCCGACCAAAGTTTGTAAAAAGCAGTTAAGAAAAGGTTCGAATATCCAACCAAACATAATCAAAAGCGGGAGCAGAGCTGTTCGACTGCAAATAGGTGTGAATGTCAGATCATAATTTGCAAAAAGCTGATGAGAAAGGGTGAGAATGCCCGGCTATACATCATTAAATGCTGGAGCGGAAGTGTTCGGCTGTGAGTAGGTGTGAATGTCCGACCATAATTGCTGAAAAATGTGTTAGAAGAGACTAGAATGCCGGACAAGACATCATCAAATGCGGGAGCGGAGTTGTTCGGCTGTGAGTAGGTGTGAATCTCCGAGCATAGTTTGTAAAAAGGGGGTAAGAATAGGTTCGAATGCCCGAACATACACTATCAAAACAGGGAGCTGAGGTGGCTCAGCTGCAAGGTGTGAATGTCTGACTATAATTTGTAAATAAGGTTCGAATGCCCAACAATGTATAATCAAAAGAGGGAGCGGAGGTTTTCGGCTACAAGAAGGTTTGAATGTCCGACCATAGTTTGTAAAAAGCGGGTAAGAAAAGGTTCAAGCGCCTGACTATACACCATCAAAAGCGGGAGCAGAGGTGTTCCGCTTTAAGACGGTGTGAATGTCCGACCATATTTGGTAAAAAACGGGTAAGAAAAGGTTAAAATACCCGACTGTACACAATCAATAGCGGGAGAGGAGGTGTTCAGCTGCAAGAAGGTGTGAATGTCCACCCATAATTACTGAAAAATGGGTAAGAAAAGGTGCGAATGCCCAACCATACATTATCAAAAGCAGGTGTGAATGTCAGATCATAATTTGCAAAAAGCTGATGAGAAAGGGTGAGAATGACCGACTATACACCATCAAATGCGGGAGCGGAGTTGTTCGGCTGTGAGTAAGTGTGAATCTCCGACCATAATTGCTGAAAAATGTGTTAGAAAAGGTAAGAATGCCGGTCCATACATCATCAAAAGTGGGAGAGGTGGTGTTCGGCTGCAAGTAGGTGTGAATGTCCAGCCATAATTACTAACAAACGGGTAAGAAAAGGTAGTATTGCCATACCATACATGATCAAAACAGGGAGCGGAGGTGGTTCAGCTGCAAGAAGGTGTGAATGTCCGACTAAAGTTCAAATATATTAACAAAAGCGGGAGGAGAGGTCTTCGGATGAGAGTGGTTGAGAATTTCCAACCATAATCTATAAAATGCGGTGAAAAAAAAGGTGTGATAGAACACTAAAAGGTGGAGCGGAAGTGTTCGGCTGCAAGAAGGTGTGAATGTCCTACTATATTTGGTGAAAAGCAGATGAAGCAAGGTCTGAATGCCCAACCTTACATCATCAAAAGCGAGATCAGAGGTGTTTGGCTGAATGAAGGCCATAGTTTGCCAAAAGCGGGTAAGCTGCGAATGACCGACTAAATATCAACAAAAGGTCTTCGGATGCAAGTGGGTGTGAATATCCCACCATACAAGTATGGTGGAGAGGAAGCTGTGAACAGCCGACCATAGTTGGCAAAAAGCGGGTGAGAAAAGGTGCGAATGTCCAACCATACATGATCAAAACAGGGAGCGGAGGTGTTTGGCTGTGACAAGGTGTGAATATCCACCCAAAATTAATGAAAAGCGGGCAACAAGTAGGTTTGAATGCCCAACCATACATCATCAAAAGCAGGAGTGGATGTGTTCGGCTACAAGAAGGTTTGAATGTCCGAGCATAGTTTGTAAAAAGCGGGTAAGAAAAGGTTCGAATGCCCAAACATACACCATCAAAAGAGGGAGCGGAGGTGTTCCGCTGTAAGAAGGTGTGAATGTCCGACCATAGTTGGTAAAAAGTGGGTAAGAAAAGGTTAAAATACCCGACTGTACACAATCAATAGCGGGAGCGGATGTGTTTGGCTACAAGAATGTGTGAAAGTCCGACCATGGTTTGTAAAAAACGGGTAAGAAAAGGTGCGAATGCCCGACAATGTATGATCAAAAGAGGGAGCGGAGGTTTTTGGCTACAAGAAGGTTTGAATGTCCGACCATAGTTTGTAAAAAGCGGGTAAGAAAAGGTTCAAAGGCCTGACTATACACCATCAAAAGCGGGAGCGGAGGTTTTCCGCTGTAAGACGGTGTGAATGTCCGACCATAGTTGGTAAAAAGCGGGTAAGAAAAGGTTAAAATACCCGACTGTACACAATCAATAGGGGGAGCGGAGTTGTTTGGCTACAAGAAGGTGTGAAAGTCCAACCATGGTTTGTAAAAAGCTGGTAAGAAAAGGTTCGAATGCCCGAATATATACCATCAAAAGCGGAAGCGGAAGTGTTCGGCTGCAAGAAGGTGTGAACGTCCGACCAAAGTTTGTAAAAAGCAGTTAAGAAAAGGTTCGAATATCCAACCAAACATAATCAAAACCGGGAGCAGAGCTGTTCGACTGCAAGTAGGTGTGAATGTCCAGCCATAATTACTCACAAACGGGTAAGAAAAGGTAGTATTGCTAGACCATACATGATCAAAACAGGGAGCTGAGGTGGTTCAGCACCAAGGTGTGAATGTCTGACTATAGTTTGTAAAAAGCGGGTAAGATAAGGTGCGAATGCCTTACAATGTATAATCAAAAGAGGGAGCAGAGGTTTTCGGCTACAAGAAGGTTTGAATGTCCGACCATAGTTTGTAAAAAGCGGGTAAGAAAAGGTTCAAATGCCTGACTATACACCATCAAAAGCGGGAGCGGAGATGTTCCGCTGTAAGACGGTGTGAATGTCCGACCATAGTTGGTAAAAAGTGGGTAAGAAAAGGTTAAAATACCCGACTGTACACAATCAATAGCGGGAGCGGATGTGTTTTGCTACAAGAATGTGTGAAAGTCCAACCATGGTTTGTAAAAAACGGGTAAGAAAAGGTTCGAATGCCCGAATATATACCATCAAAAGCGGAAGCGGAGGTGTTCGGCTGCAAGAAGGTTTGAACGTCCGACCAAAGTTCGCAAAAAGCAGTAAAGAAAAGGTTCGAATATCCAAACATAATTAAAAGCGAGAGAGATTGTGTTCAGCTGCAAGTAGGTGTGAATATCCAGCCATAATTACTCACAAACGGGTAAGAAAGTGTAGTATTGCCAGACCATACAAGATCAAAACAGGGAGCGGAGGTGGTTTAGCTGCAAAAAGGGGTGAATGTCCAACTAAAGTTCAAATATATTAACAAAAGCGGGAGGAGAGGTCTTCGGATTAGAGTGGTTGAAATTTCCAACCATAATCTATAAAATGCGGTGAAAAAAAAAGGTGTGAAGGAATGAATTTTATAGCAAAATCCGAAATCATGCATAACTCCGCAAAAGGAACGTATTGCTCAACCAAAGGGATGCTTCTTTCTCATTCAGGGTAATATGAGGAACTTTATGCTTGATACATTTTAGACATGGATAACTATGAAGGACAAAGCAATTTTAACTTGGTTTGAGCAAAGCAATTCATTTTATAGGAAAATCCGAAATCGTGCAGGACTCATGAAAGTAAGCTTATTCTCGGATTCCTGATCCTCCAGTGTTGCTCTTTCCTATACTGCAAAATAAAGCCTTGTTCTTTGTTGAAATCGATATAGACATTGATAAATATGAAGGACAAAGCAGTTTCCACTTTGTTTGAGTGAAGGAATTAATTTTATAGCAAAATCCCAAATCAAGCAGAACGTATGAAAATAAGCTTGTTTTCGGATTCCTGATCCTTCAGTGTTGCTATTTCTTCTACTGCAAAATACAATGTTGTTCTTTGTTGAAGTAAATCTAGACATTGATAAATATGAAGGACAAAGCAGTTTTCACTTGGTTTGAGTGAAGGAATTCATTTTATACATAAAATCCCAAATCATGCAGAACGTATGAAAATAAGCTTATTCTCGGATTCCTGATCCTTCAGTGTTGCTTTTTCTTCTACTGCAAAATACAATGTTGTTCTTTGTTGAAGTCGATCTAGACATTGATAAATATGAAGGACAAAGCAGTTTTAACTTGGTTTGAGTGAAGGAATTCATTTTATACATAAAATCCCAACTCATGCAGAACGTATGAAAATAAGCTTATTCTCGGATTACTGATCCTTCAGTGTTGCTCTTTCTTCTACTGCAAAATCCAGTGTTGTTCTTTGTTGAAGTCAATCTAGACATTGATAAATATGAAGGACAAAGCAATTTTAACATAGTTTGAGTGAAGGCATTCATTTATAGTAAAATCAATAATCGTGCAGAACTCATGAAAATAAGCTTATTCTCGGATTCCTAAAACTTTTTATTTGCTCTTTCTTTACTGCAAAGTACAATGTTGTTCTTTGTTGAAGTCGATCTAGACATTGATAAATATGAAGGACAAAGCAGTTTTCACTTGGTTTGAGTGAAGGATTTGCAGCTGAAAACCTCCCGCTCCCGCTTTTGATTGTGTATAGTCGGGCTTTCGAGCCTTTTCTTACCCGGTTTTTAGAAATTATGGTTGTACATTCAGACCTTGCAGCCGAAGACCTCCACTCCCTCTTTTGATCATACATTGTCGGGCATTCGCACCTTGTCTTAGCCGCTTTTTACAAACTATAGTCAGACATTCACACCTTGCAGCTGAACCACCTCAGCTCCCTGTTTTAATCATGTATGGTCTGGCAATACTACCTTTCCTTACCTGTTTGTGAGTAATTATGGCTGGACATTCACACCTACTTGCAGTCGAACAGCTCTGCTCCCGCTTTTGATGGTATATATTCGGGCATTCGAACCTTTTCTTAACTGCTTTTTGCAAACTTTGGTCGGACGTTCACACCTTCTTGCAGCCGAACACCTCCGCTTCCGCTTTTGATGGTATATATTCGGGCATTCGAACCTTTTCTTAGCAGCTTTTTACAAACCATGGTTGAACTTTCACACCTTCTTGTAGCCGAACAACTCCGCTCCCGCTATTGATTGTGTACAGTCAGGTATTTTAACCTTTTCTTACCCGCTTTTTACCAACTATGGTCGGACATTCACACCGTCTTACAGCGGAACACCTCCGCTCCCGCTTTTGATGGTGTATAGTCAGGCATTTGAAACTTTTCTTACCCGCTTTTTACAAACTATGGTCGGACATTCAAACCTTCTTGTAGCCGAAAACCTCCGCTCCCTCTTTTGATCATACATTGTCGGGCATTAGCACCTTTTCTTACCCGCTTTTTACAAACCATAGTCGGACTTTCACATCTTTTAGTAGCCGAACAACTCCACTCCCGCTATTGATTGTGTACAGTCGGGTATTTTAACCTTTTCTTACCCGCTTTTTACCAACTATGGTCGGACATTCACACCTTCTTACAGCGGAACACCTCCGCTCCCTCTTTTGATGGTGTATGTTCGGGCAGTCAAACCTTTTCTTACCTGCTTTTTACAAACTATGGTCAGACATTCAACCCTTCTTGGAGCCGAACACATCCACTCCTGCTTTTGATTATGTATAGTTGGGCATTCGCACCATTTCTTACCCATTTTTCAGTAATTATGGATGTACATTCACACCTTCTTGCAGCCGAACACCTCCCCTCCCTCTTTTGATCATACATTTTCGGGCATTCGCACCTTTTCTTACCCGCTTTTTACAAACCAATGTCGGACTTTCACACCTTTTAGTAGCCGAACAACTCCGCACCCGCTACTGATTGTGTACAGTCGGGTATTTTAACCTTTTCTTACCCGCTTTTTACCAACTATGGTCGGACATTCACACCTTCTTACAGCGGAACACCTCCGCTCCCTCCTTTGATGGTGTATGTTCGGGCATTCGAACCTTTTCTTACCCGGTTTTTACAAACTATGGTCAGACGTTCAAACCTTCTTGTAGCCGAATATATCCACTCCTGCTTTTGATGATGTATGGTTGGGCATTCGAACCTACTTGTTGCCCGCTTTTCATTAATTATGGGTGGACATTCACACCTTGTCTCAGCCAAACACCTCCGCTCCCTGTTTTCATCATGTATGGTTTGACATTCGCACCTTTGCTTACCCTCTTTTTATACTGATTGCTCAAGATTAAGTTGTTCTTTCTCAAACTACAAAATTTTTTTAATTGTTGAAACTTGATTTGAAGTGGATAAATAAGGAAGACAAACAGTTTTAAGTCAGGCTGATAGCAATTAATTTTATAGCAAAATCTGTATTTCGTCATTTGTCGAGAGATGCTTATTGCTGAAGAAGTTCTTTCTCATTCTACAAAGTACAACGTTGTTTATCATTGAAACTTGATTAGACATGAATAAATATGAAGGACAAAGCAGTCTTAACTTGGTTTGAGTTAATATCCACCGGCGGCGCCTGCAGTGTTGCAGGCTCTGCACCGATCCGTCGTTGTGAAGAGGGAGCTGAGCCAGAAGGCGAAGCTCTCTACTTACTGGTCAATCTACGTTCCCATCCTCACCTATGGTCACGAGTTGTGGGTAGTGACCGAAAGAACAAGATCGCGAATACAAGCGGCCGAAATGGGTTTCCTCCGCAGGGTGTCTGGGCTCTCCCTTAGAGATAGGGTGAGAAGCTCAGTCATCCGGGAGGGGCTCGGAGTAGAACCGCTGCTCCTCCGCATTGAGAGGAGTCAGATGAGGTGGCTCGGGCATCTGGTTAGGATGCCCCCTGGGCGCCTCCCTGGGGAGGTGTTCCGGGCACGTCCCACTGGGAGGAGACCCCGGGGGAGACCCAGGACACGTTGGAGAGACTATGTCTCTCGGCTGGCCTGGGAACGCCTCGGGGTCCCCCCGGAAGAGCTGGAGGAAGTGGCCGGGGACCGAGACGTCTGGGTTTCTCTGCTCAAGCTGCTGCCCCCGCGACCCGACCCCTGGATAAGCGGCAGATGATGTATGGATGGATGGATATATCCTCCACCAACCAGACTTACAACCCCCGACTAGGGTAGCAGAATTTCTAAGCATCTGTACCCCAAAAGTACTATCAAAAATATATAAATTATTGTCTAAGATAGATGACACAATGTCTCTTCCATCCTCAAAATGGGAGGCAGATTTATCCATCAGTTCTGGTCATAGCTTCTAACCACAAATATGTTTGAACACCTTCATAAAGACTCGAAATCCTAATTTACAGCTCATACAATACAAAATCCTTCATAGAACACACTATACAGGACAAAGGATGTTCAGGATGGGTCTAACACACTCAAACATCTGCTCACATTGCACAGATAACACACCTGATGATTATGCACACGCTTTGTGGTTTTCTGCGCCTGTCCAGAAGTTCTGGCTTGAAGTCTGTGAGGACCTATCAACATGGCTAAAGGGTAGCATCCCTGCATGCCCCACACTGTGCATACTGGGTGACTTAGACAACATCAACATGGAAATTAACTCAGCACACATGGTTGTCACAGTGTTATGTATCGCAATGAAAACTATTCTCATGAACTGGAAAGCGAAGAACAATCTGTGTATTAACCAGTTTAGAAATTTTCTTTTAGATTATATTAGCATGGAAACAATGTCTGCCTCCTCAAAACATCAATTGGCTGAATTTCATTCTCTCTGGTCCCCTCTGATTAGTTTTATCACATAGTGGTGGTGGTGGGTTGCTGGGTGATGGTGGGTCTCAGGCCCGGGCTGCTGCAACTGGTGTGACCGGGTGGTTTGTTTGTTTGTTTTTTGTAGAGGTCCTCCTGGGTGGGGTTGGGTTGAGTGGGGTGGGGCGGGATGGGTACCTTCTGGGGGTACAGTAGCTCCCGGAATATGGTCGCTGCAGGCCCCGAGCCTGGTGGACATCAGGCCCTCCTGCCCATTGTTGGCTCCCAGGTAGCGGGGATGCCTATTGCAGCCAGTCCCTGGCTGCCCTCTCTGGGGGAGAGTAGCTCCCCCGGTATATATCCCCATACCCCTCTCCCTTCTGGCTCCTGTACACAGCACACACTCACACATGAAGGGTTTTGGGGGCGTGTGTGTTCGGTGGGGTGTAGTGGATGGGGCCACGTAGGTGGTCCCCTTTGGTTGCACTCTGCAGTTCCCTGCCCCTGTTTTAATTACACCTTAGACATTACTACTTATCAAACACACTCACACACACACATTAGGTCTTGGGGGGTGGTTACACTGAGTGGCATCTGGTGGGCGGGGCTCTTTGGGTATGTAGGCTGCCCAGAGTGCCGCGCTCCCAGTTCTACAAGTTTGGCTGCCCCTCAATTTTAATTGCTCACTATTAGAAAATATTGAAGAGCCAGAAGGGTGAGGGGAGGGGTCTTCTTCGCACACCCCTGCTTCCTGGTGTCTGCTCGGGGCAGGAGGGGCCAGGAGGATTAATTAATTGTTCTGCTGGTTCGGGGTCTGTGGTGGCTGGGGGGTTGCTGGCCTCCTGGTGTGCCCGCTGCACTACACCCCAGCAGAGTCGAGGGAGGTAGGATGTGTGGATGTGTGGATGTATGGGACGTGAAAGTGTGTGTGGTAATGATTGGGCCTGGATCTGGGACTTGCTGTCGCCTGGCCTGCCTGTGTTTCTCCCGATGGGGCATCAGCGTTGCCTCTCCCCACTGCTCGCGACTTCACCCACCTGTGGGCACGTCTTGACTCCCAGGGCACTTGGCCAGGGGCGCTGGGGCAGGCGCTGACCCACTTTGTGGCTGTCTGGGGCGCTTGGCCCTCCTGGGTATTGGGTGGGGCCTCTGCCGGGGGGTTTGGGGGCGCTCGGGCTCCTGGGGCCCAGGTCCAGTGCACGGCCCATGTCTGGGCGGCTGGGGCCTGGCGGGGTCGGTGGGCTGTTGCCCCTGGTTCCCGGAGTGCCTCTGCCCTATGCTTATGGGGGCTCTTTCCGGGGGCTTCCTCTGCAGTCTTCTGGGTGGATGCGTGGTTGCCCCTGCGGTGGGCTGCCTGGGTTCTGTGCTCTGTGGGGGCTGCTGGTGGCCTGGGTCTTGTGGCCCTCTCTGCCTGCTTCTGATTGCTTGGGGGGGGGCTGTGGATTGTGGCCCTGTACGCTTATACACTCATAACTAAGCACGGTTATCATGTAGGTCCTGTGCCATGGGTGTTGCATGTTCTCACACACACACACACACATTCATTAGTCCAGTAGCATGGTCACTAAGCAGTTGATGTATTATCATGTCGTCTCAGGTCATCTATATCCACAGCTGTGTTGTATGCGATTGCCGCTTCTTATGCTTGTTTTTGTTTGTTTGTGTGTTTGTCTTTTCTCTGCTTGTCTGCTTTCAGGTGCTCCTGGTGGCGCTAAGGCTGGATTCCCCTCATAGGCCATGGATTGTTGTCTGTTTTGTTTTTTACAGGTGTAGCAGCTGGTTGTCTGGTTTTTGTTTCTATTTTTGTTCTGTTTCCTCTTCTTTCCTCTTCTTCTTTCCTTGTCCCTCGGTCCGGTTCAGTTCAGTTCATGTCATATATTGTAAACAGAAATAAATAAATGGGCATCAAGGGGAGCTTTACATTTATAAAACTTCCCTTGGCAAAACAAATCTGTTTGGCATCAAAGGTATTCAGACTACAATTCTTCTGACATAATGCTGAACAGGACAAGGGGAAAAAAAAGTAAAGAAGACAGTTCTGCCGAAAGCCAGGGATAGACCTGTTCTAAGTTCTATACTTTTTAAAAGGGGCGTGTTTATCAACTATGGAATTAGAAGATTTACAAAAATGGTCAAGTGCTAGATCTTCATCTGGGATTTTAACAGTGTCATATAACTATTCAACAGATCAGTTAAAAAAAAGCCTGCTCATGGAGATGTTTCAGGATCTGGATACCAAGCGTGGACCTAATGTTTTCATTTTTGCAATTCTGATACAGGCTATTGAGCAGTGATAACTAACACCAAGTTCAGATACTGCGGATTTTCTACCTTTGATTTGTTAAGATTGAGCCAATCAGGGACAACCTTGAAGGATCTCTTTGGTTTTGTAGGATCTGTAATTACCTGAGAAAGGTTGATATTGGTACACACCTTTTTTAAATGATCAGAGGCAGAGTTCAACTTGTTTAAATTAAAATTGCCACACAGAGATTGGGTTTAGGCCACATGCACACAGAATGACATCAACAAATATAAGAAATATTAAACATTTACACATAGATTTTTGAATATATGTAGAGGAATGATACTTTGAAATGTGCTCATTGCGGAGTTATGATCAGTTGAGTAATGAAGGTTGAACTATTCTGGGAAAGAGGTTCTATTCCCAGCATCATGATGGACACTCCTGATATAGAAGGTTTCGCTAATGCATTGGAATTGTTTTACTATTTTCATATGCATGTGCAATGAAGAATTGCTTGCTGCTGATAAATGCAAAGAAGAACAGCTTACACATAGATGCTCACATATAGGCTGCTGAATGCAATGAAGACCTGCTTATCAAGTAAAGTTCAATGTCAATGTGTAATATTCAATTAGGATTTGCAAAACAGTGAAGTTAAACAATGAATGGGTCCATAGTCGGTATGAGAAGACTACAGGAATATTTACCTGGGTGTACGTTCAAACAGAGATGAGAAAATTGCGATAAATAATTGTTTGTTTGTTAGTATGTATAGGAATGTTATGTGTATAAACTGTGTTGAGTTATAGTTACTCAGTAGTGTCTCAGTGAAACAACCGACGGGGGAAGCCTTGCGGTGACAACAAAAGCAGTGTTTTACTGATCAGTCAAGTTGCTCCAGTGTACTCCATACAAACTGGTTGGCTACTGAAGGGATAGAAAATGGGGAATACTTGTTTTAAAGCAAACAAGGAATTAGATGGGAAAAATACATGTTTTAACGGGACCCAGACAATATTAAATACTCAGACAGATGGGAGAAGAAGTGTAGTTTTGTAGGAAATCACAAAATTATTACATAGAATTAGTGAAATCAATTGAAGAATGCCTTTCTGAAGAGCTGTTTACCACAGATGAGCAGCTTTGCGACCAAGCACATTGTAGATCGCTTTACTGCCAAAATGATCTAATTTAATGGATTGGTTTAGACATGCATAACAGCATTTTAAGAACAAAGAGAGAAACAGAAAGGGACAACGCTTCATGGTGGAAGGTGATGAATAAATAACTGTGTATATGATGAAGGGGGTGGCAACAGCCATTCCGAAATCCCGCCATTCCGACATCCCGCTATTCCGACATCCCACCATTCCGACATCCCACCATTCCGACATACCACCATTCTGACATGCAAACGTCCCACCATTCCGACATCCCACCATTGCGACATCCCGCTATTCTGACGTTCAAATGTCCCACCATTCCGACAAGGCTTTCCGTATAAGGAAATGTGTGTTACTCAACAGGTGAGTCCCTTCTTTCTGTTCATGCAATTTATATGTTTAACACATGTTTATAGACAAGCGTTATTAAAAACACAAAGTCTCGGCAACTGGAGGAGGAGAAGCAGTCCGCGGTGGTTTTCAATCACACACTCCAATGCCACTTGTTTCAACTTCCGAAAATTTAATCCAGGAAAAAAAGGCTTACAAACATGGACCAAAACGGCTCCATAACACGCACAAGAATCCAAAAGAAACGAAAGTTAACTAAAAGAAAGCAAATAAACAGTATGAAGTGGTCAAAATTGGTTTTACGCATGCCTATGTGCGTCTGGCACATGCGTCTTCGGGCTCTCCCACGTTGGTTTGTGGATGAAAGCTATATGTTCAGCTGTAATGTCATGTAAAAACAATCTCTACATGACATTTACTCCCAGGTGTGACCAGTTAGGTCCTTAAGATATCAACAGGCTGTATAAAGCTACAACCGTTGCGGCTGTGTGTTTGTGCCAAATGCGCAAAACCCATCCGCGCTTCCCAAAATTGGAGTGAGTACTCATAAATCACGTGAATAACATGAATAAACGTTTTTCCTGCATTTTGTTGTGTTTTATTCGTTCTATGCTGTCATTTCTCTCTTCTCCTATTGGCAAGGCAAGGCAGAGTGCTCGCAACTGTGTCCTGTGCAGTAGCCGTGATATCTGTAATTGCAATTATTACTTTTGCATATGATGACAGCGTGCAAAAGACGCATGGGCTCTGTGGAGAGCTCCGCTCCAGCTGGCTGCTGTGACAGCTCACTGACACTGTATTTCTGCTTAATCAGTTTCAGTCTCGCCAGAGTTACATTAATATCTGTATTTTTATATTTGAAATTCAGGGGATTTTGATAATAGATTATTAAAGTTTGTTTGTGAGGCTGTGGCCTCTGCATGTGCAAAGCTTGTGCGCCAAACTTTAGGGCGTATTTGCGCCGGCATATCATTAGTGCAAAATGTTTTGGGTAAAAAATAGGCTATTAAAAGGAACTGTCGGAATGGCGGTATGTTAAAAAAAACAAAAAACATACCGCCATTCCGACCATAGGAGGAAAAAAGTGTCGGAATGGTGGGAC
This sequence comes from Leuresthes tenuis, assembly GCF_036924035.1. Lineage (NCBI taxonomy): Eukaryota > Metazoa > Chordata > Actinopteri > Atheriniformes > Atherinopsidae > Leuresthes > Leuresthes tenuis. The sequence continues at coordinate 29,069,055 of NW_027325367.1, read as the reverse complement.
GTTTGATAAAAAATTAAGTGTCGCCATTCCGACAATTGGAGACCCATGTCGGAATGGCGAGATGTCGGAATGGCAGCATGTAACCATGATGAAGGAGAGACCATTTGAGCAGCACAGCCATTTCGCAGCACAGGGACAGCAATCCAAGTTACAGGATCTCCCACGTGGTATCACCTGTCACTTTGTGTCAAGGCATCAAAAGAAGAAAAAATCACCAAACTCAAGGACAAAAAGACAAAGACTCCGGTGAACGAAGACAGAGGACTGACAAACCAGAAATACAAAAGGATTCTCGATATCAAGATCCAGAAGAAGAGGCTAACAATGCCACGAACACTTACGATGCTGGGAATGATGCCAGCAATGAACAGAGAAGAAGATTCAGTGTCATCAATCTGCATTACGTGCCTCTAATGAGGGGGTGAATATAGAATCCTCAACGATTACAACGTCTCTGGGAACTGTGACAACAACAAGGTTTAAACCATTTTGATATATATTGTAACCTATTGTCTAAGGAATAGTGCTGAAAATGAGGTAAATCTAATCCACCACTGTCCTTGGTCTTCTGTAGGGTTTTTAAACTAATACGTGGTGGTTTGTTTTTCCACAGAAATTTGGAGATGCATGAATCTAGTGACTTAAACCAAGTAGCAGATGGTTTTATGGGGATCATTGAGAACAAATAGTTAACTTTTGGTAGTATCATCATTTTAATGGATGTAATTCTCCCCATAAGTGATATAGGTAAGGACTTCCAACGAGAGATCGTCCTCTACTGTCTTTAATAATTGCACATAATTTAGCTTTGTTAGCTCTGAAAGCCTGGAGGAAATATTTATGCCTAAATATCTAATATTTCCTGACTGTAAAGTGATCGCAGGTATATTATGGACCCTACAGTTAATGGGCAGAACTGTGGTCTTAGACCAGTTGATAGAGTAGTCAGAAAGTGCTGAGAATTTATTTATGAGTGTGATCGAGTGACTGAGAGACGTCTGTGAGTTCTGAAGGAAAAGTAATACATCATCAGCATAAAGACTTATTTTATGCTCAATATTTTGGGATTAATTACTCACAAACGGGTAAGAAAAGGTAGTATTGCCAGACCATACATGATCAAAACGGGGAGCGGAGGTGGTTCAGCTGCAAGGTGTGAATGTCTGACTATAGTTTGTAAAAAGCGGGTAAGATAAGGTGCGAATGCCCGACAATGTATGATCAAAAGAGGGAGCAGAGGTTTTCGGCTGCAAGGAGGTCTGAATGTCCACCCAAAATTCCTGAAAAATGGGTAAAAAAAGGGTGCGAATGCCAAACCATACATCATCAAAAGCAGGAGTGGATGTGTTCGGCTACAAGAAGATTTGAATGTCCATCAATAATTGCTTTAAAACATGAAAGAAAATTTTCGAATATGATCATGATCGGCTACAAGAAGGTTTGAATGTCCGACCATAGTTTGTAAAAAGCGGGTAAGAAAAGGTTCGAATGCCCGAACATAGACCATCAAAAGAGGGAGCGGAGGTGTTCCGCTGTAAGAAGGTGTAAATGTCCGACCATAGTTGGTAAAAAGCGGGTAAGAAAAGGTTAAAATACCCGACTGTACACAATCAATAGCGGGAGCGGAGTTGTTTGGCTACAAGAAGGTGTGAAAGTCCAACCACGGTTTGTAAAAAGCGGGTAAGAAAAGGTTCGAATGCCCGAATATATACCATCAAAAGTGGAAGTGGATGTGTTCGGCTGCAAGAAGGTGTGAACGTCCGACCAAAGTTTGTAAAAAGCAGTTAAGAAAAGGTTCGAATATCCAACAAAACATAATCAAAAGTGGGAGCAGAGCTGTTCGACTGCAAGTAGGTGTGAATGTCAGATCATAATTTGCAAAAAGCTGATGAGAAAGGGTGAGAATGCCCGGCTATACACCATCAAATGCGGGAGCGGAAGTGTTCGGCTGTGAGTAGGTGTGAATGTCCGACCATAATTGCTGAAAAATGTGTTAGAAGAGACTAGAATGCCGGACAAGACATCATCAAATGCGGGAGCGGAGTTGTTCGGCTGTGAGTAGGTGTGAATCTCCGAGCATAGTTTGTAAAAAGGGGGTAAGAATAGGTTCGAATGCCCGAACATACACTATCAAAACAGGGAGCTGAGGTGGCTCAGCTGCAAGGTGTGAATGTCTGACTATAGTTTGTAAATAAGGTGCGAATGCCCAACAATGTATAATCAAAAGAGGGAGCGGAGGTTTTCGGCTACAAGAAGGTTTGAATTTCCGACCATAGTTTGTAAAAAGCGGGTAAGAAAAGGTTCAAATGCCTGACTATACACCATCAAAAGCGGGAGCAGAGGTGTTCCGCTGTAAGACGGTGTGAATGTCCGACCATATTTGGTAAAAAGCGGGTAAGAAAAGGTTAAAATACCCGACTGTACACAATCAATAGCGGGAGAGGAGGTGTTCAGCTGCAAGAAGGTGTGAATGTCCACCCATAATTACTGAAAAATGGGTAAGAAAAGGTGCGAATGCCCAACCATACATTATCAAAAGCAGGTGTGAATGTCAGATCATAATTTGCAAAAAGCTGATGAGAAAGGGTGAGAATGCCCGACTATACACCATCAAATGCGGGAGCGGAGTTGTTCGGCTGTGAGTAAGTGTGATTCTCCGACCATAATTGCTGAAAAATGTGTTAGAAAAGGTAAGAATGCCGTTCCATACATCATCAAAAGCGGGAGAGGTGGTGTTCGGCTGCAAGTAGGTGTGAATGTCCAGCCATAATTACTAACAAACGGGTAAGAAAAGGTAGTATTGCCAGACCATACATGATCAAAACAGGGAGCGGAGGTGGTTCAGCTGCAAGAAGGTGTGAATGTCGGACTAAAGTTCAAATATATTAACAAAAGTGGGAGGAGAGGTCTTCGGATGAGAGTGGTTGAGAATTTCCAACCATAATCTATAAAATGCGGTGAAAAAAAAGGTGTGATAGAACACTAAAAGGTGGAGCGGAAGTGTTCGGCTGCAAGAAGGTGTGAATGTCCGACTATATTTGGTGAAAAGCAGGTGAAGCAAGGTCTGAATGCCCAACCTTACATCATCAAAAGCGAGATCAGAGGTGTTTGGCTGCATGAAGGCCATAGTTTGCCAAAAGCGGGTAAGCTGCGAATGACCGACTAAATATCAACAAAAGGTCTTCGAATGCAAGTGGGTGTGAATATCCCACCATACAAGTATGGTGGAGAGGAAGCTGTGAACAGCCGACCATAGTTGGCAAAAAGCGGGTGAGAAAAGGTGCGAATGTCCAACCATACATGATCAAAACAGGGAGCGGAGGTGTTTGGCTGTGACAAGGTGTGAATGTCCACCCAAAATTAATGAAAAGCGGGCAACAAGTAGGTTTGAATGCCCAACCATACATCATCAAAAGCAGGAGTGGATGTGTTCGGCTACAAGAAGGTTTGAATGTCCGAGCATAGTTTGTAAAAAGCGGGTAAGGAAAGATTCGAATGCCCGAACATACACCATCAAAAGAGGGAGCGGAGGAGCTCCGCTGTAAGACGGTCTGAATGTCCATTAATAATTGCTAGAAAACATGAAAGAAAATTTTCGAATATTAAACCGCACATGATCATAAGCTCGGAGAAGGTGTTCGACTACAAGTAGGTGTGAATGTCAGATTATAATTTGTAAAAAGCGGGTAAGAAAAGGTAAGAATGTCCAACCATAAATTATGAAAAGCGGCAGCAGAGATGTTCGGCTGGTATTTATCAATATTTCTATCTATTGATAGATTTCAACAAAAAACAACGTTGTACTTTGCAGTAAAAGAAAGAGCAAATCTAAAGTTTCAGGAATCCGAGTATAAGCTTGCTTTCATGAATTCTGCACGATTTCAGATTTTGCTATAAATGAATTCCTTCACTCAAACTATGTTAAAACTGCTTTGTCCTTCATATTTATCAATGTCTAGATCAACTTCAACAAAGAACAACATTGGATTTTGCAGTAGAAGAAAGAGCAACACTGAAGGATCAGGAATCCGAGAATAAGCTTATTTTCATACGTTCTGCATGATTTGGGATTTTATGTATAAAATGAATTCCTTCACTCAAACTAAGTTAAAACTGCTTTGTCCTTCATAGTTATCCATGTCTAAAATGTATCAAGCATAAAATTCCTCATATTACCCTGAATGAGAAAGAAGCATCCCTTTGGTTGAGCAATACGTTCCTTTTGCGGAGTTATGCATGATTTCGGATTTTGCTATAAAATTCATTCCTTCACACCTTTTTTTTCACCGCATTTTATAGATTATGGTTGGAAATTCTCAACCACTCTCATCCGAAGACCTCTCTTCCCGCTTTTGTTAATATATTTGAACTTTAGTCGGACATTCACCCCTTTTTGCAGCTAAACCACCTCCGCTCCCTGTTTTGATCATGTATGGTCTGGCAATACTACCTTTTCTTACCCGTTTGTGAGTAATTATGGCTGGATATTCACACCTACTTGCAGCTGAACACAATCTCTCTCGCTTTTGATGATGTATGGACCGGCATTCTTACCTTTTCTAACACATTTTTCAGCAATTATGGTCGGAGATTCACACCTAATCACAGACGAACAGCTCTGCTCCCACTTTTGATTATGTTTGGTTGGATATTAAAACCTTTTCCTAACTTATTTTTAAAAACTTTGGTTGGACGTTCACACCTTCTCGTAGCCGAACACATCCACTCCTGCTTATGATGATGTATGGGTGGACATTCACACCTTCTTGCAGCTGAACACCCCCTCTCCCACTTATGATCATGTGCGGTTTGATTTTCGGAAATTTTCTTCACACCTCCGGCAGAGCTTCAACCATATCCCGGGGGAGGTGGGGGACATTGAGTCCGAATGGGCCATGTTCCGTGACTCCATTGCCGAGGCAGCTGGTCGGAGTTGTGGCCGTAAGGTAGTCGGTGCCTGTCGTGGCGGCAACCCTCCAACCTGCTGGTGGACACCAGTGGTGAGGGAAGCCGTCAAGCTGAAGAAGGAGTCCTATCGGGCCTTTTTGGCCAGTGGGACCCTGGAAGCAGCTGATAGGTACCGACGGGCCAGACGGGTCGCGGCTTCGGCGGTTGCTGAGGCAAAAACACGGGCCTGGGAGGAGTTCGGTGAGACCATGGAGAACGATTTCCGGACGGCCTCGAAAAGATTCTGGTCCACCATCCGGCGTCTCAGGGGGGGGAAGCGGCTCACAGTCAACACTGTTTACAGTGGGGACGGGGCTTTGCTGACCTCAACTAGGGATGTTGTGAGTCGGTGGGGGGAGTACTTCGAGGAACTCCTCAATCCTACCAACACGTGCTTGGAAGAGGCAGAGTCGGAGAGCTCAGAGACGGGGCCTCCCATTTCTGGGGCTGAGGTTGCCGAGGTGGTTAAAAAGCTCCTCGGTGGCAAGGCCCCGGGGGTGGATGAGGTCCGTCCTGAGTTTCTCAAGGCTCTGGATGTTGTAGGGCTGTCTTGGCTGACACGCCTCTGCAGTATCGCGTGGACATCGGGGACAGTGCCTCTGGACTGGCAGATTGGGGTGGTGGTCCCCCTCTTTAAAAAGGGGGACCGGAGGGTGTGTTCCAACTATAGGAGTATCACACTCCTCAGCCTCCCTGGTAAGGTCTATTCGGGGGTATTGGAGAGGAGGATCCGTCGGATAATCGAGCCTCGGATTCAGGAGATGCAGTGTGGCTTTCGTCCTGGCCGTGGAACAGTGGACCAGCTGCTGGGAGTTCGCCCAACCAGTCTACATGTGTTTTGTGGACTTGGAGAAAGCGTTCGACCGTGTCCCTCGTGGAGTCCTGTGGGGGTTGCTCCGGGAATATGGAGTGCCGGACCCCTTGATAGGGGCCGTTCGGTCTCTGTATGACCGGTGCCAGAGTTTGGTCCGCATTGCCGGCAGTAAGTGGGATACGTTTCCGGTGAGAGTTGGACTCCGTCAGGGCTGCCCTTTGTCACCGATTCTGTTCCTAACTTTTATGGACAGAATTTCTAGGCGGAGCCAGGGCGTTGAGGGTGTCCGATTTGGCGACCTCAGAATCGGGTCTCTGCTTTTTGCAGATGATGTGGTTCTGTTAGCGTCGTCAGGCCGTGACCTTCAGCTCTTACTGGAAATATTCGCAGCCGAGTGTGAAGCGGCTGGGATGAGAATCAGCACCTCCAAATCCGAGACTATGGTTCTCAGCCGGAAAAGGGTGGAATGCTCTCTCCGGGTCGGGAATGAGATCCTTCCCCAAGTGGAGGAGTTCAAGTATCTCGGGATCTTGTTCACGAGTGAGGGACGAATGGAGCGGGAGATTGACGGGCGGATCGGTGAAGCGTCTGCAGTGTTGCGGGCTCTGCACCGACCCGTCGTAGTGAAGAGGGAGCTGAACCAGAAGGTGAAGCTCTCTACTTACTGGTCAATCTACGTTCCCATCCTCACCTATGGTCACGAGTTGTGGGTAGTGACCGAAAGAACAAGATCGCGAATACAAGCAGCCGAAATGGGTTTCCTCCGCAGGGTGTCTGGGCTCTCCCTTAGAGATAGGGTGAGAAGCTCAGTCTTCCGGGAGGAGCTCGGAGTAGAACCGCTGCTCCTCCGCATTGAGAGGAGTCAGATGAGGTGGCTCGGGCATCTGGTTAGGATGCCCCCTGGGCGCCTCCCTGGGGAGGTGTTCCGGGCACGTCCCACTGGGAGGAGACCCCGGGGGAGACCCAGGACACGTTGGAGAGACTATGTCTCTCGGCTGGCCTGGGAACGCCTCGGGGTCCCCCCGGAAGAGCTGGAGGAAGTGGCTGGAGACAGAGACGTCTGGGTTTTTTTGCTCAAGCTCCTGCCCCCGCGACCTGACCCCCGGATAAGCGGCAGATGATGGATGGATGGATATGTCCTCCACCAACCAGACTTACAACTCCCGACTAGGGTAGCAGAATTTCTAAGCATCTACACCCCAAAACTACTATCAAAAATATATAAATTATTGTCTAAGATAGATGACACAATGTCTCTTCCATCCTCAAAATGGGAGGCAGATTTATCCATCAGTTCTGGTCATAGCTTCTAACCACAAATATGTTTGAACACCTTCATAAAGACTCGAAATCCTAATTTACAGCTCATACAATACAAAATCCTTCATAGAACACACTATACAGGACAAAGGATGTTCAGGATGGGTCTAACACACTCAAACATCTGCTCACATTGCACAGATAACACACCTGATGATTATGCACATGCTTTGTGGTTTTGTGCGCCTGTCCAGAAGTTCTGGCTTGAAGTCTGTGAGGACCTATCAACATGGCTAAAGTGTAGCATCCCTGCATGCCCCACACTGTGCATACTGGGTGACTTAGACAACATCAACATGGAAATTAACTCAGCACACATGGTTGTCACAGTGTTATGTATCGCAAAGAAAACTATTCTCATGAACTGGAAAGCGAAGAACAATCTGTGTATTAACCAGTTTAGAAATGTTCTTTTAGATTATATTAGCATGGAAACAATGTCTGCCTCCTCAAAACATCAATTGGCTGAATTTCATTCTCTCTGGTCCCCTCTGATTAGTTTTATCACATAGTGGTGGTGGTGGGTTGCTGGGTGATGGTGGGTCTCAGGCCCGGGCTGCTGCGACTGGTGTGACCGGGTGGTTTGTTTGATTGTTTTTTTATGTTGTTTGTTTGTTTTTTGTAGAGGTCCTCCAGGGTGGGGTTGGGTTGAGTGGGGTGGGGCGGGATGGGTACCTTCTGGGGGTACAGTAGCTCCCGGAATATGGTCGCTGCAGGCCCCGAGCCTGGTGGACATCAGGCCCTCCTGCCCATTGTTGGCTCCCAGGTAGCAGGGATGCCTATTACAGCCAGTCCCTGGCTGCCCTCTCTGGGGGAGAGTAGCTCCCCCGGTATATATCCCCATACCCCTCTCCCTTCTGGCTCCTGTACACAGCACACACTCACACATGAAGGGTTTTGGGGGCGTGTGTGTTCGGTGGGGTGTAGTGGATGGGGCCACGTAGGTGGTCCCCTTTGGTTGCACTCTGCAGTTCCCTGCCCCTGTTTTAATTACACCTTAGACATTACTACTTATCAAACACACTCACACACACACATTAGGTCTTGGGGGGTGGTTACACTGAGTGGCATCTGGTGGGCGGGGCTCTTTGGGTATGTAGGCTGCCCAGAGTGCCGCGCTCCCAGTTCTACAAGTTTGGCTGCCCCTCAATTTTAATTGCTCACTATTAGAAAATATTGAAGAGCCAGAAGGGTGAGGGGAGGGGTCTTCTTCGCACACCCCTGCTTCCTGGTGTCTGCTCGGGGCAGGAGGGGCCAGGAGGATTAATTAATTGTTCTGCTGGTTCGGGGTCTGTGGTGGCTGGGGGGTTGCTGGCCCCCTGGTGTGCCCGCTGCACTATACCCCAGCAGAGTCGAGGGAGGTAGGACGTGTGGATGTGTGGATGTATGGGACGTGAAAGTGTGTGTGGTAATCATTGGGCCTGGATCTGGGACTTGCTGTCGCCTGGCCTGCCTGTGCTTCTCCCGATGGGGCGTCAGCGTTGCCTCTCCCCACTGCTCGCGACTTCACCCACCTGTGGGCACGTCTTGACTCCCAGGGCACTTGGCAAGGGGCGCTGGGGAAGGCGCTGACCCACTTTGTGGCTGTCTGGGGCGCTTTGCCATCCTGGGTATTGGGTGGGGCCTCTGCCGGGGGGTTTGGGGGCGCTCGGGCCCCTGGGGCCCGGGTCCAGTGCACGGCCCATGTCTGGGCGGCTGGGGCCTGGCGGGGTCGGTGGGCTGTTGCCCCAGGCTCCCGGAGGGCCTCTGCCCTATTCTTATGGGGGCTCTTTCCGGGGGCTTCCTCTGCAGTCTTCTGGGTGGATGCGTGGTTGCCCCTGCGGCGGGCTGCCTGGGTTCTGTGCTCTGTGGGGGCTGCTGGTGGCCTGGGTCTTGTGGCCCTCTCTGTCTGCTTCTGATTGCTTGGGGGGGCTGTGGATTGTGGCCCTGTACGCTTATACACTCATAACTAAGCACGGTTATCATGTAGGTCCTGTGCCATGGGTGTTGCATGTTCTCACACACACACACACACACATTCATTAGTCCAGTAGCATGGTCGCTAAGCAGTTGATGTATTATCATGTCGTCTCAGGTCATCTATATCCACAGCTGTGTTGTATGCGATTGCCGCTTCTTGTGCTTGTTTTTGTTTGTTTGTGTGTTTGTTTTTTCTCTGCTTGTCTGCTTTCAGGTGCTCCTGGTGGCGCTAAGGCTGGAATCCCCTCAGAGGCCATGGATTGTTGTCTGTTTTGTTTTTTACAGGTGTAGCAGCTGGTTGTCTGGTTTTTGTTTCTATTTTTGTTCTGTTTCCTCTTCTTTCCTCCTCTTCTTTCCTTGTCCCCCGGTCCGGTTCAGTTCAGTTCATGTCATATATTGTAAACAGAAATAAATAAATGGGCATCAAGGGGAGCTTTACATTTATAAAACTTCCCTTGGCAAAGCAAATCTGTTTGGCATCAAAGGTATTCAGACTACAATTCTTCTGACATAATGCTGAACAGGACAAGGAGAAAAAAAAAAAAAAAGTAAAGAAAGTAAAGAAGACAGTTCTGCCGAAAGTCAGGGACTAGACCTGTTCTAAGTTCTATACTTTTTAAAAGGGGCATGTTTATCAACTATGGAATTAGAAGATTTACAAAAATGGTCAAGTGCTAGATCTTCATCTGAGATTTTAACAGTGTCATATAACTATTCAACAGATCAGTTAAAAAAAAGCCTGCTCATGGAGATGTTTCAGGATCTGGATACCAAGCGTGGACCTAATGTTTTCATTTTTGCATTTCTGATACAGGCTATTGAGCAGTGATAACTAACACCAAGTTCAGATACTGCGGATATTCTACCTTTGATTTGTTAAGATTGAGCCAATCAGGGACAACCTTGAAGGATCTCTTTGGTTTTGTAGGATCAGTAATTACCTGAGAAAGGTTGATATTGGTACACACCTTTTTTAAATGATCAGAGGCAGAGTTCAACTTGTTTTAATTAAAATTGCCACACAGAGATTGGGTTTAGGCCACATGCACACAGCATGACATCAACAAATATAAGAAATATTAAACATTTACACATAGATTTTTGAATACATGTAGAGGAATGATACTTTGAAATGTGCTCATTGCGGAGTTATGATCAGTTGAGTAATGAAGGTTGAACTATTCTAGGAAAGAGGTTCTATTCCCAGCATCATGATGGACACTCCTGATATAGAAGGTTTCGCTAACGCATTGGAATTGTTTTACTATTTTCATATGCATGTGCAATGAAGAATTGCTTGCTGCTGATAAATGCAAAGAAGAACAGCTTACACATAGATGCTCACATATAGGTTGCTGAATGCAATGAAGACCTGCTTATCCAGTAAAGTTCAATGTCAATGTGTAATATTCAATTAGGATTTGCAAAACAGTGAAGTTAAACAATGAATGGGTCCATAGTCGGTATGAGAAGACTACAGGAATATTTACCTGGGTGTACGTTCAAACAGAGATGAGAAAATCGCGATAAATAATTGTTTGTTTGTTTGTTAGTATGTATATGAATGTTATGTGTATAAACTGTGTTGAGTTATAGTTACTCAGTAGTGTCTCAGTGAAACAACCGACGGGGGATGCCTTGCGGTGACAACAAAAGCAGTGTTTTACTGATCAGTCAAGTTGCTCCAGTGTACTCCATACAAACTGGTTGGCTACTGAAGGGATAGAAAATGGGGAATTCTTGTTTTAAAGCAAACAAGGAATTAGATGGGAAAAATACATGTTTTAACGGGACCCAGACAATATTAAATACTCAGACAGATGGGATAAGAAGTGTAGTTTTGTAGGAAATCACAAAATTATTACATGAAATTAGTCAAATCAATTGAAGAATGCCTTTCTGAAGAGCTGTTTACCACAGATGAGCAGCTTTGCGACCAAGCACAATGTAGATCGCTTTACTGACAAAATGATCTAATTTAATGGATTGGTTTAGACATGCATAACAGCATTTTAAGAACAAAGAGAGAAACAAAAAGGGACATCGCTTCATGGTGGAAGGTGATGTATAAATAAAAGTGTATATGATGAAGGGGGTGGCAACACCCATTCCGAAATCCCGCCATTCCGACATCCCGCTATTCCGACATCCCACCATTCCGACATACCACCATTCCGACATACCACCATTCCGACATGCAAACGTCCCACCATTCCGACATTCAAATGTCCCACCATTCCGACAAGGCTTTCTGTATAAGGAAATGTGTGTTACTCAACAGGTGAGTCCCTTCTTTCTGTTCATGCAATTTATATGTTTAACACACGTTTATAGACAAGCGTTATTAAAAACACAAAGTCTCGGCAACTGGAGGAGGAGAAGCAGTCCGCGGTGGTTTTCAATCACACACTCCAATGCCACTTGTTTCAACTTCCGAAAATTTAATCCAGGAAAAAAAGGCTTACATACATGGACCAAAACAGCTCCATAACACACACAAGAATCCAAAAGAAACGAAAGTTAACTAAAAGAAAGCAAATAAACAGTATGAAGTGGTCAAAATTGGTTTTATGCATGCCTATGTGCGTCTGGCACATGCGTCTTCGGGCTCTCCCACATTGGTTTGTGGATGAAAGCTATATGTTCAGCTGTAATGTCATGTAAAAACAATCTCTACATGACATTTACTCCCAGGTGTGACCAGTTACGTCCTTAAAATATCAACAGGCTGTATAAAGCCTTGCGCAACGGCTGTGTGTTTGTGCCAAATGCGCAAAGCCCATCCGCTTTCCAAAATTGGAGCGAGTACTCATAAATCACGTGAATAACATGAATAAACGGTTTTACTGCATTTTGTTGTGTTTTATACGTTCTATGCTGTCATTTCTCTCTTCTCCTATTGGCAAGGCAGAGTGCTCGCAACTGTGTCCTGTGCCGTAGCCGTGATATCTGTTATTGCAATTATTACTTTTGCATATGATGACAGCGTGCAAAAGACGCATGGGCTCTGTGGAGAGCTCCGCTCCAGCTGGCTGCTGTGACAGCTCACTGACAATGTATTTCTGCTTAATCAGTTTCAGTCTCGCCAGAGTTACATTAATATCTGTATTTTTATATTTGAAATTCAGGGGATTTTGATAATAGATTATTAAAGTTTGTTTGCGAGGCTGTGGCCTCTGCATGTGCAGAGCTTGTGCGCCAAACTTTAGGGCGTATTTGCGCCGGCATATCATTAGTGCAAAATGTTTTGGGTAAAAAATAGGCTATTAAAAGGAACTGTCGGAATGGCGGTATGTTAAAAAAAAAAAAACATACTGCCATTCCGACCATAGGAGGAAAAAAGTGTCGGAATGGTGGGACGTTTGATAAAAAATTAAGTGTCGCCATTCCGACAATTGGAGACCCATGTCGGAATGGCGAGATGTCGGAATGGCAGCATGTAACCATGATGAAGGAGAGACCATTTGAGCAGCACAGCCATTTCGCAGCACAGGGACAGCAGTCCAAGTTACAGGATCTCCCACGTGGTATCACCTGTCACATTGTGTCAAGGCATCAAAAGAAGAAAAAATCACCAAACTCAAGGACAAAAAGACGAAAACGCCGGTGAACGAAGAGAGAGTACTGACAAACCAGAAATACAAAAGGATTCTCGATATCAAAATCCAGAAGAAGAGGCTAACAATGCCACGAACACTTACGATGCTGGGAATGATGCCAGCAATGAACAGAGAAGAAGATTCAGTGTCATCAATCTGCAACACGTGCCTCTAATGAGGGGGTGAATATAGAATCCTCAACGATTACAACGTCTCTGGGAACTGTGACAAAAACAAGGTTTAAACCATTTTGATATATATTGTAACCTATTGGCTAAGGAATAGTGCTGAAAATGAGGTAAATCTAATCCACCATTGTCCTTGGTCTTCTGTAGGGTTTTTAAACTAATACGTGGTGGTTTGTTTTTCCACAGAAATTTGGAGATGCATGAATCTAGTTACTTAAACCAAGTAGCAGATGGTTTTATGGGGATCATTGAGAACAAATAGTTAACTTTTGGTAGTATCATCATTTTAATGGATGTAATTCTCCCCATAAGTGATATAGGTAAGGACTTCCAACGAGAGAGATCGTCCTCTACTGTCTTTAATAATTGCACATAATTTAGCTTTGTTAGCTCTGAGAGCCTGGAGGAAATGTTTATGCCTAAATATCTAATATTTCCTGACTGTAAAGTGATCGCAGGTATATTATGGACCCTACAGTTAATGGGCAGAACTGTGGTCTTAGACCAGTTGATAGAGTAGTCAGAAAGTGTTGAGAATTTATTTATGAGTGTGATCGTGTGAGTGAGAGACGTCTGTGAGTTCTGAAGGAAAAGTAATACATCATCAGCGTAAAGACTTATTTTATGCTCAATATTTTGGGATTAATTACTCACAAACGGGTAAGAAAAGGTAGTATTGCCAGACCATACATGATCAAAACAGGGAGCGGAGGTCGTTCAGCTGCAAGAACGTGTGAATGTCCAACTAAAGTTTATAAAAAGCGGGTAAGACAAGGTGCGAATGCCCGACAATGCATGATCAAAAGAGGGAGCGGAGGTTTTCGGCTGCAAGAAGGTCTGAATGTCCACCCATAATTCCTGAAAAATGGGTAAAAAAAGGGTGCGAATGCCAAACCATACATCATCAAAAGCAGGAGTGGATGTGTTCGGCTAGAAGAAGGTTTGAATGTCCGACCATAGTTTGTAAAAAGCGGGTAAGAAAAGGTTCGAATGCCCAAACATAGACCATCAAAAGAGGGAGCGGAGGTGTTCCGCTGTAAGAAGGTGTGAATGTCCGACCATAGTTGGTAAAAAGCGGGTAAGAAAAGGTTAAAATACCCGACTGTACACAATCAATAGCGGGAGCGGAGTTGTTCGGCTACTAAAAGATGTGAAAGTCCGACTATGGTTTGTAAAAAGCGGGTAAGAAAAGGTGCTAATGCCCGACAATGTATGATCAAAAGAGGGAGCGGAGGTGTTCGGCTGCAAGAAGGTCTGAATGTCCAACCATAATTTGTAAAAACCGGGAAGGAAAGGCTCGAAAGCCCAACTATACACCATCAAAAGCGGGAGCAGAGTGGTTCAGCTGCAAGAAGGTCTGAATGTCCATCAATAATTGCTTTAAAACATGAAAGAAAATTTTCGAATATCATCCGCACATGATCATAAGAAGGAGAGGAGGTGTTCAGGTGCAAGAAGGTGTGAATGTCCACCCATAATTCCTGAAAAATGGGTAAAAAAAGGTGCGAATGCCCAACCATACATTATCAAAAGCAGGTGTGAATGTCAGATCATAATTTGCAAAAAGCTGATGAGAAAGGGTGAGAATGCCCGACTATACACCATCAAATGCGGGAGCGGAGGTGTTCGGCTCTGAGTAGGTGTGAATGTCCGACCATAATTGCTGAAAAATGTGTTAGAAAAGGAAAGAATGCCGGAACATACATCATCAAAAGCGAGAGAGGTGGTGTTCGGCTGCAAAAAGGTGTAAATGTTCGACTAAAGTTTGTAAAAAGCGGGTAAGACATGGTGCGAATGCCTGACAAGGTATGATCAAAAGCAGGAGTGGAGGTGTTCAGCTGCAAGAAGGTCTAAATGTCCATCAATAATTGCTAGAAAACATGAGAGAAAATTTTCGAAAATCAAACCGCACATGATCATAAGTGGGAGAGGAGGTGTTCAGCTGCAAGAAGGTGTGAATGTCCACCCATTATTCCTGACAAATGGGTAAAAAAAAGGTGCGAATGCCCAACCATACATCATCAAAAGCAGGAGTGGATGTGTTCGGCTACAAGAAGGTGTGAACGTCCAACCAAAGTTTGTAAAAAGCAGTTAAGAAAAGGTTTGAATATCCAACCAAACATAATCAAAAGCGGGAGCATGGCTTTTCGACTGCAAGTAGGTGTGAATGTCAGATCATAATTTGCAAAAAGCTGATGAGAAAGGGTGAGAATGTCCGACTGCACACCATCAAATGCGGGAGCGGAGTTGTTCGGCTGTGAGTAGGTGTGAATCTCCGACGGTAATTTCTGAAAAATGTGTTAGAAAAGGTAAGAATGCCGGTCCATACATCATCAAAAGCGAGAGAGGTGGTGTTCGGCTGCAAGTAGGTGTGAATGTCCAGCCATAATTACTAACAAACGGGTAAGAAAAGGTAGTATTGCCAGACCATACATGATCAAAACAGGGAGCGGAGGTGGTTCAGCTGCAAGAAGGTGTGAATGTCTCACTAAAGTTCAAATATATTAACAGAAGCGGGAGGAGAGGTCTTCGGATGAGAGTGGTTGAGAATTTCCAACCATAATCTATAAAATTCGGTGAAAAAAAGGTGTGATAGAACACTAAAAGGTGGAGCGGAAGTGTTCGGCTGCAAGAAGGTGTGAATGTCCGACTATATTTGGTGAAAAGCAGGTGAAGCAAGGTCTGAATGCCCAACCTTACATTATCAAAAGCGAGATCAGAGGTGTTTGGCTGCAAGAAGGCCATAGTTTGCCAAAAGCGGGTAAGCTGCGAATGACCAACTAAATATCCACAAAAGTGGGGGCGGAGGTCTTCGGATGCAACTGGGTGTGAACATCCCACCATACAAGTATGGTGGAGAGGAAGCTGTGAACAGCCGACCATAGTTTGCAAAAAGCGGGTGAGACAAGGTGCGAATGTCCAACCATACATGATCAAAACAGGGAGCGGAGGTGTTTGGCTGTGACAAGGTGTGAATGTCCACCCAAAATTAATGAAAAGCGGGCAAAAAGTAGGTTTGAATGCCCAAGCATACATCATCAAAAGAAGGAGTGGATGTGTTCGGCTACAAGAAGGTTTCAATGTCCGAGCATAGTTTGTAAAAAGCGGGTAAGAAAAGGTTCGAAGGCCCAAACATACACCATCAAAAGAGGGAGCGGAGGTGTTCCGCTGTAAGAAGGTGTGAATGTCCAACCATGGTTTGTAAAAAGCTGGTAAGAAAAGGTTCGAATGCCCGAATATATATCATCAAAAGCGGAAGCGGAGGTGTTCGGCTGCAAGAAGGTGTGAACGTCCGACCAAAGTTTGTAAAAAGCGGGTAAGAAAAGGTTCGAAGGCCCAAACATACACCATCAAAAGAGGGAGCGGAGGTGTTCCGCTGCAAGAAGGTGTGAACGTCCGACCAAAGTTTGTAAAAAGCAGTTAAGAAAAGGTTTGAATATCCAACCAAACATAATCAAAAGCGGGAGCAGAGCTGTTCGACTGCAAGTAGGTGTGAATGTCCAGCCATAATTACTCACAAAGGGGTAAGAAAAGGTAGTATTGCCAGACCATACATGATCAAAACAGGGACCATACCTTCATATTTATCAATGTCTAGATTGACTTCAACAAAGAACAACACTGGATTTTGCAGTAGAAGAAAGAGCAACACTGAAGGATCAGTAATCCGAGAATAAGCTTATTTTCATACGTTCTGCATGATTTGGGATTTTATGTATAAAATGAATTCCTTCACTCAAACCAAGTTAAAACTGCTTTGTCCTTCATATTTATCAATGTCTAGATCGACTTCAACAAAGAACAACATTGTATTTTGCAGTAGAAGAAAAAGCAACACTGAAGGATCAGGAATCCGAGAATAAGCTTCTTTTCATACGTTCTGCATGATTTGGGATTTTATGTATAAAATGAATTCCTTTACTCAAACTATGTTAAAACTGCTTTGTCCTTCATATTTATCAATGTCTAGATTGACTTCAACAAAGAACAACATTGTATTTTGCAGTAGAAGAAATAGCAACACTGAAGGATCAGGAATCCGAAAACACGCTTATTTTCATACGTTCTGCTTGATTTGGGATTTTGCTATAAAATTAATTCGTTCACTCAAACAAAGTGGAAACTGCTTTGTCCTTCATATTTATCAATGTCTATATCGATTTCAACAAAGAACAAGGCTGTATTTTGCAGTATAGGAAAGAGCAACACTGGAGGATCAGGAATCCGAGAATAAGCTTACTTTCATGAGTCCTGCACGATTTCGGATTTTCCTATAAAATGAATTGCTTTGCTCAAACCAAGTTAAAATTGCTTTGTCCTTCATAGTTATCCATGTCTAAAATGTATCAAGCATAAAGTTCCTCATATTACCCTGAATGAGAAAGAAGCATCCCTTTGGTTGAGCAATACGTTCCTTTTGCGGAGTTATGCATGATTTCGGATTTTGCTATAAAATTCATTCCTTCACAGCTTTTTTTTTCACCGCATTTTATAGATTATGGTTGGAAATTTCAACCACTCTAATCCGAAGACCTCTCCTCCCGCTTTTGTTAATATATTTGAACTTTAGTTGGACATTCACCCCTTTTTGCAGCTAAACCACCTCCGCTCCCTGTTTTGATCTTGTATGGTCTGGCAATACTACATTTTCTTACCCGTTTGTGAGTAATTATGGCTGGATATTCACACCTGAACACAATCTCTCTCGCTTTTAATTATGTTTGAATATTCAAACCTTTTCTTTACTGCTTTTTGCCTACTTTGGTCGGACGTTCACACCTTCTTGCAGCCGAACACCTCCGCTTCCGCTTTTGATGGTATATATTCGGGCATTCGAACCTTTTCTTACCCGTTTTTTACAAACGATGGTTGGACTTTCACACATTCTTGTAGCCAAACACATCCGCTCCCGCTATTGATTGTGTACAGTCGGGTATTTTAACCTTTTCTTACCCGTTTTTTACCAACTATGGTCGGACATTCACACCGTCTTACAGCGGAACATCTCCGCTCCCTCTTTTGATGGTGTATGTTTGGGCATTCAAACCTTTTCTTATCCGCTTTTTACAAACTATGCTCGGACATTCAAACCTTCTTGTAGCCGAACACATCCACTCCTGCCGTTGATGATGTATGGTTGGGCATTCGAACCTACTTGTTGCCCGCTTTTCATTAATTATGGGTGGACATTCACACCTTGTCACAGCCAAACACCTCCGCTCCCTGTTTTGATCATGTATGGTTGGACATTCGCACCTTTTCTCACCCGCTTTTTGCCAACTATGGTCGGCTGTTCACAGCTTCCTCTCCACCATACTTGTATGGTGGGATATTCACACCCACTTGCATCCGAAGACCTATTGTTGATATTTAGTCGGTCATTCGCAGCTTACCCGCTTTTGGCAAACTATGGCCTTCATGCAGCCAAACACCTCTGATCTCGCTTTTGATGATGTAAGGTTGGGCATTCAGACCTTGCTTCACCTGCTTTTCACCAAATATAGTCGGACATTCACACCTTCTTGCAGCCGAACACTTCCGCTCCACCTTTTAGTGTTCTATCACACCTTTTTTTTCACCGCATTTTATAGATTATGGTTGGAAATTCTCAACCACTCTCATCCGAAGACCTCTCCTCCCGCTTTTGTTAATATATTTGAACTTTAGTCGGACATTCACACCTTCTTGCAGCTGAACCACCTCCGCTCCCTGTTTTGATCATGTATGGTCTGGCAATACTACCTTTTCTTACCCGTTTGTTAGTAATTATAGCTGGACATTCACACCTACTTGCAGCCGAACACCACCTCTCCCGCTTTTGATGATGTATGGACCGGCATTCTTACCTTTTCTAACACATTTTTCAGCAATTATGGTCGGAGATTCACACTTACTCACAGCCGAAAAACTCCGCTCCCGCATTTGATGGTGTATAGTCGGGCATTCTCACCCTTTCTCATCAGCTTTTTGCAAATTATGATCTGACATTCACACCTGCTTTTGATAATGTATGGTTTGGCATTCGCACCTTTTCTTACCCATTTTTCAGTAATTATGGGTGGACATTCACACCTTCTTGCAGCTGAACACCTCCTCTCCCGCTATTGATTGTGTACAGTCGGGTATTTTAACCTTTTCTTACCCGCTTTTTACCAAATATGGTCGGACATTCACACCGTCTTACAGCGGAACACCTCTGCTCCCGCTTTTGATGGTGTATAGTCAGGCATTTGAACCTTTTCTTACCCGCTTTTTACAAACTATGGTCGGACATTCAAACCTTCTTGTAGCCGAAAACCTCCGCTCCCTCTTTTGATTATACATTGTTGGGCATTCGCACCTTATTTACAAACTATAGTCAGACATTCACACCTTGCAGCTGAGCCACCTCAGCTCCCTGTTTTGATAGTGTATGTTCGGGCATTCGAACCTATTCTTACCCCCTTTTTACAAACTATGCTCGGAGATTCACACCTACTCACAGCCGAACAACTCCGCTCCCGCATTTGATGATGTCTTGTCCGGCATTCTAGTCTCTTCGAACACATTTTTCAGCAATTATGGTTGGACATTCACACCTACTCACAGCCGAACACTTCCGCTCCCACATTTTATGGTGTATAGCCGGGCATTCTCACCCTTTCTCATCAGCTTTTTGCAAATTATGATCTGACATTCACACCTACTTGCAGTCGAACAGCTCTGCTCCCGCTTTTGATTATGTTTGGTTGGATATTCGAACCTTTTCTTAACTGCTTTTTACAAAGTTTGGTCGGACGTTCACACCTTCTTGCAGCCGAACACATCCACTTCCACTTTTGATGGTATATATTCGGGCATTCAAACCTTTTCTTACCCGCTTTTTACAAACCGTGGTCGGACTTTCACACCTTCTTGTAGCCAAACAACTCCGCTCCCGCTATTGATTGTGTACAGTCGGGTATTTTAACCTTTTCTTACCCGCTTTTTACCAACTATGGTCGGACATTTACACCTTCTTACAGCGGAACAGCTCCGCTCCCTCTTTTGATGGTCTATGTTCGGGCATTCAAACCTTTTCTTACCCGCTTTTTACAAACTATGGTCGGACATTCAAACTTTCTTGTAGCCGAACACATCCACTCCTGCTTTTGATGATGTATGGTTGGGCATTTTCACCTTTTCTTACCAATTTTTCAGTAATTATGGGTGGACATTCACACCTTCTTGCAGCTGAACAACTCCTCTCCCGCTTATGATCATGTGCGGTTTGATATTCGAAAATGTTCTTTCATGTTTTAAAGCAATTATTGATGGACATTCAAATCTTCTTGTAGCCGAAAACATCCACTCCTGCTTTTGATGATGTATGGTAACCTTTTCTTACCCGCTTTTTACAAACTATGGTCGGACATTCAAACCTTCTTGTAGCCAAAACCCTCCGCTCCCTCTTTTGATCTTACATTGTCGGGCATTCGCACCTTATCTTACCCGCTTTTTACAAACTATAGTCAGACATTCACACCTTGCAGCTGAACCACCTCCGCTCCCTGTTTTGATCATATATGGTCTGGCAATACTACCTTTTCTTACCCGTTTGTGAGTAATTAATCCCAAAATATTGAGCATAAAATAAGTCTTTATGCTGATGATGTATTACTTTTCCTGTAGGGTCCAGAATATACCTGCGATCACTTTACAGTCAGGAAATATTAGATATTTAGGCATAAACATTTCCTCCAGGCTCTCAGAGCTAACAAAGCTAAATTATGTGCAATTATTAAAGACAGTAGAGGACGATCTCTCGTTGGAAGTCCTTACCTATATCACTTATGGGGAGAATTACATCCATTAAAATGATGATACTACCAAAAGTTAACTATTTGTTCTCAATGATCCCCATAAAACCATCTGCTACTTGATTTAAGTCGCTAGATTCATGCATCTCCAAATTTCTGTGGAAAAACAAACCACCACGTATTAGTTTAAAAACCCTACAGAAGACCAAGGACAGTGGTGGATTAGATTTACCTCATTTTCAGCACTATTCCTTAGACAATAGGTTACAATATATATCAAAATGGTTTAAACCTTGTTGTTGTCACAGTTCCCAGAGACGTTGTAATCGTTGAGGATTCTATATTCACCCCCTCATTAGAGGCACGTAATGCAGATTGATGACACTGAATCTTCTTCTCTGTTCATTGCTGGCATCATTCCCAGCATCGTAAGTGTTCGTGGCATTGTTAGCCTCTTCCTCTGGATCTTGATATCGAGAATCCTTTTGTATTTCTGGTTTGTCAGTCCTCTGTCTTCGTTCACCGGAGTCTTTGTCTTTTTGTCCTTGAGTTTGGTGATTTTTTCTTCTTTTGATGCCTTGACACAATGTGACAGGTGATACCACGTGGGAGATCCTGTAACTTGGATTGCTGTCCCTGTGCTGCGAAATGGCTGTGCTGCTCAAATGGTCTCTCCTTCATCATGGTTACATGCTGCCATTCCGACATCTCGCCATTCCGACATGGGTCTCCAATTGTCGGAATGGCGACACTTAATTTTTTATCAAACGTCCCACCATTCCGACACTTTTTTCCTCCTATGGTCGGAATGGCGGTATGTTTTTTGTTTTTTTTAACATACCGCCATTCCGACAGTTCCTTTTAATAGCCTATTTTTTACCCAAAACATTTTGCACTAATGATATGCCGGCGCAAATACACCCTAAAGTTTGGCGCACAAGCTTTGCACATGCAGAGGCCACAGCCTCGCAAACAAACTTTAATAATCTATTATCAAAATCCCCTGAATTTCAAATATAAAAATACAGATATTAATGTAACTCTGGCGAGACTGAAACTGATTAAGCAGAAATACAGTGTCAGTGAGCTGTCACAGCAGCCAGCTGGAGCGGAGCTCTCCACAGAGCCCATGCGTCTTTTGCACGCTGTCATCATATGCAAAAGTAATAATTGCAATTACAGATATCACGGCTACTGCACAGGACACAGTTGCGAGCACTCTGCCTTGCCTTGCCAATAGGAGAAGATAGAAATGACAGCATAGAACGTATAAAACACAACAAAATGCAGTAAAAACGTTTATTCATGTTATTCACGTGATTTATGAGTACTCACTCCAATTTTGGGCAGCGCGGATGGGTTTTGCGCATTTGGCACAAACACACAGCCGCAACGGTTGTAGCTTTATACAGCCTGTTGATATCTTAAGGACCTAACTGGTCACACTTGGGACTAAATGTCATGTAGAGATTGTTTTTACATGACATTACAGCTGAACATATAGCTTTCATCCACAAACCAACGTGGGAGAGCCCGAAGACGCATGTGCCAGACGCACATAGGCATGCGTAAAACCAATTTTGACCACTTCATACTGTTTATTTGCTTTCTTTTAGTTAACTTTCGTTTCTTTTGGATTCTTGTGCGTGTTATGGAGCCGTTTTGGTCCATGTTTGTAAGCCTTTTTTTCCTGGATTAAATTTTCGGAAGTTGAAACAAGTGGCATTGGAGTGTGTGATTGAAAACCACCGCGGACTGCTTCTCCTCCTCCAGTTGCCGAGACTTTGTGTTTTTAATAACGCTTGTCTATAAACATGTGTTAAACATATAAATTGCATGAACAGAAAGAAGGGACTCACCTGTTGAGTAACACACATTTCCTTATACGGAAAGCCTTGTCGGAATGGTGGGACATTTGAACGTCAGAATAGCGGGATGTCGCAATGGTGGGATGTCGGAATGGTGGGACGTTTGCATGTCGGAATGGTGGTATGTCGGAATGGTGGGATGTCGGAATGGTGGGATGTCGGAATAGCGGGATGTCGGAATGGCGGGATTTCGGAATGGGTGTTGCCACCCCCTTCATCATATACACAGTTATTTATACATCACCTTCCACCATGAAGCGTTGTCCCTTTTTGTTTCTCTCTTTGTTCTTAAAATGCTGTTATGCATGTCTAAAACAATCCATTAAATTAGATCATTTTGGCAGTAAAGCGATCTACAATGTGCTTGGTCGCAAAGCTGCTCATCTGTGGTAAACAGCTCTTCAGAAAGGCATTCTTCAATTGATTTCACTAATTCTATGTAATCATTTTGTGATTTCCTACAAAACTACACTTCTTCTCCCATCTGTCTGAGTATTTAATATTGTCTGGGTCCCGTTAAAACATGTATTTTTCCCATCTAATTCCTTGTTTGCTTTAAAACAAGTATTCCCCATTTTCTATCCCTTCAGTAGCCAACCAGTTTGTATGGAGTACACTGGAGCAACTTGACTGATCAGTAAAACACTGCTTTTGTTGTCACCGCAAGGCTTCCCCCGTCGGTTGTTTCACTGAGACACTACTGAGTAACTATAACTCAACACAGTTTATACACATAACATTCATATACATACTAACAAACAAACAAACAATTATTTATCGCAATTTTCTCATCTCTGTTTGAACGTACACCCAGGTAAATATTCCTGTAGTCTTCTCATACCGACTATGGACCCATTCATTGTTTAACTTCACTGTTTTGCAAATCCTAATTGAATATTACACATTGACATTGAACTTTACTTGATAAGCAGGTCTTCATTGCATTCAGCAGCCTATATGTGAGCATCTATGTGTAAGCTGTTCTTCTTTGCATTTATCAGCAGCAAGCAATTCTTCATTGCACATGCATATGAAAATAGTAAAACAATTCCAATGCGTTAGCGAAACCTTCTATATCAGGAGTGTCCATCATGATGCTGGGAATAGAACCTCTTTCCCAGAATAGTTCAACCTTCATTACTCAACTGATCATAACTCCGCAATGAGCACATTTCAAAGTATCATTCCTCTACATATATTCAAAAATCTATGTGTAAATGTTTAATATTTCTTATATTTGTTGATGTCATTCTGTGTGCATGTGGCCTAAACCCAATCTCTGTGTGGCAATTTTAATTTAAACAAGTTGAACTCTGCCTCTGATCATTTAAAAAAGGTGTGTACCAATATCAACCTTTCTCAGGTAATTACTGATCCTACAAAACCAAAGAGATCCTTCAAGGTTGTCCCTGATTGGCTCAATCTTAACAAATCAAAGGTAGAAAATGCGCAGTATCTGAACTTGGTGTTAGTTATCACTGCTCAATAGCCTGTATCAGAATCGCAAAAATGAAAACATTAGGTCCACGCTTGGTATCCAGATCCTGAAACATCTCCATGAGCAGGCTTTTTTTTTTAACTGATCTGTTGAATAGTTATATGACACTGTTAAAATCCCAGATGAAGATCTAGCACTTGACCATTTTTGTAAATCTTCTAATTCCATAGTTGATAAACACGCCCCTTTTAAAAAGTATAGAACTTAGAACAGGTCTATCCCTGGCTTTCGGCAGAACTGTCTTCTTTACTTTTTTTTCCCCTTGTCCTGTTCCGCATTATGTCAGAAGAATTGTAGTCTGAATACCTTTGATGCCAAACAGATTTGTTTTGCCAAGGGAAGTTTTATAAATGTAAAGCTCCCCTTGATGCCCATTTATTTATTTCTGTTTACAATATATGACATGAACTGAACTGAACCGGACCGGGGGACAAGGAAAGAAGAAGAGGAAAGAAGAGGAAACAGAACAAAAATAGAAACAAAAACCAGACAACCAGCTGCTACACCTGTAAAAAACAAAACAGACAACAATCCATGGCCTATGAGGGGAATCCAGCCTTAGCGCCAAGAGGAGCACCTGAAAGCAGATAAGCAGAGAAAAAACAAACACACAAACAAAGAAAAACAAGCACAAGAAGCGGCAATCGCATACAACACAGCTGTGGATATAGATGACCTGAGACGACATGATAATACATCAACTGCTTAGTGACCATGCTACTGGACTAATGAATGTGTGTGTGTGTGTGTGAGAACATGCAACACCCATGGCACAGGACCTACATGATAACCGTGCTTAGTTATGAGTGTATAAGCGTACAGGGCCACAATCCACAGCCCCCCCCCAAGCAATCAGAAGCAGGCAGAGAGGGCCACAAGACCCAGGCCACCAGCAGCCCCCACAGAGCACAGAACCCAGGCAGCCCAACACAGGGGCAACCACGCATCCACCCAGAAGACTGCAGAGGAAGCCCCCGGAAAGAGCCCCCATAAGCATAGGGCAGAGGCACTCCGGGAACCAGGGGCAACAGCCCACCGACCCCGCCAGGCCCCAGCCGCCCAGACATGGGCCGTGCACTGGACCTGGGCCCCAGGAGCCCGAGCGCCCCCAAACCCCCCGGCAGAGGCCCCACCCAATACCCAGGAGGGCCAAGCGCCCCAGACAGCCACAAAGTGGGTCAGCGCCTGCCCCAGCGCCCCTGGCCAAGTGCCCTGGGAGTCAAGACGTGCCCACAGGTGGGTGAAGTCGCGAGCAGTGGGGAGAGGCAACGCTGATGCCCCATCGGGAGAAACACAGGCAGGCCAGGCGACAGCAAGTCCCAGATCCAGGCCCAATCATTACCACACACACTTTCACGTCCCATACATCCACACATCCACACATCCTACCTCCCTCGACTCTGCTGGGGTGTAGTGCAGCGGGCACACCAGGAGGCCAGCAACCCCCCAGCCACCACAGACCCCGAACCAGCAGAACAATTAATTAATCCTCCTGGCCCCTCCTGCCCCGAGCAGACACCAGGAAGCAGGGGTGTGCGAAGAAGACCCCTCCCCTCACCCTTCTGGCTCTTCAATATTTTCTAATAGTGAGCAATTAAAATTGAGGGGCAGCCAAACTTGTAGAACTGGGAGCGCGGCACTCTGGGCAGCCTACATACCCAAAGAGCCCCGCCCACCAGATGCCACTCAGTGTAACCACCCCCCAAGACCTAATGTGTGTGTGTGAGTGTGTTTGATAAGTAGTAATGTCTAAGGTGTAATTAAAACAGGGGCAGGGAACTGCAGAGTGCAACCAAAGGGGACCACCTACGTGGCCCCATCCACTACACCCCACCGAACACACACGCCCCCAAAACCCTTCATGTGTGAGTGTGTGCTGTGTACAGGAGCCAGAAGGGAGAGGGGTATGGGGATATATACCGGGGGAGCTACTCTCCCCCAGAGAGGGCAGCCAGGGACTGGCTGCAATAGGCATCCCCGCTACCTGGGAGCCAACAATGGGCAGGAGGGCCTGATGTCCACCAGGCTCGGGGCCTGCAGCGACCATATTCCGGGAGCTACTGTACCCCCAGAAGGTACCCATCCCGCCCCACCCCACTCAACCCAACCCCACCCAGGAGGACCTCTACAAAAACAAACAAACAAACCACCCGGTCACACCAGTCGCAGCAGCCCGGGCCTGAGACCCACCATCACCCAGCAACCCACCACCACCACTATGTGATAAAACTAATCAGAGGGGACCAGAGAGAATGAAATTCAGCCAATTGATGTTTTGAGGAGGCAGACATTGTTTCCATGCTAATATAATCTAAAAGAACATTTCTAAACTGGTTAATACACAGATTGTTCTTCGCTTTCCAGTTCATGAGAATAGTTTTCTTTGCGATACATAACACTGTGACAACCATGTGTGCTGAGTTAATTTCCATGTTGATGTTGTCTAAGTCACCCAGTATGCACAGTGTGGGGCATGCAGGGATGCTACACTTTAGCCATGTTGATAGGTCCTCACAGACTTCAAGCCAGAACTTCTGGACAGGCGCAGAAAACCACAAAGCATGTGCATAATCATCAGGTGTGTTATCTGTGCAATGTGAGCAGATGTTTGAGTGTGTTAGACCCATCCTGAACATCCTTTGTCCTGTATAGTGTGTTCTATGAAGGATTTTGTATTGTATGAGCTGTAAATTAGGATTTCGAGTCTTTATGAAGGTGTTCAAACATATTTGTGGTTAGAAGCTATGACCAGAACTGATGGATAAATCTGCCTCCCATTTTGAGGATGGAAGAGACATTGTGTCATCTATCTTAGACAATAATTTATATATTTTTGATAGTAGTTTTGGGGTACAGCTGCTTAGAAATTCTGCTACCCTAGTCGGGGGTTGTAAGTCTGGTTGGTGGAGGATATATCCATCCATCCATCCATCATCTGCCGCTTATCCGGGGGTCGGGTCGCGGGGGCAGCAGCTTGAGCAGAGAAACCCAGACGTCTCTGTCCCCGGCCACTTCCTCCAGCTCTTCCGGGGGGACCCCGAGGCGTTCCCAGGCCAGCCGAGAGACATAGTCTCTCCAACGTGTCCTGGGTCTCCCCCGGGGTCTCCTCCCAGTGGGACGTGCCCGGAACACCTCCCCAGGGAGGCGCCCAGGGGGCATCCTAACCAGATGCCCGAGCCACCTCATCTGACTCCTCTCAATGCGGAGGAGCAGCGGTTCTACTCCGAGCCCCTCCCGGATGACTGAGCTTCTCACCCTATCTCTAAGGGAGAGCCCAGACACCCTGCGGAGGAAACCCATTTCGGCCGCTTGTATTCGCGATCTTGTTCTTTCGGTCACTACCCACAACTCGTGACCATAGGTGAGGATGGGAACGTAGATTGACCAGTAAGTAGAGAGCTTCGCCTTCTGGCTCAGCTCCCTCTTCACAACGACGGGTCGGTGCAGAGCCTGCAACACTGCAGGTGCCGCACCGATCCGCCCGTCAATCTCCCGCTCCATTTGTCCGTCACTCGTGAACAAGACCCCGAGATACTTGAACTCCTCCTCTTGGGGAAGGATCTCATTCCCGACCCGGAGAGAGCATTCCACCCTTTTCCGGCTGAGAACCATAGTCTCGGATTTGGAGGTGCTGATTCTCATCCCAGCCGCTTCACACTCGGCTGCGAATCACTCCAGTGAGAGCTGAAGGTCACGGCCTGACGACGCTAACAGAACCACATCATCTGCAAAAAGCAGAGACCCGATTCTGAGGTCGCCAAATGGGACACCCTCAACGCCCTGGCTCCGCCTAGAAATTCTGTCCATAAAAGTTAGGAACAGAATCGGTGACAAAGGGCAGCCCTGACGGAGTCCAACTCTCACCGGAAACGTATCCGACTTACTGCCGGCAATGCGGACCAAACTCTGGCACCGGTCATACAGAGACCGAACGGCCCCTATCAAGGGGTCCGGCACTCCATATTCCCGGAGCACCCTCCACAGGACTCCACGAGGGACACGGTCGAACGCTTTCTCCAAGTCCACAAAACACATGTAGACTGGTTGGGCGAACTCCCATGCACCCTCCAGGATCCTGCCGAGGGTATAGAGCTGGTCCAATGTTCCACGGCCAGGACGAAAGCCACACTGCATCTCCTGAATCCGAGGCTCGATTATCCGACGGATCCTCCTCTCCAATACCCCCGAATAGACCTTACCAGGGAGGCTGAGGAGTGTGATACCCCTATAGTTGGAACACACCCTCCGGTCCCCCTTTTTAAAGAGGGGGACCACCACCCCAATCTGCCAGTCCAGAGGCACTGTCCCCGATGTCCAAGCGATACTGCAGAGGCGTGTCAGCCAAGACAGCCCTACCACATCCAGAGCCTTGAGAAACTCAGGACGGACCTCATCCACCCCCGGGGCCTTGCCACCGAGGAACTTTTTAACCACCTCGGCAACCTCAGCCCCAGAAATGGGAGGCCCCGTCTCCGAGCTCTCCGACTCTGCCTCTTCCGAGCACGTGTTGGTAGGATTGAGGAGTTCCTCGAAGTACTCCCCCCACCGACTCACAACATCCCTAGTTGAGGTCAGCAAAGCCCCGTCCGCACTGTAAACAGTGTTGACTGTGAGCCGCTTCCCCCCCCTGAGACGCCGGATGGTGGACCAGAATCTTTTCGAGGCCGTCCGGAAATCGTTCTCCATGGTCTCACCAAACTCCTCCCAGGCCCGAGTTTTTGCCTCAGCAACCGCCGAAGCCGTGAGCCGTCTGGCCCGTCGGTACCTATCAGCTTCTTCCAGGGTCCCACTGGCCAAAAAGGCCCGATAGGACTCCTTCTTCAGCTTGACGGCTTCCCTCACCACTGGTGTCCACCAGCAGGTTCGAGGGTTGCCGCCACGACAGGCACCGACCACCTTACGGCCACAACTCCGACCAGCTGCCTCAGCAATGGAGTCACGGAACATGGCCCATTCAATGTCCCCCACCTCAAATATGGTTGAAGCTCTGCCGGAGGTGGGAGTTAAAGCTCCTTCTGACGGGGGATTCTGACAAACGCTCCCAGCAGACCCTCACAATACGTTTGGGCCTGCCAGGTCTGATCGGCATCCTCCCCCACCAGCGGAGCCAACTCACCACCAGGTGGTGATCAGTTGACAGCTCCGCCCCTCTCTTCACCCGAGTGTCCAGGACATACGGCCGCAAGTCCGATGATACAACAACAAAGTCGATCATCGAACTGCGGCCAAGGGTGTCCTGGTGCCAAGTGCACATATGGACACCCTTATGCCTGAACATGGTGTTCGTTATGGACAGTCTATGACTGGCACAGAAGTCCAACAACATAACACCACTCTGATTCAGATCGGGGGGGCCGTTCCTCCCAATCACACCCCTCCAGGTCTCACTGTCATTGCCCACGTGAGCATTGAAGTCCCCCAGCAGAATGAGGGAGTCTCCGGTAGGAGCATTCTCCAGTGCCTCCCCCAGAGACTCCAAAAAGGGTAGGTACTCTGAACTGCTGTTTGGCGCATAGGCACAAACAACAGTCAGGACCCAAGGCGGAGGGAGGCTACCCTCTCGTTCACTGGGGTAAACCCCAATGTACTGGCACACAGCCGGGGGGCAATAAGTATGCCCACACCTGCTCTGCGCCTCTCACCACGGGCAACTCCAGAGTGGAAGAGAGTCCAACCCCTCTCAAGAGTACTGGTTCCAGATCCCAAGCCGTGCGTCGAGGTGAGTCCGACTATATCTACGGTCTGATGAAGTTTCAACAATAAACAACAAACTTTGTATTATGAGAAAGAACCAGACTCATTCTTTAGGAATCCGAAAATAAGCTCTATTTTACGAGTTATGCACGAATTCGGATTCTCCTATAAAACGAATTCCTTAACTCAAACCAAGTTAAGACTGCTTTGTCCTTCATATTTATTCATGTCTAATCAAGTTTCAATGATAAACAACGTTGTACTTTGTAGAATGAGAAAGAACTTCTTCAGCAATAAGCATCTCTCGACAAATGACGAAATACAGATTTTGCTATAAAATTAATTGCTATCAGCCTGACTTAAAACTGTTTGTCTTCCTTATTTATCCACTTCAAATCAAGTTTCAACAATTAAAAAAATTTTGTAGTTTGAGAAAGAACAACTTAATCTTGAGCAATCAGTATAAAAAGAAGGTAAGCAAAGGTGCGAATGTCAAACCATACATGATCAAAACAGGGAGCGGAGGTGTTTGGCTGAGACAAGGTGTGAATGTCCACCCATAATTAATGAAAAGCGGGCAACAAGTAGATTCGAATGCCCAACCATACATCATCAAAAGCAGTAGTGGATATGTTCGGCTACAAGAAGGTTTGAACGTCTGACCATAGTTTGTAAAAAGCGGGTAAGAAAAGGTTCGAATGCCCGAACATACACCATCAAAGGAGGGAGCGGAGGTGTTCCGCTGTAAGAAGGTGTGAATGTCCGACCATAGTTGGTAAAAATGGGGTAAGAAAAGGTTAAAATACCCGACTGTACACAATCAGTAGCGGGTGCGGAGTTGTTCGGCCACTAAAAGGTGTGAAAGTCCGACCATGGTTTGTAAAAAGCGGGTAAGAAAAGGTGCGAATGCCCGAAAATGTATGATCAAAAGAGGGAGCGGAGGTGTTCGGCTGCAAGAAGGTGTGAATGTACACCCATAATTACTGAAAAATGGGTAAGAAAAGGTGCAAATGCCCAACTATACATAATCAAAAGCAGGAGTGGATGTGTTCGGCTCCAAGAAGGGTTGAATGTCTGACCATAGTTTGTAAAAAGCAGGTAAGAAAAGGTTTGACTTCCCGAACATACACCATCAAAAGAGGGAGCGGAGGTGTTCCGCTGTAAGAAGGTGTGAATGTCAGACCATAGTTGTTAAAAAGCGGGTAAGACAAGGTGCGGATGCCCGACAATGTATGATGTATGATCAAAAGAGGGAGCGGAGGTGTTCGGCTTTAAGAAGGTCTGAATGTCCTACCATAATTTGTAAAAACTGGGGAAGAAAAGGCTTGAAAGCCCGACTATACACCATCAAAAGCGGGAGCGGAGTTGTTCAGCTGCAAGAAGGTGTGAAAGTCTGACCATGGTTTGTAAAAAGCGGGTAAGAAAAGGTTCGAATGCCCCAATATATACCATCAAAAGTGGAAGAGGAGGTGTTCGGCTGCAAGAAGGTGTGAACGTCCGACCAAAGTTTGTAAAATGCAGTTAACAAAAGTTTCGAATATCTAACCAAACATAATCAAAAGCGGGAGCAGAGCTGTTCGACTGCAAGTAGGTGTGAATGTCAGATCATAATTTGCAAAAAGCTGAAGAGAAAGGGTGAGAATGCCCGACTATACACCATCAAATGCGGTAGCGGAGTTGTTACATGATCAAAACAGGAAGCAGAGGTGGTTCAGCTGCAAGAAGGTGTGAATGTCCGACTAAAGTTAAAAATATTTTTAAAAAAGCGGGAGGAGAGGTCTTCGGATGAGAGTGGTTGAGAATTTACAACCATAATCTATAAAATGCGATAAAAAAAAAGGTGTGATAGAACACTAAAAGGTGGATCGGAAGTGTTCGGCTGCAAGAAGGTGTGAATGTCCGACTATATTTGGTGAAAATCAGGTGAAGCAAGGTCTGAATGCCCAATCTTACATCATCAAAAGCGAGATCAGAGGTGTTTGGCTGCAAGAAGGCCATAGTTTGCCAAAAGCGGGTAAGGTGCGAACGACCGACTAAATATCAACAAAAGTGGGGACGGAGATCTTCAGATGCAAGTGGGTGTGAATATCCCACCATACAAGTATGGTGGAGAGGAAGCTGTGAATGGCCAACCATAGTAAAAAGCGGGTGAGAAAAGGTGCGAATGTCCAACCATACATGATCTAAACAGTTAGCGTAGGTGTTTGGCTGCGACAAGGTGTGAATGTTCACCCATAATTAATGAAAAGCGGGAAACAAGTAGGTTCGAATGCCCAACCATACATCATCAAAAGCAGCAGTGGATGTGTTCGGCTACAAGAAGGATTGAATGTCTGGCCATAGTTTGTAAAAAGCGGGAAAGAAAAGGTTTGAATGCCCGAACATACACCATCAAAAGAGGGAGCGGAGGTTTTCCGCTGTAAGAAGGTGTGAATGTCCGACCATAGTTGATAAAAAGCGGGTAAGAAAAGTTTAAAATACCCAACTGTACACAATCAATAACGGGAGCGGAGTTGTTCAGCTACTAAAAGGTGTGAAAGTCCGACCATGGTTTGTAAAAAGCGGGTAAGAAAAGGTGCGAATGCCCGACAATGTATGATCAAAAGAGGGAGCAGAGGTTTTCGGCTGCAAGAAGGTCTGAATGTCCAACCATAATTTGTAATAACCAGGGAAGAAAAGGCTCGAAAGCCCGACTATACACCATCAAAAGCAAGAGCGGAGGTGTTCAGCTGCAAGGTTTGAATGTCCACCAATAATTACTGAAAAATGGTTAAGAAAAGGTGCGAATGCCCAACCATACATCATCAAAATCAGGAGTGGATGTGTTCGGCTACAAGAAGGTTTGAATGTCCAACCATAGTTTGTAAAAAGCGGGTAAGAAGAGGTGAAAATACCCGAGTGTACACAATCAAAAGAGGGAGCGGAGTTGTTCAGCTACAAGAAGGTGTGAAAGTCCGACCATGGTTTGTAAAAAGCAGGTAAGAAAAGGTTCGAATGCCCGAATATATACCATCAAAAGCGGAAGCGGAGGTGTTCCGCTGCAAGAAGGTGTGAACGTCCGATAAAAGTTTGTAAAAAGCATTTAAAAGGTTCCAATATCCAACCAAACATAATCAAAAGCGGGAGCAGAGCTGTTCTACTGCAAGTAGGTGTGAATGTCAGATCATAATTTGCAAAAAGCTGATGAAAAAGGGTGAGAATGCCCGACTATACACCATCAAAAGCAAGAGCGGAGGTGTTCAGCTGCAAGAAGGTCTGAATGTCAACCAATAATTACTGAAAAATGGTTAAGAAAAGGTGTGAATGCCCAACCATACATCATCAAAAGCAGGAGTGGATGTGTTCGGCTACAAGAAGGTTTGAATGTCCGACCATAGTTTGTAAAAGGCGGGTAAGAAAAGGCTTCGAATGCCTTAACATACACCATCAAAAGAGGGAGCGGATGTGTTCCACTTTAAGAAGTTGTGAATGTCCGACCATAGTTGGTAAAAAGCGGGTAAGAAGAGGTGAAAATACCCGAGTGTACACAATCAAAAGAGGGAGCGGAGTTGTTCAGCTACAAGAAGTTGTGAAAGTCCGACCATGGTTTGTAAAAAGCGGGTAAGAAAATGTTCGTATGCCGGAATATACACCATCAAAAGCGGAAGCGGAGGTGTTCGGCTGCAAGAAGGTGTGAATGTCCGACTATATTTGGTGAAAAGCAGGTGAAGCAAGGTCTGAATGCCCAACCTTACATCATCAAAAGCGAGATCAGAGGTGTTTGGCTGCAAGAAGGCCATAGTTTGCCAAAAGCGGGTAAGGTGCGAATGACCGACTAAATATCAACAAAAGTGGGGGCGGAGGTCTTCGGATGCAAGTGGGTGTGAATATCCCACCATACTTATATGAGAGGAAGCTGTGAATGGCCGACCATAGTTTGCAAAACGCGGGTGAGAAAAGGTGCGAATGTCCAACCCTACATGATCAAAACAAGGAGCGTAGGTGTTTGGCTGCGACAAGGTGTGAATGTCCACCCATAATTAATGAAAAGCGGGCAACAAGTAGGTTCGAATGCCCAACCATACATCATCAAAAGCAGGAGTGGATGTGTTCGGCTACAAGAAGGTTTGAATATCCGACCATAGTTTGTAAAAAGCGGGTAAGAAAAGGTTTGAATGCCCGAACATACACCATCAAAGGAGGGAGCGGAGGTGTTCCGCTGTAAGAAGGTGTGAATGTCAGACCATAGTTGTTAAAAAGCGGGTAAAAAAAGGTGCCAATGCCCGACAATGTATGATCAAAAGAGGGAGCGAAGGTTTTCGGCTTTCAGGTTTCAATGTCCGACCATAGTTTGTAAAAAGCGGGTAAGAAAAGGTTCGAATGCCCGAAAATACAACATCAAAAGCGGGAGCGGAGGTGTTCCGCTGTAAGACGGTGTGAATGTCCGACCATAGATGGTAAAAAGCGGGTAAGAAAAGGTTAAAATACCCGACTGTACACAATCAATAACGGGAGCGGAGTTGTTCGGCTACAAGAAGGTGTGAACGTCCGACCAAAGTTTGTAAAAAGCAGTTAAGAAAAGGTTAGATCGCCTTCAACAAAGAACACCATTGGACTTTGCAGTAGAAGAAGTTGAAATCGATCTCGATATTGATAAATATGAAGGACAAAGCAGTTTCCACTTGGTTTGAGTGAAGAAATTAATTTTATAGCAAAATCCGAAATCACGCATAACTCCTCCAAAGGAACGTATTGCTCAACCAAAGGGATGCTTCTTTCTCATTCAGGATAATATGAGGAACTTTATGCTTGATACATTTTTAGACATGGATAACTATGAAGGACAAAGCAATTCATTTTATAGGAAAATCCGAAATCGTGCAGAACTCATGAAAATAAGCTTATTCTCGGATTCCTGATCCTTCAGTGTTTCTCTTTCTTCTACTGCAAAATCCAATGTTGTTCTTTGTTGAAGTCGATCTAGACATTGATAAATATGAAGGACAAAGCAGTTTTAACTTGGTTTGAGTGAAGGAATTAATTTTATACATAAAATCCCAAATCATGCAGAACGTATGAAAAGAAGCTTATTCTCGGATTCCTGATCCTTCAGTGTTAGTCTTTCTTCTACTGCAAAATCCAATGTTGTTCTTTGTTGAAGTCGACCAAGACATTGATAAATATGAAGGACAAAGCAGTTTTAACATAGTTTGAGTGAAGGAAATCATTTTATAGCAAAATCCCAAATCATGTAGAACGTATGAAAAGAAGCTTATTCTCGGATTCCTGAACCTTCAGTGTTGCTCTTTCTTCTACTGCAAAATACAATGTTGTTCTTTGTTGAAGTCGATCTAGACATTGATAAATATGAAGTTAAAAGCAGTTTTAACATAGTTTGAGTGAAGAAATTCATTTTATAGTAAAATCCGAAATGGTGCAGAACTCCTCAAAAGGGGCTTATGGCTTAATCCCAAGTGTGGTTCTTTCTCATCCAGGGTAATATGAGGAAGTTTATGATTGAAATATATGTAGAAATGGGTACATATGAAGGACAAAGCAGTTTTAACATAGTTTGAGTGAAGGAATTCATTTTAAAACAAAATCCCAACAAATGAAGAACTCATGAAAAGCTTATTCTCGGATTCCTGAAACTTCAGATTTGCTCTTCCTTTTACTGCAAAGTACAACGTTGTTTTTTGTTGAAATCTATCTAGACATTGATAAATACCGGCCGAACATCTCTGCTGCCGCTTTTGACATTTTATGGTTTGGCATTCTTACCTTTTCTTACCCGCTTTTTACAAATTTTGATCTGACATTCACACCTCTACTTGCAGTCGAACACCTTCTCTCCCGCTTATGATCATGAGCGGTTTGACATTCGAAAATTTTCTTTCATGTTTTCTAGCAATTACTGATGGACATTCAGACCTTCTTGCAGCCGAACACCTCCGCTCCCGCTTTTGATGGTGTATATTCGGGCATACAAAACTTTTCTTACCCGCTTTTTACAAACCATGGTTGGACATTCATACTTTGTTGCTGAACTACTCCGCTCCGCTGATTGTATACAGTCGGGTATTTTCACCTTTTCTTACCAGCTTTTACCAACTACGGTCGGACATTCACACCTTCTTACAACGGAACACCTCCGCTCCCTCTTTTGATGGTGTATGTTCAGGCATTCGAACCTTTTCTTACCCGCCTTTTACAAACTATAGTCGGACATTCAAACCTTCTTGTATCCAAACACATCCCCTCCTGCTTTTGATGATGTATGGTTGGGCTTTCACACCTTTTCTTAACCATTTTTCAGTAATTATTGGTGGACATTCAGACCTTCTTGCAGCTGAACACCTCCGCTCCCGCTTTTGATGGTGTATAGTCGGGCTTTCGAGCCTTTTCTTCCCTGGTTTTTACA
This sequence comes from Leuresthes tenuis, assembly GCF_036924035.1. Lineage (NCBI taxonomy): Eukaryota > Metazoa > Chordata > Actinopteri > Atheriniformes > Atherinopsidae > Leuresthes > Leuresthes tenuis. The sequence continues at coordinate 29,032,990 of NW_027325367.1, read as the reverse complement.
AATTATGGTTGGACATTCAGACCTTGCAGCCGAAAACCTCTGCTCCCTCTTTTGATCATACATTGTCAGGCATTCGCACCTTGTCTTACCCGCTTTTTACAAACCATGGTCGGACTTTCACACCTTTTAGTAGCTGAACAACTCCGCTCCCGTTATTGATTGTGTACAGTTGGGTATTTTAAACTTTTCTTACCCGCTTTTTATCAACTATGGTCGGACATTCACACCTTCTTACAGCGGAACACCTCCGCTCCCTCTTTTGATGGTGTATGTTCGGGCATTCAAACCTTTTCTTTCCCGCTTTTTACAAACTATGGCCAGACATTCAAACCTTGCAGCTGAACCACCTCCGCTCCCTGTTTTGATCATGTATGGTCTGGCAATACTACCTTTTCATACCCGTTTGTGAGTAATTATGGCTTCACATTCACAACTACTTGCAGCCGAACACCACTTCTCCCGCTTTTGATGATGTATGGTCCGGCATTCTAGTCTTTTCTAACACATTTTTCAGTAATTATGGGTGGACATTAACACCTGCTTAAAGCTGAATAACTTCTCTCCCGCTTATGATCATATTCAGTTTGACATTCGAAAATTTTCTTTCATGTTTTCTAGAAATTACTGATGGATATTCAGACATTGCAGCTGAACACCTCCACTCCCGCTTTTGATCGTGTATAGTCGGGCTTTCGAGTCTTTTCTTCCCCGGTTGTTACATATTATGGTTGGACATTCAGACCTTTTTGCAGCCGAAAACCTCCTCTCCCTCATTTGATCATACAATGTCGGGCATTCACACCTTTTCTTACCCGCTTTTTACAAACCATGGTCGGACTTTCAAACCTTTTAGTAGCCGAACAACTCTGCCCCCGCTATTGATTGTGTAAAGTCGGGTATTTTAACCTTTTCTTACCCGCTTTTTAAAAACTATGGTCGGACATTCACACCTTCTTACAGCGGAACACCTCCGCTCCCACTTTTGATGGTGTATGTTCGGGTTTTCAAACCTATTCTTACCCCCTTTTTACAAACTATTCTCGGAGATTCACACCTACTCACAGACGAACAACTCCGCTCCCGCATTTGTTGGTGTATAGTCGGGCATTCTCACCCTTTCTCATCAGCTTTTTTAAAATTATGATCTGACATTCACACCTACTTGCAGTCGAACAGCTCTGCTCCCGCTTTTGATTATGTTTGGTTAGATATTCGAAACTTTTCTTAACTGCTTTTTACAAACTTTGGTCGGACGTTCACACCTTCTTGCAGCCGAACACCTCCGCTTCCGCTTTTGATGGTGTATATTTGGGCATACAAACGTTTTCTTACCCGCTTTTTATAAACTTTAGTGGGACATTCACACCTTCTTGCAGCTGAACCACCTCCGTTCCCTGTTTTGATCATGTATGGTCTGGCAATACTGCCTTTTCTTACCCGTTTGTGAGTAATTATGGCTGGACATTCACACCTACTTACAGCCGAACACCACCTCTCCCGCTTTTGATGATGTATGGACCGGCATTCTTACCTTTTCTAACACATTTTTCAGCAATTATGGTTGGAGATTCACACCTACTCACAGCCGAACAACTCCGCTCCCGCATTTGATGGTGTATAGTCGGGAATTCTCACCCTTTCTAATCAGCTTTTTGCAAATTATGATCTGACATTCACACCTACTTGCAGTCGAACAGCTCTGCTCCCGATTTTGATTATGTTTGGCTGGATATTCGAACCTTTTCTTATCTGCTTTTTAAAAACTTTGGACGGATGTTCACGTCTTCTTGAAGCCGAACACCTACGCTTCCGCTTTTTATGGTATATATTCGGGCATTCGAACCTTTTCTTACACTCCTTTTACAAACCATGGTCGGACTTTCACACCTTCTTGTAGCCGAACAACTCCGCTCCCGCTATTGATTGTGTACAGTTGGGTATTTTAACCTTTTCTTACCCACTTTTTACCAACTATGGTCCGACATTCACACCTTCTTGCTGCCGAACACCTCCTCTTCCACTTTTGATGGTGTATATTCGGGCATACGAACCTTTTCTTACCAGCTTTTTACAAACCATGGTCGGACTTTCACACCATCTTGTAGCAGAACATCTCCGCTCCCTCTTTTAATCATACATTGTCGGGCATTCGCAGCTTTTCTTACCTGCTTTTTACAAACCAGGGTCGGACTTTCACATCTTTTAGTAGCCTAACAACTCCGCTCCCGGTATTGATTGTGTACAGTTGGGTATTTTAATCTTTTCTTACCCGCTTTTTACCAACTATGGTCTGACATTCACACCTTCTTACAGCGGAACACCTCCGCTCCCTCTTTTGATGGTGTATGTTCGGGCATTCGAACCTTTTCTTACCCGCTTTTTACAAACTATGGTCGGACATTCAAACCTTCTTGTAGCCGAACACATCCACTCCTGCTTTTGATGATGCATGGTTGGCTAATCGCACCTTTTCTTACCCATTTTTCAGTAATTATGGTTGGACACTCACACCTTCTTGCAGCTGCACACCTCCGCCCCCACTTTTGTTGATGGTGTATAATCGGTCATTCGCACCTTACCCGCTTTTGGCAAACACCTCTGATCTCGCTTTTGATGATGTAAGGTTGGGCAATCAGACCTTGCTTCACCTGCTTTTCACCAAATATAGTCGGACATTCACACCTTCTTGCAGCCGAACACTTCCGCTTCACCTTTTAGTGTTCTATGGGGTATTCACACCTTTTTTTTCACCGCAGTTTATAGATTATGGTTGGAAATTCTCACCCACTCTCATCCGAAGACCTCTCCTCCCACTTTTGTTAATATATAGTCGGGCATTCGAACCTTTTCTTACCCGCTTTTTACAAATTATGGTCGAACATTCACACCTACTTGCAGCCGAATACTTCCGCTCCACCTTTTAGTGATGTATGGTTGGCATTTGCACCTTTTCTTACCCTCTTTTTATACTGATTGCTGAAGATTAAGTTGTTCTTTCTCAAACTACAAATTTTTTTTAATTGTTGAAACTTGATTTGAAGTGGATAAATAAGGAGGACAAACAGTTTTAAGTCAGGCTGATAGAAGGAATTAATTTTATAGCAAAATCTGTATTTCGTCATATGTCGAGAGATGCTTAGTGCTGAAGAAGTTCTTTCTCATTCTACAAAGTACAACGTTGTTTATCATTGAAACTTGATTAGACATGAATAAATATGAAGGACAAAGCAGTCTTAACTTGGTTTGAGTTAAGGAATTCGTTTTATAGGAGAATCCGAATTCGTGCATAACTCGTAAAATAGAGCTTATTTTCGGATTCCTGAAGAATGAGTCTGGTTCTTTCTCATAATACAAAGTTTGTTGTTTATTGTTGAAACTTCATCAGAAGTGAAGAAATAAGGACAAACCGTTTTAAGTAAGTTTGATAGAAGGATTTCATTTTATAGCAAAATCTGTATTCTTTCATATCTCCTCGAGAGAAGCTTATTGCTGAAAATTAGGTCTGGTTCTTTTTCATACTACAAAATACAGTGTTGTTTATTGTTGAAACTAGATTAGAAGTAGATAAATATGAAGGACAAAGCAGTTTGAACTTGGTTTGAGAGAAGGAATTAATTTTATTGCAAAATCCGAATTCATGCATAACTCGTCAAATAGATAGTGATGTGTCGTTCGTGAGCGATTCGTTCGATATGAACTAATTTTTTATATGACTCGGGAGTAACGAGTTGTCTCAGTGAGTGATTCGTTCATTTTCATGCAGTACCCTTACTCACCACATGGCAGGCGGCAGCTTCATAAGCTCAGTCAGCAGGACAGGGAACAGTATTGATTCGTTCACGACTCAACTCCTCGGGTGACGGGTCCTCGCACAGGAAACAGTATTGATTCGTTCATGACTCAACTCCTCGGCTGACGGGTCCTCGCACAGGAAAATGTATTGATTTGTTTACGACTCAACTCCTTGGGTCTTCGTTCATTTGTCACGTTTCAAATTCTACGTTTCATTTGACAGGCTGAAGAGCAGTAGGCACAACAGTTCGTTCACAAACCGGATCATTAATCTCATAGACTATTCTACCATCAACAACTTGGAAACCACAATCGACTCTCTAGATGCAGAAAAAGCATTTGATGGAGTGAACTGGAAATTTTTATTCGCAGCATTAAACAAATTTGGGTTTGGGTCACACTTCATCAACCGGATAAGGATATTATATAGCTCCCCAAATGCAAGTGTCAGGACAAATGATCAAACTTCTCCAAGCTTCAGTCTGCAGAGAGGTATAAGACAGGGTTGCCCACTTTCTCCCTCACTTTTTGCTATTTTCATCAAACCTTTAGCAGCTTCTATCAGACAAGATAGAAATATCAAAGACATCCAATCCCAAAGTATTGAGCATAAAATAAGTCTTTATGCTGATGATGTATTACTTTTCCTTCAGAACTCACAGACGTCTCTCACTCACACAATCACACTCATAAATAAATTCTCAGCACTTTCTGACTACTCTATCAACTGGTCTAAGACCACAGTTCTGCCCATTAACTGTAGGGTCCAGAATATACCTGCGATCACTTTACAGTCAGGAAATATTAGATATTTAGGCATAAACATTTCCTCCAGGCTCTCAGAGCTAACAAAGCTAAATTATGTGCAATTATTAAAGAGAGTAGAGGACGATCTCTCTCGTTGGAAGTCCTTACCTATATCACTTATGGGGAGAGTTACAACCATTAAAATGATGATACTACCAAAAGTTAACTATTTGTTCTCAACGATCCCCATAAAACCATCTGCTACTTGGTTTAAGTCACTAGATTCATGCATCTCCAAATTTCTGTGGAAAAACAAACCACCACGTATTAGTTTAAAAATCCTACAGAAGACCAAGGACGGTGGTGGATTAGATTTACCTAATTTTCAGCACTATTCCTTAGCCAATAGGCTACAGCATCCTTTTGTATTTCTGATTTGTCAGTCCTCTCTCTTCGTTCACCGGAGTCTTCGTGTCTTTGTCCTTGAGTTTGGTGATTTTTTCTTCTTTTGATGCCTTGACACAGTGTGACAGGTGATACCACGTGGGAGATCCTTTAACTTGGACTGCTGTCCCTGTGCTGCGAAATGGCTGTGCTGCTCCAATGGTCTCTCCTTCATCATATACACAGTTATTTATACATCACCTTCCACCATGAAGCGTTGTCTCTTTTTGTTTCTCTCTTTGTTCTTAAAATGCTGTTATGCATGTCTAAACCAATCCATTAAATTAGATCATTTTGGCAGTAAAGCGATCTACAATGTGCTTGGTCGCAGAGCTGCTCATCTGTGGTAAACAGCTCTTCAGAAAGGCATTCTTCAATTGATTTCACTAATTTTATGTAATAATTTTGTGATTTCATACAAAACTACACTTCTTCTCCCATCTGTCTGAGTATTTAATATTGTCTGGGTCCCGTTAACACATGTATTTTTCCCATCTAATTCCTTGTTTGCTTTAAAACAGGTATTCCCCATTTTCTATCCCTTCAGTAGCCAACCAGTTTGTATGGAGTACACTGGAGCAACTTGACTGATCAGTAAAACACTGCTTTTGTTGTCACCGCAAGGCTTCCCCCGTCGGTTGTTTCACTGAGACACTACTGAGTAACTATAACTCAACACAGTTTATACACATAACATTCATATACATACTAACAAACAAACAAACAATTATTTATCGCAATTTTCTCATCTCTGTTTGAACGTACACCCAGGTAAATATTCCTGTAGTCTTCTCATACCGACTATGGACCCATTCATTGTTTAACTTCACTGTTTTGCAAATTCTAATTGAATATTACACATTGACATTGAACTTTACTGGATAAGCAGGTCTTCATTGCATTCAGCAGCCTATATGTGAGCATCTATGTGTAAGCTGTTCTTCTTTGCATTTATCAGCAGCAAGCAATTCTTCATTGCACATGCATATGAAAATAGTAAAACAATTCCAATGCGTTAGCGAAACCTTCTATATCAGGAGTGTCCATCATGATGCTGGGAATAGAACCTCTTTCCCAGAATAGTTCAACCTTCTTACTCAACTAATCATAACTCCGCAATGAGCACATTTCAAAGTATCATTCCTCTACATGTATTCAAAAATCTATGTGTAAATGTTTAATATTTCTTGTATTTGTTGATGTCATTCTGTGTGCATGTGGCCTAAACCCAATCTCTGTGTGGCAATTTTAATTTAAACAAGTTGAACTCTGCCTCTGATCATTTAAAAAAAGGTGTGTACCGATATCAACCTTTCTCAGGTAATTACTGATCCTACAAAACCAAGAGATCCTTCAAGGTTGTCCCTGATTGGCTCAATCTTAACAAATCAAAGGTAGAAAATCCGCAGTGTCTGAACTTGGTGTTAGTTATCGCTGCTCAATAGCCTGTATCAGAATTGCAAAAATGAAAACATTAGGTCCACGCTTGGTATCCAGATCCTGAAACATCTCCATGAGCAGGCTTTTTTTAAAACTGATCTGTTGAATAGTTATACTCATGACACTGTTAAAATCCCAGATGAAGATCTAGCACTTGACCATTTTTGTAAATCTTCTAATTCCATAGTTGATAAACACACCCCTTTTAAAAAGTATAGAACTTAGAACAGGTCTAGTCCCTGGCTTTCGGCAGAACTGTCTTCTTTACTTTTTTTTTTTTTTTTCCCCTTGTCCTGTTCAGCATTATGGCAGCAGAATTGTAGTCTGAATAACTTTGATGCCAAAATGATTTGCTTTGCCAAGGGAAGTTTTATAAATGTAAAGCTCCCTTTGATGCCCATTTATTTATTTCTGTTTACAATATATGACATGTAATAGAACTGAACCGGACCAGGGGGAAAAGGAAAGAAGAAGAGGAAAGAAGAGGAAACAGAACAAAAATAGAAACAAAAACCAGACAACCAGCTGCTACACCTGTAAAAAACAAAACAGACAGCAATCTATGGCCTCTGAGGGGAATACAGCCTTAGCGCCACCAGGAGCACCTGAAAGCAGACAAGCAGAGAAAAAACAAACACACAAACAAAGAAAAACAAGCACAAGAAGTGGCAATCGCATACAACACAGCTGTGGATATAGATGACCTGAGACGACATGATAATACATCAACTGCTTAGTGACCATGCTACTTGACTAATGAATGTGTGTGTGTGTGTGTGAGAACATGCAACACCCATGGCACAGGACCTACATGATAACCGTGCTTAGTTATGAGTGTATAAGCGTACAGGGCCACAATCCACAGCCCCCCCAAGCAATCAGAAGCAGACAGAGAGGGCCACAAGACCCAGGCCACCAGCAGCCCCCACAGAGCACAGAACCCAGGAAGCCCACCGCAGGGGCAACCACGCATCCACCCAGAAGACTGCAGAGGAAGCCCCCGGAAAGAGCCCCCATAAGCATAGGGCAGAGGCCCTCCGGGAGCCAGGGGCAACAGCCCACCGACCCCGCCAGGCCCCGGCCGCCCAGACATGGGCCGTGCACTGGACCCGGGCCCCAGGAGCCCGAGCGCCCCCAAACCCCCCGGCAGAGGCCCCACCCAATACCCAGGAGGGCCAAGCGCCCCAGACAGCCACACAGTGGGTCAGCGCCTGCCCAAGCGCCCCTGGCCAAGTGCCCTGGGAGTCAAGACGTGCCCACAGGTGGGTGAAGTCGCGAGCAGCGGGAAGAGGCAACGCTGCCCCCCCATCGGTAGAAGCACAGGCAGGCCAGGCGACAGAAAGTCCCAGATCCAGGCCCAATCATTACCACACATCCACACGTCCTCCCTCCCTCGACTCCACTGGGGTGTAGTGCAGCGGGCACACCAGGGGGCCAGCAGCCCCCCAGCCACCACAGACCCCTAACCAGCAGAACAATTAATTAATCCTCCTGGCCCCTCCCGCCCCGAGCAGCAACAAGGAAGCAGGGGTGTGCGAAGAAGACCCCTCCCCCCACCCTTCTGGCTCTTCAATATTTTCTAATAGTGAGCAATTAAAATTGAGGGGCAGCCAAACTTATAGAACTGGGAGCGCAGCCCTCTGGGCAGCCTACATACCCAAAGAGCCCCGCCCACCTGATGCCACTCAGTGTAACCACCCCCCAAGACCTAATGTGTGTGTGTGAGTGTGTTTGATAAGTAGTAATGTCTAACACAGGGGCGGGGAACTGCAAAGTGCAACAAAAGGGCACCACCTACGTGGTCCGATCCACTACACACCACCGAACACACACGCCCCCAAAACCCTTCATGTGTGAGTGTGTGCTGTGTACAGGAGCCAGAAGGGAGAGGGGTATGGGGATATACACCGGGGGAGCTACTCTCCCCCAGAGAGGGCAGCCAGGGACTGGCTGCAATAGGCATCCCCGCTACCTGGGAGCCAACACAGGGCAGGAGGGCCTGATGTCCACCAGGCTCGGGGCCTGCAGCGACCATATTCCGGGAGCTACTCTACCCCCAGAAGGTACCCATCCCGCCCCACCCCACTCAACCCAACCCCACCCTGGAGGACCTCTACAAAAAACAAACAAACAACAACAAAAAACAAACAAACAAACCACCCGGTCACACCAGTCGCAGCAGCCCAGGCCTGAGACCCACCCAAACCCAAGCGAAAAGCAGCGCCCCCCCCCCCCCCCCCCCCCCCACCGCACTTCCCAACACCCTGAAAAAAAAACAACCATCTGCGGACACCTTGGAGCGCCCAGCCCCCAGGGCCCAGGCCCATCTCCACCACGCACGCCAGAGCGGCCCGGCCACCCGGCATAGAGCCAGCAGCCACCACCTCAAGGCCCCTAAGGGACCCCGCCCCACACCGCAAGACAGCCCCACCCGCAAGCCCCCAAAACTGCCCTCCAAGCCCGACACACAGTCCCCCCCAGCAATGACCAACCCGGTCCCCACGACCCGAGAGACCACCAGACGCCCGAAGCCACACAGCCCCCCCCAGCACACACCCAACCGCCCAGAGCGACGGGACAGCAACCCACCACCACCACTATGTGATAAAGCTAATCAGAGGGGACCAGAGAGAATGAAATTCAGCCAATTGATGTTTTGAGGAGGCAGACATTGTTTCCATGCTAATATAATCTAAAAGAAAATTTCTAAACTGGTTAATACACATATTGTTTTTCGCTTTCCAGTTCATGAGAATAGTTTTCTTTGCGATACATAACACTGTGAGAACCATGTGTGCTGAGTTCATTTCCATGTTGATGTTGTCTAAGTCACCCAGTATGCACAGTGTGGGGCATGCAGGGATGCTACACTTTAGCCATGTTGATAGGTCCTCACAGACTTCAAGCCAGAACTTCTGGACAGGCGCACAAAACCACAAAGCGTGTGCATAATCATCAGGTGTGTTATCTGTGCAATGTGAGCAGATGTTTGAGTGTGTTAGACCCATCCTGAACATCCTTTGTCCTGTATAGTGTGTTCTATGAAGGATTTTGTATTGTATGAGCTGTAAATTAGGATTTCGAGTCATTCTGAAGGTGTTCAAACATATTTGTGGCCAGAAGCTATGACTAGAACTGATGGATAAATCTGCCTCCCATTTTGAGGATGGAAGAGACATTGTGTCATCTATCTTAGACAATAATTTATATATTTTTGATAGTAGTTTTGGGGTGCAGATGCTTAGAAATTCTTCTACCCTAGTCGGGAGTTGTAAGTCTGGTTGGTGGAGGATATATTTCTTTGTTATTATAGACTTAAGTTGTTGATATTCTAGGAATTTATTGCTGCTTATCTCATGTTGTGATATGAGCTCATCAAATGAAATAAAATTTCCATTTTGGATTATATGTTCCTGATGTTTGATTCCTTTGATCTTCCACAGAGGAAAGTTTAGCATTTTTTTGTTTTGCAGTATGTGAGGATTGTTCCAGATGGGTGTAAGCTTACACGGGACAAGTGAGGACTTTGTTATTTTAAGAAATTCCAACCAGGCTGTCAGAGAGGTGATGATGTTAATGCTTTTGAAACATTTGTGATTTTTTACGTTTTGACTAATAATGGCAGGTCAGAGATTTCCAGATTATCACACAATGCTTGTTCTATATTTATCCATGGTTCATCTGTTGGGCTAGGTTTAAACCATTTTGATATATACTGTAACCTATTGGCTAAGGAATAGTGCTGAAAATGAGGTAAATCTAATCCACCACTTTCCTTGGTTTTCTGTAGGGTTTTTAAACTAATACGTGGTGGTTTGTTTTTCCACAGAAATTTGGAGATGCATGAATCTAGTGACTTAAACCAAGTAGCAGATGGTTTTATGGGGATCATTGAGAACAAATAGTTAACTTTTGGTAGTATCATCATTTTAATGGTTGTAACTCTCCCCATAAGTGATATAGGTAAGGACTTCCAACGAGAGAGATCGTCCTCTACTGTAATTAATAATTGCACATAATTTAGCTTTGTTAACTCTGAGAGCCTGGAGGAAATGTTTATGCCTAAATATCTAATATTTCCTGACTGTAAAGTGATCGCAGGTATATTCTGGACCCTGCAGTTAATGGGCAGAACTGTGGTCTCAGACCAATTGATAGAGTAGTCAGAAAGTGCTGAGAATTTATTTATGAGTGTGATCATGTGAGTGAGAGACGTCTGTGAGTTCTGGAGGAAAAGTAATACATCATCAGCATAAAGACTTATTTTATGCTCAATATTTTGGGGTTGGATGCCTTTAATATTTCTATCTTGTCTGATAGCAGCTGCTAAAGGTTCGATGAAAATAGCAAAAAGTGAGGGAGAAAGTGGGCAACCCTGTCTTGTACCTCTCTGCAGACTGAAGCTTGGAGAAGTTTGATCATTAGTCCTGACACTTGCATTTGGGGAGATATATAATATCCTTATCCAGTTGATGAAGTGTGACCCAAACCCGAATTTGTTTAATGCTGCAAATAAAAATGTCCAGTTCACTCGATCAAATACTTTTTCTGCATCTAGAGAGACTATTGTGGTTTCCAGGTTGTTGATGGTAGAATAGTCTATGATCTATGAAACTGATCTATGTTACTGTCTGATGGATCATTTTGTGATGAATATAAGGTTTTATAGAAGTCCCTAAAAGCATTGTTGATTTCATGGGTGACATTTCCTTTTCAGTCTTGGTGGAATGAACTCTTCAAATCAGCTTTTCATTCCGTTGGGGTGGAGCGCTTAGCTTCGCCGTCCACCCTTTTGTACACATGTGGATAAAAATTTGTGATTGTTCCGCCATCATCTTGGCATGATGGGAATTCCAGAATTCCAGAAACCTGGTCAGTTACCTGACTTTGAGTCCTGTAGTGGTTCTGCTGCTGATGCAGTTTATCAAACTGTGGACAAATGTTAGCAGGAAGAAGCAACATATCATCTTTACAATGCTCTACATTCAGGAATTGTCTTTTAATAGGTCCAATTCCCATGTTCATTGGTCTTTCATATGAACGCAAAAATAATCATTAAAGAAATCATTGAGAATTCACTCGGGGTCATTCAAAGTACTTTTAATGTTATCTGTATCATCGTCTCCATCATCCATGTGTTGCTCGTTGTCATCATCTCCCTCTACCTGTTGATACATTATGCGGGTACGGATGGTTTCAATCAGTCTTTGGGACAGTCCTCTCAAGCATGTGATACAACATCAAGCACAGGTGGCTACTATGGCTGTGACAACAGACAGAGACCAAACCACTTCTCCATCATGTCAGTGAAGGGATCTTTGATTTTCTATCAGCTCTGCAGAGAGTGATGCGAGTCCCTCTTTGTGATTCTGCCATCTGCGGAAGTATTGTTAGGAATAAAGGAACAGGATAAAGTTCCAAACATTTTAATTGTTCAGCAATGCCTTGTAGATGTAATTTATCCAATAAACATTTTTTTTTATTGTTGCCCACCAGAAAAGAAAAGATTCAAAGTCTGTAGTTACTTGATTTCTAGCTTTAAATTCATCTGGGACTCAGAATTCCAATGCTATCCAGGTACACTCTGTTGTCAAATGAACCTCCAGACACAGTTAAATGCTTGAGACATTGCAGCTTCTCACCCAAGGCCTTAAAGTCCCCCTCAGGGAACAGACGGAAAGGCATCAGTAGTTGGGCTATTGTGCAGCTGCCAGTTAGGCAGAAGGACGGACCTCAGTTTCATATCCCCACACAGCCACCAGAGGTCTGCTCTCATGGAAGTTTGGTTCCGAAACCAAGATGCTGAGTAGTTACCTGCGTCCTGAGTGACAATAGATGGATTCTTGACAATTATGTGACATGAGAGTACCCACATTCTTACCTGTACCCCTGTGGATGAAACATATATAAATTACCCGTATAAGCCAACGCTGAGGGCAGTTGTCTCTTTTCTTAACTGCTGGGAACAACAAAGAGAGAGTTTTACATTGCTCTGTGTTAGGTACAAAAGATTCATTATGCAATTGTAATGCAATTGTAATGCTTCATTTCTAAATTTATATTCTGGCTTTAGCACATTCAATACAATTAGATTGGATATTTTGTCAATCTGTATACATTCTAACAAAATTCCAACTGATACACCGGCGATTCTTCAGAAATCTTGTATTAACATACATTTCACATATGTACTTTTCAGAATACACATGGGCTTTTTGGTTGTCTTTACATAAAATAATTGAGCATAAGTCAATGTCAGCCACCCCATCTATTCCTGCAACAAAAAAAATAGGTTGACAAGTTGTCTGTTGGACCTGAGGGACCTCCTATCTCTGTGGTCAGTCTGTGTCCGTGTGATTCATTGTAGTGCATTATCTTTTAGTTTTTTATTAATCTGTGCTTAATCCCATAGAATTAGGAATACGATAATAAGAATAATGATTAACAATACACAACTGGTTCCTTTTAACCTACAAATCCTGGTAATTTAAATGGATGCCACGGCTGCTGTCTGTCTATCCCTGTCTTATTTTAGCCACACCCTATGTTCTCGTTTTAGCCGTGGTTTTCTTCACTGAGGTTGAGACGAACCCCCTCCTGTTGAGAGAATTCCCCTTTGTAGTCAGACTTATGCCTCAGAGAACGGTGGTGGGTAACCAATCTTTCCCTACTTCTGCAGGTCGTGGCCTTACTAGTTTACAGTGTGATAAGTGCATCCAGGATATATTAGTTTAGCTGCTGTGGTTTCTGTAAGCAGTACCTGATATGGACCTTCCCACCTTGGGCTGGAGCAGTTATCTTTCTTTATCACTTTGATGAGGATCCAGTCTCCAGGTTTTAGAGATTCCTCCACAGGGTCACCTGGAACAGACACTAGACAGAAGAGATCTCTCTACTTGTTAACATTTTAACCATGTATCCTGCTAAGGTTTCTTCTCTTTCTTCATCATGTCCGGTTAATAGTTTTAACTGTGGTTGTAAAAATGGTCATACATTATACATTATCTCAAATGGAGTTAATCCTGTGCTAGTTAGAGTAATATGCATGTTTAGGACTACTAGTGGTAAACAGTAAACCCAATTCTTCCCAGTCTCTTCAGTCTTGACCTAATTATTCAATTGTGTCTTTCCAGCAAACCTGCTGATTGTGGATGATATGCACAGTCGTTTCTGAGATCCTTTTTTGTTTTTAAGTTCTTCGCCATCAGGAAGATAATATTGTTTACAAAGTGCGTCCCTGTTATCACTGTAGATTTTTTCAGGAATTCCAAATCTAGGTAATATTTAATTCACCAGTGTTGAGGGTACATCTGCCTGTGCATTTGGAAATACTTCACTTCATTTGGTAAAACATCACTAATCACCAGGGAGACCCCTTTATATAATTCAATGAAATCCATACAAACGTGTTGAAAAGGGTCCTCCGGCCTCGGGAACTGTCCTCGTCCCGGTCCTAGGCCATATGTATGGATCATATTTGCACATATTTGACATATTAGACAAAAATTCTTTATCATCATATTATGATATTATGATTTTATTATAAATAAAACCATACACTGCAAAAACCTTGTTCATTATTGCTACCAGCCCTCCTGTAGAGACATGCCGTGCTCCATGGCTCGATACTGAAGCATATTTAAACAAGCTCTTTGGCAGTATAAGTTTTACATTTCATAGTAAATGGCACCTTTATTCTTCCAGATCTGTCCTTGTAAGTGTACATTTGGTTTTGCATCCATGGTCCAATTTAATGGACTAGTATATGCATCCAGTTTCTGAGAATACTCTATTCCTGGATCCACCTCCTCCCAATCTGAGGCTTCTTCACATGCAGTCACAAACACACCTAAACGCCTCCAGTGGTCATCTCTGGGTTTGGAGAGTGACATATGGGGTGCATTCCATGATCTTAAAAACTTTTTCATGCTGTGAGAGAGTAAGCAGCTGACTGCACAACAACCCTCCTTATTCCAGTATAAGTGTTTTAACTTTAGCATGTTTTAACTTTCTGATTTGTTTAAAAAATTAAATATGTCCTCCCCTTGAGTATATTTGTAATACACAGTACAGTGTACTTCATGTGGTGACCTGAGGGTGAGCTTTCCTGAGACGTGTTCTTTTGCCTTCTTAAGGAGAGGAAGCGTGATAGCGCTGGGGCCTGTAGACACAAGATCCAAACTATACCAGTATGAAGGTGGTCTCATGCTGAATCATTGTTTGAGCGGACTTCATTCGAACTACAGTTAACCCTTTTTCTTCTGGAACTATTCTTAGCTTCAATAAATGGAGTAAATCCCTTCCCAGTAAGTTACAAGGACACAGAGTGGACAAGACAACTTGACAATCAGCACTTACTCCACTCCGTGTATCTGTTACTGTAAAGAGTTTTGATAAACGCTCAGGATGGCTCTTACCATTTGCTGATTTGACCCAAATAATTTCTTTGGATTCCTCAACTCCCGGTATGTCATCAGGATGGATTACAGTTCGTTTTGCACCTGTGTCGCATAGAAAAGTTACCTCCGTCCCGGAAACATTCAATTTAATCTCAGGTTTGATGTCATACTATAAGATAAGTTCAATTCCCTATAAGTTTAACACTTTTTCTGGCTTTTCTGCTTCTATCCTGGTTACAGCTCCTGTTTTTTTCTTATCTAGTCATAACTGACTCCCAAAATCTTCCTCTATCTTACTCTTGCTCCTGCAGTCGCCCAATGCCCCCTCCTTCCACACAGCCGACATATATCTCCTCCTGCTCTGTCTCTCCTTCTCTGTCACTGCTCCTGTTGTGATCTGTGTTTTTGCTTTCCCTCATCACCTAAATAGTTGCTTCTCTCCCTTCCAACAAAAAGTTTAGTCCTTTCTTCCTTTTCTTTTTGTTGTTAGAGTGCTCCTCTGCTTTCCCTCTTTATTTCATTGCTGTGCAAACACATTAAGATGACTGTTTATTGTCATGTTACAAGTCACACAAAATTACTCTCTGCATTTGACCCATCTAGTTTGGCACCTGTTGAACACACATGCACAACCTTTCTGTTTAATTTAATTAATATTTATCTGCAGGCTTAGAAACTGCTTACAGTATTAATATATTACTCCATATATTACGCTGATTTATTGCAGCTGTCTTTAAATTTCTCTTTAAGAAAACTATTGTTTGATATCTGACTCACATAGCATATTTCATTGCTGTGTTGGTTTTTAAAAAATATATATTTTATATATAAAACATATATAAATATATTATATATATATATATATGTATATATATACTAATACTCTTTTGGTTCCCATTCTGTGAGATAAATGCTTTAATCTCTGATGAATATGATGTCAGTTCCTAAGCTCATAAATTCATAAGTTTTAGGGAAGTTAGTCAATCAGAAGTAATGAAGCATTACTTAACCATAGCATTACTTAACATTAATATGTTAAATTCTCTATTTCCGGCTTATGTTTCTGATACACTTATGATTTTTTTTCAGAAGAGCTAATCTCAAATTTAGAAAATGTTTCAGTTTGGCTTGAAAATCATCTGCACCTGAAAGGTCTGACTGTCTGGTCTCAGACCTGCTTCAGGTGGAAAGTATTTCATTTTTAATGCCTTGAACTTTGTCATTAAAGAATATTCCAATTTCATTACCCTTATATGTAGAAATGAGTTCTAAATGCAACCTGGAGAGTTTGTTAATCTGTTTACTGTAGCAAGCAAGACATGAGAGTTGTTACTGCAGTTTTTAAATAAAATAACTCTCTCTTCATCTATGCAAAGTCACACGCTGAGTTAGACCAAACATTTCAAGGAAAGTAGTGAGTTCTTTAGCTTGCTTATTATGGGCTACATCCATGTGCACCTTCAAGTCCCCTGTTATGACTAAACAGTCAACAGCAGTGCACACAATTTAAAGAAATTCAGTAAAATCATCAATAAAATCATTCTGCGGTGAGACAAAGTATTTAAGATAATTTTATCTCCATTTTTAAATGACACATGCTTGAATTAAGGACAAAAATAAATGTTTTATCTAGTGAGTGGGTATATTGGCCCTGAATATGGCACAAAGACCCTCCCCACTCTCGTCTTGTCTTGTTGTTTCATCTCTCAGTTAAATACATAAAATCAAGACTATGAGAGGAAAGTATCAAAAGCATTGTTAGACAGGAAAAAGTCAGAAAGCTGTTGGTATACAACTTTTCCTAGGACTTTGCCTAAGAATGGCAGGTTTGATATGGAAATGATAAAAATCTCAGCTTGTAAAACATCTTTTGCTCAGACAGTTTTTCCTGTGAAATGAGTAAAGATTTGAAATGATCTGTTTGTTTGTCTGAGATCTTCTGAACTTTAACTCTTTAAGAGAGCTGCTAAATCTTAATACACAAACTTGTACAAATGTCTAGCTCTAATCCTTGTTGTTCTTTTTTTTGTTGTGCTTTTTTAAACTAGATTTACTTTGTACATTACTTTTGTATTCCCCTTCTCTAGGATTGGGCAATTTTACCATGTTCAATTCTCCCTCAAACCCAAATTTATTTTCTCATCTCTCTAAGTATTCAATATTATCGGGTTTTTTCTGAAACATGATTTTAGCACTCCCACTTAACTCCCGGTTAGCTTTAAAACAGATATTTCCCATACTGTCCTCTTGCAGCTAATCAATTTTCGGTGGAGTTATTGTGAGTACTATTGAATGAAACACTACTTCTGTCGCTATGTCACGAGCAACAACTAGATTCCAATGTTCACTTCAACTCAATTAGTCAGTAACACATTTTTCTGTCGTCACCAGCAGCAACATCACACACCAGCAGCTGTTTCACTCTTATACATACATAGCAAATAAAACAACACTGCAGCAAAGAAGGAAAAAAAACAATTTAACAAACAAACAATTCAACAACCAGCCCCTTTAACAAACAAACAAATTAATTTCACAAACAAACGATTCAACAATCAGGCCATTTAACAAACAAACGATCAGATGTATAACACTAACAAAAACTAACATGGATTTAAAACTTGCGATCTTTCATCGCAAACTCTCTTAAGAAAGATTCTGTTTCTAAAACGCGGCGCGGAGTTATTTATTCCTGTAGTCTTCTCACACAGACTATGGACTAACCTTTTCTGACTGCATTTTTGTTGTCCTTGGTTAATCCCACCACTACACATGTTTACCAGTTAAAAGGCTAACCTTTTCGGACCGTTTCATTTGTGGGTTATCCAATACAACATACAGTTACCAGTTAAAAGGCTTTTTTCCTTTGCTTCACCTTTTCTGACTGCTATTATGTTTTCATGGGTTAATCCTATACACAGTTACCAGTTAAAAAGCTGACCTTTTCTGACTGCTTCTTTTATGGGTTAATCCAGCACAATTTACACACAGTTACCAGTTAAAAAGATGACCTTTTCTGACCGCTAATTAGGTTTTTATGGGTTAATCCTATACACAGTTACCAGTTAAAAGGATGACCTTTTCTGACCGCTAATTATGTTTTTATGGGTTAATCCTATACACAGTTACCAGTTAAAAGGATGACCTTTTCTGACTGCTTCTTTTATGGGTTAATCCAACACAACCTACACACGGTTACCAGTTAAAAGGCTTACTTTTTCTGACTGCTTCATTTGTGAGTGATCCAACATAACTTTTACACAGTTACCAGTTAAAAGGCTTATTTACTAGGTTGCATTCGAAATAGTATATTCTTAGGAAAATAGCAACGACTCAATCTATTTAAAGGCCTCCAGTTTTCCATCAATTGCTAGTTAATTAATCAAAAATTTCCCTAATAATCACACTATTTCCAACCAACAATAGTAATACAAAGGGTTCCTTACCATAAATCCACTGGTAAGTTAAACAACGAAGAATCCAGCGAGTCTGTCCACTGATTCAAAAATAGATCCTGTCACCTTTCCTCCAGCCAGTGGCAGCCGGCCTCTATCAGAAACTGTGCTGAGAGGACTTCAGTTAGGAATCCTGGACTCCCCCGTGCACGGTTTCAGCTCCGATTCTGGAAGGTGGAAAGGACTTAGAATCCGGCTCGAAGGACCATTATGTTAGAAAAATTCTCTTAAAATTAGGCTCAGAGTCACTGGATACGATAAACACAAAACATTTATTTCTTGCAAGAAAGAGACAAGTCCGCACAAATCCACACAACCTGTCGGGAAGATCGCTCAGAGTTGTCTCCCGACAAAATGGTGCTCCAGCTATTTACGTTGTTTATGCTTGCTGATCACACAATGTTATGAGAAAAGGCCCTTTTTTCACCATTCATTATTATGGGAAGGAACATTCAATGTTATGGGAAAAGGTGCTTCTCTCCCCATTCCTTGTTATGGGAAGGAACATAAAAGGTGCTTCTCACCAGTTAATATTATGGGAAAGACTAGTACCAGAGTCAAAACACTTTTGCTTGAATCATAGAAGAGGAAAGATGGAGGGACTCTTCTAAGCTGGTTTCAAGTATAAACTTATTTTTATAACCTTGTATGAGAAAGAACCACACTTATGTTTGAGCAATACACTCCTTATGAGGAGTTATTCACGATTTAGGATTTTGCTGTAAAATCAATTCCTTCACTTAAACTAAGTTAAAATTGCTTTGTCCTTCTTATTTATCCACGTCTACGCTGGTTTCAAGTATAAACTTCTTTATATTACCTTATATGAGAAAGAACCACACTTGTTCTTCTGGAATCTGAAATTCGCTTTATTTTAAGGAGATAGTCAAGATTTCAGATATTGCCATAATATGAATTGCTTCACTCAAACCAAGTTAAAACTGATTTGTCCTTCATATTTGTCAATGTTTAAGCTGGTTTCAAACATAAACTTCTTTTTTTTTTCTTTTTTTTTTTTTTTTTTTTTCCCCCTTGTCCTGTTCAGCATTATGGCAGCAGAATTGTAGTCTGAATACCTTTGATGCCAAACAGATTTGCTTTGCCAAGCGAAGTTTTATAAATGTAAAGCTCCCCTTGATGCCCATTTATTTATTTCTGTTTACAATATATGACATGTAATAGAACTGAACCGGACCGGGGGACAAGGAAAGAAGAAGAGGAAAGAAGAGGAAACAGAACAAAAATAGAAACAAAAACCAGACAACCAGCTGCTACACCTGTAAAAAACAAAACAGACAACAATGGCCTCTGAGGGGAATCCAGCCATAGCGCCACCAGGAGCACCTGAAAGCAGACAAGCAGAGAAAAAACAAACACACAAACAAACAAAAACAAGCACAAGAAGCGGTAATCGCATACAACACAGCTGTGGAGAGATGACCTGAAACCACAGGATAACACATAAACTGCTTAGCGAGCATGCTACTGGGCTAATAAATGTGTGTGTGTGTGTGAGAACATGCAACACCCATGGCACAGGATCTACATGGTAACCGTGGTTAGTTATGAGTGTATAAGTGTACAGGGCCACAATCCACAGCCCCCCCCCAGCAATCAGAAGCAGGCAGAGAGGGCCACAAGACCCAGGCCACCAGCAGCCCCCACGGAGCACAGAACCCACGAAGCCCACCGCAGGGACAACCACGCATCCACCCAGAAGACTGCAGAGGAAGCCCCCGGACAGAGCCCCCATAAGCATAGGGCAGAGGCCCTCAGAGAGCCAGGGGCAACAGCCCACCGACCCCGCCAGGTCCCAGCCGCCCAGACATGGGCCGTGCACTGGACCCGGGCCCCGGGAGCCCGAGCGCCCCCAAACCCCCCGGCAGAGGCCCCACCCAATACCCAGGAGGGCCAAGTGCCCCAGACAGCCACGCAGTGGGTCAGCGCCTGCCCCAGCGCCCCTGGCCAAGTGCCCTGGGAGTCAAGACGTGCCCACAGGTGGGTGAAGTCGCGAGCAGCGGGGAGAGGCAACGCCGCCCCCCCATCGGGAGAAGCACAGGCAGGCCAGGCGACAGCAAGTCCCAGATCCAGGCCCAATCATTACCACACACACTTTCACGTCCCATACATCCACACATCCTCCCTCCCTCGACTCTGCTGGGGTGTAGCGCAGCGGGCACACCAGGGGGCCAGCAGCCCCCCAGCCACCACAGACCCCGAACCAGCAGAACAATTAATTAATCCTCTTGGCCCCTCCCGCCCCGAGCAGCAACCAGGAAGCAGGGGTGTGGGAAGAAGACCCCTCCCCTCACCCTTCTGGCTCTTCAATATTTTCTAATAGTGAGCGATTAAAATTGAGGGGCAGCCCAACTTGTAGGACTGGGAGCGCGGCCCTCTGGGCAGCCTACATACCCAAAGAGCCCCGCCCACCAGATGCCACTCAGTGTAACCACCCCCCAAGACCTAATGTGTGTGTGTGAGTGTGTGTTTGATAAGTAGTAATGTCTAAGGTGTAATTAAAACAGGGGCGGGGAACTGCAGAGTGCAACCAAAGGGGACCACCTACGTGGCCCCATCCACTACACCCCACCGAACACACACGCCCCCAAAACCCTTCATGTGTGAGTGTGTGCTGTGTACAGGAGCCAGAAGGGAGAGGGGTATGGGGATATACACCGGGGCAGCTACTCTCCCCCGGAGAAGGCAGCCAGGGACTGGCTGCAATAGGCATCCCCGCTACCTGGGAGCCAACCCAGGGCAGGAGGGGCTGATGTCCACCAGGCTCGGGGCCTGCAGCGACCATATTGCGGGAGCTACTGTACCCCCAGAAGGTACCCATCCCGCCCCACCCCACCCCGGAGGACCTCTACAAACAACAAACAAACAACAACAAAAAACAAACAAACAAACCTCCCGGTCACACCAGTCGCAGCAGCCCGGGCCTGAGACCCACCATCACACAGGCCACCCCCCCCCCCCACCCCCCCCCCCCCCCCCAACAGGGGAAAAGCACCGCCCCCCCCCCCACCGCACGCCCCAACACCCTGAAAAAAAAACAACCATCTGCGGACACCTTGGAGGTCCCAGAGCAACAAGCCCGGCACCAGGACCTGCACCAACCCACCCATACTGTGGCGCGTCCAGGACAACCCAGCCCCTCCAGGCACAGGCAGGCCCCCCCCCCCGGGCGCAAGGCAGCGCCCAGCCACCAGGGCCCAGGCCCAGCACCACCACCCATGCCGGTGCGGCCCAGCCACCCGGCATAGAGCCAGCAGCCACCACCCCAAGGCCTCTAAGTGACCCCGCCCCACACCGCAAGACAGTTCCACCCGCAAGCCCCCAAAACTGCCCTCCAAGCCCGACACACAGTCCCCCCCAGCAATGACCAACCCGGTCCCCACGACCCGCGAGACCACCAGACGCCCGAAGCCACACAGCCCCCCCCAGCACACACCCAACCGCCCAGAGCGACGGGACAGCAACCCACCACCACCACTATGTGATAAAGCTAATCAGCGGGAACCAGAGAGAGTTAAATTCAGCCAATTGATGTTTTGAGGAGGCAGACATTGTTTCCATGCTAATATAATCTAAAAGAAAATTTCTAAACTGGTTAATACACAGATTGTTCTTCGCTTTCCAGTTCATGAGAATAGTTTTCTTTGCGATACATAACACTGTGAGAACCATGTGTGCTGAGTTAATTTCCATGTTGATGTTGTCTAAGTCACCCAGTATGCACAGTGTGGGGCATGCAGGGATGCTACACTTTAGCCATGTTGATAGGTCCGCACAGACTTCAAGCCAGAACTTCTGGACAGGCGCACAGAACCACAAAGCGTGTGCATAATCATCAGGTGTGTTATCTGTGCAATGTGAGCAGATGTTTGAGTGTGTCAGACCCATCCTGAACATCCTTTGTCCTGTATAGTGTGTTCTATGAAGGATTTTGTATTGTATGAGCTGTAAATTAGAATTCTGAGTCATTCTGAAGGTGTTCAAACATATTTGTGGCCAGAAGCTATGACTAGAACTGATGGATAAATCTGCCTCCCATTTTGAGGATGGAAGAGACATTGTGTCATCTATTTTAGACAATAATTTATATATTTTTGATAGTAGTTTTGGGGTGCAGATGCTTAGAAATTCTGCTACCCTAATCGGGAGTTGTAAGTCTGGTTGGTGGAGGATATATTTCTTTGTTATTATAGACTTAAGTTGTTGATATTCTAGGAATTTATTGCTTCCTATCTCGTGTTGTGATATGAGCTCATCAAATGAAATAAAATGTCCATTTTGGATTATATGTTCCAGATGTTTGATTCCTTTGATCTTCCACAGAGTAAAGTTTAGCATTTTTTTGTTTTGCAGTATGTCAGGATTGTTCCAGATGGGTGTAAGCTTACACGGGACAAGTGAGGACTTTGTTATTTTAAGAAATTCCCACCAGGCTGTCAGAGAGGTGCTGATGTTAATGCTTTTGAAACATTTGTGATGTTTTACGTTTTGACTAATAAGTGGCAGGTCAGAGATTTCCAGATTATCACACAATGCTTGTTCTACATTTATCCATGGTTCATCTATTGGGCTAGGTTTAAACCATTTTGATATATACTGTAACCTATTGGCTAAGGAATAGTGCTGAAAATTAGGTAAATCTAATCCACCACAGTCCTTGGTCTTCTGTAGAGTTTTTAAACTAATACGTGGTGGTTTGTTTTTCCACAGAAATTTGGAGATGCAAGAATCTAGTGACTTAAACCAAGTAGCAGATGGTTTTATGGGGATCATTGAGAACAAATAATTAACTTTTGGTAGTATCATCATTTTAATGGTTGTAACTCTCCCCATAAGTGATATAGGTAAGGACTTCCAACGATAGAGATCGTCCTCTACTTTCTTTAATAATTGCACATAATTTAGCTTTGTTAGCTCTGAGAGCCTGGAGGAAATGTTTATGCCTAAATATCTGATATTTCCTGACTGTAAAGTGATTGCAGGTATATTCTGGACTCTGCAGTTAATGGGCAGAACTGTGGTCTTAGACCAATTGATAGAGTAGTCAGAAAGTGCTGAGAATTTATTTATGAGTGTGATCGTGTGAGTGAGAGACGTTTGAGAGTTCTGAAGGAAAAGTAAAACATCATCAGCATAAAGACTTATTTTATGCTCAATATTTTGGGGTTGGATGCCTTTAATATTTCTTTCTTGTCTGATAGCAGCTGCTAAAGGTTCGATGAAAATAGCAAAAAGTGAGGGAGAAAGTGGGCAACCCTGTCTTGTACCTCTCTGCAGACTGAAGTTTGGAGAGGTTTGATCATTTGTCCTAACACACGCATTTGGGGAGCTATATAATATCCTTATCCAGTTGATGAAGTGTGACCCAAACCCAAATTTGTTTAATGCTGCGAATAAAAATTTCCAGTTCACTCGATCAAATGCTTTTTCTGCATCTAGAGAGACTATTGTGGTTTCCAGGTTGTTGATGTTAGAATAGTCTATGAGATTAATTAGCCTGCGAGTGTTAGTGGATGAGTGTCTACCCTTTATAAAACCTGTCTGGTCAGGATGTATTATAAGTGGAGTTATTTTTTCTATTCTTTTGGCGAGGGCTTTACAAATGCATTTATTAGAGATATTGGGCGGTAGCTGGATGGAAGTATGGGGTCTTTTCCTGGTTTCTGTAGCAAGATAATGTTAGCAGAGTTCATGTGTGGGGATAATCTGCCATTCTGCTTAACTTGTAATACCATTTTGTGAAATGCAGGTGCCAAAACAGTCCAAAATTCTTTGTAGAACTCTGCTGGAAAACCATCTGGTCCCGGGCCTTTGTTACTAGGCATATGTTGAAGGGCTTCATGGAGTTCTCCTATTGAAAGAGGTGAATCCAGAGCCATTGCCTGTTCGGTTTGTAATTTTGGAAGGTTGATATTACTAAGAAACTGATCTATGTTACTGTCTGATGGATCATTTTGTGATGAATATAAGGTTTTATAGAAGTCCCTAAAAGCATTGTTGATTACTTCGGGGTCATGGGTGACATTTCCTTTTGAGTCTTTAACAGAAGTGATTGTTGTTTTCTCTTTGTTTCTCTTTAGTTGGTTAGCTAGGAACCTTCCAGATTTATTGCCGTGCTCAAAGTTCTCCAAGCGAAGTCTTTGTATGAGAAACTGTGTTTGTTTATCAATAATTTTGTTTAATTCAAGTTTAGCTTTTCTTAATTCATTCAGTGTGTGTTCCTCTTTGGAGGTACTGTAGACAATTTCTAATGATTTAATCCTGAGTTCTAAATCTGATATCCTTGAACTTTCCCTCTTTTTCTTATTTGATGAAAAAGAGATTATTTTGCCTCTCATAACTGCTTTTCCGGCTTCCCAAAGAGTACAAGCTGACATTCCTGGCAGGTCATTATTTTCTAAATATACAGACCATTCCCTTTTGAAATAATTAATAAAATCAGGGTCTTTTAGTAATGATGTATTAAATCTCCAATTCCTAGCTGGTGGTGTAACTCTGTTATTCTTCAGTGTGATAGAAACTGGAGCGTGATCACTGATAGTGATGGGGTGGATTTTGGTGTCTGAAATATCCCTCATCAAGGAACTGCTAACTAAGAAATAATCTATTCTTGAGTATGAGTGGTGTACCGGTGAGAAGAAGGTGTATTCTCTAAGAGTGGGGTGGTGGGAGCGCCAAGCATCACAAAGACCAAAATCTTTCATATACTGTTTAAGAATATTCGTGGACTGCCAGTTCCGCTGACTTCCTGAAGTACTGAGTCTGTCTACTCCTGAGTCTAATACCATGTTAAAGTCCCCTCCTATGATGAGTGTGTTATCTGAGTGATCAGAGAGTGAAGTGAAAAAGGAGTGAAAAAATGAGGGGTCATCCCCATTTGGACCATATATATTTGCAATGCATAAATTCATATTTTGAACAGATAAATTAACTATTAGAAATCTACCTTCTGGATCTATAACTGTGTTGTTTACGGTGAAATTTACTCTTCTATTTATCAGAATGGCTACACCTCTTTGTCTGGAGTTGTAACAGGCTGAGTACACATGAGGAAACTGTGCTGTGGTGAGAACATCAGCTACAGTCTTTGATAAATGAATCTCCTGTAATAAAACAATGTCCGCCTGTAAATCCTTCAATTTATTGGAGATTTTTAATCTCTTCTCCCTGGACCCAGCTCCATGCACATTCCATGAGATAAACCTCAGTGTGGACATGCTCAGACTAACGCAGTGAGTGCTGGATGCTTGCTAAAAGCATCCCGTGCGTGTGTGTGCATATACGCTTCCATGAACATGCCATTGTTGGTGTTTCAGTTGTGAATATGAGCTTGCTACAATATGTACTTGCGCTGTCGATGCTGTGTGGAACTTGATTATGTGCTCTGCTCAAAACTCTATGTGCGCCGTGCTTGTTAACATTACTTATTAAGGTGGAAACGCAGCGGGTTGGGGAAGAAAGACAGAATAGAAAAACAGTGCAAAAGAGTGGAAGTGTGAGATAGAAAAAGGAAAAACAAAAACAAAAAAACATACCCAAATAAACAAATATGAACTGCATACATCCTATGCTGGTGAGACTGGCAGTGAGCTATATATTTTGCCTTGATAGATAACTAGATATGAATTGGATAGACTATTTCAGAGTTACTTATGTACCATCTATGGTGATATGATTTATACAAGTTAACGAATACAGATCACCTGGAGTTTAGAAGAGCCAAGGAGTGGTTTCCTGGTCGCGGTACAGCTGCCCGTTGATGAATAACGTATCCACCGCGATGACAGCTCGGGAGCCTCCTTCCATGAACATTCTCCGGATGGGGAACAGAACCCTGCGTCTTTCCAGGATTTCTTTTTATAAACTTGTATGAGAAAGAACCACACTTATGTTTGAGCAATACACTCCTTATGAGGAGTTATGCACGATTCAGGATTTTGCTGTAAAATTAATTCCTTCACTTTTTTTTCCCTTGTTCTGTTCAGCATTATGACAGCAGAATTGTGAATACCTTTTATGCCAAACAGATTTGCTTTACCAAGGGAAGTTTTACAAATGTAAAGCTCCCCTTGATGCCCATTTATTTATTTCTGTTTACAATATATAACATGTGATAGAACTGAACCGGAACGGGGGACAAGGAAAGAAGAAGAGGAAAGAAGAGGAAACAGAACAAAAATAGAAACAAAAACCAGACAACCAGCTGCTACACCTGTAAAAAAACAAAACAGACAATAACCCATGGTCTCTGTTGCGAATCCAGCCTTAGCGCCACCAGGAGCACCTGAAAGCAGACAAGCAGAGAAAAAAACAAACAAACACACAAAAAAACAAAAACAAGCACAAGTAGTGGCAATTGCATACAACTCAACTGTGGATATAGATGACCTGAGGCGACATGGTAATACATCAACTGCTACTGGACTAATGAATGTGTGTTGTGTGTGTGTGTGTGTGTTAGAACATGCGACACCCATGGCACAGAACCTACATGATAACCGTGCTTAGTTATGAGTGTATAAGTGTACACGGCCACAATCCACAGCCCCCCCAAGCAGAAGCAGGCAGAGAGGGCCACAAGACCCAGGCCACCAGCAGCCCCCACGGAGCACAGAACCTAGGATGCCCACCACAGGGAAAACCACGCATACACCCAGTAGACAGCAGAGGAAATCCCCGGACAGAGCCCCCATAAGCATAGGGCAGAGAACCCCCGGGAGCCAGGGGCAATAGCCCACCGACCCCACCAGACCCCAGCCGCCCAGACATGGGCCGTGCACTGGACCCGGGCCCCAGGAGCCCGAGCACCCCAAAACCCACCGTTAGAGGCCACACCCAATACCCGGGTGGGCCAAGCGCCCCAGACAGCCACACAGTGGGTCAGCGCATGCCCCACCGCCCCTGGCCAAGTGCCCTGGGAGTCAAGACGTGCCCACAGGTGGGTGAGGTCGCGAGCAGTGGGGAGAGGCAACGCCGCCCCCCCATTGGGAGAAGCACAGGCAGGCCAGGCGACAGCAAGTCCCAGACCCAGGCCCAATCATCACCACACACACTTTCACATCCCATACATCCACACGTCCTCCCTCCCTTGACTCCGCTGGGGTGTAGCGCAGCGGGCACACCAGGGGGCCAGCAGCCCCCCAGCCACCACAGACCCTGAACCAGCAGAATAATTAATTCCTCCTGGCCACTCCTGCCCGAGCAGCAACCAGGAAGCAGGGGTGTGATAAGACCCCTCCCCTCACCCTTCTGGCTCTTCAATATTTTCTAATAGTGAGCGATTAAAATTGAGGGGCAGCCAACCTTGTAGAACTGGGAGCGCGGCCCTCTGGGCAGCCTACATACCCAAAGAGCCCCGCCCACCAGATGCCACTCAGTGTAACCACCCGCCAAGACCTAATGTGTGTGTGTGTGTTTGATAAGTAGTGATGTCTAAGGTGTAATCAAAACAGGGGCGGGGAACTGCAGAGTGAAGCCAAGGGGACCACCTACGTGGCCCCATCCACTACACCCCACAGAACACACACTGCCCCAAAACCCTTCATGTGTGAGTGTGTGCTGTGTACAGGAGCCAAAAGGGAGAGGGGTATGGGGATATACACCGGGGCAGCTACTCGCCCCCGGAGAAGGCAGCCAGGGACTGGCTGCAATAGGCACCCCTGCTACCTGGGACCCAACACAGGGCAGGAGGGCCTGATGTCCACCAGGCTCGGGGACTGCAGCGACCATATTCCGGGAGCTACTGTACCCCCAGAAGGTACCCATCCCACCCCACCCCACTCAACCCAACCCCACCCCACCCCGGAGGACCTCTACAAACAAACAAACAAACAACAACAAACCAACCACCCGGTCACACCAGACGCAGCTTCCCGGGCCTGAGACCCACCATCACCCAGGCCCCCCCCCAACAGGGGAAAAGCACCCCCCCCCACCCCACGCCCCAACACCCTAAAGATAACAACCATCTGCGGACACCCTGGAGGTCCCAGAGCAACAAGCCTGCACCAACCCACCCATACTGTGGCATGTCCAGGGCAACCCAGCCCCCCCGGGCGCAAGGCATCGCCCAGCCACCAGGGCCAAGGCCCAGCACCACCACCCACGCCAGAGCGGCCCGGCCACCCGGTACAGAGCCAGCAGTCACCACCCCAAGGCCCCTAAGGTACCCTGCCCCACACCGCAAGACAGCCCCACCCGCAAGCCCCCAAAACTGCCCTCCAAGCCCGACACACAGTCCCCTCCAGGAATGACCAACCCCGTCCTCACGACCCGAGAGACCACCAGACGCCCGAAGCCACACAGCCCCCCCCCAGCACACACTCAACCGCCCAGAGCGACGGGACAGCAACCCACCACCACTATGTGATAAACCTAATCAGTGGGGACCAGAGAGAATGAAATTCAGCCAATTGATGTTGGGAGGCACACATTGTTTCCATGCTAATATAATCTAAAAGAACATTTCTAAACTGGTTAACACACAGATTGTTCTTCGCTTTCCAGTTCATGAGAATAGTTTTCTTTGCGATACATAACACTGTTATAATTGGCTTTGTTCTTAGACATTATAAATTCATATTCTGTATTTTACTAAATAACCTTTGTTCCTAGCTGGTACTTTTCCACTCTGCTCATACTGCACAACAGATGACCTTAAATGGTCCAAGACCTTAGAATGACATAAACAACTGGGTCAGACAAAACATCTCTATTAGGGCAGATAGGTCTGGTACATTAGACACCTAAAACTGCAGTCACACATACACACACATTGTTTATCATATCCAAAGAACACAACAAGGACAGAAGCTGGCCTGATCATGCCACTCAAAACTGGCCAATTATACTCTGACAAGTGTGAATACAACTTCTGTGAGATAAAGCTGAATATAAATATGACATGTTCCCGGATAACGGGGCTCGGCCTGACGGATTTCCTGCGGGAGCTCTGGCACTCCGAGTCCAGCGCTGCAATATACTCTACTTGTGACCACTAATAAATACTGATTTAATAAACCATTTCTCCAGCTTATTCTTGGGCTTCCAATGAAAAAATCGGGCTAACAATTGGTGCCGTGACCCGGATTGGCTGACTCTGAGACCGTGTCCGATCGAGGACTTCCGGAGCTGGTTGGAGGGGACCCTTCTTCAGACAATTCAAGGCGCCTAAAACACAAGGTGAGCAGAAAACCTCTTGTATCAGGATATGTGAAATTTCTGCACATTGGTCATTCTAAACTAAATTGTCTGAATTAGGATGTCCTCCGATCACTAAATCAAAAGCACAAAATTTGTGTCTACAGGTTTACTAGGTGGTCACATGTAAAGTATAAACACATAGTCTCACATAGGGAGAGTCATATGTGTCCTAGTTTAGTACAATTTGGCCAAATAAAAGACATAAAATTCATCCTGTCTTCTAAACTGAATAGGAAGTAGATGTCAATGGGCGGGGGTCTGTTAGTCCGCAATTGGCGGCGTGAGTAATGTCTGTGCAATTGGCACTTGGACCGTAAAATCCGCAATCGGCGGTGGGTCTGCATTACTGCACAACAGGCGACATGAGTAATTTCTGTGCACAAGGGCGCTTAGACCTTTATCTGCAATCGGCGGTGGGTCTGTATTACTTCACAATAGGCGGCGTAAGTAATCTCTGTGCAATTGGCACTTGGACTGTAAAATCCGCAATCGGCGGTGTGTCTGTTATTACTACGCATTTGGTGCTTGGACTGTAAAATCCACAATCGGCGGTATGTTTTGTTTTTTTTTGTTTTTTTTTTCTCTTCCACAAGCGGCGGTGGTTCTGCAGTTGTTGTGAACAGGCGATACACTAAGTGTTTATCTCTGCATAAGGACACAGGGCTAAGTTGGTTATTTTTCATGAAAATGTGGGGTGGTTTGCTATTTGGTTGATATTTTACTGTGTTAGTGGAAGTGTATCTAGCAATAGAGACTGCTGGAGAATTCCTACACTGACACAGATCTCAAGTAGTTCTGTAAAAGGGGGCATTGGACTAGAAAATAAAGGGGAATTTAGTTAGGGTGTTACAGAGATTGGTGAATTAAAATGAGTGAAGAGACTGGGAGAACCCCCAGCGATCAAGCGCACAGAGTAAAAGATTCTGTGTAGAGGCTTCTTGGTCAGGTCCAACACTCGGGCATTGCACCATTCACCCATTCTGATTAACACGTGAAATACCTGAATATGTCACAAACCTTTGTTGATAAGTGGAAAACATGTAAACCCTGCTCATTGGGGTCGGTATTATTTGACACGTTGACGAGATGGCAGAAAAAAGTTCCAAGAGAAGACGAAAAAAGAGAGACAGATAGATTTGTAAATTGGATGAGAGAAATGCAAGGGAAAGGAATGTTTGGAGGGTTTGAAAGTGCGCCACCGCAACTGAGTGATTTCTCTATGTTTTCAAAACAAGCAACAGGCAGTAGGAATCAAGCAACAGCAAAGCTAAAGGAGGCAGGTTTATTGCAGAAAGCTAGGGCAAAAAAAGACGGAAAAAAAAGCAGTAACATTTCTTGCAGACTGTCAGTATTTTTTTTGGAGAAGTTAAATTCTCTATTCAGAC
The DNA here is from genome assembly GCF_036924035.1 of Leuresthes tenuis. Lineage (NCBI taxonomy): Eukaryota > Metazoa > Chordata > Actinopteri > Atheriniformes > Atherinopsidae > Leuresthes > Leuresthes tenuis. The sequence continues at coordinate 29,002,108 of NW_027325367.1, read as the reverse complement.
GCAGTCCTCTGCACCTCTACCACAGCACGTGCCAGACACAACGTCATCTTTTCCAGGGACACATCCTACTACACTAGCAGATAAGACACATCTTCCTAACATCACACTCAATAACAGAAGCATGCCATTTAGCAAAATAAAAAACTGACCATTTATACAGATTCAGCATAAACAGCTTAGGCTGTACATGTGGACATGTGTAATTGGAAAAGAAAAGGTTAGATATCCTTAGCTTTGTCATAAATGCTCTCACCCTGGGCCTGTACTTAAAGAGTACTAGAGTTACATATAGTTATTTAGTCAAAAAATTTATAATGATAATGGAAGTTTTTACTAGAGCATTTATCATCAATTCAATAATTAATTTATTTTTAAATAAATTTGAATGGGAGAAATACCACATTGAATAGACAATCTGAAAACCGCTTTTCAATGCAAGTATTACAGTGAAGAGATAAGAAGCAATACAATGTCCAAAATAAATCCAGGAAGAACAGACTGTTTAAAACTAAACATTAGAACCAGTTTGTTGTTGAATTAAGATTTAACAGCTCTCTTAAAAAGTCAGACAAACAAACATAGCATTTAAATCTTTGATCCTTTAATTGAAAAACTGCCTGAACAAAAGATGTTCTACAAATTGAGACTTTATGATTTCCACCTGAAGCATGTCTGAGACCGGACAGTCAGACCATATGACATATTAGAAAATATCGGGATTTAACAGCAAGGTCAGGCAGATAGGTGTCAGACAGTTTCTTACCATCTTAAAGCATTAAAGGTTAGCCTTTATTGTGTTAGAGATCACAGTAACATGACTTAAAATTTAGCTGATCTAAATACTTCTTCTCTGCTTATTTTCACCAATTCTGAGTTAATATTTATCATCAGTATTTATAATTGATCTCATTAAACCATTTAACTATTTAACTGCAGCAGATCTATGAATCAATGGATCTGTTATCTTAACAGAGCAGCAACGTGCTTTATATAAAGGTTTAAAGTGAGTTAGATTCTTAGGAAATTAACAAAAACACGGCAATAAAAGGCACAACGAGAGTCAGATATCACCAATGAGTTTCTGGAAGAAGAAAACTCTAAAAGAAATTTAAAGACAGCTGCAGTAAGTCTGAGTCATAACAAGTCAAGTCAAGTCAGCTGAACACTATATTAATACTATTAGCAAATTCTAACCCTGCAGATAAATATTAATTAATCTAACAATAAACATTGAATAAATTAGTGAAATAAAAACAGTGTTTACAGTAAAAGACATGCCTCTAAACCAGACATGTGTCACTGGAAAAGGAAAGGGTTTGTGACCTCAGCAGGCACCCCGGTTAAACACTTGAATCAATTACTCGAACTATATTATGCCATACTTGAACCAAAACAAGTTGCTAGAGTCGAGTGCAGAGGACATCAAAAGGGAGATGGGAGAGTAGCGAGAGGCAACAATGCGGCAAATAAGGCAGCAAAAACAAAAGCAGGGTATACTGCATTTAACCAAATGTCTCAGAAAACATTGGAGGAAAAATCACAACGAGAATTATTTTTAGAAAACATTAAAGAACTTCACAAAGCAGCGGCACCATCTGAAAAGCAAGCATGGAACGAAAAAAAAAAGATTCCACAGGACGCTGCTGGAATCATGAAGGCAATATAGTAGCTCCAACTGGACTACTAAATTTGCTATGTCAAGAAGCACACAGTAGAGCTCACTGTGCTAGCTCAAAAGTAACAGCGCTCATTTCACAACACTGGTGGCACCCCCACGTAAAAGACACAATAAAATATTTTGTGCAATCTTGTGAAATTTGCAAGCTGTTCAATCTCAAACCAGGACTAGGTATTTTCCCAGTACCTGATGCCCCTTGGAAACAGATAGTAATTGAGTTTACTGACATGGGAGCAGCGAACAGGACTGAAGGTAAACTATTTCTTCTAGTGTGTGTAGCTCCCTTTTCTAGATGGATAGAAGCCACACCTACTAAAACCGAAAAAGGAAAAGAAGTCATTAAATGGCTTACAAGAGACATAGCATTTAAATCTTTGATCCTTTAATTGAAAAACTGCCTGAACAAAAGATGTTCTACAAATTGAGACTTTATGATTTCCACCTGAAGCAGGTCTGAGACCGGACAGTCAGACCATATGACATATTAGAAAATATCGAGATCTAACAGCAAGGTCAGGCAGATAGGTGTCAGAAAGTTTCTAACCATCTTAAAGCATTAAAGGTTAGCCTTTATTGTGTTAGAGATCACAGTAACATGACTTAAAATTTAGCTGATCTAAATACTTCTCCTCTGCTTATTTTCACCAATTCTGAGTTAATATTTATCATCAGTATTTATAATTGATCTCATTAAACCATTTAACTATTTAACTGCAGCAGATCTATGAATCAATGGATCTGTTATCTTAACAGAGCAGCAACGTGCTTTATATAAAGGTTTAAAGTGAGTTAGATTATTAGGAAATTAACAAAAACACGGCAATAAAAGGCACAACGAGAGTCAGATATCACCAATGAGTTTCTTGAAGAAGAAAACTCTAAAAGAAATTTAAAGACAGCTGCAGTAAGTCTGAGTCATAACAAGTCAAGTCAAGGTTTGTTTTCATGGCACATTTAAAAACAGCCACAGCAACCAGAGAGCTGTACAGCTGAACACTATATTAATACTATTAGCAAATTCTAACCCTGCAGATAAATATTAATTAATCTAACAATAAACATTGAATAAATTAGTGAAATAAAAACAGTGTTTACAGTTAAAGACATGCCTCTAAACCAGACATGTGTCACTGGAAAAGGAAAGGCTTTGTGACCTCAGCAGGCACCCCGGTTAAACACTTGAATCAATTACTCGAACTATATTATGCAATACTTGAACCAAAACAAGTTGCTAGAGTCGAGTGCAGAGGACATCAAAAGGGAGATGGGAGAGTAGCGAGAGGCAACAATGCGGCAGATAAGGCAGCAAAAACAAAAGCAGGGTATACTGCATTTAACCAGATGTCTCAGAAAACATTGGAGGAAAAATCACAACGAGAATTATGTTTAGAAAACATTAAAGAACTTCACAAAGCAGCGGCACCATCTGAAAAGCAAGCATGGAACGAAAAAAAAAAGATTCCACAGGACGCTGCTGGAATCATAAAGGCAAAATAGTAGCTCCAACTGGACTACTAAATTTGCTATGTCAAGAAGCACACAGTAGAGCTCACTGTGCTAGCTCAAAAGTAACAGCGCTCATTTCACAACACTGGTGGCACCCCCACCTAAAAGACACAATAAAATATTTTCTGCAATCTTGTGAAATTTGCAAGCTGTTCAATCTCAAAGCAGGACTAGGTATTTTCCCAGTACCTGATGCCCCTTGGAAACAGATAGTAATTGAGTTTACTGACATGGGAGCAGCGAACAGGACTGAAGGTAAATTATTTCTTCTAGTGTGTGTAGCTCCCTTTTCTAGATGGATAGAAGCCACACCTACTAAAACCGAAAAAGGAAAAGAAGTCATTAAATGGCTTACAAGAGACATAGCATTTAAATCTTTGATCCTTTAATTGAAAAACTGCCTGAACAAAAGATGTTCTACAAATTGAGACTTTATGATTTCCACCTGAAGCAGGTCTGAGACCGGACAGTCAGACCATATGACATATTAGAAAATATCGGGATTTGACAGCAAGGTCAGGCAGATAGGTGTCAGACAGTTTCTTACCATCTTAAAGCATTAAAGGTTAGCCTTTATTGTGTTAGAGATCACAGTAACATGACTTAAAATTTAGCTGATCTAAATACTTCTCTTCTGCTTATTTTCACCAATTCTGAGATAATATTTATCATCAGTATTTATAATTGATCTCATTAAACCATTTAACTATTTAACTGCAGCAGATCTATGAATCAATGGATCTGTTATCTTAACAGAGCAGCAACGTGCTTTATATAAAGGTTTAAAGTGAGTTAGATTATTAGGAAATTAACAAAAACACGGCAATAAAAGGCACAACGAGAGTCAGATATCACCAATGAGTTTCTTGAAGAAGAAAACTCTAAAAGAAATTTAAAGACAGCTGCAGTAAGTCTGAGTCATAACAAGTCAAGTCAAGGTTTGTTTTCATGGCACATTTAAAAACAGCCACAGCAACCAGAGAGCTGTACAGCTGAACACTATATTAATACTATTAGCAAATTCTAACCCTGCAGATAAATATTAATTAATCTAACAATAAACATTGAATAAATTAGTGAAATAAAAACAGTGTTTACAGTTAAAGACATGCCTCTAAACCAGACATGTGTCACTGGAAAAGGAAAGGCTTTGTGACCTCAGCAGGCACCCCGGTTAAACACTTGAATCAATTACTCGAACTATATTATGCAATACTTGAACCAAAACAAGTTGCTAGAGTCGAGTGCAGAGGACATCAAAAGGGAGATGGGAGAGTAGCGAGAGGCAACAATGCGGCAGATAAGGCAGCAAAAACAAAAGCAGGGTATACTGCATTTAACCAGATGTCTCAGAAAACATTGGAGGAAAAATCACAACGAGAATTATGTTTAGAAAACATTAAAGAACTTCACAAAGCAGCGGCACCATCTGAAAAGCAAGCATGGAACGAAAAAAAAAGATTCCACAGGACGCTGCTGGAATCATAAAGGCAAAATAGTAGCTCCAACTGGACTACTAAATTTGCTATGTCAAGAAGCACACAGTAGAGCTCACTGTGCTAGCTCAAAAGTAACAGCGCTCATTTCACAACACTGGTGGCACCCCCACCTAAAAGACACAATAAAATATTTTCTGCAATCTTGTGAAATTTGCAAGCTGTTCAATCTCAAAGCAGGACTAGGTAGTTTCCCAGTACCTGATGCCCCTTGGAAACAGATAGTAATTGAGTTTACTGACATGGGAGCAGCGAACAGGACTGAAGGTAAATTATTTCTTCTAGTGTGTGTAGCTCCCTTTTCTAGATGGATAGAAGCCACACCTACTAAAACCGAAAAAGGAAAAGAAGTCATTAAATGGCTTACAAGAGACATAGCATTTAAATCTTTGATCCTTTAATTGAAAAACTGCCTGAACAAAAGATGTTCTACAAATTGAGACTTTATGATTTCCACCTGAAGCAGGTCTGAGACCGGACAGTCAGACCATATGACATATTAGAAAATATCGGGATTTGACAGCAAGGTCAGGCAGATAGGTGTCAGACAGTTTCTTACCATCTTAAAGCATTAAAGGTTAGCCTTTATTGTGTTAGAGATCACAGTAACATGACTTAAAATTTAGCTGATCTAAATACTTCTCCTCTGCTTATTTTCACCAATTCTGAGATAATATTTATCATCAGTATTTATAATTGATCTCATTAAACCATTTAACTATTTAACTGCAGCAGATCTATGAATCAATGGATCTGTTATCTTAACAGAGCAGCAACGTGCTTTATATAAAGGTTTAAAGTGAGTTAGATTATTAGGAAATTAACAAAAACACGGCAATAAAAGGCACAACGAGAGTCAGATATCACCAATGAGTTTCTTGAAGAAGAAAACTCTAAAAGAAATTTAAAGACAGCTGCAGTAAGTCTGAGTCATAACAAGTCAAGTCAAGGTTTGTTTTCATGGCACATTTAAAAACAGCCACAGCAACCAGAGAGCTGTACAGCTGAACACTATATTAATACTATTAGCAAATTCTAACCCTGCAGATAAATATTAATTAATCTAACAATAAACATTGAATAAATTAGTGAAATAAAAACAGTGTTTACAGTTAAAGACATGCCTCTAAACCAGACATGTGTCACTGGAAAAGGAAAGGCTTTGTGACCTCAGCAGGCACCCCGGTTAAACACTTGAATCAATTACTCGAACTATATTATGCAATACTTGAACCAAAACAAGTTGCTAGAGTCGAGTGCAGAGGACATCAAAAGGGAGATGGGAGAGTAGCGAGAGACAACAATGCGGCAGATAAGGCAGCAAAAACAAAAGCAGGGTATACTGCATTTAACCAGATGTCTCAGAAAACATTGGAGGAAAAATCACAACGAGAATTATGTTTAGAAAACATTAAAGAACTTCACAAAGCAGCGGCACCATCTGAAAAGCAAGCATGGAACGAAAAAAAAAAGATTCCACAGGACGCTGCTGGAATCATAAAGGCAAAATAGTAGCTCCAACTGGACTACTAAATTTGCTATGTCAAGAAGCACACAGTAGAGCTCACTGTGCTAGCTCAAAAGTAACAGCGCTCATTTCACAACACTGGTGGCACCCCCACCTAAAAGACACAATAAAATATTTTCTGCAATCTTGTGAAATTTGCAAGCTGTTCAATCTCAAAGCAGGACTAGGTAGTTTCCCAGTACCTGATGCCCCTTGGAAACAGATAGTAATTGAGTTTACTGACATGGGAGCAGCGAACAGGACTGAAGGTAAATTATTTCTTCTAGTGTGTGTAGCTCCCTTTTCTAGATGGATAGAAGCCACACCTACTAAAACCGAAAAAGGAAAAGAAGTCATTAAATGGCTTACAAGAGACATAGCATTTAAATCTTTGATCCTTTAATTGAAAAACTGCCTGAACAAAAGATGTTCTACAAATTGAGACTTTATGATTTCCACCTGAAGCAGGTCTGAGACCGGACAGTCAGACCATATGACATATTAGAAAATATCGGGATTTGACAGCAAGGTCAGGCAGATAGGTGTCAGACAGTTTCTTACCATCTTAAAGCATTAAAGGTTAGCCTTTATTGTGTTAGAGATCACAGTAACATGACTTAAAATTTAGCTGATCTAAATACTTCTCCTCTGCTTATTTTCACCAATTCTGAGATAATATTTATCATCAGTATTTATAATTGATCTCATTAAACCATTTAACTATTTAACTGCAGCAGATCTATGAATCAATGGATCTGTTATCTTAACAGAGCAGCAACGTGCTTTATATAAAGGTTTAAAGTGAGTTAGATTATTAGGAAATTAACAAAAACACGGCAATAAAAGGCACAACGAGAGTCAGATATCACCAATGCGTTTCTTGAAGAAGAAAACTCTAAAAGAAATTTAAAGACAGCTGCAGTAAGTCTGAGTCATAACAAGTCAAGTCAAGGTTTGTTTTCATGGCACATTTAAAAACAGCCACAGCAACCAGAGAGCTGTACAGCTGAACACTATATTAATACTATTAGCAAATTCTAACCCTGCAGATAAATATTAATTAATCTAACAATAAACATTGAATAAATTAGTGAAATAAAAACAGTGTTTACAGTTAAAGACATGCCTCTAAACCAGACATGTGTCACTGGAAAAGGAAAGGCTTTGTGACCTCAGCAGGCACCCCGGTTAAACACTTGAATCAATTACTTAAACTATATTATGCCATACTTGAACCAAAACAAGTTGCTAGAGTCGAGTGCAGAGGACATCAAAAGGGAGATGGGAGAGTAGCGAGAGGCAACAATGCGGCAGATAAGGCAGCAAAAACAAAAGCAGGGTATACTGCATTTAACCAGATGTCTCAGAAAACATTGGAGGAAAAATCACAACGAGAATTATGTTTAGAAAACATTAAAGAACTTCACAAAGCAGCGGCACCATCTGAAAAGCAAGCATGGAACGAAAAAAAAAAGATTCCACAGGACGCTGCTGGAATCATAAAGGCAAAATAGTAGCTCCAACTGGACTACTAAATTTGCTATGTCAAGAAGCACACAGTAGAGCTCACTGTGCTAGCTCAAAAGTAACAGCACTCATTTCACAACACTGGTGGCACCCCCACCTAAAATACACAATAAAATATTTTGTGCAATCTTGTGAAATTTGCAAGCTGTTCAATCTCAAAGCAGGACTAGGTAGTTTCCCAGTACCTGATGCCCCTTGGAAACAGGTAGTAATTGAGTTTACTGACATGGGAGCAGCGAACAGGACTGAAGGTAAACTATTTCTTCTAGTGTGTTTAGCTCCCTTTTCTAGATGGGTAGAAGCCACACCTACTAAAACCGAAAAAGGAAAAGAAGTCATTAAATGGCTTACAAGAGAAATTATTCCAAGATTTGGGGTACCAGAAGTGATAAGATCAGATAATGGTACTCACTTCTCCAATGAAGAACTAGGAGAAGTGGAAAAATTGTTTGGAATTACACATAAGCTCGGTGCAGTCTCTCTCCCAGCTTTACAAGGACTAGTGAAAAGAGCAAATAGAACCATCAAAAAGGCCGAACAGAAGTCTCTGCAGACACACAGTTAACCTGGGCTGAAGCTCTACGTATTGTGTTAGCCTAAGATTTACTCCAAATGCCACCATGAATGTTGTCATGTTGTCCCACATGAGGTCATGCCAGGGAGGAAACACCCTGTCCATTTACAACTGCACCAACAGGCTCACCCCTTGTTGTACTACAGTATGGAAACTTGTGTGAATGTGAAACAACTAAATAACACGGTGATGAGTATATCTCAGCAGGTTACAGAAATACTCACCAAGGAACAGGACCAGGAAAGTGAACAAACTTAACTGGTCCTCTCCTATATGGACAGGACGCAGAAGCTACAACACATTGTGTAAAGGTATGGTTGACTGAGAATAGACTGAGTAACTGGATCCACAAGGATCACTGTACTCAGGCTCAAGACCCTACCGAAAGAACATTAACTGAGGTCCGGACTGACTTAGGAACCTCACCTGCTGACAAAGACTAGACCACGGGGACTAAAACTGTATCAGAGACTGAACGGACCACTGATGATGAAACCAAAGGAAAACACCACTGTGGAGACTAGACTGTAGAACCACAGTAGCAGAAACAATAAAGGTTACAATAACTAATTTTCACACCTCTCCTGTGCACTACACCACTCTGCACAATGTTATCATAAAATTTTCACTCAAAAGAAATTGTTAGTTTTTACACTACATCTATCATTACTCATCTGTTCTCAACAGGGTCATATCTTCATATTTACATCATGTTTAAATGTCTGTACTGTATTGTTTTGTGTTTTGTGATGTTCCTCTTTAGTTTAATGATTTTAAGTAGACCAATTACTAATCAAAGGAATTCATACATATATCCACTGCCATTGGTGTGAATCGGCTTTTCGGAGCGGGACCTTAGGCACTGAAAGGTAATTAAGTGGTCGGTCGCCAAGGGGGAATGGGGCCATAGGAGAATTTTCCCGGATATCAGCCATCGGGTTTTTCGCTCCTATTCGCTGCGAACAGTGGACGATCCTGATGGTAATGTTAATTGCCTTAAGCACTTTTTGAGTTTCAATATTTTATGAATTGTTGTAGCTTAGTTAATTATTGTTATGTGTTGTAATGGTACTTATGGGTGAGCAGGGTCTTGCCACTGCTTAAACCACATATAGTTTTGGGCCAAAATGAACTAAGATTCTACACAGAGATTGGGTTTGGGGCCACATACACACACTAATTTTAAGACATATTGAAACATTTATTAATTTATTCCTTGCATACACGTACAGGCGTGATACTTATAGCTTTTAAGAAATGTGCTCATTGCAGAGTTATGATCAGTTGAGTAATGAAGGTTGAACTATTCTGGGAAAGAGGTTCTGTTCCCAGCATCATGATAAACACTCCTGATACAGAAAGGTTTAGCTAACGCATTACAATTATTTTACACATGCATATGCAATGAAAACTTGCTTGCTGCTGATAATTGCAAAGAAGAACAGCTTACACATAACAGCTCACATAATGAAGTTATATCAAAAGGGGGATAACAAGAATCTCCTGTCTGGTTGTGCTGCACCTCAAGGTAGTTGGCCACTTGCAGTTTGGGGACCTGCTAAGTTGGCTGCCGCTAACAGGTGTGACACAATACAGAATATAACATTCCTACCTCATTTAGTTGACATGATTAAATCATGTCAAAAGGGGGAGTTGTTATAATTGGCTTTGTTCTTAGAAAGTGTGGGGCATGCAGGAATGCTACACATGCAGGAATGCTACACTTTAGCCATGTTGATAGGTCCGTACAGACTTCAAACTAGAACTTCTGGACAGGCGCAGAAAACCACAAAGCGTGTGCATAATCATCAGGTGTGTTATCTGTGCAATGTGAGCAGATGTTTGAGTGTGTTAGACCCATCCTGAACATCCTTTGTCCTGTATAGTGTGTTCTATGAAGAATTTTGTATTGTATGAGCTGTAAATTAGGATTTCGAGTCATTCTAAAGGTGTTCAAACATGTTTGTGGCCAGAAGCTATGACTAGAACTAATAGATAAATCTGCCTCCCATTTTGAGGATGGTAGAGACATTGTGACATCTATCTTAGACAATAATTTATATATTTTTGATAGTAGTTTTGGGGTGCAGATGCTTATAAATTCTGCTACCCTAATCGGGAGTTGTAAGTCTGGTTGGTGGAGGATATATTTCTTTGTTATTATAGACTTAAGTTGTTGATATTCTAGGAATTTATTGCTCCCTATCTCATGTTGTGATATGAGCTCATCAAATGAAATAAAATTTCCATTTTGGATTATATGTTCCAGATGTTTGATTCCTTTGATCTTCCACAGAGTAAAGTTTAGCATTTTTTTTGTTTTGCAGTATGTCAGGATTGTTCCAGATGGGTGTAAGCTTACACGGGACAAGTGAAGACTTTGTTATTTTAAGAAATTCCCACCAGGCTGTCAGAGAGGTGCTGATGTTAATGCTTTTAAAACATTTGTGATTTTTTACGTTTTGACTAATAAGAGGCAGGTAAGAGATTTCCAGATTATCACACAATGCTTGTTCTATATTTATCAATGGTTCATCTATTGGGCTAGGTGTAAACCATTTTGATATATACTGTAACCTATTGGCTAAGGAATAGTGCTGAAAATGAGGAAAATCTAATCCACCACTTTCTTTGGTTTTCTGTAGCGTTTTTAAACTAATACGTGGTGGTTTGTTTTTCCACAGAAATTTGGAGATGCATGAATCTAGTGACTTAAACCAAGTAGCAGATGGTTCTATGGGGATCATTGAGAACAAATAGTTAACTTTTGATAGTATCATCATTTTAATGGTTGTAACTCTCCCCATAAGTGATATAGGTAAGGACTTCCAACGAGAGAGATCGTCCTCTACTGTCTTTAATAATTGCACATAATTTAGCTTTGTTAGCTCTGAGAGCCTGGAGGAAATGTTTATGCCTAAATATCTAATATTTCCTGACTGTAAAGTGATCGCAGGTATATTCTGGACCCTACAGTTAATGGGCAGAACTGTGGTCTTAGACCAATTGATAGAGTAGTCAGAAAGTGCTGAGTATTTATTTATGAGTGTGATCGTGTGAGTGAGAGACGTCTGTGAGTTCTGGAGGAAAAGTAATACATCATCAGCATAAAGACTTATTTTATGCTCAATATTTTGGGGTTGGATACCTTTAATATTTCTATCTTGTCTGATAGCAGCTGCTAAAGGTTCGATGAAAATAGCAAAAAGTGAGGGAGAAAGTGGGCAACCCTGTCTTGTACCTCTCTGCAGACTGAAGCTTGGAGAAGTTTGATCATTAGTCCTGACACTTGCATTTGGGGAGCTATATAATATCCTTATCCAGTTGATGAAGTGTGACCCAAACCCGAATTTGTTTAATGCTGCAAATAAAAATTTCCAGTTCACTCGATCAAAGGCTTTTTCTGCATCTAGAGAGACTATTGTGGTTTCCAGGTTGTTGATGGTAGAATAGTCTATGATCTATGAAACTGATCTATGTTACTGTCTGATGGATCATTTTGTGATGAATATAAGGTTTTATAGAAGTCCCTAAAAGCATTGTTGATTTCATTGGTTGTTTTCTCTTTATTTCTCTTTAGTTGGTTAGCTAGGAACCATTTTGTTTAATTCAAGTTTAGCTTTTCTTAGTTCATTCAGTGTGTGTTCCTCTTTGGACGTACTGTAGACAACTTCTAATGATTTGATCCTGAGTTCTAAATCTGATATCCTTGAAGTTTCCCTCTTTTTCTTATTTGATGAAAACGAGATTATTTTGCCTCTCATGACTACTTTTCCGGCTTCCCAGAGGGTAAAGGTGACATTCCTGGCAGGTCATTATTTTCTAAATATACAGACCATTCCATTTTGAAATAATTAATAAAATCATGGTCTTTTAGTAATGATGTATTAAATCTCCAATTCCTAGCTGGTGGTATAACTCTTTTATTCTTCAGTGTGATAGAAACTGGAGCGTGATCACTGATAGTGATGGGGTGGATTTTGGTGTCTGAAATATCCCTCATCAAGGAACTGCTAACTATGAATTCCTTCACTTAAACCAAGTTAAAACTGCTTTGTCCTTCATATTTGTCCATTTTTAAGCTGGTTTCAAACATAAACTTCTTTTTATAACCTTGTATGAGAAAGAACCACACTTATGTTTGAGCAATACACTCCTTATGAGGAGTTATGCACGATTTAGGATTTTGCTGTAAAATGAATTCCTTCACTTTTTTTTTCCCCTTGTTCTGTTCAGCATTATGGCAGCAGAATTGTGAATACCTTTTATGCCAAACAGATTTGCTTTGCCAAGGGAAGTTTTACAAATGTAAAGCTCCCCTTGATGCCCATTTATTTATTTCTGTTTACAATATATAACATGTAATAGAACTGAACTGGAACGGGGGACAAGGAAAGAAGAAGAGGAAAGAAGAGGAAACAGAACAAAAATAGAAACAAAAACCAGACAACCAGCATCTACACCTGTAAAAACACAAAACAGACAATAATCCATGGTCTCTGTTGCGAATCCAGCCTTAGCGCCACCAAGAGCACCTGAAAGCAGACAAGCAGAAAACAAACAAACACACAAACAAACAAAAACAAGCACAAGTAGTGGCAATCGCATACAACACAACTGTGGATATAGATGACCTGAGGTGACATGGTAATACATCAACTGCTACTGGACTAATGAATGTGTGTTGTGTGTGTGTGTGAGAACATGCAACACCCATGGCACAGGACCTACATGATAACCGTGCTTAGTTGGTTAAGGAATCAGAAGCAGGCAGAGAGGGCCACAAGACCCAGGCCACCAGCAGCCCCCACGGAGCACAGAACCCAGGATGCCCACCGCAGGGACAACCACGCATACACCCAGTAGACAGCAGAGGAAGCCCCCGGACAGAGCCCCCATAAGCATAGGGCAGAGGCCCCCCGAGAGCCAGGGGCAACAGCCCACCGACCCCACCAGGCCCCAGCCGCCCAGACATGGGCCATGCACCGGACCCGGACCCCAGGAGCCCGAGCGCCCCAAAACCCACCGGCAGAGGCCCCACCCAATACCCGGGAGGGCCAAGTGCCCCAGACAGCCACGCAGTGGGTCAGTGCCTGCCCCAGCGCCCCTGGCCAAGTGCCTTGGGAGTCAAGACGTGCCCACAGGTGGGTGAAGTCACGAGCAGTGGGGAGAGGCAACGCCGCCCCCCCATTGGGAGAAGCACAGGAAGGCCAGGCGACAGCAAGTCCCAGACCCAGGCCTAATCATCACCACACACACTTTCACGTCCCATACATCCACACGTCCTCCCTCCCTTGACTCCGCTGGGGTGTAGCGCAACGGGCACACCAGGGGGCCAGCAGCCCCCCAGCCACCACAGACCCTGAACCAGCAGAATAATTAATTCCTCCTGGCCACTCCTGCCCGAGCAGCAACCAGGAAGCAAGGGTGTGAGAAGACCCCTCCCCTCACCCTTCTGGCTCTTCAATATTTTCTAATAGTGAGCGATTAAAATTGAGGGGCAGCCAACCTTGTAGAACTGGGACCGCGGCCCTCTGGGCAGCCTACATACCCAAAGAGCCCCGTCCACCAGATGCCATTCACTGCAACCACCCGCCAAGACTTAATGTGTGTGTGTGTGTTTGATAAGTAGTGATGTCTAAGGTGTAATTAAAACAAGGGCGGGGAACTGCAGAGTGCAGCCAAGGGGACCACCTACGTGGTCCCATCCACTACACCCCACAGAACACACACGCCCCCAAAACACTTCATGTGTGAGTGTGTGCTGTGTACAAGAGCCAAAAGGGAGAGGGGTATGGGGATATACACCAGGGCAGCTACTCTCCCCCGGAGAAGGCAGCCAGGGACTGGCTGCAATAGGCACCCCCGCTACCTGGGACCCAACACAGGGCAGGAGGGCCTGATGTCCACCAGGCACGAGGCCTGCAGCGACCATATTCCGGGAGCTACTGTACCCCCAGAAGGTACCCACCCCACCCCATCCCACTCCACCCAACCCCGCCCCACCCCGGAGGACCTCTACAAACAAACAAACAAACAACAACAAACAAACCACCCGGTCACACCAGACGCAGCAGCCCGGGCCTGAGACCCACCATCACCCAGCCCCCCCGGGCGCAAGGCAGCGTCCAGCCACCAGGGCCCAGGCCCAGCACCACCACCCACGCCAGAGCGGCCCGGCCACCCGGTACAGAGCAAGCAGCCACCACCCCAAGGCCCCAAAGGGACCCCGCCCCGCACCGCAAGACAGCCCCACCCGCAAGCCCCCAAAACTGCCCACCAGACGCCCGAAGCCACACAGCCCCCCCCCCCAGCACACACCCAACCGCCCAGAGCGACGGGACAGCAACCCACCACCACTATGTGATAAACCTAATCAGCGGGGACCAGAGAGAATGAAATTCAGCCAATTGATGTTTTGAGGAGGCACACATTGTTTCCATGCTAATATAATCTAAAAGAACATTTCTAAACTGGTTAATACACAGATTGTTCTTCGCTTTCCAGTTCATGAGAATAGTTTTCTTTGCGATACATAACACTGTTATAATTGGCTTTGTTCTTAGACATTATAAATTCATATTCTGTATTTTACTAAATAACCTATGTTCCTAGCTGGTACCTTTCCACTCTGCTCATACTGCACAACAGATGACCTTAAATGGTCCAAGACCTTAGAATGACATAAACAACTGGGTCAGACAAAACATCTCTATTAGGGCAGATAGGTCTGGTACATTAGACACCTAAAACAGCAGTCACACATACACACACATTGTTTACCATATCCAAAGAACACAACAAGGACAGAAGCTGGCCTGATCATGCCACTCAAAACTGGTCAATTATACTCTGACAAGTGTGAATACAACCTCTCTGAGATAAAGCTGAATATAAATATGACATGTTTCCGGATAACGGGTCTCGGCCTGACGGATTTCCTGCGGGAGCTCTGGCACTCCGAGTCCAGCGCTGCAATATACTCTACTTGTGACCACTAATAAATACTGTTTTAATAAACCATTTCTCCAGCTTATTCTTGGGCTTCCAATGAAAAAATCGGGCTAACAATTGGTGCCGTGACCCGGATTGGCTGACTCTGAGACCGTGTCCGATCGAGGACTTCCGGAGCTGGTTGGAGGGGACCCTTCTTCAGACAATTCAAGGCGCCTAAAACACAAGGTGAGCAGAAAACCTCTTGTATCAGGATATGTGAAATTTCTGCACATTGGTCATTCTAAACTAAATTGTCTGAATTAGGATGTCCTCCGATCACTAAATCAAAAGCACAAAATTTGTGTCTACAGGTTTACTAGGTGGTCACATGTAAAGTATAAACACATAGTCTCACATAGGGAGAGTCATATGTGTCCTAGTTTAGTACAATTTGGCCAAATAAAAGACATAAAATTCATCCTGTCTTCTAAACTGAATAGGAAGTAGATGCCAATAAGCGGGGGTCTGTTAGTCTGCAATTGGCGGCGTGAGTAATGTCTGTGCAATTGGCACTTGGACCGTAAAATCCGCAATCGGCGGTGGGTCTGCATTACTGCACAACAGGCGACGTGAGTAATTTCTGTGCACAAGGGCGCTTAGACCTTTATCTGCAATCGGCGGTAGGTCTGTATTACTTCACAATAGGCAGCGTAAGTAATCTCTGTGCAATTGGCACTTGGACTGTAAAATCCACAATCGGCGGTGTGTCTGGGGTTTTTTTTTTTTTTCTTCCACAAGCGGCGGTGGTTCTGCAGTTGTTGTGAACAGGCGATACACTAAGTGTTTATCTCTGCATAAGGACACAGGGCTAAGTTGGTTATTTTTCATGAAAATGTGGGGTGGTTTGCTACTTGGTTGATATTTTACTGTGTTAGTGGAAGTGTATCTAGCAATAGAGACTGCTGGAGAATTCCTACACTGACACAGATCTCAAGTAGTTCTGTAAAAGGGGGCATTGGACTAGAAAATAAAGGGGAATTTAGTTAGGGTGTTACAGAGTTTGGTGAATTAAAACGAGTGAAGAGACTGGGAGAGCCCCCAGCGATCAAGCGCACAGAGTAAAAGATTCTGTGTAGAAGCTTCTTGGTCAGGTCCAACACTCGGGCATTGCACCATTCACCCATTCTGATTAACACGTGAAATACCTGAATATGTCACAAACCTTTGTTGATAAGTGGAAAACATGTAAACCCGGCTCATTGGGGTCGGTATTATTTGAGACGTTGACGAGATGGCAGAAAAAAGTTCCAAGAGAAGACGAAAAAAGAGAGACAGATAGATTTGTAAATTGGACGAGAGAAATGCAAGGGAAAGGAATGTTTGGAGGGTTTGAAAGTGCGCCACCGCAACTGAGTGATTTCTCTATGTTTTCAAAACAAGCAACAGGCAGTAGGAATCAAGCAACAGCAAAGCTAAAAGAGGCAGGTTTATTGCAGAGAGCAAGGGCAGAAAAAGACGGAAAAAAAAGCAGTAACATTTCTTGCAGACTGTCAGTATTTTTTTTGGAGAAGTTAAATTCTCTATTCAGACGCAGTCCTCTGCACCTCTACCACAGCACGTGCCAGACACAACGTCATCTTTTCCAGGGAAAAGATACACTAGCAGATAAGACACATCTTCCTAACATCACACTCAATAACAGAAGCATGCCATTTAGCAAAATAAAAAAATGACCATTTATACAGATTCAGCATAAACAGCTTAGGCTCTACATGTGGACATGTGTAATTGGAAAAGAAAAGGTTAGATATCCTTAGCTTTGTCATAAATGCTCTCACCCTAAGATTATCTCATCCCAACCCTGCTTCCTTCTTCCCCCATTCAGCACTGAGAGTGAGGACAGATTCTGATTGATCATGGGCCTGTACTTAAAGAGTAACAGAGTTACATATAGTTATTTAGTCAAAAAATTTACAATGATAATGGAAGTTTTTACTAGAGCATTTATCATCAATTCAATAATTAATTTATTTTCAAATAAATTTGAATGGGAGAAATACCACATTGAATGGACAATCTGAAAACCGCTTTTCAATGCAAGTATTACAGTGAAGAGATAAGAAGCAATACAATGTCCAAAATAAATCCAGGAAGAACAGACTGTTTAAAACTAAACATTAGAACCAGTTTGTTGTTGAATTAAGATTTAACAGCTCTCTTAAAAAGTCAGTCAAACAAACATAGCATTTAAATCTTTGATCCTTTAAATGAAAAACTGCCTGAACAAAAGATGTTCTACAAATTGAGACTTTATGATTTCCACCTGAAGCAGGTCTGAGACCGGACAGTCAGACCATATGACATATTAGAAAATATCGAGATTTAACAGCAAGGTCAGGCAGATAGGTGTCAGACAGTTTCTAACCATCTTAAAGCATTAAAGGTTAGCCTTTATTGTGTTAGAGATCACAGTAACATGACTTAAAATTTAGCTGATCTAAATACTTCTCCTCTGCTTATTTTCACCAATTCTGAGTTAATATTTATCATCAGTATTTATAAATGATCTCATTAAACAATTGAACTATTTAACTGCAGCAGATCTATGAATCAATGGATCTGTTATCTTAACAGAGCAGCAACATGCTTTATATAAAGGTTTAAAGTGAGTTAGATTATTAGGAAATTAACAAAAACACGGCAATAAAAGGCACAACGAGAGTCAGATATCACCAATGAGTTTCTTGAAGAAGAAAACTCTAAAAGAAATTTAAAGACAGCTGCAGTAAGTCTGAGTCATAACAAGTCAAGTCAAGGTTTGTTTTCATGGCACATTTAAAAACAGCCACAACAACCAGAGAGCTGTACAGCTGAACACTATATTAATACTATTAGCAAATTCTAACCCTGCAGATAAATATTAATTAATCTAACAATAAACATTGAATAAATTAGTGAAATAAAAACAGTGTTTACAGTTAAAGACATGCCTCTAAACCAGACATGTGTCACTGGAAAAGGAAAGGCTTTGTGACCTCAGCAGGCACCCCGGTTAAACACTTGAATCAATTACTCGAACTATATTATGCCATACTTGAATCAAAACAAGTTGCTAGAGTCGAGTGCAGAGGACATCAAAAGGGAGATGGGAGAGTAGCTAGAGGCAACAATGCGGCAGATAAGGCAGCAAAAACAAAAGCAGGGTATACTGCATTTAACCAGATGTCTCAGAAAACATTGGAGGAAAAATCACAACGAGAATTATGTTTAGAAAACATTAAAGAACTTCACGAAGCAATCTGAAAAGCAAGCATGGAACGAAAATAAAAAGATTCCACAGGACGCTGCTGGAATCATGAAGGCAAAATAGTAGCTCAAACTGGACTACTAAATTTGCTATGTCAAGAAGCACACAGTAGAGCTCACTGTGCTAGCTCAAAAGTAACAGCGCTCATTTCACAACACTGGTGGCACCCCCACCTAAAAGACGCAATAAAATATTTTGTGCAATCTTGTGAAATTTGCAAGCTGTTCAATCTCAAAGCAGGACTAGGTAGTTTCCCAGTACCTGATGCCCCTTGGAAACAGATAGTAATTGAGTTTACTGACATGGGAGCAGCGAACAGGACTGAAGGTAAACTATTTCTTCTAGTGTGTGTAGCTCCCTTTTCTAGATGGGTAGAAGCCACACTTACTAAAACCGAAAAAGGAAAAGAAGTCATTAAATGGCTTACAACAGAAATTATTCCAAGATTTGGGGTACCAGAAGTGATAAGATCAGATAATGATACTCACTTCTCCAATGAAGAACTAGGAGAAGTGGAAAAATTGTTTGGAATTACACATAAACTCGGTGCAGTCTCTCACCCAGCTTTACAAGGACTAGTGAAAAGAGCAAATAGAACCATCAAAAAGGCCGAACAGAAGTCTCTGCAGACACACAGTTAACCTTGGCTGAAGCTCTACGTATTGTGTTAGCCTAAGATTTACTCCAAATGCCACCATGAATGTTGTCATGTTGTCCCACATGAGGTCATGACAGGGAGGAAACACCCTGTCCATTTACAACTGCACCAACAGGCTCACCCCTTGTTGTACTACAGTATGGAAACTTGTGTGAATGTGAAACAACTGAATAACACGGTGATGAGTATATCTCAGCAAGGAACAGGACCAGGAAAGTGAACAAACTTAACTGGTCCTCTCCTATATGGACAGGACGCAGAAGCTACAACACATTGTGTAAAGGTATGGTTGACTGAGAATAGACTGAGTAACTGGATCCACAAGGATCACTGTACTCAGGCTCAAGATCCTACCGAAAGAACATTAACTGAGGTCCGGACAGACTTAGGAACCTCACCTGCTGACAAAGACTAGACCACGGGGACTAAAACTCTATCAGAGACTGAACGGACCACTGACGATGAAACCAAAGGAAAACACCACTGTGGAGACTAGACTGTAGAACCACAGTAGCAGAAACAATAAAGGTTACAATAACTAATTTTCACACCTCTCCTGTGTGAAAGTCAGACATTAAAAGCTCAAGTTACAAAGAACTACAACAGTAATCTGGACACACCCTCTCTTCCCACCACTCCACACCAGGTGACTAAAAGATCTCTGGAAAATTGCAACAACCCACTTCAATTACAATTTATTGAGAAACAAGATACAAGGTACAATCCGATCTGTGCTCAGTCATGACATGTTGGTCGAACGAAAAAGATATGAATGGGATGAATAAAATGTTCTGTGAGAACAGTTTTAATCATGTGTTCTGGTTCATTCGAGAATTTACGTGGGAGATGACCCAAGTTGTTTAATCTGGTGCAATCAATCAATGAATCAATCAATCAAACTTTATTTTCATAACACTTTTCATACAAGAAAATGATAGAAGAAAATAAAACAAAGTAGTGAAACCCAAGGCCACATATAGACACACATACACACACACACACATGCACATCTATACGTACACATACACCCACATACATCCACACATACTGGAAGGAAGAAGTAAAGATTAAGTAAAACATAATAAACTGAGGCAGAGCTGCTCGAAGTAAGGTAAAGCACAGAGCTTTGAACTGCACGATTGAAGGCCTAATTCATGTCAAGAAAAAACAAGAATGATCCTGAACAATTTAGCTAACATTCCAAAACTGCTACCAGGAAAAAAAAAATTTAAAAAAATATTACAAAATAATATCAAGAATCCTGGCCCTTAGGTCAAAGCATGCATGCAAGATAACAGTGATCAATAACCAACCAAAGATCTGAACACAAGCACGATGCTGTGGCACTGCTAAGGAAAAATTTAGCAGCACAAGGCCACATGGCTCATCTAAAAAATAAATAAATGAGGAATTGAGACAAATAGAAAAATAGAATAAACCTTTGTATTTGATTCTAATTTGTATGGAAATATGTTATTGTATCATGTGATGTTATAAGAAACTCTGATGTCACACTGTTGGTACCCCATGAAGTGTTTCTAATTCAAATGGAGCAGAAAAAACTTAATGCTGATCCTGAACTGTCTGTGGATGGCTCAGCATCACGAAACACAGCCACTGGTAAGAATTAAATAGAATTTAGTATAAAGTAACAAGTGAGAATTAAGCAGATCGTGCTGAAATTTTATCAAAAGCACTCTGAGCTGAATTAAGAGGACAGACAATATTTATCCCAAAAAGGTTAATCAGTTACTCATTGAGAAGAAATGGCTGCTTTCTTGATGCTGTGCTGCTCCCAAAATGAACTCTAACCACAAACATTTCTGTCCTGCAGCAGCAACACAGGAGCAGAAACTGCAGTGGAAGAGTTCAGCAGAACTAACATACGGATGAGACTAAGTCTCATGGGGGGGTGGAGATACAACAATTAATCATAGTTTACTAACACTTCTCAAGATTTTCCCAAAATTCTTTGAGTCTTTGTCTTCCTTTTGTCTTTTGTTCTATGTTGTCTTGTGTTTTGTCTTTGTCTTGCTGTGTTCTCTAAATGGTTTGAAGTTTTTTCCACAGAAAAGGTTGATGGTACTGGATTTCACATTAATGCTGTACAGCAGGTTGGTGAGTCTAAAGGTACTGTCCTAAAACATGTTTTCTATCAACTGGCCAGTTGTTTTGTTTTTCATTTCATTTATTTATTTATTTTTTTCGGTTTATTTATTTGTTTTTGTTTGGGGTTCACATGAAAACTTAATTTGTCGACCAATGAATACTGGGATTGAACCTGTTAAAAGGCAATTCCTGATTATAAAACATTGTGAAAATGACATGTTGTGCTGCTCAGTTCTCTCTCCTGCTAACATTCATCCACAGCTTAAATTAACTGCATCTGCAGCAGAACCTCTAAAGGACTCACAGCCAAGTGACTGACAAGACGTCAGTCTGAAATTCTGGGAGGCACGATCATCATGCCAAGATAATGGTTGAACAACCATACAACCTTCAACCACTGTCAACAAAATAATCTGAATTATCTCCTTAATTGTCCCAAAGAAAAAGATTAGTTAGGGAAAACGGGTGGTAAAGACCCCTTTGTGGAAGTGAAGTGCTGGTAACCTCTCCTTCCTAGTTAGCTCAGACTGCTGAACTGAGATTCAGCCAGAAGGACAACCAAACACCAAGCAGTGACAGGATTGGACCACAAGAGACTGAGCTGCACTACACCACTCTGCACAATGTTATCATAAAATTTTCACTCAAAAGAAATTGTTAGTTTTTACACTACATCTATCATTACTCATCTGTTCTCAACAGGGTCATATCTTCATATTCAAGTCATGTTTAAATGTCTGTACTGTATTGTTTTGTGTTGTTCCTCTTTAGTTCAATGATTTTAAGTAGACCAATTACTAATCATAGGAATTCATACATATGTCCTTTGCCATTGGTGTGAATCGGCTGTTCGGAGCGGGACCTTAGGCACTGAAAGGTAATTAAGTGGTCGGTCGCCAAGGGGGAATGGGGCCATAGGAGAATTTTCCCGGATATCAGCCATCGGGTTTTTCGCTCCTATTCGCTGCGAACAGTGGACGATCCTGATGGTAATGTTAATTGCCTTAAGCACTTTTTGAGTTTCAATATTTTATGAATTGTTGTAGCTTAGTTAATTATTGTTATGTGTTGTAATGGTACTTATGGGTGAGCAGGGTCTTGCCACTGCTTAAACCACATATAGTTTTGGGCCAAAATGAACTAAGATTCTACACAGAGATTGGGTTTGGGGCCACATACACACACTAATTTTAAGACATATTGAAACATTTATTAATTTATTCCTTGCATACACGTACAGGCGTGATACTTATAGCTTTTAAGAAATGTGCTCATTGCAGAGTTATGATCAGTTGAGTAATGAAGGTTGAACTATTCTGGGAAAGAGGTTCTGTTCCCAGCATCATGATAAACACTCCTGATACAGAAAGGTTTAGCTAACGCATTACAATTATTTTACACATGCATATGCAATGAAAACTTGCTTGCTGCTGATAATTGCAAAGAAGAACAGCTTACACATAACAGCTCACATAATGAAGTTATATCAAAAGGGGGATAACAAGAATCTCCTGTCTGGTTGTGCTGCACCTCAAGGTAGTTGGCCACTTGCAGTTTGGGGACCTGCTAAGTTGGCTGCCGCTAACAGGTGTGACACAATACAGAATATAACATTCCTACCTCATTTAGTTGACATGATTAAATCATGTCAAAAGGGGGAGTTGTTATAATTGGCTTTGTTCTTAGAAATTATAAATTCATTTTCTGTATTTTACTAAATAACCTATGTTCCTAGCTGGTACTTTTCCACTCTGCTCATACTGCACAACAGATGACCTTAAATGGTCCAAGACCTTAGAATGACATAAACAACTGGGTCAGACAAAACATCTCTATTAGGGCAGATAGGTCTGGTACATTAGACACCTAAAACAGCACTCACACATACACACACATTGTTTATCACATCCAAAGAACACAACAAGGACAGCAGCTGGCCTGATCATGCCACTCAAAACTGGCCAATTATACTCTGACAAGAAATATGACATGTTTCCGGATAACGGGTCTCGGCCTGACGGATTTCCTGCGGGAGCTCTGGCACTCCGAGTCCAGCGCTGCAATATACTCTACTTGTGACCACTAATAAATACTTTTTTAATAAACGATTTCTCCAGCTTATTCTTGGGCTTCCAATGAAAAGATCGGGCTAACAACACTGTGAGGACCATGTGTGCTGAGTTCATTTCCATGTTGATGTTGTCTAAGTCACCCAGTATGCACAGTGTGGGGCATGCAGGAATGCTACACTTTAGCCATGTTGAAAGGTCCGTACAGACTTCAAACCAGAACTTCTGGACAGGCGCACAAAACCACAAAGCGTGTGCATAATCATCAGGTGTGTTATCTGTGCAATGTGAGCAGATGTTTGAGTGTGTTAGACCCATCCTGAACATCCTTTGTCCTGTATAGTGTGTTCTATGAAGAATTTTGTATTGTATGAGCTGTAAATTAGGATTTCGAGTCATTCTAAAGGTGTTCAAACATGTTTGTGGCCAGAAGCTATGACTAGAACTAATATATAAATCTCACTCCCATTTTGAGGATGGTAGAGAAATTGTGTCATCTATCTTAGATAATAATTTATATATTTTTGATAGTAGTTTTGGGATGCAGATGCTTAGAAACTCTGCTACCCTAATCGGGAGTTGTAAGTCTGGTTGGTGGAAGATATATTTCTTTGTTATTATAGACTTAAGTTGTTGATATTCTAGGAATTTATTGCTGCCTATCTCATGTTGTGATATGAGCTCATCAAATGAAATAAATGTTCCATTTTGGATTATATGTTCCAGATGTTTGATTCCTTTGATCTTCCACAGAGGAACGTTTAGCATTTTTTTGTTTTGCAGGATGTCAGGATTGTTCCAGATGGGTGTAAGCTTACACGGGACATGTGAAGACTTTGTTATTTTAAGAAATTCCCACCAGGCTGTCAGAGAGGTGCTGATGTTAATGCTTTTAAAACATTTGTGATTTTTTTACGTTTTGACTAATAAGTGGCAGGTCAGAGATTTCCAGATTATCCCACAATGCTTGTTCTATATATATCAATGGTTAATCTATTGGGCTAGGTGCAAACTATGTTTTATATATACTGTAACCTATTGGCTAAGGAATAGTGCTGAAAATGAGGTAAATCTAATCCACCACTTTCCTTGGTTTTCTGTAGCGTTTTTAAACTAATACGTGATGGTTTGTTTTTCCACAGAAATTTGGAGATGCATGAATCTAGTGACTTAAACCAAGTAGCAGATGGTTTTATGGGGATCATTGAGAACAAATAGTTAACTTTTGATAGTATCATCATTTTAATGGTTGTAACTCTCCCCATAAGTGATATAGGTAAGGACTTCCAACGAGAGAGATCGTCCTCTACTGTCTTTAATAATTGCACATAATTTAGCTTTGTTAGCTCTGAGAGCCTGGAGGAAATGTTTATGCCTAAATATCTAATATTTCCTGACTGTAAAGTGATCGCAGGTATATTCTGGACCCTACAGTTAATGGGCAGAACTGTGGTCTTAGACCAATTGATAGAGTAGTCAGAAAGTGCTGAGAATTTATTTAAGAGTGTGATCGTGTGAGTGAGAGACGTCTGTGAGTTCTGGAGGAAAAGTAATACATCATCAGCATAAAGACTTATTTTATGCTCAATATTTTGGGGTTGGATGCCTTTAATATTTCTATCTTGTCTGATAGCAGCTGCTAAAGGTTCGATGAAAATAGCAAAAAGTGAGGGAGAAAGTGGGCAACCCTGTCTTCCACCTCTCTGCAGACTGAAGCTTGGAGAAGTTTGATCATTAGTCCTGACACTTGCATTTGGGGAGCTATATAATATCCTTATCCAGTTGATGAAGTGTGACCCAAACCCGAATTTGTTTAATGCTGTAAATAAAAATTTCCAGTTCACTCGATCAAATGCTTTTTCTGCATCTAGAGAGACTATTGTCTACCAGGAACACCTGAAAGCAGACAAGCAGAGAACAAACAAACACACAAACAAACAAAAACAAGCACAAGTAGTGGCAATCGCATACAACACAACTGTGGATATAGATGACCTGAGGCGACATGGTAATACATCAACTGCTACTGGACTAATGAATGTGTGTTGTGTGTGTGTGTGTGTGTGAGAACATGCGACACCCATGGCACAGGACCTACATGATAACCGTGCTTAGTTATGAGTGTATAAGTGTACACGGCCACAATCCACAGCCCCCCCAAGCAATCAGAAGCAGGCAGAGAGGGCCACAAGACCCAGGCCACCGGCAGCCCCCACGGAGCACAGAACCCAGGATGCCCACCGCAGGGACAACCACGCATACACCCAGTAGACAGCAGAGGAAGCCCCCGGACAGAGCCCCCATAAGCATAGGGCAGAGGCCCTCCGGGAGCCAGGGGCAACAGCCCACCGATCCCGCCAGGCCCCAGCCGCCCAGACATGGGCCATGCACCGGACCCGGGCCCCAGGAGCCCGAGCGCCCCAATACCCCCCGTTAGAGGCCCCACCCAATACCTGGGAGGGCCAAGCGCCCCAGACAGCCACACAGTGGGTCAGCGCCTGCCCCAGCGCCCCTGGCCAAGTGCCCTGGGAGTCAAGACGTGCCCACAGGTGGGTGAAGTCGCGAGCAGTGGGGAGAGGCAACGCCGCCCCCCCATTGGGAGAAGCACAGGAAGGCCAGGCGACAGCAAGTCCCAGACCCAGGCCCAATCATCACCACACACACTTTCACGTCCCATACATCCACACGTCCTCCCTCCCTTGACTCCGCTGGGGTGTAGCGCAGCGGGCACACCAGGGGGCCAGCAGCCCCCCAGCCACCACAGACCTTGAACCAGCAGAATAATTAATTCCTCCTGGCCACTCCTGCCCGAGCAGCAACCAGGAAGCAGGGGTATGAGAAGACCCCTCCCCTCACCCTTCTGGCTCTTCAATATTTTCTAATAGTGAGCGATTAAAATTGAGGGGCAGCCAACCTTGTAGAACTGGGAGCGCGGCCCTCTGGGCAGCCTACATACCCAAAGAGCCCCGCCCACCAGATGCCACTCAGTGCAACCACCCCGCAAGACCTAATGTGTGTGTGTGTGTTTGATAAGTAGTGATGTCTAAGGTGTAAATAAAACAGGGGCGGGGAACTGCAGAGTACAGCCAAGGGGACCACCTACGTGGCCCCATCCACTACACCCCACAGAACACACACGCCCCCAAAACCCTTCATGTGTGAGTGTGTGCTGTGTACAGGAGCCAAAAGGGAGAGGGGTATGGGGATATATACCGGGGCAGCTACTCTCAGCTACCGGGGCAGGTTTATTGCAGAAAGCAAGGGCAGAAAAAGACGAAAAAAAGAGCAGTAACATTTCTTGCAGACTGTCAGTATTTTTTTTGGAGAAGTTAAATTCTCTATTCAGACGCAGTCCTCTGCACCTCTACCACAGCACGTGCCAGACACAACGTCATCTTTTCCAGGGACACATCCTACTACACTAGCAGATAAGACACATCTTCCTAACATCACACTCAATAACAGAAGCATGCCATTTAGCAAAATAAAAAACTGACCATTTATACAGATTCAGCATAAACAGCTTAGGCTGTACATGTGGACATGTGTAATTGGAAAAGAAAAGGTTAGATATCCTTAGCTTTGTCATAAATGCTCTCACCCTAAGATGATCTCATCCCAACCCTGCTTCCTTCTTCCCCCATTCAGCCCTGAGAGTGAGGACAGATTCTGATTGATCATGGGCCTGTACTTAAAGAGTACCAGAGTTACATATAGTTATTTAGTCAAAAAATTTACAATGATAATGGAAGTTTTTACTAGAGCATTTATCATCAATTCAATAATTAATTTATTTTTAAATAAATTTGAATGGGAGAAATACCACATTGAATGGACAATCTGAAAACCGCTTTTCAATGCAAGTATTACAGTGAAGAGATAAGAAGCAATACAATGTCCAAAATAAATCCAGGAAGAACACACTGTTTAAAACTAAACATTAGAACCAGTTTGTTGTTGAATTAAGATTTAACAGCTCTCTTAAAAAGTCAGACAAACAAACATAGCATTTAAATCTTTGATCCTTTAATTGAAAAACTGCCTGAACAAAAGATGTTCTACAAATTGAGACTTTATGATTTCCACCTGAAGCAGGTCTGAGACCGGACAGTCAGACCATATGACATATTAGAAAATATCGGGATTTAACAGCAAGGTCAGGCAGATAGGTGTCAGACAGTTTCTTACCATCTTAAAGCATTAAAGGTTAGCCTTTATTGTGTTAGAGATCACAGTAACATGACTTAAAATTTAGCTGATCTAAATACTTCTCCTCTGCTTATTTTCACCAATTCTGAGTTAATATTTATCATCAGTATTTATAATTGATCTCATTAAACCATTGAACTATTTAACTGCAGCAGATCTATGAATCAATGGATCTGTTATCTTAACAGAGCAGCAACGTGCTTTATATAAAGGTTTAAAGTGAGTTAGATTATTAGGAGTAAGTCTGAGTCATAACAAGTCAAGTCAAGTCAGCTGAACACTATATTAATACTATTAGCAAATTCTAACCCTGCAGATAAATATTAATTAATCTAACAATAAACATTGAATAAATTAGTGAAATAAAAACAGTTTTTACAGTTAAAGACATGCCTCTAAACCAGATATGTGTCACTGGAAAAGGAAAGGCTTTGTGACCTCAGCAGGCACCCCGGTTAAACACTTGAATCAATTACTCGAACTATATTATGCCATACTTGAACCAAAACAAGTTGCTAGAGTCGAGTGCAGAGGACATCAAAAGGGAGATGGGAGAGTAGCGAGAGGCAACAATGCGGCAGATAAGGCAGCAAAAACAAAAGCAGGGTATACTGCATTTAACCAGATGTCTCAGAAAACATTGGAGGAAAAATCACAACGAGAATTATTTTTAGAAAACATTAAAGAACTTCACAAAGCAGCGGCACCATCTGAAAAGCAAGCATGGAACGAAAAAAAAAAGATTCCACAGGACGCTGCTGGAATCATAAAGGCAAAATAGTAGCTCAAACTGGACTACTAAATTTGCTATGTCAAGAAGCACACAGTAGAGCTCACTGTGCTAGCTCAAAAGTAACAGCGCTCATTTCACAACACTGGTGGCACCCCCACCTAAAAGACACAATAAAATATTTTGTGCAATCTTGTGAAATTTGCAAGCTGTTCAATCTCAAAGCAGGACTAGGCAGTTTCCCAGTACCTGATGCCCCTTGGAAACAGATAGTAATTGAGTTTACTGACATGGGAGCAGCGAACAGGACTGAAGGTAAACTATTTCTTCTAGTGTGTGTAGCTCCCTTTTCTAGATGGATAGAAGCCACACCTACTAAAACCGAAAAAGGAAAAGAAGTCATTAAATGGCTTACAAGAGACATAGCAATTAAATCTTTGATCCTTTAATTGAAAAACTGCCTGAACAAAAGATGTTCTACAAATTGAGACTTTATGATTTCCACCTGAAGCAGGTCTGAAACCGGACAGTCAGACCATATGACATATTAGAAAATATCGGGATTTAACAGCAAGGTCAGGCAGATAGGTATCAGACAGTTTCTTACCATCTTAAAGCATTAAAAGTTAGCCTTTATTGTGTTAGAGATCACAGTAACATGACTTAAAATTTAGCTGATCTAAATACTTCTCCTCTGCTTATTTTCACCAATTCTGAGATAATATTTATCATCAGTATTTATAATTGATCTCATTAAACCATTTAACTATTTAACTGCAGCAGATCTATGAATCAATGGATCTGTTATCTTAACAGAGCAGCAACGTGCTTTATATAAAGGTTTAAAGTGAGTTAGATTATTAGGAAATTAACAAAAACACGGCAATAAAAGGCACAACGAGAGTCAGATATCACCAATGAGTTTCTTGAAGAAGAAAACTCTAAAAGAAATTTAAAGACAGCTGCAGTAAGTCTGAGTCATAACAAGTCAAGTCAAGGTTTGTTTTCATGGCACATTTAAAAATAGCCACAGCAACCAGAGAGCTGTACAGCTGAACACTATATTAATACTATTAGCAAATTCTAACCCTGCAGATAAATATTAATTAATCTAACAATAAACATTGAATAAATTAGTGAAATAAAAACAGTGTTTACAGTTAAAAACATGCCTCTAAACCAGACATGTGTCACTGGAAAAGGAAAGGCTTTGTGACCTCAGCAGGCACCCCGGTTAAACACTTGAATCAATTACTCGAACTATATTATGCCATACTTGAACCAAAACAAGTTGCTAGAGTCGAGTGCAGAGGACATCAAAAGGGAGATGGGAGAGTAGCAAGAGGCAACAATGCGGCAGATAAGGCAGCAAAAACAAAAGCAGGGTATACTGCATTTAACCAGATGTCTCAGAAAACATTGGAGGAAAAATCACAACGAGAATTATTTTTAGAAAACATTAAAGAACTTCACAAAGCAGCGGCACCATCTGAAATGCAAGCATGGAACGAAAAAAAAAAGATTCCACAGGACGCTGCTGGAATCATAAAGGCAAAATAGTAGCTCAAACTGGACTACTAAATTTGCTATGTCAAGAAGCACACAGTAGAGCTCACTGTGCTAGCTCAAAAGTAACAGCGCTCATTTCACAACACTGGTGGCACCCCCACCTAAAAGACACAATAAAATATTTTGTGCAATCTTGTGAAATTTGCAAGCTGTTCAATCTCAAAGCAGGACTAGGTAGTTTCCCAGTACCTGATGCCCCTTGGAAACAGATAGTAATTGAGTTTACTGACATGGGAGCAGCGAACAGGACTGAAGGTAAACTATTTCTTCTAGTGTGTGTAGCTCCCTTTTCTAGATGGATAGAAGCCACACCTACTAAAACCGAAAAAGGAAAAGAAGTCATTAAATGGCTTACAAGAGACATAGCATTTAAATCTTTGATACTTTAATTGAAAAACTGCCTGAACAAAAGATGTTCTACAAATTGAGACTTTATGATTTCCACCTGAAGCAGGTCTGAGACCGGACATATGACATATTAGAAAATATCGGGATTTAACAGCAAGGTCAGGCAGATAGGTGTCAGACAGTTTCTTACCATCTTAAAGCATTAAAGGTTAGCCTTGATTGTGTTAGAGATCACAGTAACATGACTTAAAATTTAGCTGATCTAAATACTTCTCCTCTGCTTATTTTCACCAATTCTGAGTTAATATTTATCATCAGTATTTATAATTGATCTCATTAAACCATTTAACTATTTAACTGCAGCAGATCTATGAATCAATGGATCTGTTATCTTAACAGAGCAGCAACGTGCTTTATATAAAGGTTTAAAGTGAGTTAGATTATTAGGAAATTAACAAAAACACGGCAATAAAAGGCACAACGAGAGTCAGATATCACCAATGAGTTTCTTGAAGAAGAAACCTCTAAAAGAAATTTAAAGACAGCTGCAGTAAGTCTGAGTCATAACAAGTCAAGTCAAGTCAGCTGAACACTATATTAATACTATTAGCAAATTCTAACCCTGCAGATAAATATTAATTAATCTAACAATAAACATTGAATAAATTAGTGAAATAAAAACAGTTTTTACAGTTAAAGACATGCCTCTAAACCAGACATGTGTCACTGGAAAAGGAAAGGCTTTGTGACCTCATCAGGCACCCCGGTTAAACACTTGAATCAATTACTCGAACTATATTATGCCATACTTGAACCAAAACAAGTTGCTAGAGTCGAGTGCAGAGGACATCAAAAGGGAAATGGGAGAGTAGCTAGAGGCAATAATGCGGCAGATAAGGCAGCAAAAACAAAAGCAGGGTATACTGCATTTAACCAGATGTCTCAGAAAACATTGGAGGAAAAATCACAACGAGAATTATGTTTAGAAAACATTAAAGAACTTCACGAAGCAGCGGCACCATCTGAAAAGCAAGCATGGAACGAAAAAAAAAAGATTCCACAGGACGCTGCTGGAATCATGAAGGCAAAATAGTAGCTCAAACTGGACTACTAAATTTGGTATGTCAAGAAGCACACAGTAGAGCTCACTGTGCTAGCTCAAAAGTAACAGCGCTCATTTCACAACACTGGTGGCACCCCCACCTAAAAGACGCAATAAAATATTTTGTGCAATCTTGTGAAATTTGCAAGCTGTTCAATCTCAAAGCAGGACTAGGTAGTTTCCCAGTACCTGATGCCCCTTGGAAACAGATAGTAATTGAGTTTACTGACATGGGAGCAGCGAACAGGACTGAAGGTAAACTATTTCTTCTAGTGTGTGTAGCTCCATTTTCTAGATGGGTAGAAGCCACACCTACTAAAACCGAAAAAGTAAAAGAAGTCATTAAATGGCTTACAAGAGAAATTATTCCAAGATTTGGGGTACCAGAAGTGATAAGATCAGATAATGGTACTCACTTCTCCAATGAAGAACTAGGAGAAGTGGAAAAATTGTCTGGAATTACACATAAGCTCGGTGCAGTCTCTCACCCAGCTTTACAAGGACTAGTGAAAAGAGCAAATAGAACCATCAAAAAGGCCGAAAAGAAGTCTGTGCAGACACACAGTTAACCTGGGCTGAAGCTCTACGTATTGTGTTAGCCTAAGATTTACTCCAAATGCCACCATGAATGTTGTCATGTTGTCCCACATGAGGTCATGACAGGGAGGAAACACCCTGTCCATTTACAACTGCACCAACAGGCTCACCCCTTGTTGTACTACAGTATGGAAACTTGTGTGAATGTGAAACAACTGAATAACACGGTGATGAGTATATCTCAGCAAGGAACAGGACCAGGAAAGTGAACAAACTTAACTGGTCCTCTCCTATATGGACAGGACGCAGAAGCTACAACACATTGTGTAAAGGTATGGTTGACTGAGAATAGACTGAGTAACTGGATCCACAAGGATCACTGTACTCAGGCTCAAGATCCTACCGAAAGAACATTAACTGAGGTCTGGACTGACTTAGGAACCTCACCTGCTGACAAAGACTAGACCACGGGGACTAAAACTCTATCAGAGACTGAACGGACCACTGACGATGAAACCAAAGGAAAACACCACTGTGGAGACTAGACTGTAGAACCACAGTAGCAGAAACAATAAAGGTTACAATAACTAATTTTCACACCTCTCCTGTGTGAAAGTCAGTCATTAAAAGCTCAAGTTACAAAGAACTACAACAGTAATCTGGACACACCCTCTCTTCCCACCACTCCACACCAGGTGACTAAAAGATCTCTGGAAAATTGCAACAACCCACTTCAATTACAATTTATTGAGAAACAAGATACAAGGTACAATCCGATCTGTGCTCAGTCATGACATGTTGGTCGAACGAAAAAGATATGAATGGGATGAATAAAATGTTCTGTGAGAACAGTTTTAATCATGTGTTCTGGTTCATTCGAGAATTTACATGGGAGATGACCCAAGTTGTTTAATCTGGTGCAATCAATCAATCAATCAATCAAACTTTATTTTCATAACACTTTTCATACAAGAAAATGATAGAAGAAAATAAAACAAAGCAGTGAAACCCAAGGCCACATATAGACACACATACACACACACACACACGGACATCTATACGTACACATACACCCACATACATCCACACATACTGGAAGGAAGAAGTAAAGATTAAGTAAAACATAATAAACTGAGGCAGAGCTGCTCGAAGTAAGGTAAAGCACAGAGCTTTGAACTGCACGATTGAAGGCCTAATTCATGTCAAGAAAAAACAAGAATGATCCTGAACAATTTAGCTAACATTCCAAAACTGCTACCAGGAAAAAAAAAAATTTAAAAAAATATTACAAAATAATATCAAGTATCCTGGCCCTTAGGTCAAAGCATGCATGCAAGATAACAGTGATCAATAACCAACCAAAGATCTGAACACAAGCACGATGCTGTGGCACTGCTAAGGAAAAAGTTAGCAGCACAAGGCCACATGGCTCATCTAAAAAATAAATAAATGAGGAATTGAGACAAATAGAAAAATAGAATAAACCTTTGTCTTTGATTCTAATTTGTATGGAAATATGTTATTGTATCATGTGATGTTATAAGAAACTCTGATGTCACACTGTTGGTACCCCATGAAGTGTTTCTAATTCAAATGGAGCAGAAAAAACTTAATGCTGATCCTGAACTGTCTGTGGATGGCTCAGCATCACGAAACACAGCCACTGGTAAGAATTAAATAGAATTTAGTATAAAGTAACAAGTGAGAATTAAGCAGATCGTGCTGAAATTTTATCAAACGCACTCTGAGCTGAATTAAGAGGACAGACAATATTTATCCCAAAAAGGTTAATCAGTTACTCATTGAGAAGAAATGGCTGCTTTCTTGATGCTGTGCTGCTCCCAAAATGAACTCTAACCACAAACATTTCTGTCCTGCAGCAGCAACACAGGAGCAGAAACTGCAGTGGAAGAGTTCAGCAGAACTAACATACGGATGAGACTAAGTCTCATCGGGGGGGTGGAGATACAACAATTAATCATAGTTTACTAACACTTCTCAAGATTTTCCCAAAATTCAGTGAGTCTTTGTCTTCCTTTTGTCTTTTGTTCTATGTTGTCTTGTGTTTTGTCTTTGTCTTGCTGTGTTCTCTAAATGGTTTGAAGTTTTTTCCACAGAAAAGGTTGATGGTACTGGATTTCACATTAATGCTGTACAGCAGGTTGGTGAGTCTAAGGTACTGTCCTAAAACATGTTTTCTATCAACTGGCCAGTTGTTTTGTTTTTCATTTCATTTATTTATTTATTTTTTTCGGTTTATTTATTTGTTTTTGTTTGGGGTTCATATGAAAACTTAATTTGTCGACCAATGAATACTGGGATTGAACCTGTTAAAAGGCAATTCCTGAATATAAAACATTGTGAAAATGACATGTTGTGCTGCTCAGTTCTCTCTCCTGCTAACATTCATCCACAGCTTAAATTAACTGCATCTGCAGCAGAACCTCTAAAGGACTCACAGCCAAGTGACTGACAAGACGTCAGTCTGAAATTCTGGGAGGCACGATCATCATGCCAAGATAATGGTTGAACAACCATACAACCTTCAACCACTGTCAACAAAATAATCTGAATTATCTCCTTAATTGTCCCAAAGAAAAAGATTAGTTAGGGAAAACGGGTGGTAAAGACCCCTTTGTGGAAGTGAAGTGCTGGTAACCTCTCCTTCCTAGTTAGCTCAGACTGCTGAACTGAGGTTCAGCCAGAAGGACAACCAAACACCAAGCAGTGACAGGATTGGACCACAAGAGACTGAGCTGCACTACACCACTCTGCACAATGTTATCATAAAATTTTCACTCAAAAGAAATTGTTAGTTTTTACACTACATCTATCATTACTCATCTGTTCTCAACAGGGTCATATCTTCATATTCAAGTCATGTTTAAATGTCTGTACTGTATTGTTTTGTGTTTTGTGATGTTCCTCTTTAGTTTAATGATTTTAAGTAGACCAATTACTAATCATAGGAATTCATACATATGTCCATTGCCATTGGTGTGAATCGGCTGTTCGGAGCGGGACCTTAGGCACTGAAAGGTAATTAAGTGGTCGGTCGCCAAGGGGGAATGGGGCCATAGGAGAATTTTCCCGGATATCAGCCATCGGGTTTTTCGCTCCTATTCGCTGCGAACAGTGGACGATCCTGATGGTAATGTTAATTGCCTTAAGCACTTTTTGAGTTTCAATATTTTATGAATTGTTGTAGCTTAGTTAATTATTGTTATGTGTTGTAATGGTACTTATGGGTGAGCAGGGTCTTGCCACTGCTTAAACCACATATAGTTTTGGGCCAAAATGAACTAAGATTCTACACAGAGATTGGGTTTGGGGCCACATACACACACTAATTTTAAGACATATTGAAACATTTATTAATTTATTCCTTGCATACACGTACAGGCGTGATACTTATAGCTTTTAAGAAATGTGCTCATTGCAGAGTTATGATCAGTTGAGTAATGAAGGTTGAACTATTCTGGGAAAGAGGTTCTGTTCCCAGCATCATGATAAACACTCCTGATACAGAAAGGTTTAGCTAACGCATTACAATTATTTTACACATGCATATGCAATTAAAACTTGCTTGCTGCTGATAATTGCAAAGAAGAACAGCTTACACATAACAGCTCACATAATGAAGTTATATCAAAAGGGGGATAACAAGAATCTCCTGTCTGGTTGTGCTGCACCTCAAGGTAGTTGGCCACTTGCAGTTTGGGGACCTGCTAAGTTGGCTGCCGCTAACAGGTGTGACACAATACAGAATATAACATTCCTACCTCATTTAGTTGACATGATTAAATCATGTCAAAAGGGGGTGTTGTTATAATTGGCTTTGTTCTTAGAAATTATAAATTCATTTTCTGTATTTTACTAAATAACCTATGTTCCTGGCTGGTACTTTTCCACTCTGCTCATACTGCACAACAGATGACCTTAAATGGTCCAAGACCTTAGAATGACATAAACAACTGGGTCAGACAAAACATCTCTATTAGGGCAGATAGGTCTGGTACATTAGACACCTAAAACAGCACTCACACATACACACACATTGTTTATCACATCCAAAAAACACAACAAGAACAGAAGCTGGCCTGATCATGCCACTCAAAACTGGCCAATTATACTCTGACAAGAAATATGACATGTTTCCGGATAACGGGGCTCGGCCTGACGGATTTCCTGCGGGAGCTCTGGCACTCCGAGTCCAGCGCTGCAATATACTCTACTTGTGACCACTAATAAATACTTTTTTAATAAACGATTTCTCCAGCTTATTCTTGGGCTTCCAATGAAAAAATCGGGCTAACAACACTGTGAGGACCATGTGTGATGAGTTCATTTCCATGTTGATGTTGTCTAAGTCACCCAGTATTTACAGTGTGGGGCATGCAGGAATGCTACACTTTAGCCATGTTGAAAGGTCCGTACAGACTTCAAACCAGAACTTCTGGACAGGCGCACAAAACCACAAAGCGTGTGCATAATCATCAGGTGTGTTATCTGTGCAATGTGAGCAGATGTTTGAGTGTGTTAGACCCATCCTGAACATCCTTTGTCCTGTATAGTGTGTTCTATGAAGAATTTTGTATTGTATGAGCTGTAAATTAGGATTTCGAGTCATTCTAAAGGTGTTCAAACATGTTTGTGGACAGAAGCTATGACTAGAACTAATATATAAATCTCACTCCCATTTTGAGGATGGTAGAGACATTGTGTCATCTATCTTAGATAATAATTTATATATTTTTGATAGTAGTTTTGGGATGCAGATGCTTAGAAACTCTGCTACCCTAATCGGGAGTTGTAAGTCTGGTTGGTGGAAGATATATTTCTTTGTTATTATAGACTTAAGTTGTTGATATTCTAGGAAATTATTGTTGCCTATCTCATGTTGTGATATGAGCTCATCAAATGAAATAAATGTTCCATTTTGGATTATATGTTCCAGATGTTTGATTTCTTTGATCTTCCACAGAGTAAAGTTTAGCATTTTTTTGTTTTGCAGGATGTCAGGATTGTTCCAGATGGGTGTAAGCTTACACGGGACATGTGAAGACTTTGTTATTTTAAGAAATTCCCACCAGGCTGTCAGAGAGGTGCTGATGTTAATGCTTTTAAAACATTTGTGATTTTTTTACGTTTTGACTAATAAGTGGCAGGTCAGAGATTTCCAGATTATCCCACAATCCTTGTTCTATATATATCAATGGTGCATCTATTGGGCTAGGTGCAAACTATGTTTTATATATACTGTAACCTATTGGCTAAGGAATAGTGCTGAAAATGAGGTAAATCTAATCCACCACTTTCCTTGGTTTTCTGTAGCGTTTTTAAACTAATACGTGGTGGTTTGTTTTTCCACAGAAATTTGGAGATGCATGAATCTAGTGACTTAAACCAAGTAGCAGATGGTTTTATGGGGATCATTGAGAACAAATAGTTAACTTTTGATAGTATCATCATTTTAATGGTTGTAACTCTCCCCATAAGTGATATAGGTAAGGACTTCCAACGAGAGAGATCGTCCTCTACTGTCTTTAATAATTGCACATAATTTAGCTTTGTTAGCTCTGAGAGCCTGGAGGAAATGTTTATGCCTAAATATCTAATATTTCCTGACTGTAAAGTGATCGCAGGTATATTCTGGACCGTACAGTTAATGGGCAGAACTGTGGTCTTAGACCAATTGATAGAGTAGTCAGAAAGTGCTGAGAATTTATTTATGAGTGTGATCGTGTGAGTGAGAGACGTCTGTGAGTTCTGGAGGAAAAGTAATACATCATCAGCATAAAGACTTATTTTATGCTCAATATTTTGGGGTTGGATGCCTTTAATATTTCTATCTTGTCTGATAGCAGCTGCTAAAGGTTTGATGAAAATAGCAAAAAGTGAGGGAGAAAGTGGGCAACCCTGTCTTGTACCTCTCTGCAGACTGAAGCTTGGAGAAGTTTGATCATTAGTCCTGACACTTGCATTTGGGGAGCTATATAATATCCTTATCCAGTTGATGAAGTGTGACCCAAACCCGAATTTGTTTAATGCTGCAAATAAAAATGTCCAGTTCACTCGATCAAATACTTTTTCTGCATCTAGAGAGACTATTGTGGTTTCCAGGTTGTTGACGGTAGAATAGTCTATGATCTATGAAACTGATCTATGTTACTGTCTGATGGATCATTTTGTGATGAATATAAGGTTTTATAGAAGTCCCTAAAAGCATTGTTGATTTCATGGGTGACATTTCCTTTTCAGTCTTGGTGGAATGAACTCTTCAAATCAGCTTTTCATTCAGTTGGGGTGGAGCGCTTAGCTTCGCCGTCCATCCTTTTGTACACATGTGGATAAAAATTTGTGATTGTTCCGCCATCATCTTGGCATGATGGGGATTCCAGAATTCCAGAAACCTGGTCAGTTACCTGACTTTGAGTCCTGTAGTGGTTTTGCTGCTGATGCAGTTCATCAAACTCTGGACAAATGTTAGCAGGAAGAAGCAACATATCATCTTTACAATGCTCTACATTCAGGAATTGTCTTTTAATAGGTCCAATTCCCATGTTCATTGGTCTTTCATATGAACGCAAAAATAATCATTAAAGAAATCATTGAGAATTCACTCGGGGTCATTCAAAGTACTTTAAATGTTATCTGTATCATCGTCTCCATCATCCATGTGTCGCTCGTTGTCATCATCTCCCTCTACCTGTTGATACATTATGCGGGTACGGATGGTTTCAATCAGTCTTTGGGACAGTCCTCTCAAGCATTTGATACAACATCAAGCACAGGTGGCTACTATGGCTACAACAGACAGAGACCAAACCACTTCTCCATCATGTCAGTGTAGGGATCGTTGATTTTCTATCAGCTCTGCAGAGAGTGATGCGAGTCCCTCTT
Organism: Leuresthes tenuis; assembly: GCF_036924035.1. Classification (NCBI taxonomy): domain Eukaryota; kingdom Metazoa; phylum Chordata; class Actinopteri; order Atheriniformes; family Atherinopsidae; genus Leuresthes; species Leuresthes tenuis. Next base: position 28,963,343 of record NW_027325367.1, on the reverse strand, counting down.
TGTGATTCTGCCATCTGCGGAAGTATTGTTAGGAATAAAGGAACAGGATAAAGTTCCAAACATTTTAATTGTTCAGCAATGCCTTGTAGATGTAATTTATCCAATAAACATTTTTTTTATTGTTGCCCACCAGAAAAGAAAAGATTCAAAGTCTGTAGTTACTTGATTTCTAGCTTTAAATTCATCTGGGACTCAGAATTCCAATGCTATCCAGGTACACTCTGTTGTCAAATGAACCTCCAGACACAGTTAAATGCTTGAGACATTGCAGCTTCTCACCCAAGGCCTTAAAGTCCCCCTCAGGGAACAGACGGAAAGGCATCAGTAGTTGGGCTATTGTGCAGCTGCCAGTTAGGTAGAAGGACGGACCTCAGTTTCATATCCCCACACAGCCACCAGAGGTCTGCTCTCATGGAAGTTTGGTTCCGAAACCAAGATGCTGAGTAGTTACCTGCGTCCTGAGTGACAATAGATGGATTCTTGACAATTATGTGACATGAGTGTACCCACATTCTTACCTGTACTCCTGTGGATGAAACATATATAAATTACCCGTATAAGCCAACGCTGAGGGCAGTTGTCTCTTTTCTTAACTGCTGGGAACAACAAAGAGAGAGTTTTACATTGCTCTGTGTTAGGTACAAAAGATTCATTATGCAATTGTAATGCAATTGTAATGCTTCATTTCTAAATTTATATTCTGGCTTTAGCACATTCAATACAATTAGATTGGATATTTTGTCAATCTGTATACATTCTAACAAAATTCCAACTGATACACAGGCGATTCTTCAGAAATCTTGTATTAACATACATTTCACATATGTACTTTTCAGAATACACATGGGCTTTTTGGTTGTCTTTACATAAAATAATTGAGCATAAGTCAATGTCAGCCACCCCATCTATTCCTGCAACAAAAAAATAGGTTGACAAGTTGTCTGTTGGACCTGAGGGACCTCCTATCTCTGTGGTCAGTCTGTGTCCGTGTGATTCATTGTAGTGCATTATCTTTTAGTTTTTTATTAATCTGTGCTTAATCCCATAGAATTAGGAATACGATAATAAGAATAATGATTAACAATACACAACTGGTTCCTTTTAACCTACAAATCCTGGTAATTTAAATGGATGCCACGGCTGCTGTCTGTCTATCCCTGTCTTATTTTAGCCACACCCTATGTTCTCGTTTTAGCCGTTGTTTTCTTCACTGAGGTTGAGACGAACCCCCTCCTGTTGAGAGAATTCCCCTTTGTAGTCAGACTTATGCCTCAGAGAACGGTGGTGGGTAACTAATCTTTCCCTACTTCTGCAGGTCGTGGCCTTACTAGTTTACAGTGTGATAAGTGCATCCAGGATATATTAGTTTAGCTGCTGTGGTTTCTGTAAGCAGTACCTGATATGGACCTTCCCACCTTGGGCTGGAGCAGTTATCTTTCTTTATCACTTTGATGAGGATCCAGTCTCCAGGTTTTAGAGATTCCTCCAAAGGGTCACCTGGAACAGACACTAGACAGAAGAGATCTCTCTACTTGTTAACATTTTAACCATGTATCCTGCTAAGGTTTCTTCTCTTTCTTCATCATGTCCGGTGAATAGTTTTAACTGTGGTTGTAAAAATGGTCATACATTATACATTATCTCAAATGGAGTTAATCCTGTGCTAGTTAGAGTAATATGCATGTTTAGGACTACTAGTGGTAAACAGTAAACCCAATTCTTCCCAGTCTCTTCAGTCTTGACCTAATTATTCAATTGTGTCTTTCCAGCAAACCTGCTGATTGTGGATGATATGCAGAGTGGTTTCTGAGATCCTTTTTTGCTTTTAAGTTCTTCGCCATCAGGAAGATAATATTGTTTACAAAGTGCGTCCCTGTTATCACTGTAGATTTTTTCAGGAATTCCAAATCTAGGTAATATTTAATTCACCAGTGTTGAGGGTACATCTGCCTGTGCATTTGGAAATACTTCACTTCATTTGGTAAAACATCACTAATCACCAGGGAGACCCCTTTATTTAATTCAATGAAATCCATACAAACGTGTTGAAAAGGGTCCTCCGGCCTCGGGAACTGTCCTCGTCCCGGTCCTAGGCCATATGTATGGATCATATTTGCACATATTTGACATGTTAGACAAAAATTCTTTATTATCATATTATGATATTATGATTTTATTATAAATAAAACCATACACTGCAAAAACCTTGTTCATTATTGCTACCAGCCCTCCTGTAGAGACATGCCGTGCTCCATGGCTCGATACTGAAGCATATTTAAACAAACTCTTTGGCAGTATAAGTTCTACATTTCATAGTAAATGGCACCTTTATTCTTCCAGATCTGTCCTTGTAAGTGTACATTTGGTTTTGCATCCATGGTCCAATTTAATGGACTAGTATATGCATCCAGTTTCTCAGAATACTCTATTCCTGGATCCACCTCCTCCCAATCTGAGGCTTCTTCACATGCAGTCACAAACACACCTAAACGCCTCCAGTGGTCATCTGTGGGTTTGGAGAGTGACATATGGGGTGCATTCCATGATCTTAAAAACTTTCTCATGCTGTGGGAGAGTAAGCAGCTGACTGCACAACAACCCTCTTTATTCCAGTATAAGTGTTTTAACTTCAGCACGTTTTAACTTTCTCATTTGTTTAAAAAATTAAATATGTCCTCCCCTTGAGTATATTTGTAATACACAGTACAGTGTACTTCATGTGGTGACCTGAGGGTGAGCTTTCCTGAGACGTGTTCTTTTGCCTTCTTAAGGAGAGGAAGCGTGATAGCGCTGGGGCCTGTAGACACAAGATCCAAACTATACCAGTATGAAGGTGGTCTCATGCTGAATCATTGTTTGAGCGGACTTCATTCGAACTACAGTTAACCCTTTTTCTTCTGGAACTATTCTTAGCTTCAATAAATGGAGTAAATCCCTTCCCAGTAAGTTACAGGGACACAGAGTGGACAAGACAACTTGACAATCAGCACTTACTCCACTCCGTGTATCTGTTACTGTCAAGAGTTTTGATAAACGCTCAGGATGGCTCTTACCATTTGCTGATTTGACACAAATAATTTCTTTGGATTCCTCAACTCCCGAAATGTCATCAGGATGGATTACAGTTCGTTTTGCACCTGTGTCGCATAGAAAAGTTACCTCCGTCCCGGAAACATTCAATCTAATCTCAGGTTTGATGTCATACTATAAGATAAGTTCAATTCCCTCTAAGTTTAACACTTTTTCTGGCTTTTCTGCTTCTATCCTGGTTACAGCTCCTGTTTTTTTCTTATCTAGTCATAACTGACTCCCAAAATCTTCCTCTATCTTACTCTTGCTCCTGCAGTCGCCCAATGCCCCCTCCTTCCACACAGCCGACATATATCTCCTCCTGCTCTGTCTCTCCTTCTCTGTCACTGCTCCTGTTGTGATCTGTGTTTTTGCTTTCCCTCATCACCTAAATAGTTGCTTCTCTCCCTTCCAACAAAAAGTTTAGTCCTTTCTTCCTTTTCTTTTTGTTGTTAGAGTGCTCCTCTGCTTTCCCTCTTTATTCCATTGCTGTGCAAACACATTAAGATGACTGTTTATTGTCATGTTACAAGTCAGACAAAATTACTCTCTGCATTTGACCCATCTAGTTTGGCACCTGTTGAACACACATGCAAAACCTTTCTGTTTAATTTAATTAATATTTATCTGCAGGCTTAGAAACTGCTTATAGTATTAATATATTACTCCATATATTACGCTGATTTATTGCAGCTGTCTTTAAATTTCTCCTTAAGAAAACTATTGTTTGATATCTGACTCACATAGCATATTTCATTGCTGTGTTGGTTTTTAAAAAATATATATTTTATATATAAAATATATATAAATATATTATATATATATATATGTATATATATACTAATACTCTTTTGGTTCCCATTCTGTGAGATAAATGCTTTAATCTTTGATGAATATGATGTCAGTTCCTAAGCTCATAAATTCATAAGTTTTAGGGAAGTTAGTCAATCAGAAGTAATGAAGCATTACTTAACCATAGCATTACTTAACATTAATATGTTAAATTCTCTATTTCCGGCTTATGTTTCTGATACACTTATGATTTTTTTTCAGAAGAGCTAATCTCAAATTTAGAAAATGTTTAAGTTTGGCTTGAAAATCATCTGCACCTGAAAGGTCTGATTGTCTGGTCTCAGACCTGCTTCAGGTGGAAAGTATTTCATTTTTAATACCTTGAACTTTGTCATTAAAGAATATTCCAACTTCATTACCCTTATATGTAGAAATGAGTTCTAAATGCAACCTGGAGGGTTTGTTAATCTGTTTACTGTAGCAAGCAAGACATGAGAGTTGTTACTGCAGTTTTTTTTTTTTTATGATTTCAGAAAAATAACTCTCTCTTCATCTATGCAAAGTCACACGCTGAGTTAGACCAAACATTTCAAGGAGAGCAGTGAGTTCTTTAGCTTGCTTATTATGGGCTACATCCATGTGCACCCTTCAAGTCCCCTGTTATGACTAAACAGTCAACAGCAGTGCACACAATTTAAAGAAATTCAGTAAAATCATCAATAAAATCATTCTGCGGTAAGGCAAAGTATTTAAGATAATTTTATCTCCATTTTTAAATGACACATGCTCGAATTAAGGACAAAAATAAATGTTTTACCCTCCCCACTCTCGTCTTGTCTTGTTGTTTCATCTCTCAGTTAAACACATAAAATCAAGACTATGAGAGGAAAGTATCAAAAGCATTGTTAGACAGGAAAAAGTCAGAAAGCTGTTGGTATACAACTTTTCCTAGGACTTTGCCTAAGAATGGCAGGTTTGATATGGAAATGATAAAAATCTCAGCTTGTAAAACATCTTTTGCTCAGACAGTTTTTCCTGTGAAATGAGTAAAGATTTGAAATTATCTGTTTGTTTGTCTGAGATCTTCTGAACTTTAACTCTTTAAGAGAGCTGCTAAATCTTAATACACAAACTTGTACAAATGTCTAGCTCTAATCCTTGTTGTTCTTTTTTTTGTTGTGCTTTTTTAAACTAGATTTACTTTGTACATTACTTTTGTATTCCCCTTCTCTAGGATTGGGCAATTTTACCATGTTCAATTCTCCCTCAAACCCAAATTTATTTTCTCATCTCTCTAAGTATTCAATATTATCGGGTTTTTTCTGAAACTCCCGGTTAGCTTTAAAACAGATATTTCCCATACTGTCCTCTTGCAGCTAATCGATTTTTGGTGGAGTTATTGTGAGTACTATTGAATGAAACACTACTTCTGTCGCTATGTCACGAGCAACAACCAGATTCCAATGTTCACTTCAACTCAATTAGTCAGTAACACGTTTTTCTGTCGTCACCAGCAGCAACATCACACACCAGCAGCTGTTTCACTCTTATACATACATAGCAAATAAAACAACACTGCAGCAAAGAAGGAAAAAAAACAATTTAACAAACAAACAATTCAACAACCAGCCCCTTTAACAAACAAAAAAATTAATTTCACAAACAAACGATTCAACAATCAGGCCATTTAACAAACAAATGATCAGACGTATAACACTAACAAAAACTAACATGGATTTAAAACTTGCGATCTTTCATCGCAAACTCTCTTAAGAAAGATTCTGTTTCTAACACGCGGCGCGGAGTTATTTATTGCTGTAGTCTTCTCACACAGACTATGGACTAACCTTTTCTGACTGCATTTTTTTTGTCCTTGGTTAATCCCACCACTACACATGTTTACCAGTTAAAAGGCTAACCTTTTCTGACCGTTTCATTTGTGGGTTATCCAATACAACATACAGTTACCAGTTAAAAGGCTTTTTTCCTTTGCTTCACCTTTTCTGACTGCTATTATGTTTTCATGGGTTAATCCTATACACAGTTACCAGTTAAAAAGCTGACCTTTTCTGACTGCTTCTTTTATGGGTTAATCCAGCAAAATTTACACACAGTTACCAGTTAAAAAGATGACCTTTTCTGACCGCTAATTAGGTTTTTATGGGTTAATCCTATACACAGTTACCAGTTAAAAGGATGACCTTTTCTGACTGCTTCTTTTATGGGTTAATCCAACACAACCTACACACGGTTACCAGTTAAAAGGCTTACTTTTTCTGACTGCTTCATTTGTGAGTGATCCAACATAACTTTTACACAGTTACCAGTTAAAAGGCTTCTTTACTAGGTTGCATTCGAAATAGTATATTCTTAGGAAAATAGCAACGACTCAATCTATTTAAAGGCCTCTAGTTTTCCATCAATTGCTAGTTAATTAATCAAAAATTTCCCTAATAATCACACTATTTCCAACCAACAATAGTAATACAAAGGGTTCCTTACCATAAATCCACTGGTAAGTTAAACAACGAAGAATCCAGCGAGTCTGTCCACTGATTCAAAAATAGATCCTGTCACCTTTCCTCCAGCCAGTGGCAGCCGGCCTCTATCAGAAACTGTGCTGAGAGGACTTCAGTTAGGAATCCTGGACTCCCCCGTGCACGGTTTCTGGAAGGTGGAAAGGACCTAGAATCCGGCTCGAAGGACCATTATGTTAGAAAAATTCTCTTAAAATTAGGCTCAGAGTCACTGGATACGATAAACACAAAACATTTATTTCTTGCAAGATAGAGACAAGTCCGCACCTGTCGGGAAGATCGCTCAGAGTTGTCTCCCGACAAAATGGTGCTCCAGCTATTTATGTTGTTTATGCTTGCTGATCACACAATGTTATGAGAAAAGGCCCTTTTCTCACCATTCATTATTATGGGAAGGAACATTCAATGTTATGGGAAAAGGTGCTTCTCTCCCCATTCCTTGTTATGGGAAGGAACATAAAAGGTGCTTCTCACCAGTTAATATTATGGGAAAGACTAGTACCAGAGTCAAAACACTTTTGCTTGAATCATAGAAGAGGAAAGATGGAGGGACTCTTCTAAGCTGGTTTCAAGTATAAACTTCTTTATATTACCTTCTATGAGAAAGAACCACACTTGTTTTTCTGGAATCCAAAATTTGTTTTCTTTTAAGGAGATATTGCCATAAAATGAATTGCTTCACTCAAACCAAGTTAAAACTGCTTTGTCCTTCATATTTGTCCATGCTTAAGCTCGTTTCAAACATAAACTTATTTTTATAACCTTGTATGAGAAAGAACCACACTTATGTTTGAGCAATACACTCCTTATGAGGAGTTATGCACGATTTAGGATTTTGCTGTAAAATTAATTCCTTCACTTAAACCAGGTTAAAACTGCTTTGTCCTTCATATTTGTCAATGTTTAAGCTGGTTTCAAGTATAAACTTCGTTTTATAACCTTGTATGAGAAAGAACCACACTTATGTTTTGAGCAATACACTCCTTATGAGGAGTTATGCACGATTCAGGATTTTGCTGTAAAATGAATTCCTTCACTTTTTTTCCCTTGTTCTGTTCAGCATTATGGCAGCAGAATTGTGAATACCTTTTATGCCAAACAGATTTCCTTTGCCAAGGGAAGTTTTACAAATGTAAAGCTCCCCTTGATGCCCATTTATTTATTTCTGTTTACAATATATAACATGTGATAGAACTGAATCGGAACGGGGGACAAGGAAAGAAGAAGAGGAAAGAAGAGGAAACAGAACAAAAATAAAAACAAAAACCAGACAACCAGCTGCTACACCTGTAAAAAAACAAAACAGACAATAACCCATGGTCTCTGTTGCGAATCCAGCCTTAGCGCCACCAGGAACACCTGAAAGCAGACAAGCAGAGAACAAACAAACACACAAACAAACAAAAACAAGCACAAGTAGTGGCAATCGCATACAACACAACTGTGGATATAGATGACCTGAGGCGACATGGTAATACATCAACTGCTACTGGACTAATGAATGTGTGTTGTTTGTGTGTGTGTGTGTGTGTGTGAGAACATGCGACACCCATGGCACAGGACCTACATGATAACCGTGCTTAGTTATGAGTGTATAAGTGTACACGGCCACAATCCACAGCCCCCCCAAGCAATCAGAAGCAGGCAGAGAGGGCCACAAGACCCAGGCCACCAGCAGCCCCCACGGAGCACAGAACCCAGGATGCCCACCGCAGGGACAACCACGCATACACCCAGTAGACAGCAGAGGAAGCCCCCGGACAGAGCCCCCATAAGCATAGGGCAGAGGCCCCCCGGGAGCAAGGGGCAACAGCCCACCGACCCCACCAGGCCCCAGCCGCCCAGACATGGGCCGTGCACCGGACCCGGGCCCCAGGAGCCCGAGCGCCCCAATACCCCCCGTTAGAGGCCCCACCCAATACCCGGGAGGGCCAAGCGCCCCAGACAGCCACACAGTGGGTCAGCGCCTGCCCAAGCGCCCCTGGCCAAGTGCCCTGGGAGTCAAGACGTGCCCACAGGTGGGTGAAGTCGAGAGCAGTGGGGAGAGGCAACGCCGCCCCCCCATTGGGAGAAGCACAGGCAGGCCAGGCGACAGCAAGTCCCAGATCCAGGCCCAATCATTACCACACATCCACACGTCCTCCCTCCCTCGACTCCACTGGGGTGTAGTGCAGCGGGCACACCAGGGGGCCAGCAGCCCCCCAGCCACCACAGACCCCTAACCAGCAGAACAATTAATTAATCCTCCTGGCCCGTCCCGCCCCGAGCAGCAACAAGGAAGCAGGGGTGTGCGAAGAAGACCCCTCCCCCCACCCTTCTGGCTCTTCAATATTTTCTAATAGTGAGCAATTAAAATTGAGGGGCAGCCAAACTTATAGAACTGGGAGCGCAGCCCTCTGGGCAGCCTACATACCCAAAGAGCCCCGCCCACCAGATGCCACTCAGTGTAACCACCCCCCAAGACCTAATGTGTGTGTGTGAGTGTGTTTGAAAAGTAGTAATGTCTAACACAGGGGCGGGGAACTGCAAAGTGCAACAAAAGGGCACCACCTACGTGGCCCCATCCACTACACTCCACTGAACACACACGCCCCCAAAACCCTTCATGTGTGAGTGTGTGCTGTGTACAGGAGCCAGAAGGGAGAGGGGTATGGGGATATACACCAGGGGAGCTACTCTCCCCCAGAGAGGGCAGCCAGGGACTGGCTGCAATAGGCATCCCCGCTACCTGGGAGCCAACACAGGGCAGGAGGGCCTGATGTCCACCAGGCTCGGGGCCTGCAGCGACCATATTCCAGGAGCTACTCTACCCCCAGAAGGTACCCATCCCGCCCCACCCCACTCAACCCAACCCCACCCTGGAGGACCTCTACAAAAAACAAACAAACAACAACAAAAAACAAACAAACAAACCACCCGGTCACACCAGTCGCAGCAGCCCAGGCCTGAGACCCACCATCACCCAAGCGAAAAGCACCCCCCCCCCGCGCACGCCCCAACACCCTGAAAAAAAAACAACCATCTGCGGACACCTTGGAGCGCCCAGCCCCCAGGGCCCAGGCCCACCACCACCACGCACGCCAGAGCGGCCCGTCCACCCGGCATAGAGCCAGCAGCCACCACCTCAAGGCCCCTAAGGGACCCCGCCCCACACGGCAAGACAGCCCCACCCGCAAGCCCCCAAAACTGCCCTCCAAGCCCGACACACTGTCCCCCCCAGCAATGACCAACCCGGTCCCCACGACCCGAGAGACCACCAGATGCCCGAAGCCACACAGCCCCCCCCCAGCACACACCCAACCGCCCAGAGCGACGGGACAGCAACCAACCACCACCACTATGTGATAAAGCTAATCAGAGGGGACCAGAGAGAATGAAATTCAGCCAATTGATGTTTTGAGGAGGCAGACATTGTTTCCATGCTAATATAATCTAAAAGAAAATTTCTAAATTGGTTAATACACATATTGTTTTTCGCTTTCCAGTTCATGAGAATAGTTTTCTTTGCGATACATAACACTGTGAGAACCATGTGTGCTGAGTTCATTTCCATGTTGATGTTGTCTAAGTCACCCAGTATGCACAGTGTGGGGCATGCAGGGATGCTACACTTTAGCCATGTTGATAGGTCCTCACAGACTTCAAACCAGAACTTCTGGACAGGCGCAGAAAACCACAAAGCGTGTGCATAATCATCAGGTGTGTTATCTGTGCAATGTGAGCAGATGTTTGAGTGTGTTAGACCCATCCTGAACATCCTTTGTCCTGTATAGTGTGTTCTATGAAGGATTTTGTATTGTATGAGCTGTAAATTAGGATTTCGAGTCATTCTGAAGGTGTTCAAACATATTTGTGGCCAGAAGCTATGACTAGAACTGATGGATAAATCTGCCTCCCATTTTGAGGATGGAAGAGACATTGTGTCATCTATCTTAGACAATAATTTATATATTTTTGATAGTAGTTTTGGGGTGCAGATGCTTAGAAATTCTGCTACCCTAGTCGGGAGTTGTAAGTCTGGTTGGTGGAGGATATATTTCTTTGTTATTATAGACTTAAGTTGTTGATATTCTAGGAATTTATTGCTGCTTATCTCATGTTGTGATATGAGCTCATCAAATGAAATAAAATTTCCATTTTTGATTATATGTTCCAGATGTTTGATTCCTTTGATCTTCCACAGAGGAAAGTTTAGCATTTTTTTGTTTCGCATTATGTGAGGATTGTTCCAGATGGGTGTAAGCTTACACGGGACAAGTGAGGACTTTGTTATTTTAAGAAATTCCAACCAGGCTGTCAGAGGGGTGATGATGTTAATGCTTTTGAAACATTTGTGATTTTTTACGTTTTGACTAATAAGTGGCAGGTCAGAGATTTCCAGATTATCACACAATGCTTGTTCTATGTTTATCCATGGTTCATCTATTGGGCTAGGTTTAAACCATTTTGATATATACTGTAACCTATTGGCTAAGGAATAGTGCTGAAAATGAGGTAAATCTAATCCACCACAGTCCTTGGTCTTCTGTAGGGTTTTTAAACTAATACCACGTGGTTTGTTTTTCCACAGAAATTTGGAGATGCATGAATCTAGTGACTTAAACCAAGTAGCAGATGGTTTTATGGGGATCATTGAGAACAAATAGTTAACTTTTGGTAGTATCATCATTTTAATGGTTGTAACTCTCCCCATAAGTGATATAGGTAAGGACTTCCAACGAGAGAGATCGTCCTCTACTTTCTTTAATAAGTCTTTAATAATTGCACATAATTTAGCTTTGTTAACTCTGAGAGCCTGGAGGAAATGTTTATGCCTAAATATCTAATATTTCCTGACTATAAAGTGATCGCAGGTATATTCTGGACCCTGCAGTTAATGGGCAGAACTGTGGTCTTAGACCAGTTGATAGAGTAGTCAGAAAGTGCTGAGAATTTATTTATGAGTGTGATCGTGTGAGTGAGAGACGTCTGTGAGTTCTGAAGGAAAAGTAATACATCATCAGCATAAAGACTTATTTTATGCTTAATATTTTGGGATTGGATGCCTTTAATATTTCTATCTTGTCTGATAGAAGCTGCTAAAGGTTTGATGAAAATAGCAAAAAGTGAGGGAGAAAGTGGGCAACCCTGTCTTGTACCTCTCTGCAGACTGAAGCTTGGAGAAGTTTGATCATTTGTCCTGACACTTGCATTTGGGGAGCTATATAATATCCTTATCCAGTTGATGAAGTGTGACCCAAACCCGAATTTGTTTAATGCTGCGAATAAAAATGTCCAGTTCACTCGATCAAATGCTTTTTCTGCATCTAGAGAGTCGATTGTGGTTTCCAAGTTGTTGATGCTAGAATAGTCTATGAGATTAATGATCCGGTTTGTGGACAAACTGTTGTGCCTACTGCTCTTCAGCCTGTCAAATGAAACGTAGAATTTGAAACGTGAGAAATGAACGAAGACCCAAGGAGTTTAGTCGTAAACGAATCAATACTGTTTCCTGTGCGAGGACCCGTCAGCCGAGGAGTTGAGTCATGAACGAATCAATACTGTTTCCTGTGCGAGGACCCGTCACCCGAGGAGTTGAGTCGTGAACGAATCAATACTGTTTCCTGTCCTGCTGACTGAGCTTATGAAGCTGTCGCCTGCCATGTGGTGAGTAAGGGTACTGCATGAAAATGAACAAATCACTCACTGAGACAACTCGTTACTCCCAAGTCACATAAAAAATTAGTTCATATCGAACGAATCGCTCACGAACGACACATCATTATCTATTTGACGAGTTATGCATGAATTTGGATTTTGCAATAAAATTAATTCCTTCTCTCAAACCAAGTTCAAACTGCTTTGTCCTTCATATTTATCTACTTCTAATCTAGTTTCAACAATAAACAACACTGTATTTTGTAGTATGAAAAAGAACCAGACCTAATTTTTAGCAATAAGCTTCTCTCGAGGAGATATGAAGGAATACAGATTTTGCTATAAAATGAAATCCTTCTATCAAACTGACGTAAAATGGTTTGTCCTTATTTCTTCACTTCTTTGTATTATGAGAAAGAACCAGACTCATTCTTCAGGAATCCGAAAATAAGCTCTATTTTACGAGTTATGCACAAAATCAGATTCTCCATATAAAACGAATTCCTTAACTCAAACCAAGTTAAGACTGCTTTGTCCTTCATATTTATTCATGTCTAATCAAGTTTCAACGATAAACAACGTTGCACTTTGTAGAATGAGAAAGAACTTCTTCAGCAATAAGCATCTCTCGACATATGATGAAATACAGATTTTGCTATAAAATTAATTCCTTCTATCAGCCTGACTTAAAACTGTTTGTCCTCCTTACTTATCCACTTCAAATCAAGTTTCAACAATTAAAAAAATTTTGTAGTGTGAGAAAGAACAACTTAATCTTCAGCAATCAGTATAAAAAGAGGGTAAGAAAAGATGCAAATGCCAACCATACATCACTAAAAGGTGGAGCGGAAGTATTCGGCTGCAAGTAGGTGTGAATGTTCGACCATAATTTGTAAAAAGCGGGTAAGAAAAGGTTCGAATGCCCGACTATATATTAACAAAAGCGGGAGCAGAGGTGTTCGGATGAGAGTGGGTGAGAATTTCCAACCATAATCTATAAAATACGGTGAAAAAAAGGTGTGAATACCCCATAGAACACTAAAAGGTGGAGCGGAAGTGTTCCGCTGCAAGAAGGTGTGAATGTCCGACTATATTTGGTGAAAAGCAGGTGAAGCAAGGTCTGAATGCCCAACCTTACATCATCAAAAGCGAGATCAGAGGTGTTTGGCTGCAAGAAGGCCATAGTTTGCCAAAAGCGGGTAAGGTGCGAATGACCGACTAAATATCAACAAAAGTGGGGGCGGAGGTCTTCGGATGCAAGTGGGTGTGAATATCCCACCATACTTATATGAGAGGAAGCTGTAAATGGCCGACCATAGTAAAAAGCGGGTGAGAAAAGGTGCGAATGTCAAACCATACATGATCAAAACAGTTAGCGTAGGTGTTTGGCTGCGACAAGGTGTGAATGTCCACCCATAATTAATAAAAAGCGGGCAATAAGAAGGTTCGAATGCCCAACCATACATCATCAAAAGCAGGAGTGGATGTGTTCGGCTACAAGAAGGTTTGAATATCCGACCATAGTTTGTAAAAGGCGGGTAAGAAAAGCTTCGAATGCTTGAACATACACCATCAAAAGAGGGAGCGGAGGTGTTCCGCTGTAATAAGGTGTGACTGTCCGACCATAGTTGGTAAAAAGCTGGTAAGAAAAGGTTAAAATTCCCGACTGTACACAATCAAAAGAGGGAGCGGAGATGTTCAGCTACAGGAAGGTGTGAAAGTCCGACCATGGTTTGTAAAAAGCGGGTAAGAAAAGGTCCGTATGCCCGAATATAAACCATCATAAGCGGAAGCGGAGGTGTTCGGCTTCAAGAAGACGTGAACGTCCAACCAAAGTTTGTAAAAAGCATTTAAGAAAAGGTTCGAATATCGAACCAAACATAATCAAAAGCGGGAGCAGAACTGTTCGACTGCAAGTAGGTGTGAATGTCAGATCATAATTTGCAAAAAGCTAATGAGAAAGGGTGAGAATGCCCGACTATACACCATCAAATTCGGGAGTGGAGTTGTTCGGCTGTGAGTAGGTGTGAATGTCAAACCATAATTACTCACAAACGGATAAGAAAAGGTAGTATTGCCAGACCATACATGATCAAAACAGGGAGCGGAGGTGCTTCAGCTGCAAGAAGGTGTGAATGTCCGACTAAAGTTTATAAAAAGCGGGTAAGACAAGGTGCGAATGCCCGACAATGTATGATCAAAAGAGAGAGCGGAGGTTTTCGGCTGTAAGGTCTGAATGTCCAACCATAATTTGTAAAAACCGGGGAAGAAAAGGCTCGAAAGCCCGACTATACACCATCAAAAGCAAGAGCGGAGGTGTTCAGCTGCAAGAAGGTCTGAATGTCCACCAATAATTACTGAAAAATGGTTAAGAAAAGGTGCGAATGCCCAACCATACATCATCAAAAGCAGGAGCGGATGTGTTCAGCTACAAGAAGGTTTGAATGTCCGACCATAGTTTGTAAAAGGCGGGTAAGAAAAGGTTCGAATGCCCGAACATACACCATCAAAAGAGGGAGCGGAGGTGTTCCGCTGTAAGAAGGTGGGAATGTCCGACCATAGTTGGTAAAAAGCTGGTAAGAAGAGGTGAAAATATCCGACTGTACTCAATAAAAAGAGGGAGCGGAGTAGTTCAGCAACAAAGTGTGAATGTCCGAGCATGGTTTGTAAAAAGCGGGTAAGAAAAGGTTCGTATGCCTGAATATACACGATAAAAAGCGGAAGCGGAGGTGTTCGGCTTCAAGAAGACGTGAACATCCGTCCAAAGTTTGTATAAAGCAGATAAGAAAAGGTTCGAATATCCAACCAAACATAATCAAAAGCGGGAGCAGAGCTGTTCGACTGCAAGTAGGTGTGAATGTCAGATCATAATTTGCAAAAAGCTGATTAGAAAGGGTGAGAATTCCCGACTATACACCATCAAATGCGGGAGCGGAGTTGTTCGGCTGTGAGTAGGTGTGAATCTCCAACCATAATTGCTGAAAAATGTGTTAGAAAAGGTAAGAATGCCGGTCCATACATCATCAAAAGCGGGAGAGGTGGTGTTCGGCTGCAAGTAGGTGTGAATGTCCAGCCATAATTACTCACAAACGGGTAAGAAAAGGCAGTATTGCCAGACCATACATGATCAAAACAGGGAACGGAGGTGGTTCAGCTGCAAGAAGGTGTGAATATCCCACTAAAGTTTATAAAAAGCGGGTAAGAAAACGTTTGTATGCCCAAATATACACCATCAAAAGCGGAAGCGGAGGTGTTCGGCTGCAAGAAGGTGTGAACGTCCAACCAAAGTTTTTAAAAAGCAGTTAAGAAAAGTTTCGAATATCTAACCAAACATAATCAAAAGCGGGAGCAGAGCTGTTCGACTGCAAGTAGGTGTGAATCTCCGAGAATAGTTTGTTAAAAGGGGGTAAGAATAGGTTCGAAAGCCCGAACATACACCATCAAAAGAGGGAGCGGAGGTGTTCTGCTGTAAGAAGGCGTGAATGTCCGACCATAGTTTTTAAAAAGCGGGTAAGAAAAGGTTAAAATACCCGACTTTACACAATCAATAGCGGGGGTGGAGTTGTTCGGCTACTAAAAGGTTTGAAAGTCCGACCATGGTTTGTAAAAAGCGGGTAAGTAAAGGTGTGAATGCCCAACATTGTATGATCAAAAGAGGGAGAGGAGGTTTTCGGCTGCAAGAAGGTCTGAATGTCCAACCATAATATGTAACAACCGGGGAAGAAAAGACTCGAAAGCCCGACTATACACGATCAAAAGCGGGAGTGGAGGTGTTCAGCTGCAAGAAGGTCTGAATGTCCATCAGTAATTTCTAGAAAACATGAAAGAAAACTTTCGAATGTCAAACTGCATATGATCATAAGCGGGAGAGGAGTTATTCAGCTTTAAGCAGGTGTTAATGTCCACCCATAATTACTGAAAAATGTGTTAGAAAAGACTAGAATGCCGGACCATACATCATCAAAAGCGGGAGAAGTGGTGTTCGGCTGCAAGTAGGTGTGAATGTCAAGCCATAATTACTCACAAACGGGTAAGAAAAGGTAGTATTGCCAGACCATACATGATCAAAACAGGGAGCGGAGGTGGTTCAGCTGCAAGGTGTGAATGTCTGACTAAAGTTTGTAAAAAGCGGGTAAGACAAGGTGCGAATGCCTGACAATGTATGATCAAAAGAGGGAGCGTAGGTTTTCAGCTGCAAGGTCTGAATGTCCAACCATAATTTGTAAAAACCAGGGAAGAAAAGGCTCGAAAGCCCGACTATACACCATCAAAAGCAAGAGCGGAGGTGTTCAGCTGCAAGAAGGTCTGAATGTCCACCAATAATTACTGAAAAATGGTTAAGAAAAGGTGCGAATTCCCAACCATACATCATCAAAAGCAGGAGGGGATGTGTTTGGATACAAGAAGGTTTGAATGTCCGACTATAGTTTGTAAAAGGCGGGTAAGAAAAGGTTCGAATGCCTGAACATACACCATCAAAAGAGGGAGCGGAGGTGTTCCGTTGTAAGAAGGTGTGAATGTCCGACTATAGTTTGTAAAAGGCGGGTAAGAAAAGGTTCGAATGCCTGAACATACACCATCAAAAGAGGGAGCGGAGGTGTTCCGTTGTAAGAAGGTGTGAATGTCCGACCGTAGTTGGTAAAAGCTGGTAAGAAAAGGTGAAAATACCCGACTGTATACAATCAAAAGAGGGAGCGGAGTAGTTCAGCAACAAAGTGTGAATGTCCAACCATGGTTTGTAAAAAGCGGGTAAGAAAAGTTTTGTATGCCCGACTATACACCATCAAAAGCGGGAGCGGAGGTGTTCGGCTGCAAGAAGGTCTGAATGTCCATCAGTAATTGCTAGAAAACATGAAAGAAAATTTTCGAATGTCAAACCGCTCATGATCATAAGCGGGAGAGAAGGTGTTCGACTGCAAGTAGGTGTGAATGTCAGATCAAAATTTGTAAAAAGCGGGTAAGAAAAGGTAAGAATGCCAAACCATAAAATGTCAAAAGCGGCAGCAGAGATGTTCGGCCGGTATTTATCAATGTCTAGATAGATTTCAACAAAAAACAACGTTGTACTTTGCAATAAAAGGAAGAGCAAATCTAAAGTTTCAGGAATCCGAGAATAAGCTTTTCATGAGTTCTTCATTTGTTGGGATTTTGTTTTAAAATGAATTCCTTCACTCAAACTATGTTAAAACTGCTTTGTCCTTCATATGTACCCATTTCTACATATATTTCAATCATAAACTTCCTCATATTACCCTGGATGAGAAAGAACCACACTTGTGATTAAGCCATAAGCCCCTTTTGAGGAGTTCGGCATGATTTGGGATTTTATCTATAAAATTAATTCCTTCACTCAAACTATGTTAAAACGGCTTTTACGTTCATATTTATCAATGTCTAGATCGACTTCAACAAAGAACAACATTGTATTTTGCAGTAGAAGAAAGAGCAACACTGAAGGATCAGGAATCCGAGAATAAGCTTCTTTTCATACGTTCTGCATGATTTGGAATTTTATGTATAAAATGAATTCCTTCACTCAAACTGTTAAAACTGCTTTTAACTTCATTTTATCAATGTCTAGATCGACTTCAACAAAGAACAACATTGTATTTTGCAGTAGAAGAAAGAGCAACACTGAAGGTTCAGGAATCCGAGAATAAGCTTCTTATCATACGTTCTACCAGATTTGGGATTTTGCTATAAAATGATTTCCTTCACTCAAACTATGTTAAAACTGCTTTGTCCTTCATATTTATCAATGTCTAGATCGACTTCAACAAAGAACAACATTGGATTTTGCAGTAGAAGAAAGACTAACACTGAAGGATCAGGAATCCGAGAATAAGCTTCTTTTCATACGTTCTGCATGATTTGGGATTTTATGTATAAAATGAATTCCTTCGCTCAAACCAAGTTAAAACTGCTTTGTCCTTCATGTTTATCAATGTCTAGATCGACTTCAACAAAGAACAACATTGGATTTTGCAGTAGAAGAAAGAGAAACACTGAAGGATCAGGAATCCGAGAATAAGCTTATTTTCATGAGTTCTGCACGATTTCGGATTTTCCTATAAAATGAATTGCTTTGTCCTTCATAGTTATCCATGTCTAAAAATGTATCAAGCATAAAGTTCCTCATATTACCCTGAATGAGAAAGAAGCATCCCTTTGGTTGAGCAATACGTTCCTTTGGAGGAGTTATGCGTGATTACGGATTTTGCTATAAAATTCATTTCTTCACTCAAACCAAGTGGAAACTTCTTTGTCCTTCATATTTATCAATATCGAGATCGATTTCAACTTCTTCTACTGCAAAGTCCAATGGTGTTCTTTGTTGAAGGCGATCTAACCTTTTCTTAACTGCTTTTTACAAACTTTGGTCGGACGTTCACACCTTCTTGTAGCCGAACAACTCCGCTCCCGTTATTGATTGTGTACAGTCGGGTATTTTAACCTTTTCTTACCCGCTTTTTACCATCTATGGTCGGACATTCACACCGTCTTACAGCGGAACACCTCCGCTCCCGCTTTTGATGTTGTATTTTCGGGCATTCGAACCTTTTCTTACCCGCTTTTTACAAACTATGGTCGGACATTCAAACCTGAAAGCCGAAAACCTTCGCTCCCTCTTTTGATCATACATTGTCGGGCATTGGCATCTTTTCTTACCCGCTTTTTACAAACCATGGTCGGACTTTCACACCTTCTTGTAACCGAACACATCCTTTCCCGCTATTGATTGTATACAGTTGGGTATTTTAACCTTTTCTTACCCGCTTTTTAACAACTATGATCGGACATTCACACCTTCTTACAGCGGAACACCTCCGCTCCCTCCTTTGATGGTGTATGTTCGGGCATTCAAACCTTTTCTTACCCGCTTTTTACAAACTATGGTCGGATATTCAAACCTTCTTGTAGCCGAACACATCCACTCCTGCTTTTGATGATGTATGGTTGGGCATTCGAACCTTCTTATTGCCCGCTTTTTATTAATTATGGGTGGACATTCACACCTTGTCGCAGCCAAACACCTACGCTCCTTGTTTTGATCATGTAGGGTTGGACATTCGCACCTTTTCTCACCCGCGTTTTGCAAACTATGGTCGGCCATTCAAAGCTTCCTCTCATATAAGTATGGTGGGATATTCACACCCACTTGCATCCGAAGACCTCCGTCCCCACTTTTGTTGATATTTAGTCGGTCATTCGCACCTTACCCGCTTTTGGCAAACTATGGCCTTCTTGCAGCCAAACACCTCTGATCTCGCTTTTGATGATGTAAGGTTGGGCATTCAGACCTTGCTTCACCTGCTTTTCACCAAATATAGTCGGACATTCACACCTTCTTGCAGCCGAACACTTCCAATCCACCTTTTAGTGTTCTATCACACCTTTTTTTTCATCGCATTTTATAGATTATGGTTGTAAATTCTCAACCACTCTCATCCGAAGACCTCTCCTCCCGCTTTTTTAAAAATATTTTTAACTTTAGTCGGACATTCACACATTCTTGCAGCTGAACCACCTCTGCTTCCTGTTTTGATCATGTAACAACTCCGCTACCGCATTTGATGGTGTATAGTCGGGCATTCTCACCCTTTCTCTTCAGCTTTTTGCAAATTATGATCTGATATTCACACCTACTTGCAGTCGAACAGCTCTGCTCCCGCTTTTGATTATGTTTGGTTAGATATTCGAAACTTTTGTTAACTGCATTTTACAAACTTTGGTCGGACTTTCACACCTTCTTGTAGCCGAACACCTCCGCTCCCGCTTTTGATGGTGTATAGTCGGGCTTTCAAGCCTTTTCTTCCCCAGTTTTTACAAATTATGGTTGGACATTCAGACCTTCTTAAAGCCGAACTCCTCCGCTCCCTCTTTTGATCATACATCATACATTGTCGGGCATTCGCACCTTGTCTTACCCGCTTTTTACAAACTTTAGTCAGAAATTCACACCTTGCAGCTGAACCACCTCCGTTCCCTTTTTTGATCATGTATGGTCTGGCAATACTACCTTTTCTTACCCGTTTGTGAGTAATTATGAATGGACATTGACACCTACTTGCAGCCGAACACCACTTCTCCCGCTATTGATGATGAATGGTCCGGCATTCTAGTCTTTTCTAACAAATTTTTCAGCAATTATGGTCGGACATTAACCCCTACTCACAGCTCCCGCATTTGATGGTGTATAGTCGGGCATTCTCACCCCTTCTCATCAGCTTTTTGCAAATTATGATCTGACATTCACACCTACTTGCAGTCGAACAGCTCTACTCCCGCTTTTGATTATGTTAGGTTGGTTATTCGAACCTTTTCTTAACTGCTTTTTACAAACTTTGGTCGGACGTTCAAACCTTCTTTTAGTTGAACACATCCACTCCTGCTTTTGATAATGTATAGTTGGGCATTCGCACCTTTTTTTTACCCATTTTTCAGGAATTATGGGTGGACATTCACACCTTCTTGCAGCTGAACACCTCCTCTCCCACCTATGATCATGTGCGGTTTGATTTTCGAAATTTTTTTTTCATGTTTTCTAGCAATTATTGATGGACATTTAGACCTTCTTGCAGCTGAACACCTCCGCTCCTGCTTTTGATCATACATTGTCAAGCATTCGCACCTTGTCTTACCCGCTTTTTACAAACTTTAGTCGAACATTCACACCTTTTTGCAGCCGAACACCACCTCTACCGCTTTTGATGATGTATGGTCCGGCATTCTTACCTTTTCTAACACATTTTTCAGCAATTATGATCGGACATTCACACCTACTCAGAGCCGAACACCTCCGCTCCCGCATTTGATGTTGTATAGTCGGGCATTCTCATCCTTTCTCATCAGCTTTTTGCAAATTATGATCTGACATTCACACCTGCTTTTGATAATGTATGGTTGGGCATTCGCACCTTTTTCTACCCTTTTTTCAGGAATTATGGAGGGACATTCACACCTTCTTGCAGCTGAACACCTCCTCTCCCACTTATGATCATGTGCGGTTTGATTTTGGAAAATTTTCTTTCATGTTTTCTAGCAATTATTGATGGACATTTAGACCTTGCAGCTGAACACCTCCGCTCCCTCTTTTGATCATACATTGTCGGGCTTTTTCACCTTGTCTTACCCGCTTTTTACAAACTTTAGTCGGACATTCACACCTTCTTGCAGCTGAACAACCTCCGCTCCCTGTTTTGAACATGTATGGTCTGGAAATACTACCTTTTCTTACCCGTTTGTGAGTAATTATGGCTGGATATTCACACCTACTTGCAGCCGAACACCACCTCTCCCGCTTTTGATGATGTATGGACCGGCATTCTTACCTTTTCTAACACATTTTTCAGCAATTATGGTCGGAGATTCACACCTACTCACAGCCGAACAACTCCGCTACCGCATTTGATGGTGTATAGTCGGGCATTCTCACCCTTTCTCTTCAGCTTTTAGAAAATTATGATCTGACATTCACACCTATTTGCAGTTGAACAGCTTTGCTCCCGCTTTTGATTATGTTTGGTTAGATATTCAAACCTTTTCTTAACTGCTTTTTACAAACTTTGGTTGGACGTTCACACCTTCTTGCAGCCGAACACCTCCGCTTCCGCTTTCGATGGTGTATATTCGGGCATACGAACCTTTTCTTACCCGCTTTTTACAAACCATGGTCTAACTTTCACACCTTCTTGTAGCTGAACAATTCCGCTCCCTCTTTTGATTGTGTACAGTCGGGTATTTTAACCTTTTCTTACCCACTTTTTACCAACTATGGTCGGACATTCACACCTTCTTACAGCGGAACGCCTCCGCTCCCTCTTTTGATGGTGTATGTTCGGGCATTCGAACCTTTTCTTACCCGCCTTTTACAAACTTTGCTCGGACATTCAAAACTTGTAGCCGAACACATCTACTCCTGCTTTTGATGATGTATGGTTGGGCATTCGCACCCTTTTTTTATCCATTTTTCAGGAATTATCGGTGGACATTCAGACTTTCTTGCAGCCGAAAACCACCGCTCCCTCTTTTGATGGTGTATAGTCGGGCTTTCGAGCCTTTTCTTCCCCGGTTTTTACAAATTATGGTTGGACATTCAGACCTTGCAGCTGAAAACCTCCACTCCCGCTTTTGATCATACATTGTCGCGCATTCGCACCTTGTCTTATCCGCTTTTTACAAACTTTAGTCAGACATTCACACCTTGCAGCTGAACCACCTCCGCTCCCTGTTTTGATAATGTATGGTCTGGCAATACTACCTTTTCTTACCCGTTTGTGAGTAATTATGGCTGGACATTCACACCTACTTGCAGCCGAACACCACCTCTCCCGCTCTTGATGATGTATTGTCCGGCATTCTAGTCTTTTCTAACACATTTTTCAGCAATTATGGTCGGACATTCAAACCTACTCACAGCCGAACAGTACCGCTCCCGCATTTGATGGTGTATAGTCGGGTATTCTCACCCTTTCTCATCAGCTTTTTGCAAATAATGATCTGACACTCTGGCGTGAGTGGTGGTGCTGGGCCTGGGCCCTGGTGGCTGAGCGATGCCTTGCGCCCGGGGGGGCTGGGTTGCCCTGGACATGCCACAGTATGGGTGGGTTGGTGCAGGTCCTGGTGCCAGGCTTGTTGCTCTGGGACCTCCAGGGTGTCCGCAGGTGGTTGTTACCTTTATCTTTTGGGTGTTGGGGCGTGCGGTGGTGGTGGTGGTGTGGGGGGGGGGGGGGGGGGGGGGGGGTGATGGTTGGTCTCAGGCCCGGGATGCTGCGTCTGGTGTGACCGGGTGGTTTGTTTGTTGTTGTTTGTTTGTTTGTTTGTAGAGGTCCTCCGGGGTGGGGTGGTGTTGGGTTGAGTGGGGTGGGGTGGGATGGGTACCTTCTGGGGGTACAGTAGCTCCCGGAATATGGTCGCTGCAGGCCCCGAGCCTGGTGGACATCAGGCCCTCCTGCCCTGTGTTGGGTCCCAGGTAGCAGGGGTGCCTATTGCAGCCAGTCCCTGGCTGCCTTCTCCGGGGAGAGTAGCTGCCCCGGTGTATATCCCTATACCCCTCTCCCTTTTGGCTCCTGTAGACAGCACACACTCACACATGAAGGGTTTTGGGGGCGTGTGTGTTCTGTGGGTTGTAGTGGATGGGGCCACGTAGGTCCCCTTGGCTGCACTCTGCAGTTCCCGCCCCTGTTTTAATTACACCTTAGACATCATTACTTATCAAACACACACACACACACACATTAGGTCTTGGCGGGTGGTTGCAGTGAATGGCATCTGGTGGGCGGGGCTCTTTGGGTATGTAGGCTGCCCAGAGGGCCGCGCTCCCAGTTCTACAAGGTTGGTTGCCCCTCAATTTTAATCGCTCACTATTAGAAAATATTTAAGAGCCAGAAGGGTGAGGGGAGGGGTCTTCTCACACCCCTGCTTCCTGGTTCCTGCTCGGGCAGGAGTGGCCAGGAGGAATTCATTATTCTGCTGGTTCAGGTTCTGTGGTGGCTGGGGGGCTGCTGGCCCCCTGGTGTGCCCGCTGCGCTACACCCCAGCGGAGTCAAGGGAGGGAGGACGTGTGGATGTATGGGATGTGAAAGTGTGTGTGGTGATGATTGGGCCTGGGTCTGGGACTTGCTGTCGCCTGGCCTGCCTGTGCTTCTCCCAATGGGGGGGCGGCGTTGCCTCTCCCCACTGCTCGCGACCTCACCCACCTGTGGGCACGTCTTGACTCCCAGGGCACTTGGCCAGGGGCGCTGGAGCAGGCGCTGACCCACTGTGTGGCTGTCTGGGGCGCTTGGCCCTCCCGGGTATTGGGTGTGGCCTCTAACGGGGGGTTTTGGGGCGCTCGGGCTCCTGGGGCCTCTCTGCACGGCCCATGTCTGGGCGGCTGGGGCCTGGTGGGGTCGGTGGGCTATTGCCACTGGCTCCCGGGGGGCCTCTGCCCTATGCTTATGGGGGCTCTGTCCGGGGGCTTCCTCTGCTGTCTACTGGGTGTATACGTGGTTTTCTCTGTGGTGGTCATCCTGGGTTCTGTGCTCCATGGGGGCTGCTGGTGGCCTGGGTCTTGTGGCCCTCTCTGCCTGCTTCTGATTGCTTGGGGGGGCTGTGGATTGTGGCCGTGTACACTTATACACTCATAACTAAGCACGGTTATCATGTAGGTCCTGTGCCATGGGTGTTGCATGTTCTCACACACACACACAACACACTTTCATTAGTCCAGTAGCAGTTGATGTATTACCATGTCGCCTCAGGTCATCTATATCCACACTTGAGTTGTATACGATTGCCACTACTTGTGCTTGTTTTTGTTTGTTTGTGTGTTTGTTTGTTTTTTTTCTCTGCTTGTCTGCTTTCAGGTGCTCCTGGTGGCGCTAAGGCTGGATTCGCAACAGAGACCATGGGTTATTGTCTGTTTTGTTTTTTTACAGGTGTAGCAGCTGGTTGTCTGGTTTTTGTTTCTATTTTTGTTCTGTTTCCTCTTCTTTCCTCTTCTTCTTTCCTTGTCCCCCGTTCCGGTTCAGTTCTATCACATGTTATATATTGTAAACAGAAATAAATAAATGGGCATCAAGGGGAGCTTTACATTTGTAAAACTTCCCTTGGCAAAGAAAATCTGTTTGGCATAAAAGTATTCACAATTCTGCTGCCAGAATGCTGAACAGAACAAGGGAAAAAAAAGTGAAGGAATTCATTTTACAGCAAAATCCTGAATCGTGCATAACTCCTCATAAGGAGTGTATTGCTCAAAACATAAGTGTGGTTCTTTCTCATACAAGGTTATAAAAATAAGTTTATACTTGAAACCAGCTTAGACATGGATAAATAAGAAGGACAAAGCAGTTTTAACTTGGTTTGAGTGAAGCAATTCATTTTATGGCAATATCTGAAATCTTGACTATCTCCTTAAAATAAAGCGAATTTCGGATTCCAGAAGAACAAGTGTGGTTCTTTCTCATAGAAGGTAATATAAAGAAGTCTATACTTGAAACCAGCGTAGACGTGGATAAATAAGAAGGACAAAGCAGTTTTAACTTGGTTTAAGTGAAGGAATTGATTTTACAGCAAAATCCTAAATCGTGCATAACTCCTCATAAGGAGTGTATTGCTCAAACATAAGTGTGGTTCTTTCTCATACAAGGTTATAATAATAAGTTTATGTTTGAAACGAGCTTAAGCGTGGACAAATATGAAGGACAAAGCAGTTTTAACTTGGTTTGAGTGAAGCAATTCATTTTATGGCAATATCTAAAATCTTGACTATCTCCTTAAAAGAAAACGAATTTCGGATTCCAGAAGAACAAGTGTGGTTCTTTCTCATAGAAGGTAATATAAAGAAGTTTATACTTGAAACCAGCTTAGCAGAGTCCCTCCATCTTTCCTCTTCTATGATTCAAGCAAAAGTGTTTTTACTCTGGTACTAGTCTTTCCCATAATATTAACTGGTGAGAAGCACCTTTTATGTTCCTTCCCATAACAAGGAATGGGGAGAGAAGCACCTTTTCCCATAACATTGTGTGATCAGCAAGCATAAACAACATAAATAGCTGGAGCACTATTTTGTCGGGAGACAACTCTGAGCGATCTTCCCGACAGGTTGTGTGGATTTGTGCGGACTTGTCTCTATCTTGCAAGAAATAAATGTTTTGTGTTTATCGTATCCAGCGACTCTGAGCCTAATTTTAAGAGAATTTTTCTAACATAATGGTCCTTCGAGCCAGATTCTAAGTCCTTTCCACCTTCCAAAATCGGAGCTGAAACCGTGCACGGGGGAGTCCAGGATTCCTAACTGAAGTCCTCTATGCACAGTTTCTGATAGAGGCTGGCTGCCACTGGCTGGAGGAAAGGTGACAGGATCTATTTTTGAATCAGTGGACAGACTCGCTGGATTCTTCGTTGTTTAACTTACCAGTGGATTTATGGTAAGGAACCCTTTGTATTACTATTGTTGGTTGGAAATAGTGTGATTATTAGGGAAATATTTGATTAATTAACTAGCAATTGATGGAAAACTGGAGGCCTTTAAATAGATTGAGTCGTTGCTATTTTCCTAAGAATATACTATTTCGAATGCAACCTAGTAAAGAAGCCTTTTAACTGGTAACTGTGTAAAAGTTATGTTGGATCACTCACAAATGAAGCAGTCAGAAAAAGTAAGCCTTTTAACTGGTAACCGTGTGTAGGTTGTGTTGGATTAACCCATAAAAGAAGCAGTCAGAAAAGGTCATCCTTTTAACTGGTAACTGTGTATAGGATTAACCCATAAAAACCTAATTAGCGGTCAGAAAAGGTCACCTTTTTAACTGGTAACTGTGTGTAAATTTTGCTGGATTAACCCATAAAAGAAGCAGTCAGAAAAGGTCAGCTTTTTAACTGGTAACTGTGTATAGGATTAACCCATGAAAACATAATAGCAGTCAGAAAAGGTGAAGCAAAGGAAAAAAGCCTTTTAACTGGTAACTGTATGTTGTATTGGATAACCCACAAATTAAACGGTCAGAAAAGGTTAGCCTTTTAACTGGTAAACATGTGTAGTGGTGGGATTAACCAAGGACAACAAAAATGCAGTCAGAAAAGGTTAGTCCATAGTCTGTGTGAGAAGACTACAGGAATAAATAACTCTGCGCCGCGTGTTAGAAACAGAATCTTTCTTAAGAGAGTTTGCGATGAAAGATCGCAAGTTTTAAATCCATGTTAGTTTTTGTTAGTGTTATTCGTCTGATCGTTTGTTTGTTAAATGGCCTGATTGTTGAATCGTTTGTTTGTGAAATTAATTTGTTTGTTTGTTAAAGGGGATGGTTGTTGAATTGTTTGTTTGTTAAATTGTTTTTTTTCCTTCTTTGCTGCAGTGTTGTTTTATTTGCTATGTATGTATAAGAGTGAAACAGCTGCTGGTGTGTGATGTTGCTGCTGGTGACGACAGAAAAATGTGTTACTGACTAATTGAGTTGAAGTGAACATTGGAATCTGGTTGTTGCTCGTGACATAGCGACAGAAGTAGTGTTTCATTCAATAGTACTCACAATAACTCCACCGAAAATTGATTAGCTGCAAGAGGACAGTATGGGAAATATCTGTTTTAAAGCTAACCGGGAGTTAAGTGGGAGTGCTAAAATCATGTTTCAGAAAAAACCCGATAATATTGAATACTTAGAGAGATGAGAAAATAAATTTGGGTTTGAGGGAGAATTGAACATGGTAAAATTGCCCAATCCTAGAGAAGGGGAATACAAAAGTAATGTACAAAGTAAATCTAGTTTAAAAAAGCACAACAAAAAAAAAGAACAACAAGGATTAGAGCTAGACATTTGTGCAAGTTTGTGTATTAAGATTTAGCAGCTCTCTTAAAGAGTTAAAGTTCAGAAGATCTCAGACAAACAAACAGATCATTTCAAATCTTTACTCATTTCACAGGAAAAACTGTCTGAGCAAAAGATGTTTTACAAGCTGAGATTTTTATCATTTCCATATCAAACCTGCCATTCTTAGGCAAAGTCCTAGGAAAAGTTGTATACCAACAGCTTTCTGACTTTTTCCTGTCTAACAATGCTTTTGATACTTTCCTCTCATAGTCTTGATTTTATGTATTTAACTGAGAGATGAAACAACAAGACAAGACGAGAGTGGGGAGGGTCTTTGTGCCATATTCAGGTCCAATATACCCACTCACAAGATAAAACATTTATTTTTGTCCTTAATTCAAGCATGTGTTATTTAAAAATGGAGATAAAATTATCTTAAATACTTTGTCTCACCGCAGAATGATTTTATTGATGATTTTACTGAATTTCTTTAAATTGTGTGCACTGCTGTTGACTGTTTAGTCATAACAGGGGACTTGAAGGTGCACATGGATGTAGCCCATAATAAGCAAGCTAAAGAACTCACTACTTTCCTTGAAATGTTTGGTCTAACTCAGCGTGTGACTTTGCATAGATGAAGAGAGAGTTATTTTTCTGCAGTAACAACTCTCATGTCTTGCTTGCTACAGTAAACAGATTAACAAACCCTCCAGGTTGCATTTAGAACTCATTTCTACATATAAGGGTAATGAAATTGGAATATTCTTTAATGACAAAGTTCAAGGCATTAAAAATTAAATACTTTCCACCTGAAGCAGGTCTGAGACCAGACAGTCAGACCTTTCAGGTGCAGATGATTTTCAAGCCAAACTGAAACATTTTCTAAATTTGAGATTAGCTCTTCTGAAAAAAAATCATAAGTGTATCAGAAACATAAGCCGGAAATAGAGAATTTAACATATTAATGTTAAGTAATGCTATGGTTAAGTAATGCTTCATTACTTCTGATTGACTAACTTCCCTAAAACTTATGAATTTGTTGTGTGTGTGTGTGTGTGTTAGAACATGCGACACCCATGGCACAGGACCTACATGATAACCGTGCTTAGTTATGAGTGTATAAGTGTACACGGCCACAATCCACAGCCCCCCCAAGCAATCAGAAGCAGGCAGAGAGGGCCACAAGACCCAGGCAACCAGCAGCCCCCACGGAGCACAGAACCTAGGATGCCCACCACAGGGAAAACCACGCATACACCCAGTAGACAGCAGAGGAAATCCCCGGACAGAGCCCCCATAAGCATAGGGCAGAGAACCCCCGGGAGCCAGGGGCAATAGCCCACCGACCCCACCAGGCCCCAGCCGCCCAGACATGGGCCGTGCAGAGAGGCCCCAGGAGCCCGAGCGCCCCAAAACCCACCGTTAGAGGCCACACCCAATACCCGGGTGGGCCAAGCGCCCCAGACAGCCACACAGTGGGTCAGCGCATGCCCCACCGCCCCTGGCCAAGTGCCCTGGGAGTCAAGACGTGCCCACAGGTGGGTGAGGTCGCGAGCAGTGGGGAGAGGCAACACCGCCCCCCCATTGGGAGAAGCACAGGCAGGCCAGGCGACAGCAAGTCCCAGACCCAGGCCCAATCATCACCACAAACACTTTCACATCCCATACATCCACACGTCCTCCCTCCCTTGACTCCGCTGGGGTGTAGCGCAGCGGGCACACCAGGGGGCCAGCAGCCCCCCAGCCACCACAGACCCTGAACCAGCAGAATAATTAATTCCTCCTGGCCACTCCTGCCCGAGCAGCAACCAGGAAGCAGGGGTGTGATAAGACCCCTCCCCTCACCCTTCTGGCTCTTCAATATTTTCTAATAGTGAGCGATTAAAATTGAGGGGCAGCCAACCTTGTAGAACTGGGAGCGCGGCCCTCTGGGCAGCCTACATACCCAAAGAGCCCCGCCCACCAGATGCCATTCACTGCAACCACCCGCCAAGACCTAATGTGTGTGTGTGTGTTTGATAAGTAGTGATGTCTAAGGTGTAATCAAAACAGGGGCGGGGAACTGCAGAGTGCAGCCAAGGGGACCACCTACGTGGCCCCATCCACTACACCCCACAGAACACACACGCCCCCAAAACCCTTCATGTGTGAGTGTTCTGTGTACAGGAGCCAAAAGGGAGAGGGGTATGGGGATATACACCGGGGCAGCTACTCGCCCCCGGAGAAGGCAGCCAGGGACTGGCTGCAATAGGCACCCCCGCTACCTGGGACCCAACACAGGGCAGGAGGGCCTAATGTCCACCAGGCTCGGGGCCTGCAGCAACCATATTCCGGGAGCTACTGTACCCCCAGAAGGTACCCATCCCACCCCACCCCACTCAACCCAACACCACCCCACCCCGGAGGACCTCTACAAACAAACAAACAAACAACAACAAACAAACCACCCGGTCACACCAGACGCAGCATCCCGGGCCTGAGACCCACCATCACCCAGGCCCCCCCCCCAACAGGGGAAAAGCACCCCCCCCACCGCACGCCCCAACACCCTAAAGATAACAACCACCTGCGGACACCCTGGAGGTCCCAGAGCAACAAGCCTGCACCAACCCACCCATACTGTGGCATGTCCAGGTCAACCCAGCCCCCCCGGGCGCAAGGCATCACCCAGCCACCAGGGCCAAGGCCCAGCACCACCACCTACGCCAGAGCGGCCCGGCCACCCGGTACAGAGCCAGCAGTCACCACCCCAAGGCCCCTAAGGTACCCTGCCCCACACCGCAAGACAGCCCCACCCGCAAGCCCCCAAAACTGCCCTCCAAGCCCGACACACAGTCCCCTCCAGGAATGACCAACCCCGTCCTCACGACCCGAGAGACCACCAGACGCCCGAAGCCACACAGCCCCCCCCCAGCACACACTCAACCGCCCAGAGCGACGGGATAGCAACCCACCACCACTATATGATAAACCTAATCAGTGGGGACCAGAGAGAATGAAATTCAGCCAATTGATGTTGGGAGGCACACATTGTTTCCATGCTAATATAATCTAAAAGAACATTTCTAAACTGGTTAATACACAGATTGTTCTTCGCTTTCCAGTTCATGAGAATAGTTTTCTTTGCGATACATAACACTGTTATAATTGGCTTTGTTCTTAGACATTATAAATTCATATTCTGTATTTTACTAAATAACCTATGTTCCTAGCTGGTACTTTTCCACTCTGCTCATACTGCACAACAGATGACCTTAAATGGTCCAAGACCTTAGAATGACATAAACAACTGGGTCAGACAAAACATCTCTATTAGGGCAGATAGGTCTGGTACATTAGACACCTAAAACTGCAGTCACACATACACACACATTGTTTATCATATCCAAAGAACACAACAAGGACAGAAGCTGGCCTGATCATGCCACTCCAAACTGGCCAATTATACTCTGACAAGTGTGAATACAACTTCTGTGAGATAAAGCTGAATATAAATATGACATGTTCCCGGATAACGGGGCTCGGCTTGACGGATTTCCTGCCGGAGCTCTGGCACTCCGAGTCCAGCGCTGCAATATACTCTACTTGTGACCACTAATAAATACTGTTTTAATAAACCATTTATCCAGCTTATTCTTGGGCTTCCAATGAAAAAATCGGGCTAACAATTGGTGCCGTGACCCGGATTGGCTGACTCTGAGACCGTGTCCGATCGAGAACTTCCAGAGCTGGTTGGAGGGGACCCTTCTTCAGACAATTCAAGGCGCCTAAAACACAAGGTGAGCAGATAACCTCTTGTATCAGGATATGTGAAATTTCTGCACATTGGTCATTCTAAACTAAATTGTCTGAATTAGGATGTCCTCCGATCACTAAATCAAAAGCACAAAATTTGTGTCTACAGGTTTACTAGGTGGTCACATGTAGTATATGTGTATAAACACATAGTCTCACATAGGGAGAGTCATATGTGTCCTAGTTTAGTACAATTTGGCCAAATAAAAGACGGGGGTCTGTTAGTCCGCAATTGGCGGCGTGAGTAATGTCTGTGCAATTGGCACTTGGACCGTAAAATCCACAATCGGCGGTGGGTCTGCATTACTGCACAACAGGCGACGTGAGTAATTTCTGTGCACAAGGGCGCTTAGACCTTTATCTGCAATCGGCGGTGGGTCTTTATTACTTCACAATAGGCAGAGTAAGTAATCTCTGTGCAATTGGCACTTGGACTGTAAAATCTGCAATCGGCGGTGTGTCTGTTATTACTACGCATTTGGTGCTTGGACTGTAAAATCCACAATCGGCGGTATGTCTGTTTTTTTGTTTTTTTTTTCTCTTCCACAAGCGGCGGTGGTTCTGCAGTTGTTGTGAACAGGCGATACACTAAGTGTTTATCTCTGCATAAGGACACAGGGCTAAGTTGGTTATTTTTCATGAAAATGTGGGGTGGTTTGCTATTTGGTTGATATTTTACTGTGTTAGTGGAAGTGTATCTAGCAATAGAGACTGCTGGAGAATTCCTACACTGACACAGATCTAAAGTAGTTCTGTAAAAGGGGGCATTGGACTAGAAAATAAAGGGGAATTTAGTTAGGGTGTTACAGAGTTTGGTGAATTAAAACGAGTGAAGAGACTGGGAGAGCCCCAGGCGATCAAGCGCACAGAGTAAAAGATTCTGTGTAGAAGCTTCTTGGTCAGGTCCAACACTCGGGCATTGCACCATTCACCCATTCTGATTAACACGTGAAATACCTGAATATGTCACAAACCTTTGTTGATAAGTGGAAAACATGTAAACCCGGCTCATTGGAGTCGGTATTATTTGAGACGTTGACGAGATGGCAGAAAAAAGTTCCAAGAGAAGACGAAAAAAGAGAGACAGATAGATTTGTAAATTGGACGAGAGAAATGCAAGGGAAAGGAATGTTTGGAGGGTTTGAAAGTGCGCCACCGCAACTGAGTGATTTCTCTATGTTTTCAAAACAAGCAACAGGCAGTAGGAATCAAGCAACAGCAAAGCTAAAAGAGGCAGGTTTATTGCAGAGAGCAAGGGCAGAAAAAGACGGAAAAAAAAGCAGTAACATTTCTTGCAGACTGTCAGTATTTTTTTTGGAGAAGTTAAATTCTCTATTCAGACGCAGTCCTCTGCACCTCTACCACAGCACGTGCCAGACACAACGTCTTCTTTTCCAGGGACACATCCTACTACACTAGCAGATAAGACACATCTTCCTAACATCACACTCAATAACAGAAGCATGCCATTTAGCAAAATAAAAAAATGACCATTTATACAGATTCAGCATAAACAGCTTAGGCTGTACATGTGGACATGTGTAATTGGAAAAGAAAAGGTTAGATATCCTTAGCTTTGTCATAAATGCTCTCACCCTAAGATTATCTCATCCCAACCCTGCTTCCTTCTTCCCCCATTCAGCCCTGAGAGTGAGGACAGATTCTGATTGATCATGGGCCTGTACTTAAAGAGTACCAGAGTTACATATAGTTATTTAGTCAAAAAATTTACAATGATAATGGAAGTTTTTACTAGAGCATTTATCATCAATTCAATAATTAATTTATTTTCAAATAAATTTGAATGGGAGAAATACCACATTGAATGGACAATCTGAAAACCGCTTTTCAATGCAAGTATTACAGTGAAGAGATAAGAAGCAATACAATGTCCAAAATAAATCCAGGAAGAACAGACTGTTTAAAACTAAACATTAGAACCAGTTTGTTGTTGAATTAAGATTTAACAGCTCTCTTAAAAAGTCAGTCAAACAAACATAGCATTTAAATCTTTGATCCTTTAATTGAAAAACTGCCTGAACAAAAGATGTTCTACAAATTGAGACTTTATGATTTCCACCTGAAGCAGGTCTGAGACCGGACAGTCAGACCATATGACATATTAGAAAATATCGGGATTTAACAGCAAGGTCAGGCAGATAGGTGTCAGACAGTTTCTTACCATCTTAAAGCATTAAAGGTTAGCCTTTATTGTGTTAGAGATCACAGTAACATGACTTAAAATTTAGCTGATCTGAATACTTCTCCTCTGCTTATTTTCACCAATTCTGAGTTAATATTTATCATCAGTATTTATAATTGATCTCATTAAACCATTTAACTATTTAACTGCAGCAGATCTATGAATCAATGGATCTGTTATCTTAACAGAGCAGCAACATGCTTTATATAAAGGTTTAAAGTGAGTTAGATTATTAGGAAATTAACAAAAACACGGCAATAAAAGGCACAACGAGAGTCAGATATCACCAATGAGTTTCTTGAAGAAGAAACCTCTAAAAGAAATTTAAAGACAGCTGCAGTAAGTCTGAGTCATAACAAGTCAAGTCAAGGTTTGTTTTCATGGCACATTTAAAAACAGCCACAGCAACCAGAGAGCTGTACAGCTGAACACTATATTAATACTATTAGCAAATTCTAACCCTGCAGATAAATATGAATTAATCTAACAATAAACATTGAATAAATTAGTGAAATAAAAACAGTGTTTACAGTTAAAGACATGCCTCTAAACCAGACATGTGTCACTGGAAAAGGAAAGGCTTTGTGACCTCAGCAGGCACCCCGGTTAAACACTTGAATCACTTACTCGAACTATATTATGCCATACTTGAACCAAAACAAGTTGCTAGAGTCGAGTGCAGAGGACATCAAAAGGGAGATGGGAGAGTAGCGAGAGGCAACAATGCGGCAGATAAGGCAGCAAAAACAAAAGCAGGGTATATTGCATTTAACCAGATGTCTCAGAAAACATTGGAGGAAAAATCACAACGAGAATTATGTTTAGAAAACATTAAAGAACTTCACAAAGCAGCGGCACCATCTGAAAAGCAAGCATGGAACGAAAAAAAAAAGATTCCACAGGACGCTGCTGGAATCATAAAGGCAAAATAGTAGCTCCAACTGGACTACTAAATTTGCTATGTCAAGAAGCACACAGTAGAGCTCACTGTGCTAGCTCAAAAGTAACAGCGCTCATTTCACAACACTGGTGGCACCCCCACCTAAAAGACACAATAAAATATTTTGTGCAATCTTGTGAAATTTGCAAGCTGTTCAATCTCAAAGCAGGACTAGGTAGTTTCCCAGTACCTGATGCCCCTTGGAAACAGATAGTAATTGAGTTTACTGACATGGGAGCAGCGAACAGGACTGAAGGTAAACTATTTCTTCTAGTGTGTGTAGCTCCCTTTTCTAGATGGATAGAAGCCACACCTACTAAAACCGAAAAAGGAAAAGAAGTCATTAAATGGCTTACAAGAGACATAGCATTTAAATCTTTGATCCTTTAATTGAAAAACTGCCTGAACAAAAGATGTTCTACAAATTGAGACTTTATGATTTCCACCTGAAGCAGGTCTGAGACCGGACAGTCAGACCATATGACATATTAGAAAATATCGGGATTTAACAGCAAGGTCAGGCAGATAGGTGTCAGACAGTTTCTTACCATCTTAAAGCATTAAAGGTTAGCCTTTATTGTGTTAGAGATCACAGTAACATGACTTAAAATTTAGCTGATCTAAATACTTCTCCTCTGCTTATTTTCACCAATTCTGAGTTAATATTTATAATCAGTATTTATAATTGATCTCATTAAACCACTGAACTATTTAACTGCAGCAGATCTATGAATCAATGGATCTGTTATCTTAACAGAGCAGCAATGTGCTCTATATAAAGGTTTAAAGTGAGTTAGATTATTAGGAAATTAAAAAAAACACGGCAATAAAAGGCACAACGAGAGTCAGTAATCACCAATGAGTTTCTTGAAGAAGAAAACTCTAAAAGAAATTTAAAGACAGCTGCAGTAAGTCTGAGTCATAACAAGTCAAGTCAAGTCAGCTGAACACTATATTAATACTATTTGCAAATTCTAACCCTGCAGATAAATATTAATTAATCTAACAATAAACATTGAATAAATTAGTGAAATAAAAACAGTGTTTACAGTTAAAGACATGCCTCTAAACCAGACATGTGTCACTGGAAAAGGAAAGGCTTTGTGACCTCAGCAGGCACCCCGGTTAAACACTTGAATCAATTACTCGAACTATATTATGCCATACTTGAACCAAAACAAGTTGCTAGAGTCGAGTGCAGAGGACATCAAAAGGGAGATGGGAGAGTAGCGAGAGGCAACAATGCGGCAGATAAGGCAGCAAAAACAAAAGCAGGGTATATTGCATTTAACCAGATGTCTCAGAAAACATTGGAGGAAAAATCACAACGAGAATTATTTTTAGAAAACATTAAAGAACTTCACAAAGCAGCGGCACCATCTGAAAAGCAAGCATGGAACGAAAAAAAAAAGATTCCACAGGACGCTGCTGGAATCATAAAGGCAAAATAGTAGCTCCAACTGGACTACTAAATTTGCTATGTCAAGAAGCACACAGTAGAGCTCACTGTGCTAGCTCAAAAGTAACAGCGCTCATTTCACAACACTGGTGGCACCCCCACCTAAAAGACACAATAAAATATTTTGTGCAATCTTGTGAAATTTGCAAGCTGTTCAATCTCAAAGCAGGACTAGGTAGTTTCCCAGTACCTGATGCCCCTTGGAAACAGATAGTAATTGAGTTTACTGACATGGGAGCAGCGAACAGGACTGAAGGTAAACTATTTCTTCTAGTGTGTGTAGCTCCCTTTTCTAGATGGATAGAAGCCACACCTACTAAAACCGAAAAAGGAAAAGAAGTCATTAAATGGCTTACAAGAGACATAGCATTTAAATCTTTGATCCTTTAATTGAAAAACTGCCTGAACAAAAGATGTTCTACAAATTGAGACTTTATGATTTCCACCTGAAGCAGGTCTGAGACCGGACAGTCAGACCATATGACATATTAGAAAATATCGGGATTTAACAGCAAGGTCAGGCAGATAGGTGTCAGACAGTTTCTTACCATCTTAAAGCATTAAAGGTTAGCCTTTATTGTGTTAGAGATCACAGTAACATGACTTAAAATTTAGCTGATCTAAATACTTCTCCTCTGCTTATTTTCACCAATTCTGAGTTAATATTTATCATCAGTATTTATAATTGATCTCATTAAACCATTTAACTATTTAACTGCAGCAGATCTATGAATCAATGGATCTGTTATCTTAACAGAGCAGCAACATGCTTTATATAAAGGTTTAAAGTGAGTTAGATTATTAGGAAATTAACAAAAACACGGCAATAAAAGGCACAACGAGAGTCAGATATCACCAATGAGTTTCTTGAAGAAGAAACCTCTAAAAGAAATTTAAAGACAGCTGCAGTAAGTCTGAGTCATAACAAGTCAAGTCAAGGTTTGTTTTCATGGCACATTTAAAAACAGCCACAACAACCAGAGAGCTGTACAGCTGAACACTATATTAATACTATTAGCAAATTCTAACCCTGCAGATAAATATTAATTAATCTAACAATAAACATTGAATAAATTAGTGAAATAAAAACAGTGTTTACAGTTAAAGACATGCCTCTAAACCAGACATGTGTCACTGGAAAAGGAAAGGCTTTGTGACCTCAGCAGGCACCCCGGTTAAACACTTGAATCAATTACTCGAACTATATTATGCCATACTTGAACCAAAACAAGTTGCTAGAGTCGAGTGCAGAGGACATCAAAAGGGAGATGGGAGAGTAGCTAGAGGCAACAATGCGGCAGATAAGGCAGCAAAAACAAAAGCAGGGTATACTGCATTTAACCAGATGTCTCAGAAAACATTGGAGGAAAAATCACAACGAAAATTATGTTTAGAAAACATTAAAGAACTTCACAAAGCAGCGGCACCATCTGAAAAGCAAGCATGGAACGAAAAAAAAAAGATTCCACAGGACGCTGCTGGAATCATAAAGGCAAAATAGTAGCTCCAACTGGACTACTAAATTTGCTATGTCAAGAAGCACACAGTAGAGCTCACTGTGCTAGCTCAAAAGTAACAGCGCTCATTTCACAACACTGGTGGCACCCCCACCTAAAAGACACAATAAAATATTTTGTGCAATCTTGTGAAATTTGCAAGCTGTTCAATCTCAAAGCAGGACTAGGTAGTTTCCCAGTACCTGATGCCCCTTGGAAACAGATAGTAATTGAGTTTACTGACATGGGAGCAGCGATTTCTTCTAGTGTGTGTAGCTCCCTTTTCTAGATGGATAGAAGCCACACCTACTAAAACCGAAAAAGGAAAAGAAGTCATTAAATGGCTTACAAGAGACATAGCATTTAAATCTTTGATCCTTTAATTGAAAAACTGCCTGAACAAAAGATGTTCTACAAATTGAGACTTTATGATTTCCACCTGAAGCAGGTCTGAGACCGGACAGTCAGACCATATGACATATTAGAAAATATCGGGATTTAACAGCAAGGTCAGGCAGATAGGTGTCAGACAGTTTCTTACCATCTTAAAGCATTAAAGGTTAGCCTTTATTGTGTTAGAGATCACAGTAACATGACTTAAAATTTAGCTGATCTAAATACTTCTCCTCTGCTTATTTTCACCAATTCTGAGTTAATATTTATCATCAGTATTTATAATTGATCTCATTAAACCATTTAACTATTTAACTGCAGCAGATCTATGAATCAATGGATCTGTTATCTTAACAGAGCAGCAACGTGCTTTATATAAAGGTTTAAAGTGAGTTAGATTATTAGGAAATTAACAAAAACACGGCAATAAAAGGCACAACGAGAGTCAGATATCACCAATGAGTTTCTTGAAGAAGAAACCTCTAAAAGAAATTTAAAGACAGCTGCAGTAAGTCTGAGTCATAACAAGTCAAGTCAAGTCAGCTGAACACTATATTAATACTATTAGCAAATTCTAACCCTGCAGATAAATATTAATTAATCTAACAATAAACATTGAATAAATTAGTGAAATAAAAACAGTGTTTACAGTTAAAGACATGCCTCTAAACCAGACATGTGTCACTGGAAAAGGAAAGGCTTTGTGACCTCAGCAGGCACCCCGGTTAAACACTTGAATCAATTACTCGAACTATATTATGCCATACTTGAACCAAAACAAGTTGCTAGAGTCGAGTGCAGAGGACATCAAAAGGGAGATGGGAGAGTAGCTAGAGGCAACAATGCGGCAGATAAGGCAGCAAAAACAAAAGCAGGGTATACTGCATTTAACCAGATGTCTCAGAAAACATTGGAGGAAAAATCACAACGAAAATTATGTTTAGAAAACATTAAAGAACTTCACAAAGCAGCGGCACCATCTGAAAAGCAAGCATGGAACGAAAAAAAAAAGATTCCACAGGACGCTGCTGGAATCATGAAGGCAAAATAGTAGCTCAAACTGGACTACTAAATTTGCTATGTCAAGAAGCACACAGTAGAGCTCACTGTGCTAGCTCAAAAGTAACAGCACTCATTTCACAACACTGGTGGCACCCCCACCTAAAAGACGCAATAAAATATTTTGTGCAATCTTGTGAAATTTGCAAGCTGTTCAATCTCAAAGCAGGACTAGGTAGTTTCCCAGTACCTGATGCCCCTTGGAAACAGATAGTAATTGAGTTTACTGACATGGGAGCAGCGAACAGGACTGAAGGTAAACTATTTCTTCTAGTGTGTGTAGCTCCCTTTTCTAGATGGGTAGAAGCCACACCTACTAAAACCGAAAAAGGAAAAGAAGTCATTAAATGGCTTACAACAGAAATTATTCCAAGATTTTGGGTACCAGAAGTGATAAGATCAGATAATGGTACTCACTTCTCCAATGAAGAACTAGGAGAAGTGGAAAAATTGTTTGGAATTACACATAAGCTCGGTGCAGTCTCTCACCCAGCTTTACAAGGACTAGTGAAAAGAGCAAATAGAACCATCAAAAAGGCCGAAAAGAAGTCTGTGCAGACACACAGTTAACCTGGGCTGAAGCTCTACGTATTGTGTTAGCCTAAGATTTACTCCAAATGCCACCATGAATGTTGTCATGTTGTCCCACATGAGGTCATGACAGGGAGGAAACACCCTGTCCATTTACAACTGCACCAACAGGCTCACCCCTTGTTGTACTACAGTATGGAAACTTGTGTGAATGTGAAACAACTGAATAACACGGTGATGAGTATATCTCAGCAAGGAATAGGACCAGGAAATTGAACAAACTTAACTGGTCCTCTCCTATATGGACAGGACGCAGAAGCTACAACACATTGTGTAAAGGTATGGTTGACTGAGAATAGACTGAGTAACTGGATCCACAAGGATCACTGTACTCAGGCTCAAGATCCTACCGAAAGAACATTAACTGAGGTCTGGACTGACTTAGGAACCTCACCTGCTGACAAAGACTAGACCACGGGGACTAAAACTCTATCAGAGACTGAACGGACCACTGACGATGAAACCAAAGGAAAACACCACTGTGGAGACTAGACTGTAGAACCACAGTAGCAGAAACAATAAAGGTTACAATAACTAATTTTCACACCTCTCCTGTGTGAAAGTCAGACATTAAAAGCTCAAGTTACAAAGAACTACAACAGTAATCTGGACACACCCTCTCTTCCCACCACTCCACACCAGGTGACTAAAAGATCTCTGGAAAATGGCAACAACCCACTTCAATTACAATTTATTGAGAAACAAGATACAAGGTACAATCCGATCTGTGCTCAGTCATGAAATGTTGGTCGAACGAAAAAGATATGAATGGGATGAATAAAATGTTCTGTGAGAACAGTTTTAATCATGTGTTCTGGTTCATTCGAGAATTTACATGGGAGATGACCCAAGTTGTTTAATCTGGTGCAATCAATCAATCAATCAATCAATCAAACTTTATTTTCATAACACTTTTCATACAAGAAAATGATAGAAGAAAATAAAACAAAGCAGTGAAATCCAAGGCCACATATAGACACACATACACACACACACACACGCACATCTATACGTACACATACACCCACATACATCCACACATACTGGAAGGAAGAAGTAAAGATTAAGTAAAACATAATAAACTGAGGCAGAGCTGCTCGAAGTAAGGTAAAGCACAGAGCTTTGAACTGCACGATTGAAGGCCTAATTCATGTCAAGAAAAAACAAGAATGATCCTGAACAATTTAGCTAACATTCCAAAACTGCTACCAGGAAAAAAAAATTTAAAAAAATATTACAAAATAATATCAAGAATCCTGGCCCTTAGGTCAAAGCATGCATGCAAGATAACAGTGATCAATAACCAACCAAAGATCTGAACACAAGCACGATGCTGTGGCACTGCTAAGGAAAAATTTAGCAGCACAAGGCCACATGGCTCATCTAAAAAATAAATAAATGAGGAATTGAGACAAATAGAAAAATAGAATAAACCTTTGTCTTTGATTCTAATTTGTATGGAAATATGTTATTGTATCATGTGATGTTATAAGAAACTCTGATGTCACACTGTTGGTACCCCATGAAGTGTTTCGAATTCAAATGGAGCAGAAAAAACTTAATGCTGATCCTGAACTGTCTGTGGATGGCTCAGCATCACGAAACACAGCCACTGGTAAGAATTAAATAGAATTTAGTATAAAGTAACAAGTGAGAATTAAGCAGATCGTGCTGAAATTTTTATCAAAAGCACTCTGAGCTGAATTAAGAGGACAGACAATATTTATCCCAAAAAGGTTAATCAGTTACTCATTGAGAAGAAATGGCTGCTTTCTTGATGCTGTGCTGCTCCCAAAATGAACTCTAACCACAAACATTTCTGTCCTGCAGCAGCAACACAGGAGCAGAAACTGCAGTGGAAGAGTTCAGCAGAACTAACATACGGATGAGACTAAGTCTCATCGGGGGGGTGGAGATACAACAATTAATCATAGTTTACTAACACTTCTCAAGATTTTCCCAAAATTCTGTGAGTCTTTGTCTTCCTTTTGTCTTTTGTTCTATGTTGTCTTGTGTTTTGTCTTTGTCTTGCTGTGTTCTCTAAATGGTTTGAAGTTTTTTCCACAGAAAAGGTTGATGGTACTGGATTTCACATTAATGCTGTACAGCAGGTTGGTGAGTCTAAGGTACTGTCCTAAAACATGGTTTCTATCAACTGGCCAGTTGTTTTGTTTTTCATTTCATTTATTTATTTATTTATTTTCGGTTTATTTATTTGTTTTTGTTTGGGGTTCATATGAAAACTTAATTTGTCGACCAATGAATACTGGGATTGAACCTGGTAAAAGGCATTTCCTGAATATAAAACATTGTGAAAATTACATGTTGTGCTGCTCAGTTCTCTCTCCTGCTAACATTCATCCACAGCTTAAATTAACTGCATCTGCAGCAGAACCTCTAAAGGACTCACAGCCAAGTGACTGACAAGACGTCAGTCTGAAATTCTGGGAGGCACGATCATCATGCCAAGATAATGGTTGAACAACCATACAACCTTCAACCACTGTCAACAAAATAATCTGAATTATCTCCTTAATTGTCCCAAAGAAAAAGATTAGTTAGAGAAAACGGGTGGTAAAGACCCCTTTGTGGAAGTGAAGTGCTGGTAACCTCTCCTTCCTAGTTAGCTCAGACTGCTGAACTGAGGTTCAGCCAGAAGGACAACCAAACACCAAGCAGTGACAGGATTGGACCACAAGAGACTGAGCTGCACTACACCACTCTGCACAATGTTATCATAAAATTTTCACTCAAAAGAAATTGTTAGTTTTTACACTACATCTATCATTACTCATCTGTTCTCAACAGGGTCATATCTTCATATTCAAGTCATGTTTAAATGTCTGTACTGTATTGTTTTGTGTTTTGTGATGTTCCTCTTTAGTTTAATGATTTTAAGTAGACCAATTACTAATCATAGGAATTCATACATATGTCCATTGCCATTGGTGTGAATCGGCTGTTCGGAGCGGGACCTTAGGCACTGAAAGGTAATTAAGTGGTCGGTCGCCAAGGGGGAATGGGGCCATAGGAGAATTTTCCCGGATATCAGCCATCGGGTTTTTCGCTCCTATTCGCTGCGAACAGTGGACGATCCTGATGGTAATGTTAATTGCCTTAAGCACTTTTTGAGTTTCAATATTTTATGAATTGTTGTAGCTTAGTTAATTATTGTTATGTGTTGTAATGGTACTTATGGGTGAGCAGGGTCTTGCCACTGCTTAAACCACATATAGTTTTGGGCCAAAATGAACTAAGATTCTACACAGAGATTGGGTTTGGGGCCACATACACACACTAATTTTAAGACATATTGAAACATTTATTAATTTATTCCTTGCATACACGTACAGGCGTGATACTTATAGCTTTTAAGAAATGTGCTCATTGCAGAGTTATGATCAGTTGAGTAATGAAGGTTGAACTATTCTGGGAAAGAGGTTCTGTTCCCAGCATCATGATAAACACTCCTGATACAGAAAGGTTTAGCTAACGTATTACAATTATTTTACACATGCATATGCAATGAAAACTTGCTTGCTGCTGATAATTGCAAAGAAGAACAGCTTACACATAACAGCTCACATAATGAAGTTATAT
Source organism: Leuresthes tenuis (assembly GCF_036924035.1). NCBI lineage: Eukaryota > Metazoa > Chordata > Actinopteri > Atheriniformes > Atherinopsidae > Leuresthes > Leuresthes tenuis. The sequence continues at coordinate 28,920,482 of NW_027325367.1, read as the reverse complement.
CAAAAGGGGGATAACAAGAATCTCCTGTCTGGTTGTGCTGCACCTCAAGGTAGTTGGCCACTTGCAGTTTGGGGACCTGCTAAGTTGGCTGCCGCTAACAGGTGTGACACAATACAGAATATAACATTCCTACCTCATTTAGTTGACATGATTAAATCATGTCAAAAGGGGGAGTTGTTATAATTGGCTTTGTTCTTAGAAATTATAAATTCATTTTCTGTATTTTACTAAATAACCTATGTTCCTAGCTGGTACTTTTCCACTCTGCTCATACTGCACAACAGATGACCTTAAATGGTCCAAGACCTTAGAATGACATAAACAACTGGGTCAGACAAAACATCTCTATTAGGGCAGATAGGTCTGGTACATTAGACACCTAAAACAGCACTCACACATACACACACATTGTTTATCACATCCAAAGAACACAACAAGGACAGCAGCTGGCCTGATCATGCCACTCAAAACTGGCCAATTATACTCTGACAAGAAATATGACATGTTTCCGGATAACGGGGCTCGGCCTGACGGATTTCCTGCGGGAGCTCTGGCACTCCGAGTCCAGCGCTGCAATATACTCTACTTGTGACCACTAATAAATACTTTTTTAATAAACGATTTCTCCAGCTTATTCTTGGGCTTCCAATGAAAAAATCGGGCTAACAACACTGTGAGGACCATGTGTGCTGAGTTCATTTCCATGTTGATGTTGTCTAAGTCACCCAGTATGCACAGTGTGGGGCATGCAGGAATGCTACACTTTAGCCATGTTGAAAGGTCCGTACAGACTTCAAACCAGAACTTCTGGACAGGCGCACAAAACCACAAAGCGTGTGCTTAATCATCAGGTGTGTTATCTGTGCAATGTGAGCAGATGTTTGAGTGTGTTAGACCCATCCTGAACATCCTTTGTCCTGTATAGTGTGTTCTATGAAGAATTTTGTATTGTATAAGCTGTAAATTAGGATTTCGAGTCATTCTAAAGGTGTTCAAACATGTTTGTGGCCAGAAGCTATGACTAGAACTAATATATAAATCTCATGAGGATGGTAGAGACATTGTGTCATCTATCTTAGATAATAATTTATATATTTTTGATAGTAGTTTTGGGATGCAGATGCTTAGAAACTCTGCTACCCTAATCGGGAGTTGTAAGTCTGGTTGGTGGAAGATATATTTCTTTGTTATTATAGACTTAAGTTGTTGATATTCTAGGAAATTATTGCTGCCTATCTCATGTTGTGATATGAGCTCATCAAATGAAATAAATGTTCCATTTTGGATTATATGTTCCAGATGTTTGATTTCTTTGATCTTCCACAGAGTAAAGTTTAGCATTTTTTTGTTTTGCAGGATGTCAGGATTGTTCCAGATGGGTGTAAGCTTACACGGGACATGTGAAGACTTTGTTATTTTAAGAAATTCCCACCAGGCTGTCAGAGAAGTGCTGATGTTAATGCTTTTAAAACATTTGTGATTTTTTTACGTTTTGACTAATAAGTGGCAGGTCAGAGATTTCCAGATTATCCCACAATGCTTGTTCTATATATATCAATGGTGCATCTATTGGGCTAGGTGCAAACTATGTTTTATATATACTGTAACCTATTGGCTAAGGAATAGTGCTGAAAATGAGGTAAATCTAATCCACCACTTTCCTTGGTTTTCTGTAGCTTTTTTAAACTAATACGTGGTGGTTTGTTTTTCCACAGAAATTTGGAGATGCATGAATCTAGTGACTTAAACCAAGTAGCAGATGGTTTTATGGGGATCATTGAGAACAAATAGTTAATTTTTGATAGTATCATCATTTTAATGGTTGTAACTCTCCCCATAAGTGATATAGGTAAGGACTTCCAACGAGAGAGATCGTCCTCTACTGTCTTTAATAATTGCACATAATTTAGCTTTGTTAGCTCTGAGAGCCTGGAGGAAATGTTTATGCCTAAATATCTAATATTTCCTGACTGTAAAGTGATCGCAGGTATATTCTGGACCCTACAGTTAATGGGCAGAACTGTGGTCTTAGACCAATTGATAAAGTAGTCAGAAAGTGCTGAGTATTTATTTATGAGTGTGATCGTGTGAGTGAGAGACGTCTGTGAGTTCTGGAGGAAAAGTAATACATCATCAGCATAAAGACTTATTTTATGCTCAATATTTTGGGGTTGGATGCCTTTAATATTTCTATCTTGTCTGATAGCAGCTGCTAAAGGTTCGATGAAAATAGCAAAAAGTGAGGGAGAAAGTGGGCAACCCTGTCTTGTACCTCTCTGCAGACTGAAGCTTGGAGAAGTTTGATCATTAGTCCTGACACTTGCATTTGGGGAGCTATATAATATCCTTATCCAGTTGATGAAGTGTGACCCAAACCCGAATTTGTTTAATGCTGCAAATAAAAATTTCCAGTTCACTCGATCAAATGCTTTTTCTGCATCTAGAGAGACTATTGTGGTTTCCAGGTTGTTGATGATAGAATAGTCTATGATCTATGTTACTGTCTGATGGATCATTTTGTGATCAATATAAGGTTTTATAGAAGTCCCTAAAAGCATTGTTGATTTCATGGGTGACATTTCCTTTTCAGTCTTTAACAGAAGTGATTGTTGTTTTCTCTTTATTTGTCTTTAGTTGGTTAGCTAGGAACCTTCCAGATTTATTGCCATGCTCAAAGTTCTCCACACGAAGTCTTTGTATCAGAAACTGTGTTTGTTTGTTAATAATTTTGTTTAATTCAATTAAGCTTTTCTTAGTTCATTCAGTGTGTTCCTCTTTTGAGGTACTGTAGACAACTTCTTTTTTTTTTTTTTTTTTTTTCCCCCTTGTCCTGTTCAGCATTATGGCAGCAGAATTGTAGTCTGAATACCTTTGATGCCAAACAGATTTGCTTTGCCAAGGGAAGTTTTATAAATGTAAAGCTCCCCTTGATGCCCATTTATTTATTTTGTTTACAATATATAACATGTAATAGAACTGAACCGGACCGGGGGACAAGGAAAGAAGAAGAGGAAAGAAGAGGAAACAGAACAAAAATAGAAACAAAAACCAGACAACCAGCTGCTACACCTGTAAAAAACAAAACAGACAACAATCCATGGCCTCTGAGGGGAATCCAGCCTTAGCGCCACCAGGAGCACCTGAAAGCAGACAAGCAAAGAAAAAACAAACACACAAACAAACAAGCACAAGAAGCGGCAATCGCATACAACACAGCTGTGGATATAGATGACCTGAGACGACATGATAATACATCAACTGCTTAGCGAGCATGCAACTGGGCTAATAAATGTGTGTGTGTGTGTGTGTGAGAACATGCAACACCCATGGCACAGGATCTACATGGTAACCGTGGTTAGTTATGAGTGTATAAGTGTACAGGGCCACAATCCACAGCCCCCCCCCCCCCCCCCCCCCCCCCCCAGCAATCAGAAGCAGACAGAGAGGGCCACAAGACCCAGGCCTGTAGACAACTTCTAATGATTTGATCCTGAGTTCTAAATCTGATATCCTTGAACTTTCCCTTTTTCTTATTTGATGAAAAAGAGATTATTTTGCCTCTCATGACTGCTTTTCCACAAGACCCAGGCCACCAGCAGGAATCTCGAATTCCTGGTGGTATAACTCTTTTATTCTTCAGTGTGATAGAAACTGGAGCGTGATCACTGATACTGATGGGGTGGATTTTGGTGTCTGAAATATCCCTCATCAAGGAACTGCTAACTAAGAATTCCTTCACTTAAACCAAGTTAAAACTGCTTTGTCCTTCATATTTGTCCCTTTATGCTGGTTTCAAACATAAACTTCTTTTTATAACCTTGTATGACAAAGGACAACACTTATGTTTGAGCAATACACTCATGAGGAGTTATGCACGATTCAGGATTTTGCTGTAAAATGAATTCCTTCACTTAAACCAAGTTAAAACTGCTTTGTCCTTCTTATTTATCCATGTCTAAGCTGGTTTCAAGTATAAACTTCTTTATATTACCTTATATGAGAAAGAACCACACTTGTTCTTCTGGAATTCGCTTTACTTTAAGGAGATAGTCAAGATTTTAGATATTGCCATAAAATTAATTGCTTCACTCAAACCAAGTTAAAACTGCTTTGTCCTTCATATTTGTCCAAGTTTAAGTTGGTTTCAAACATAAACTTCTTTTTATAACCTTGTATGAGAAACAACAACACTTATGTTTGAGCAATGCACTCCTTATGAGGAGTTATGCACGATTCAGGATTTTGCTGTAAAATGAATTCCTTCACTCAAACCAAGTTAAAACTGCTTTGTCCTTCTTATTTATCCATGTCTAAGCTGGTTTCAAGTATAAACTTATTTATATTACCTTATATGAGAAAGAACCACACTTATGTTTGAGCAATACACTCCTTATGAGGAGTTATGCACGATTCAGGATTTTGCTGTAAAATTAATTCCTTCACTCAAACCAAGTTAAAACTGCGTTGTCCTTCTTATTTATCCATGTCTACGCTGGTTTTAAGTATAAACTTCTTTATATTACCTTATATGAGAAAGAACCACACTTATGTTTGAGCAATACACTCCTTATGAGGAGTTATGCACGATTCAGGATTTTGCTGTAAAATGAATTCCTTCACTTTTTTTCCCTTGTTCTGTTCAGCATTATGGCAGCAGAATTGTGAATACCTTTTATGCCAAACAGATTTCCTTTGCCAAGGGAATTTTTACAAATGTAAAGCTCCCCTTGATGCCCATTTATTTATTTCTGTTTACAATATATAACATGTAATAGAACTGAACCGGAAGGGGGGACAAGGAAACAAGAAGAGGAAAGAAGAGGAAACAGAACAAAAATAGAAACAAAAACCAGACAACCAGCTGCTACACCTGTAAAAAAACAAAACAGACAATAATCCATGGTCTCTGTTGCGAATCCAGCCTTAGCGCCACCAGGAGCACCTGAAAGCAGACAAGCAGAGAAAAAAACAAACAAACACACAAACGAACAAAAACAAGCACAAGTAGTGGCAATCGCATATAGATGACCTGAGGCGACATGGTAATGCATGAACTGCTACTGGACTAATGTGTGTTGTGTGTGTGTGTGAGAACATGCAACACCCATGGCACAGGACCTACATTAACCGTGCTTAGTTATGTGTTAGTTAGAGTGTATAAGTGTACACGGCCACAATCTACAGCCCCCCCAAGCAATCAGAAGCAGGCAGAGAGGGCCACAAGACCCAGGCCACCAGCAGCCCCCACGGAGCACAGAACCCAGGATGCCCACCGCAGCGACAACCACGCATCCACCCAGTAGACAGCAGAGGAAGCCCCCGGACAGAGCCCCCATAAGCATAGGGCAGAGGCCCCCCGGGAGCCAGGGGCAACAGCCCACCGACCCCACCAGGACCCAGCCGCCCAGACATGGTCCGTGCACCGGACCCCAGGAGCCCGAGCGCCCCAAAACCCCCCGGCAGAGGCCCCACCCAATACCTGGGAGGGCCAAGCGCCCCAGACAGCCACGCAGTGGGTCAGTGCCTGCCCCAGCGCCCCTGGCCAAGTGCCCATGGAGTCAAGGCGTGCCCACAGGTGGGTGAAGTCGCGAGCAGTGGGGAGCAGCAACGCCACCCCCCCATTGGGAGAAGCACAGGCAGGCCAGGCGACAGCAAGTCCCAGACCCAGGCCCAATCATCACCACACGTCCTCCCTCCCTTGACTCCGCTGGGGTGTAGCGCAGCGGGCACACCAGGGGGCCAGCAGCCCCCCAGCCACCACAGACCCTGAACCAGCAGAATAATTAATTCCTCCTGGCCACTCCTGCCCGACCAGAAACCAGGAAGCAGGGGTGTGAGAAGACCCCTCCCCTCACCCTTCTGGCTCTTCAATATTTTCTAATAGTGAGCGATTAAAATTGAGGGGCAGCCAACCTTGTAGAACTGGGAGTGCAGCCCTCTGGGCAGCCTACATACCCAAAGAGCCCCGCCCACCAGATGCCATTCACTGCAACCACCCGCCAAGACCTAATGTGTGTGTGTGTGTGATAAGTAGTGATGTCTAAGGTGTAATTAAAACAAGGGCGGGGAACTGCAGAGTGCAGCCAAGGGGACCACCTACGTGACCCCATCCACTACACCCCACAGAACACACACGCCCCCAAAACCCTTCATGTGTGAGTGTGTGCTGTGTACAGGAGCCAAAAGAGAGAGGGGTATGGGGATATACACCGGGGCAGCTACTCTCCCCCGGAGAAGGCAGCCAGGGACTGGCTGCAATAGGCACCCCCGCTACCTGGGACCCAACACAGGGCAGGAGGGCCTGATGTCCACCAGGCTCGGGGCCTGCAGCGACCATATTCCGGGAGCTACTGTACCCCCGGAAGGTACCCACCCCACCCCACCCCACTCAACCCAACCCAACCCCACCCCGGAGGACCTCTACAAACAAACAAACAAACAACAACAAACAAACCACCCGGCCACACCGGACGCAGCAGCCTGGGCCTGAGACCCACCATCACCCAGGCCCCCCCCAACAGGGGAAAAGCACCCCCCCCCACCGCACGCCCTAACAGCCTAAAGATAACAACTACCTGCGGACACCCTGGAGGTCCCAGAGCAACAAGCCTGGCACCAGTACCTGCACCAACCCACCCATACTGTGGCATGTCCAGGGCAACCCAGCCCCCCCAGACCAACCCGGTCCTCACGACCCGAGAGACCACCAGACGCCCGAAGCCACACAGCCCCCCCACAGAACACATCCAACCGCCCAGAGTGACGGGACAGCAACCCACCACCACTATGTGATAAACCTAATCAGCGGGGACCAGAGAGAATGAAATTCAGCCAATTGATGTTTTGAGGAGGCACACATTGTTTCCATGCTAATATAATCTAAAAGAACATTTCTAAACTGGTTAATACACAGATTGTTCTTCGCTTTCCAGTTCATGAGAATAGTTTTCTTTGCGATACATAACACTGTTATAATTGGCTTTGTTCTTAGACATTATAAATTCATATTCTGTATTTTACTAAATAATAATAAATAATAATAAATAATAAATAAAAATGTTCCTAGCTGGTACTTTTCCACTCTGCTCATACTGCACAACAGATTATCTTAAATGGTCCAAGACCTTAGAATGACATAAACAACTGGGTCAGACAAAACATCTCTATTAGGGCAGATAGGTCTGGTACATTAGACACCTAAAACAGCAGTCACTCATACACACACATTGTTTATCATATCCAAAGAACACAACAAGGACAGAAGCTGGCCTGATCATGCCACTCAAAACTGGCCAATTATACTCTGACAAGTGTGAATACAACTTCACAAGTCCGATCGAGGACTTCCGGAGCTGGTTGGAGGGGACCCTTCTTCAGACAATTCAAGGTGCCTAAATAACAAGGTGAGCAGAAAACCTCTTGTATCAGGATATGTGAAATTTCTGCACATTGGTCATTCTAAACTAAATTGTCTGAATTAGAATGTCCTCCGATCACTAAATCAAAAGCACAAAATTTGTGTCTACAGGTTTACTAGGTGGTCACATGTAAAGTATAAACACATAGTCTCACATAGGGAGAGTCATATGTGTCCTAGTTTAGTACAATTTGGCTAAATAAAAGACACAAAATTCATCCTGTCTTCTAAACTGAATAGGAAGTAGATGCCAATGGGCGGGGGTCTGTTAGTCGGCAATTGGCGGCGTGAGTAATGTCTGTGCTAAGTGGACATTGGATAAGTGGAAAACATGTAAACCCGGCTCATTGGGGTCGGTATTATTTGACACGTTGACGAGATGGCAGAAAAAAGTTCCAAGAGAAGACGAAAAAAGAGAGACAGATAGATTTGTAAATTGGACGAGAGAAATGCAAGGGAAAGGAATGTTTGGAGGGTTTGAAAGTGCGCCACCGCAACTGAGTGATTTCTCTATGTTTTCAAAACAAGCAACAGGCAGTAGGAAACAAGCAACAGCAAAGCTAAAAGAGGCAGGTTTATTGCAGAGAGCAAGGGCAGAAAAAGACGGAAAAAAAAGCAGTAACATTTCTTGCAGACTGTCAGTATTTTTTTTGGAGAAGTTAAATTCTCTATTCAGACGCAGTCCTCTGCACCTCTACCGCAGCACGTGCCAGACACAACGTCATCTTTTCCAGGGACACATCCTACTACACTAGCAGATAAGACACATCTTCCTAACATCACACTCAATAACAGAAGCATGCCATTTAGCAAAATAAAAAAATGACCATTTATACAGATTCAGCATAAACAGCTTAGGCTGTACATGTGGACATGTGTAATTGGAAAAGAAAAGTTTAGATAGCTTTGTCATAAATGCTCTCACCCTAAGATTATCTCATCCCAACCCTGCTTCCTTCTTCCCCCATTAAGCCCTGAGAGTGAGGACAGATTCTGATTGATCATGGGCCTGTACTTAAAGAGTACCAGAGTTACATATAGTTATTTAGTCAAAAAATTTACAATGATAATGGAAGTTTTTACTAGAGCATTTATCATCAATTCAATAATTAATTTATTTTTAAATAAATTTGAATGGGAGAAATACCACATTGAATGGACAATCTGAAAACCGCTTTTCAATGCAAGTATTACAGTGAAGAGATAAGAAGCAATACAATGTCCAAAATAAATCCAGGAAGAACAGACTGTTTAAAACTAAACATTAGAACCAGTTTGTTGTTGAATTAAGATTTAACAGCTCTCTTAAAAAGTCAGACAAACAAACATAGCATTTAAATCTTTGATCCTTTAATTGAAAAACTGCCTGAACAAAAGATGTTCTACAAATTGAGACTTTATGATTTCCACCTGAAGCAGGTCTGAGACCGGACAGTCAGACCATATGACATATTAGAAAATATCGGGATTTAACAGCAAGGTCAGGCAGATAGGTGTCAGACAGTTTCTTACCATCTTAAAGCATTAAAGGTTAGCCTTCATTGTGTTAGAGATCACAGTAACATGACTTAAAATTTAGCTGATCTAAATACTTCTCCTCTGCTTATTTTCACCAATTCTGAGTTAATATTTATCATCAGTATTTATAATTGATCTCATTAAACCATTTAACTATTTAACTGCAGCAGATCTATGAATCAATGGATCTGTTATCTTAACAGAGCAGCAACGTGCTTTATATAAAGGTTTAAAGTGAGTTAGATTATTAGGAAATAAACAAAAACACGGCAATAAAAGGCACAACGAGAGTCAGATATCACCAATGAGTTTCTTGAAGAAGAAAACTCTAAAAGAAATTTAAAGACAGCTGCAGTAAGTCTGAGTCATAACAAGTCAAGTCAAGGTTTGTTTTCATGGCACATTTAAAAACAGCCACAGCAACCAGAGAGCTGTACACCTGAACACTATATTAATACTATTAGCAAATTCTAACCCTGCAGATAAATATTAATTAATCTAACAATAAACATTGAATAAATTAGTGAAATAAAAACAGTGTTTACAGTTAAAGACATGCCTCTAAACCAGACATGTGTCACTGGAAAAGGAAAGGCTTTGTGACCTCAGCAGGCACCCCGGTTAAACACTTGAATCAATTACTCGAACTATATTATGCCATACTTGAACCAAAACAAGTTGCTAGAGTCGAGTGCAGAGGACATCAAAAGGGAGATGGGAGAGTAGCGAGAGGCAACAATGCGGCAGATAAGGCAGCAAAAACAAAAGCAGGGTATACTGCATTTAACCAGATGTCTCAGAAAACATTGGAGGAAAAATCACAACGAGAATTATGTTTAGAAAACATTAAAGAACTTCACAAAGCAGCGGCACCATCTGAAAAGCAAGCATGGAACGAAAAAAAAAAGATTCCACAGGACGCTGCTGGAATCATGAAGGCAAAATAGTAGCTCCAACTGGACTACTAAATTTGCTATGTCAAGAAGCACACAGTAGAGCTCACTGTGCTAGCTCAAAAGTAACAGCGCTCATTTCACAACACTGGTGGCACGCCCACCTAAAAGACACAATAAAATATTTTGTGCAATCTTGTGAAATTTGCAAGCTGTTCAATCTCAAAGCAGGACTAGGTAGTTTCCCAGTACCTGATGCCCCTTGGAAACAGATAGTATTTGAGTTTACTGACATGGGAGCAGCGAACAGGACTGAAGGTAAACTATTTCTTCTAGTGTGTGTAGCTCCCTTTTCTAGATGGGTAGAAGCCACACCTACTAAAACCGAAAAAGGAAAAGAAGTCATTAAATGGCTTACAAGAGAAATTATTCCAAGATTTGGGGTACCAGAAGTGATAAGATCAGATAATGGTACTCACTTCTCCAATGAAGAACTAGGAGAAGTGGAAAAATTGTTTGGGATTACACATAAGCTCGGTGCAGTCTCTCACCCAGCTTTACAAGGACCAGTGAAAAGAGCAAATAGAACCATCAAAAAGGCCGAACAGAAGTCTGTGCAGACACACAGTTAACCTGGGCTGAAGCTCTACGTATTGTGTTAGCCTAAGATTTACTCCAAATGCCACCATGAATGTTGTCATGTTGTCTCACATGAGGTCATGCCAGGGAGGAAACACCCTGTCCATTTACAACTGCACCAACAGGCTCACCCCTTGTTGTACTACAGTATGGAAACTTGTGTGAATGTTAAACAACTGAATAACACGGTGATGAGTATATCTCAGCAGGTTACAGAAATACTCACCAAGGAACAGGACCAGGAAAGTGAACAAACTTAACTGGTCCTCTCCTATATGGACAGGACGCAGAAGCTACAACACATTGTGTAAAGGTATGGTTTACTGAGAATAGACTGAGTAACTGGATCCACAAGGATCACTGTACTCAGGCTCAAGATCCTACCGAAAGAACATTAACTGAGGTCCGGACTGACTTAGGAACCTCACCTGCTGACAAAGACTAGACCACGGGGACTAAAACTCTATCAGAGACTGAACGGACCACTGACGATGAAACCAAAGGAAAACACCACTGTGGAGACTAGACTGTAGAACCACAGTAGCAGAAACAATAAAGGTTACAATAACTAATTTTCACACCTCTCCTGTGTGAAAGTCAGACATTAAAAGCTCAAGTTACAAAGAACTACAACAGTAATCTGGACACACCCTCTCTTCCCACCACTCCACACCAGGTGACTAAAAGATCTCTGGAAAATGGCAACAACCCACTTCAATTACAATTTATTGAGAAACAAGATACAAGGTACAATCCGATCTGTGCTCAGTCATGACATGTTGGTCAAACGAAAAAGATATGAATGGGATGAATAAAATGTTCTGTGAGAACAGTTTTAATCATGTGTTCTGGTTCATTCGAGAATTTACATGGGAAATTACCCAAGTTGTTTAATCTGGTGCAATCAATCAATGAATCAATCAATCAAACTTTATTTTCATAACACTTTTCATAGAAGAAAATGATAGAAGAAAATAAAACAAAGCAGTGAAACCCAAGGCCACATATAGACACACATACACACACACACACACACGCACATCTATACGTACACATACACCCACATACATCCACACATACTGGAAGGAAGAAGTAAAGATTAAGTAAAACATAATAAACTGAGGCAGAGCTGCTCGAAGTAAGGTAAAGCACAGAGCTTTGAACTGCACGATTAAAGGCCTAATTCATGTCAAGAAAAAACAAGAATGATCCTGAACAATTTAGCTAACATTCCAAAACTGTTATGAGGAAAAAATAAATAAAAAAAAATATTACAAAATAATATCAAGAATCTGGGCCCTTAGGTCAAAGCATGCATGCAAGATAACAGTGATCAATAACCAACCAAAGATCTGAACACAAGCACGATGCTGTGGCACTGCTAAGGAAAAAGTTAGCAGCACAAGGCCACATGGCTCATCTAAAAAATAAATAAATGAGGAATTGAGACAAATAGAAAAATAGAATAAACCTTTGTCTTTGATTCTAATTTGTATGGAAATATGTTATTGTATCATGTGATGTTATAAGAAACTCTGATGTCACACTGTTGGTACCCCATGAAGTGTTTCTAATTCAAATGGAGCAGAAAAAACTTAATGCTGATCCTGAACTGTCTGTGGATGGCTCAGCATCACGAAACACAGCCACTGGTAAGAATTAAATAGAATTTAGTATAAAGTAACAAGTGAGAATTAAGCAGATCGTGCTGAAATTTTATCAAAAGCACTCTGAGCTGAATTAAGAGGACAGACAATATTTATCCCAAAAAGGTTAATCAGTTACTCATTGAGAAGAAATGGATGCTTTCTTGATGCTGTGCTGCTCCCAAAATGAACTCTAACCACAAATATTTCTGTCCTGCAGCAGCAACACAGGAGCAGAAACTGCAGTGGAAGAGTTCAGCAGAACTAACATACGGATGAGACTAAGTCTCATCGGGGGGCTGGAGATACAACAATTAATCATAGTTTACTAACACTTCTCAAATTTTTCCTTTTGTCTTTTGTTCTATGTTGTCTTGTGTTTTGTCTTTGTCTTGCTGTGTTCTCTAAATGGTTTGAAGTTTTTTCCACAGAAAAGGTTGATGGTACTGGATTTCACATTAATGCTGTACAGCAGGTTGGTGAGTCTAAAGGTACTGTCCTAAAACATGTTTTCTATCAACTGGCCAGTTGTTTTGTTTTTCATTTCATTTATTTATTTTTTATTTTTTTCGGTTTATTTATTTGTTTTTGTTTGGGGTTCATATGAAAACTTAATTTGTCGACCAATGAATACTGGGACTGAACCTGTTAAAAGGCAATTCCTGAATATAAAACATTGTGAAAATGACATGTTGTGCTGCTCAGTTCTCTCTCCTGCTAACATTCATCCACAGCTTAAATTAACTGCATCTGCAGCAGAACCTCTAAAGGACTCACAGCCAAGTGACTGACAAGACGTCAGTCTGAAATTCTGGGAGGCACGATCATCATGCCAAGATAATGGTTGAACAACCATACAACCTTCAACCACTGTCAACAAAATAATCTGAATTATCTCCTTAATTGTCCCAAAGAAAAAGATTAGTTAGGGAAAACGGGTGGTAAAGACCCCTTTGTGGAAGTGAAGTGCTGGTAACCTCTCCTTCCTAGTTAGCTCAGACTGCTGAACTGAGGTTCAGCCAGAAGGAAAACCAAACACCAAGCAGTGACAGGATTGGACCACAAGAGACTGAGCTGCACTACACCACTCTGCACAATGTTATCATAAAATTTTCACTCAAAAGAAATTGTTAGTTTTTTACACTACATCTATCATTACTCATCTGTTCTCAACAGGGTCATATCTTCATATTCACATCATGTTTAAATGTCTGTACTGTATTGTTTTGTGTTTTGTGATGTTCCTCTTTAGTTTAATGATTTTAAGTAGACCAATTACTAATCATAGGAATTCATACATATGTCCACTGCCATTGGTGTGAATTGGCTGTTCGGAGCGGGACCTTAGGCACTGAAAGGTAATTAAGTGGTCGGTCGCCAAGGGGGAATGGGGCCATAGGAGAATTTTCCCGGATATCAGCCATCGGGTTTTTCGCTCCTATTCGCTGCGAACAGTGGACGATCCTGATGGTAATGTTAATTGCCTTAAGCACTTTTTGAGTTTCAATATTTTATGAATTGTTGTAGCTTAGTTAATTATTGTTATGTGTTGTAATGGTACTTATGGGTGAGCAGGGTCTTGCCACTGCTTAAACCACATATAGTTTTGGGCCAAAATGAACTAAGATTCTACACAGAGATTGGGTTTGGGGCCACATACACACACTAATTTTAAGACATATTGAAACATTTACTAATTTATTCCTTTCATACACGTACAGGCGTGATACTTATAGCTTTTAAGAAATGTGCTCATTGCAGAGTTATGATCAGTTGAGTAATGAAGGTTGAACTATTCTGGGAAAGAGGTTCTGTTCCCAGCATCATGATAAACATTCCTGATACAGAAAGGTTTAGCTAATGCATTACAATTATTTTACACATGCATATGCAATGAAAACTTGCTTGCTGCTGATAATTGCAAAGAAGAACAGCTTACACATAACAGCTCACATAATGAAGTTATATCAAAAGGGGGATAACAAGAATCTCCTGTCTGGTTGTGCTGCACCTCAAGGTAGTTGGCCACTTGATGTTTGGGGACCTGCTAAGTTGGCTGCCGCTAACAGGTTTCACACAATACAGAATATAACATTCCTACCTCATTTAGATGACATGATTAAATCATGTCAAAAGGGGGAGTTGTTATAATTGGCTTTGTTCTTAGAAATTATAAATTCATTTTCTGTATTTTACTAAATAATCTATGTTCCTAGCTGTTACTTTTCCACTCTGCTCATACTGCACAACAGATGACCTTAAATGGTCCAAGACCTTAGAATGACATAAACAACTGCGTCAGACAAAACATCTCTATTAGGGCAGACAGGTCTGGTACATTAGACACCTAAAACAGCACTCACACATACACACACATTGTTTATCACATCCAAAGAACACAACAAGGACAGCAGCTGGCCTGATCATGCCACTCAAAATTGGCCAATTATACTCTGACAAGAAATATGACATGTTTCCGGATAACGGGGCTCGGCCTGACGGATTTCCTGCGGGAGCTCTGGCACTCCGAGTCCAGCGCTGCAATATACTCTACTTGTGACCACTAATAAATACTTTTTTAATAAACAATTTCTCCAGCTTATTCTTGGGCTTCCAATGAAAAAATCGGGCTAACAACACTGTGAGGACCATGTGTGCTGAGTTCATTTCCATGTTGATGTTGTCTAAGTCACCCAGTATGCACAGTGTGGGGCATGCAGGAATGCTACACTTTAGCCATGTTGATAGATCCGTACAGACTTCAAACCAGAACTTCTGGACAGGCGCACAAAACCACAAAGCGTGTGCATAATCATCAGGTGTGTTATTTGTGCAATGTGAGCAGAAGTTTGAGTGTGTTAGACCCATCCTGAACATCCTTTGTCCTTTATAGTGTGTTCTATGAAGAATTTTGTATTGTATGAGCTGTAAATTAGGATTTCGAGTCATTCTAAAGGTGTTCAAACATGTTTGTGGCCAGAAGCTATGACTAGAACTAATAGATAATTCTGCCTCCCATTTTGAGGATTGTAGAGACATTGTGTCATCTATCTTAGACAATAATTTATATATTTTTGACAGTAGTTTTGGGGTGCAGCTGCTTAGAAATTCTGCTACCCTAATCGGGAGTTGTAAGTCTGGTTGGTGGAGGATATATTTCTTTGTTATTATAGACTTAAGTTGTTGATATTCTAGGAATTTATTGCTGCCTATCTCATGTTGTGATATGAGCTCATCAAATGAAATAAAATTTCCATTTTGGATTATATGTTCCAGATGTTTGATTCCTTTGATCTTCCACAGAATAAAGTTTGGCATTTTTTTGTTTTGCAGGATGTCAGGATTGTTCCAGATGGGTGTAAGCTTACACGGGACAAGTGAAGACTTTGTTATTTTAAGAAATTCCCACCAAGCTGTCAGAGAGGTGCTGATGTTAATGCTTTTAAAACATTTGTGATTTTTTACGTTTTGACTAATAAGAGGTAGGTAAGAGATTTCCAGATTATCACACAATGCTTGTTTTATATTTATCCATGGTTCATCTATTGGGCTAGGTGTAAACCATTATGATATATACTGTAACCTATTGGCTAAGGAATAGTGCTGAAAATTAGGTAAATCTAATCCACCACTTTCCTTGGTTTTCTGTAGCATTTTTAAACTAATACGTGGTGGTTTGTTTTTCCACAGAAATTTGGAGATGCATGAATCTAGTGACTTAAACCAAGTAGCAGATGGTTTTATGGGGATCATTGAGAACAAATAGTTAACTTTTGGTAGTATCATCATTTTAATGGTTGTAACTCTCCCCATAAGTGATATAGGTAAGGACTTCCAACGAGAGAGATCGTCCTCTACTGTCTTTAATAATTGCACATAATTTAGCTTTGTTAGCTCTGAGAGCCTGGAGGAAATGTTTATGCCTAAATATCTAATATTTCCTGACTGTAAAGTGATCGCAGGTATATTCTGGACCGTACAGTTAATGGGCAGAACTGTGGTCTTAGACCAATTGATAGAGTAGTCAGAAAGTGCTGAGAATTTATTTATGAGTGTGATCGTGTGAGTGAGAGACGTCTGTGAGTTCTGGAGGAAAAGTAATACATCATCAGCATAAAGACTTATTTTATGCTCAATATTTTGGGGTTGGATGCCTTTAATATTTCTATCTTGTCTGATAGCAGCTGCTAAAGGTTCGATGAAAATAGCAAAAAGTGAGGGAGAAAGTGGGCAACCCTGTCTTGTACCTCTCTGCAGACTGAAGCTTGGAGAAGTTTGATCATTAGTCCTGACACTTGCATTTGGGGAGCTATATAATATCCTTATCCAGTTGATGAAGTGTGACCCAAACCCGAATTTGTTTAATGCTGCAAATAAAAATGTCCAGTTCACTCGATCAAATACTTTTTCTGCATCTAGAGAGACTATTGTGGTTTCCAGGTTGTTGACGGTAGAATAGTCTATGATCTATGAAACTGATCTATGTTACTGTCTGATGGTTCATTTTGTGATGAATATAAGGTTTTATAGAAGTCCCTAAAAGCATTGTTGATTTCATGGGTGACATTTCCTTTTCAGTCTTGGTGGAATGAACTCTTCAAATCAGCTTTTCATTCAGTTGGGGTGGAGCGCTTAGCTTCGCCGTCCACCCTTTTGTACACATGTGGATAAAAGAGAGTGATGCGAGTCCCTCTTTGTGATTCTGCCATCTGCGGAAGTATTGTTAGGAATAAAGGAACAGGATAAAGTTCCAAACATTTTAATTGTTCAGCAATGCCTTGTAGATGTAATTTATCCAATAAACATTTTTTTTTATTGTTGCCCACCAGAAAAGAAAAGATTCAAAGTCTGTAGTTACTTGATTTCTAGCTTTAAATTCATCTGGGACTCAGAATTCCAATGCTATCCAGGTACACTCTGTTGTCAAATGAACCTCCAGACACAGTTAAATGCTTGAGACATTGCAGCTTCTCACCCAAGGCCTTAAAGTCCCCCTCAGGGAACAGACGGAAAGGCATCAGTAGTTGGGCTATTGTGCAGCTGCCAGTTAGGCAGAAGGACGGACCTCAGTTTCATATCCCCACACAGCCACCAGAGGTCTGCTCTCATGGAAGTTTGGTTCCGAAACCAAGATGCTGAGTAGTTACCTGCGTCCTGAGTGACAATAGATGGATTCTTGACAATTATGTGACATGAGTGTACCCACATTCTTACCTGTACCCCTGTGGATGAAACATATATAAATTACCCGTATAAGCCAACGCTGAGGGCAGTTGTCTATTTTCTTAACTGCTGGCTTTAGCACATTCAATACAATTAGATTGGATATTTTGTCAATCTGTATACATTCTAACAAAATTCCAACTGATACACAGGCGATTCTTCAGAAATCTTGTATTAACATACATTTCACATATGTACTTTTCAGAATACACATGGGCTTTTTGGTTGTCTTTACATAAAATAATTGAGCATAAGTCAATGTCAGCCACCCCATCTATTCCTGCAACAAAAAAATAGGTTGACAAGTTGTCTGTTGGACCTGAGGGACCTCCTATCTCTGTGGTCAGTCTGTGTCCATGTGATTCATTGTAGTGCATTATCTTTTAGTTTTTTATTAATCTGTGCTTAATCCCATAGAATTAGGAATACGATAATAAGAATAATGATTAACAATACACAACTGGTTCCTTTTAACCTACAAATCCTGGTAATTTAAATGGATGCCACGGCTGCTGTCTGTCTATCCCTGTCTTATTTTAGCCACACCCTATGTTCTCGTTTTAGCCGTTGTTTTCTTCACTGAGGTTGAGACGAACCCCCTCCTGTTGAGAGAATTCCCCTTTGTAGTCAGACTTATGCCTCAGAGAACGGTGGTGGGTAACTAATCTTTCCCTACTTCTGCAGGTCGTGGCCTTACTAGTTTACAGTGTGATAAGTGCATCCAGGATATATTAGTTTAGCTGCTGTGGTTTCTGTAAGCAGTACCTGATATGGACCTTCCCACCTTGGGCTGGAGCAGTTATCTTTCTTTATCACTTTGATGAGGATCCAGTCTCCAGGTTTTAGAGATTCCTCCAAAGGGTCACCTGGAACAGACACTAGACAGAAGAGATCTCTCTACTTGTTAATATTTTAACCATGTATCCTGCTAAGGTTTCTTCTCTTTCTTCATCATGTCCGGTGAATAGTTTTAACTGTGGTTGTAAAAATGGTCATACATTATACATTATCTCAAATGGAGTTAATCCTGTGCTAGTTAGAGTAATATGCATGTTTAGGACTACTAGTGGTAAACAGTAAACCCAATTCTTCCCAGTCTCTCTTGACCTAATTATTCAATTGTGTCTTTCCAGCAAACCTGCTGATTGTGGATGATATGCAGAGTGGTTTCTGAGATCCTTTTTTGCTTTTAAGTTCTTCGCCATCAGGAAGATAATATTGTTTACAAAGTGCGTCCCTGTTATCACTGTAGATTTTTTCAGGAATTCCAAATCTAGGTAATATTTAATTCACCAGTGTTGAGGGTACATCTGCCTGTGCATTTGGAAATACTTCACTTCATTTGGTAAAACATCACTAATCACCAGGGAGACCCCTTTATTTAATTCAATTAAATCCATACAAACGTGTTGAAAAGGGTCCTCCGGCCTCGGGAACTGTCCTCGTCCCGGTCCTAGGCCATATGTATGGATCATATTTGCACATATTTGACATGTTAGACAAAAATTCTTTATTATCATATTATGATATTATGATTTTATTATAAATAAAACCATACACTGCAAAAACCTTGTTCATTATTGCTACCAGCCCTCCTGTAGAGACATGCCGTGCTCCATGGCTCGATACTGAAGCATATTTAAACAAACTCTTTGGCAGTATAAGTTCTACATTTCATAGTAAATGGCACCTTTATTCTTCCAGATCTGTCCTTGTAAGTGTACATTTGGTTTTGCATCCATGGTCCAATTTAATGGACTAGTATATGCATCCAGTTTCTCAGAATACTCTATTCCTGGATCCACCTCCTCCCAATCTGAGGCTTCTTCACATGCAGTCACAAACACACCTAAACGCCTCCAGTGGTCATCTGTGGGTTTGGAGAGTGACATATGGGGTGCATTCCATGATCTTAAAAACTTTCTCATGCTGTGGGAGAGTAAGCAGCTGACTGCACAACAACCCTCTTTATTCCAGTATAAGTGTTTTAACTTCAGCACGTTTTAACTTTCTCATTTGTTTAAAAAATTAAATATGTCCTCCCCTTGAGTATATTTGTAATACACAGTACAGTGTACTTCATGTGGTGACCTGAGGGTGAGCTTTCCTGAGACGTGTTCTTTTGCCTTCTTAAGGAGAGGAAGCGTGATAGCGCTGGGGCCTGTAGACACAAGATCCAAACTATACCAGTATGAAGGTGGTCTCATGCTGAATCATTGTTTGAGCGGACTTCATTCGAACTACAGTTAACCCTTTTTCTTCTGGAACTATTCTTAGCTTCAATAAATGGAGTAAATCCCTTCCCAGTAAGTTACAGGGACACAGAGTGGACAAGACAACTTGACAATCAGCACTTACTCCACTCCGTGTATCTGTTACTGTCAAGAGTTTTGATAAACGCTCAGGATGGCTCTTACCATTTGCTGATTTGACACAAATAATTTCTTTGGATTCCTCAACTCCCGGTATGTCATCAGGATGGATTACAGTTCGTTTTGCACCTGTGTCGCATAGAAAAGTTACCTCCGTCCCGGAAACATTCAATCTAATCTCAGGTTTGATGTCATACTATAAGATAAGTTCAATTCCCTCTAAGTTTAACACTTTTTCTGGCTTTTCTGCTTCTATCCTGGTTACAGCTCCTGTTTTTTTCTTATCTAGTCATAACTGACTCCCAAAATCTTCCTCTATCTTACTCTTGCTCCTGCAGTCGCCCAATGCCCCCTCCTTCCACACAGCCGACATGTATCTCCTCCTGCTCTGTCTCTCCTTCTCTGTCACTGCTCCTGTTGTGATCTGTGTTTTTGCTTTCCCTCATCACCTAAATAGTTGCTTCTCTCCCTTCCAACAAAAAGTTTAGTCCTTTCTTCCTTTTCTTTTTGTTGTTAGAGTGCTCCTCTGCTTTCCCTCTTTATTCCATTGCTGTGCAAACACATTAAGATGACTGTTTATTGTCATGTTACAAGTCAGACAAAATTACTCTCTGCATTTGACCCATCTAGTTTGGCACCTGTTGAACACACATGCACAACCTTTCTGTTTAATTTAATTAATATTCATCTGCAGGCTTAGAAACTGCTTATAGTATTAATATATTACTCCATATATTACGCTGATTTATTGCAGCTGTCTTTAAATTTCTCCTTAAGAAAACTATTGTTTGATATCTGACTCACATTGCATATTTCATTGCTGTGTTGGTTTTTAAAAAATATATATTTTATATATAAAATATATATAAATATATTATATATATATATATATGTATATATATACTAATACTCTTTTGGTTCCCATTCTGTGAGACAAATGCTTTAATCTCTGATGAATATGATGTCAGTTCCTAAGCTCATAAATTCATAAGTTTTAGGGAAGTTAGTCAATCAGAAGTAATGAAGCATTACTTAACCATAGCATTACTTAACATTAATATGTTAAATTCTCTATTTCCAGCTTATGTTTCTGATACACTTATGATTTTTTTTCAGAAGAGCTAATCTCAAATTTAGAAAATGTTTAAGTTTGGCTTGAAAATCATCTGCACCTGAAAGGTCTGACTGTCTGGTCTCAGACCTGCTTCAGGTGGAAAGTATTTCATTTTTAATGCCTTGAACTTTGTCATTAAAGAATATTCCAACTTCATTACCCTTATATGTAGAAATGAGTTCTAAATGCAACCTGGAGGGTTTGTTAATCTGTTTACTGTAGCAAGCAAGACATGAGAGTTGTTACTGCAGTTTTTTTTTTTTTATGATTTCAGAAAAATGACTCTCTCTTCATCTATGCAAAGTCACACGCTGAGTTAGACCAAACATTTCAAGGAAAGCAGTGAGTTCTTTAGCTTGCTTATTATGGGCTACATCCATGTGCACCTTCAAGTCCCCTGTTATGACTAAACAGTCAACAGCAGTGCACACAATTTAAAGAAATTCAGTAAAATCATCAATAAAATCATTCTGCGGTAAGACAAAGTATTTAAGATAATTTTATCTCCATTTTTAAATGACACATGCTCGAATTAAGGACAAAAATAAATGTTTTACCCTCCCCACTCTCGTCTTGTCTTGTTGTTTCATCTCTCAGTTAAACACATAAAACCAAGACTATGAGAGGAAAGTATCAAAAGCATTGTTAGACAGGAAAAAGTCAGAAAGCTGTTGGTATACAACTTTTCCTAGGACTTTGCCTAAGAATGGCAGGTTTGATATGGAAATGATAAAAATCTCAGCTTGTAAAACATCTTTTGCTCAGACAGTTTTTCCTGTGAAATGAGTAAAGATTTGAAATGATCTGTTTGTTTGTCTGAGATCTTCTGAACTTTAACTCTTTAAGAGAGCTGCTAAATCTTAATACACAAACTTGTACAAATGTCTAGCTCTAATCCTTGTTGTTCTTTTTTTTGTTGTGCTTTTTTAAACTAGATTTACTTTGTACATTACTTTTGTATTCCCCTTCTCTAGGATTGGGCAATTTTACCATGTTCAATTCTCCCTCAAACCCAAATTTATTTTCTCATCTCTCTAAGTATTCAATATTATCTGTTTTTTTCTGAAACATGATTTTAGCACTCCCACTTAACTCCCGGTTAGCTTTAAAACAGATATTTCCCATACTCTCCTCTTGCAGCTAATCAATTTTCGGTGGAGTTATTGTGAGTACTATTGAATGAAACACTACTTCTGTCGCTATGTCACGAGCAACAACCAGATTCCAATGTTCACTTCAACTCAATTAGTCAATAACACATTTTTCTGCCGTCACCAGCAGCAACATCACACACCAGCAGCTGTTTCACTCTTATACATACATAGCAAATAAAACAACACTGCAGCAAAGAAGGAAAAAAAACAATTTAACAAACAAACAATTCAACAACCAGCCCCTTTAACAAACAAACAAATTAATTTCACAAACAAACGATTCAACAATCAGGCCATTTAACAAACAAACGATCAGACGTATAACACTAACAAAAACTAACATGGATTTAAAACTTGCGATCTTTCATCGCAAACTCTCTTAAGAAAGATTCTGTTTCTAACACGCGGCGCGGAGTTATTTATTCCTGTAGTCTTCTCACACAGACTATGGACTAACCTTTTCTGACTGCATTTTTGTTGTCCTTGGTTAATCCCACCACTACACATGTTTACCAGTTAAAAGGCTAACCTTTTCTGACCGTTTCATTTGTGGGTTATCCAATACAACATACAGTTACCAGTTAAAAGGCTTTTTTCCTTTGCTTCACCTTTTCTGACTGCTATTATGTTTTCATGGGTTAATCCTATACACAGTTACCAGTTAAAAAGCTGACCTTTTCTGACTGCTTCTTTTATGGGTTAATCCAGCACAATTTACACACAGTTACCAGTTAAAAAGATGACCTTTTCTGACCGCTAATTAGGTTTTTATGGGTTAATCCTATACACAGTTACCAGTTAAAAGGATGACCTTTTCTGACTGCTTCTTTTATGGGTTAATCCAACACAACCTACACACGGTTACCAGTTAAAAGGCTTACTTTTTCTGACTGCTTCATTTGTGAGTGATCCAACATAACTTTTACACAGTTACCAGTTAAAAGGCTTATTTACTAGGTTGCATTCGAAATAGTATATTCTTAGGAAAATAGCAACGACTCAATCTATTTAAAGGCCTCCAGTTTTCAATCAATTGCTAGTTAATTAATCAAAAATTTCCCTAATTATCACACTATTTCCAACCAACAATAGTAATACAAAGGGTTCCTTACCATAAATCCACTGGTAAGTTAAACAACGAAGAATCCAGCGAGTCTGTCCACTGATTCAAAAATAGATCCTGTCACCTTTCCTCCAGCCAGTGGCAGCCGGCCTCTATCAGAAACTGTGCTGAGAGGACTTCAGTTAGGAATCCTGGACTCCCCCGTGCATGGTTTCAGCTCCGATTCTGGAAGGTGGAAAGGACTTAGAATCCGGCTCGAAGGACCATTATGTTAGAAAAATTCTCTTAAAATTAGGCTCAGAGTCGCTGGATACGATAAACACAAAACATTTATTTCTTGCAAGATAGAGACAAGTCCGCACAAATCCACACAACCTGTCGGGAAGATCGCTCAGAGTTGTCTCCCGACAAAATGGTGCTCCAGCTATTTATGTTGTTTATGCTTGCTGATCACACAATGTTATGAGAAAAGGCCCTTTTCTCACCATTCATTATTATGGGAAGGAACATTCAATGTTATGGGAAAAGGTGCTTCTCTCCCCATTCCTTGTTATGGGAAGGAACATAAAAGGTGCTTCTCACCAGTTAATATTATGGGAAAGACTAGTACCAGAGTAAAAACACTTTTGCTTGAATCATAGAAGAGGAAAGATGGAGGGACTCTGCTAAGCTGGTTTCAAGTATAAACTTCTTTATATTACCTTCTATGAGAAAGAACCACACTTGTTCTTCTGGAATCCGAAATTCGTTTTCTTTTAAGGAGATAGTCAAGATTTTAGATATTGCCATAAAATGAATTGCTTCACTCAAACCAAGTTAAAACTGCTTTGTCCTTCATATTTGTCCACGCTTAAGCTCGTTTCAAACATAAACTTATTATTATAACCTTGCATGAGAAAGAACCACACTTATGTTTGAGCAATACACTCCTTATGAGGAGTTATGCACGATTTAGGATTTTGCTGTAAAATCAATTCCTTCACTTAAACCAAGTTAAAACTGCTTTGTCCTTCTTATTTATCCACGTCTACGCTGGTTTCAAGTATAGACTTCTTTATATTACCTTCTATGAGAAAGAACCACACTTGTTCTTCTGGAATCCGAAATTCGCTTTATTTTAAGGAGATAGTCAAGATTTCAGATATTGCCATAAAATGAATTGCTTCACTCAAACCAAGTTAAAACTGCTTTGTCCTTCTTATTTATCCATGTCTAAGCTGGTTTCAAGTATAAACTTCTTTTTATAACCTTGTATGAGAAAGAACCACACTTATGTTTTGAGCAATACACTCCTTATGAGGAGTTATGCACGATTCAGGATTTTGCTGTAAAATGAATTCCTTCACTTTTTTTTCCCTTGTTCTGTTCAGCATTATGGCAGCAGAATTGTGAATACTTTTATGCTAAACAGATTTTCTTTGCCAAGGGAAGTTTTACAAATGTAAAGCTCCCCTTGATGCCCATTTATTTATTTCTGTTTACAATATATAACATGTGATAGAACTGAACCGGAACAGGGGACAAGGAAAGAAGAAGAGGAAAGAAGAGGAAACAGAACAAAAATAGAAACAAAAACCAGACAACCAGCTGCTACACCTGTAAAAAAACAAAACAGACAATAACCCATGGTCTCTGTTGCGAATCCAGCCTTAGCGCCACCAGGAGCACCTGAAAGCAGACAAGCAGAGAAAAAAAACAAACAAACACACAAACAAACAAAAACAAGCACAAGTAGTGGCAATCGTATACAACTCAACTGTGGATATAGATGACCTGAGGCGACATGGTAATACATCAACTGCTACTGGACTAATGAAAGTGTGTTGTATGTGTGTGTGAGAACATGCAACACCCATGGCACAGGACCTACATGATAACCGTGCTTAGTTATGAGTGTATAAGTGTAAGCGGCCACAATCCACAGCCCCCCCAAGCAATCAGAAGCAGGCAGAGAGGGCCACAAGACCCAGGCCACCAGCAGCCCCCACGGAGCACAGAACCCAGGATGCCCACCACAGAGAAAACCACGCATACACCCAGTAGACAGCAGAGGAAGCCCCCGGACAGAGCCCCCATAAGCATAGGGCAGAGGCCCCCCGGGAGCCAGTGGCAATAGCCCACCGACCCCACCAGGCCCCAGCCGCCCAGACATGGGCCGTGCAGAGAGGCCCCAGGAGCCCGAGCGCCCCAAAACCCCCCGTTAGAGGCCACACCCAATACCCGGGAGGGCCAAGCGCCCCAGACAGCCACACAGTGGGTCAGCGCCTGCTCCAGCGCCCCTGGCCAAGTGCCCTGGGAGTCAAGACGTGCCCACAGGTGGGTGAGGTCGCGAGCAGTGGGGAGAGGCAACGCCGCCCCCCCATTGGGAGAAGCACAGGCAGGCCAGGCGACAGCAAGTCCCAGACCCAGGCCCAATCATCACCACACACACTTTCACGTCTCATACATCCACACGTCCTCCCTCCCTTGACTCCGCTGGGGTGTAGCGCAGCGGGCACACCAGGGGGCCAGCAGCCCCCCAGCCACCACAGAACCTCCTGGCCACTCCTGCCCGAGCAGCAACCAGGAAGCAGGGGTGTGAGAAGACCCCTCCCCTCACCCTTCTGGCTCTTAAATATTTTCTAATAGTGAGCGATTAAAATTGAGGGGCAGCCAACCTTGTAGAACTGGGAGCGCGGCCCTCTGGGCAGCCTACATACCCAAAGAGCCCCGCCCACCAGATGCCATTCACTGCAACCACCCGCCAAGACCTAATGTGTGTGTGTGTGTGTTTGATAAGTAATGATGTCTAAGGTGTAATTAAAACAGGGGCGGGAACTGCAGAGTGCAGCCAAGGGGACCTACGTGGCCCCATCCACTACAACCCACAGAACACACACGCCCCCAAAACCCTTCATGTGTGAGTGTGTGCTGTGTACAGGAGCCAAAAGGGAGAGGGGTATGGGGATATACACCGGGGCAGCTACTCTCCCCGGAGAAGGCAGCCAGGGACTGGCTGCAATAGGCACCCCTGCTACCTGGGACCCAACACAGGGCAGGAGGGCCTGATGTCCACCAGGCTCGGGGCCTGCAGCGACCATATTCCGGGAGCTACTGTACCCCCAGAAGGTACCCACCCCGCCCCACCCCACTAAACCCAACCCCACCCCACCCAACACCCAAAAGATAACAACCACCTGCGGACACCCTGGAGGTCCCAGAGCAACAAGCCTGGCACCAGGACCTGCACCAACCCACCCATACTGTGGCATGTCCAGGGCAACCCAGCCCCCCCGGGCGCAAGGCATCGCCCAGCCACCAGGGCCCAGGCCCAGCACCACCACCCACGCCAGAGCGGCCCGGACACCCGGTACAGAGCCAGCAGTCACCACCCCAAGGCCCCTAAGGTACCCTGCCCCACACCGCAAGACAGCCCCACCCGCAAGCCCCCAAAACTGCCCTCCAAGCCCGACACACAGTGCCCTCCAGCAATGACCAAACCCGTCCTCACGACCCGAGAGACCACCAGACGCCCGAAGCCACACAGCCCCCCCCCCAGCACACACCCAACCGCCCAGAGCGACGGGACAGCAACCCACCACCACTATGTGATAAACCTAATCAGTGGGGACCAGAGAGAATGAAATTCAGCCAATTGATGTTTTGAGGAGGCACACATTGTTTCCATGCTAATATAATCTAAAAGAACATTTCTAAACTGGTTATTACACAGATTGTTCTTCGCTTTCCAGTTCATGAGAATAGTTTTCTTTGCGATACATAACACTGTTATAATTGGCTTTGTTCTTAGACATTATAAATTCATATTCTGTATTTTACTAAATAACCTATGTTCCTAGCTGGTACTTTTGCACTCTGCTCATACTGCACAACAGATGACCTTAAATGGTCCAAGACCTTAGAATGACATAAACAACTGGGTCAGACAAAACATCTCTATTAGGGCAGATAGGTCTGGTACATTAGACACCTAAAACAGCACTCACACATACACACACATTGTTTATCACATCCAAAGAACACAACAAGGACAGCAGCTGGCCTGATCATGCCATCAAAACTGGCCAATTATACTCTGACAAGTGTGAATACAACTTCTGTGAGATAAAGCTGAATATAAATATGACATGTTTCCGGATAACGGGTCTCGGCCTGACGGATTTCCTGCGGGAGCTCTGGCACTCCGAGTCCAGCGCTGCAATATACTCTACTTGTGACCACTAATAAATACTGTTTTAATAAACCATTTCTCCAGCTTATTCTTGGGCTTCCAATGAAAAAATCGGGCTAACAATTGGTGCCGTGACCCGGATTGGCTGACTCTGAGACCGTGTCCGATCAAGGACTTCCGGAGCTGGTTGGAGGGGACCCTTCTTCAGACAATTCAAGGCGCCTAAAACACAAGGTGAGCAGAAAACCTCTTGTATCAGGATATGTGAAATTTCTGCACATTGGTCATTCTAAACTAAATTGTCTGAATTAGGATGTCCTCCGATCACTAAATCAAAAGCACAAAATTTGTGTCTACAGGTTTACTAGGTGGTCATATGTAAAGTATAAACACATAGTCTCACATAGGGAGAGTCATATGTGTCCTAGTTTAGTACAATTTGGCCAAATAAAAGACATAAAATTCATCCTGTCTTCTAAACTGAATAGGAAGTAGATGCCAATGGGCGGGGGTCTGTTAGTCCGCAATTGGCGGCGTGAGTAATGTCTGTGCAATTGGCACTTGGACCGTAAAATCCGCAATCGGCGGTGGGTCTGCATTACTGCACAACAGGCGACGTGAGTAATTTCTGTGCACAAGGGCGCTTAGACCTTTATCTGCAATCGGCGGTGGGTCTGTATTACTTCACAATAGGCGGCGTAAGTAATCTCTGTGCAATTGGCACTTGGACTGTAAAATCCGCAATCGGCGGTGTGTCTGTTATTACTACGCATTTGGTGCTTGGACTGTAAAATCCACAATCGGCGGTGTGTCTGTTTTTTTTTTTGTTTTTTTTTCTCTTCCACAAGCGGCGATGGTTCTGCAGTTGTTGTGAACAGGCGATACACTAAGTGTTTATCTCTGCATAAGGACACAGGGCTAAGTTGGTTATTTTTCATGAAAATGTGGGGTGGTTTGCTACTTGGTTGATATTTTACTGTGTTAGTGGAAGTGTATCTAGCAATAGAGACTGCTGGAGAATTCCTACACTGACACAGATCTCAAGTAGTTCTGTAAAAGGGGGCATTGGACTAGAAAATAAAGGGAAATTTAGTTAGGGTGTTACAGGGTTTTGTGAATTAAAACGAGTGAAGAGACTGGGAGAACCCCCAGCGATCAAGCGCACAGAGTAAAAGATTCTGTGTAGAAGCTACTTGGTCGGGTCCAACACTCGGGCATTGCACCATTCACCCATTCTGATTAACACGTGAAATACCTGAATATGTCACAAACCTTTGTTGATAAGTGGAAAACATGTAAACCCGGCTCATTGGGGTCGGTATTATTTGACACGTTGACGAGATGGCAGAAAAAAGTTCCAAGAGAAGACGAAAAAAGAGAGACAGATAGATTTGTAAATTGGATGAGGGAAATGCAAGGGAAAGGAATGTTTGGAGGGTTTGAAAGTGCGCCACCGCAACTGAGTGATTTCTCTATGTTTTCAAAACAAGCAACAGGCAGTAGGAATCAAGCAACAGCAAAGCTAAAGGAGGTAGGTTTATTGCAGAGAGCAAGGGCAGAAAAAGATGGAAAAAAAAACAGTAACATTTCTTAAAGACTGTCAGTATTTTTTTTGGAGAAGTTAAATTCTCTATTCAGACGCAGTCCTCTGCACCTCTACCGCAGCACGTGCCAGACACAACGTCATCTTTTCCAGGGACACATCCTACTACACTAGCAGATAAGACACATCTTCCTAACATCACACTCAATAACAGAAGCATGCCATTTAGCAAAATAAAAAAATGACCATTTATACAGATTCAGCATAAACAGCTTAGGCTGTACATGTGGACATGTGTAATTGGAAAAGAAAAGTTTAGATAGCTTTGTCATAAATGCTCTCACCCTAAGATTATCTCATCCCAACCCTGCTTCCTTCTTCCCCCATTCAGCCCTGAGAGTGAGGACAGATTCTGATTGATCATGGGCCTGTACTTAAAGAGTACCAGAGTTACATATAGTTATTTAGTCAAAAAATTTACAATGATAATGGAAGTTTTTACTAGAGCATTTATCATCAATTCAATAATTTATTTATTTTTAAATAAATTTGAATGGGAGGAATACGACATTGAATGGACAATCTGAAAACCGCTTTTCAATGCAAGTATTACAGTGAAGAGATAAGAAGCAATACAATGTCCAAAATAAATCCAGGAAGAACAGACTGTTTAAAACTAAACATTAGAACCAGTTTGTTGTTGAATTAAGATTTAACAGCTCTCTTAAAAAGTCAGACAAACAAACATAGCATTTAAATCTCTGATCCTTTAATTGAAAAACTGCCTGAACAAAAGATGTTCTACGAATTGAGACTTTATGATTTCCACCTGAAGCAGGTCTGAGACCGGACAGTCAGATCATATGACATATTAGAAAATATCGGGATTTAACAGCAAGGTCAGGCAGATAGGTGTCAGACAGTTTCTTACCATCTTAAAGCATTAAAGGTTAGCCTTTATTGTGTTAGAGATCACAGTAACATGACTTAAAATTTAGCTGATCTAAATACTTCTCCTCTGCTTATTTTCACCAATTCTGAGTTAATATTTATCATCAGTATTTATAATTGATCTCATTAAACCATTTAACTATTTAACTGCAGCAGATCTATGAATCAATGGATCTGTTATCTTAACAGAGCAGCAACGTGCTTTATATAAAGCTTAAAAGTGAGTTAGATTATTAGGAAATTAACAAAAACACGGCAATAAAAGGCACAACGAGAGTCAGATATCACCAATGAGTTTCTTGAAGAAGAAAACTCTAAAAGAAATTTAAAGACAGCTGCAGTAAGTCTGAGTCAAAACAAGTCAAGTCAAGGTTTGTTTTCATGGCACATTTAAAAACAGCCACAGCAACCAGAGAGCTGTACAGCTGAACACTATATTAATATGTGTGTCGGGCTTGGAAGTCAGTTTTGGGGGCTTGCGGGTGGGGATGTCTTGCGGTGTGGGGCGGGGTCCCTTAGGTGCCTTGGGGTGGTGGCTGCTGGCTCTGTACCGGGTGGCCAGGCCGCTCTGGCGTGAGTGGTGGCGCTGGGCCTGGGCCCTGGTGGCTGGGCGCTGCCTTGCGCCCGGGGGGTTAGGTTGCCCTGGACATGCCACAGTATGGGTGGGTTGGTGCAGGTCCTGGTGCAAGGCTTGTTGCTCTGGGACCTCCAGGGTGTCCGCAGGTGGTTGTTATCTTAAGGGTGTTGGGGCGTGCGGTGGGGGGGGTGCTTATCCCCTGTTGGGGGGGGGCCTGGGTGATGGTGGGTCTCAGGCCCAGGCTGCTGCGTCTGGTGTGACCGGGTGGTTTATTTGTTGTTGTTTGTTTGTTTGTTTGTAGAGGTACTCCGGGGTGGGGTGGGGTTGGGTTGAGTGGGGTGGGGCGGGGTGGGTACCTTCTGGGAGTACAGTAGCTCCCGGAATATGGTTGCTGCAGGCCCCGAGTCTGGCCTGTGTTGGGTCCCAGGTAGCGGGGATGCCTATTGCAGCCAGTCCCTGGCTGCCCTCTCCGGGGGAGAGTAGCTGCCCCGGTATATATCCCCATACCACTCTCCCTTTTGGCTCCTGTACACAGCACACACTCACACATGAAGGGTTTTGGGGGCGTGTGTGTTCTGTGGGGTGTAGTGGATGGGGTCACGTAGGTGGTCCCCTTGGCTGCACTCTGCAGTTCCCCGCCCCTGTTTTAATTACACCTTAGACATCACTACTTATCAAACACACACACACACATTAGGTCTTGCGGGGTGGTTGCACCGAATGGCATCTGGTGGGCGGGGCTCATTGGGTATGTAGGCTGCCCAGAGGGCCGCGCTACCAGTTCTACAAGGTTGGTCACACCCCTGCTTCCTGGTTGCAGCTCGGGCAGGAGTGGCCAGGAGGAATTAATTATTCTACTGGTTCAGGGTCTGTGGTGGCTGGGGGGCTGCTGGCCCCTTGGTGTGCCCGCTGCACTACACCCCAGCAGAGTCGAGGGAGGTAGGATGTGTGGATGTGTGGATGTATGGGACGTGAAAGTGTGTGTGGTAATGATTGGGCCTGGATCTGGGACTTGCTGTCGCCTGGCCTGCCTGTGTTTCTCCCGATGGGGCATCAGCGTTGCCTCTCCCCACTGCTCGCGACTTCACCCACCTGTGGGCACGTCTTGACTCCCAGGGCACTTGGCCAGGGGCGCTGGGGCAGGCGCTGACCCACTTTGTGGCTGTCTGGGGCGCTTGGCCCTCCTGGGTATTGGGTGGGGCCTCTGCCGGGGGGTTTGGGGGCGCTCGGGCTCCTGGGGCCCAGGTCCAGTGCACGGCCCATGTCTGGGCGGCTGGGGCCTGGCGGGTTCGGTGGGCTGTTACCCCTGGTTCCCGGAGTGCCTCTGCCCTATGCTTATGGGGGCTCTTTCCGGGGGCTTCCTCTGCAGTCTTCTGGGTGGATGCGTGGTTGCCCCTGCAGTGGGCTGCCTGGGTTCTGTGCTCTGTGGGGGCTGCTGGTGGCCTGGGTCTTGTGGCCCTCTCTGCCTGCTTCTGATTGCTTGGGGGGGGGGGGCTGTGGATTGTGGCCCTGTACGCTTATACACTCATAACTAAGCACGGTTATCATGTAGGTCCTGTGCCATGGGTGTTGCATGTTCTCACACACACACACACACATTCATTAGTCCAGTAGCATGGTCACTAAGCAGTTGATGTATTATCATGTCGTCTCAGGTCATCTATATCCACAGCTGTGTTGTATGCGATTGCCGCTTCTTGTGCTTGTTTTTGTTTGTTTGTGTGTTTGTTTTTTCTCTGCTTGTCTGCTTTCAGGTGCTCCTGGTGGCGCTAAGGCTGGATTCCCCTCATAGGCCATGGATTGTTGTCTGTTTTGTTTTTTACAGGTGTAGCAGCTGGTTGTCTGGTTTTTGTTTCTATTTTTGTTCTGTTTCCTCTTCTTTCCTCTTCTTCTTTCCTTGTCCCCCGGTCCGGTTCAGTTCAGTTCATGTCATATATTGTAAACAGAAATAAATGGGCATCAAGGGGAGCTTTACATTTATAAAACTTCCCTTGGCAAAACAAATCTGTTTGGCATCAAAGGTATTCAGACTACAATTCTTCTGACATAATGCTGAACAGGACAAGGGGAAAAAAAAGTAAAGAAGACAGTTCTGCCGAAAGCCAGGGATAGACCTGTTCTAAGTTCTATACTTTTTAAAAGGGGCGTGTTTATCAACTATGGAATTAGAAGATTTACAAAAATGGTCAAGTGCTAGATCTTCATCTGGAATTTTAACAGTGTCATATAACAATTCAACAGATCAGTTAAAAAAAAAGCCTGCTCATGGAGATGTTTCAGGATCTGGATACCAAGCGTGGACCTAATGTTTTCATTTTTGCAATTCTGATACAGGCTATTGAGCAGTGATAACTAACACCAAGTTCAGATACTGCGGATTTTCTACCTTTGATATGTTAAGATTGAGCCAATCAGGGACAACCTTGAAGGATCTCTTTGGTTTTGTAGGATCAGTAATTACCTGAGAAAGGTTGATATTGGTACACACCTTTTTTAAATGATCAGAGGCAGAGTTCAACTTGTTTAAATTAAAATTGCCACACAGAGATTGGGTTTAGGCCACATGCACACAGAATGACATCAACAAATATAAGAAATATTAAACATTTACACATAGATTTTTGAATACATGTAGAGGAATGATACTTTGAAATGTGCTCATTGCGGAGTTATGATCAGTTGAGTAATGAAGGTTGAACTATTCTAGGAAAGAGGTTTTATTCCCAGCATCATGATGGACACTCCTGATATAGAAGGTTTCGCTAACGCATTGGAATTGTTTTACTATTTTCATATGCATGTGCAATGAAGAATTGCTTGCTGCTGATAAATGCAAAGAAGAACAGCTTACACATAGATGCTCACATATAGGCTGCTGAATGCAATGAAGACCTGCTTATCAAGTAAAGTTCAATGTCAATGTGTAATATTCAATTAGGATTTGCAAAACAGTGAAGTTAAACAATGAATGGGTCCATAGTCGGTATGAGAAGACTACAGGAATATTTACCTGGGTGTACGTTCAAACAGAGATGAGAAAATTGCGATAAATAATTGTTTGTTTGTTTGTTAGTATGTATAGGAATGTTATGTGTATAAACTGTGTTGAGTTATAGTTACTCAGTAGTGTCTCAGT
Organism: Leuresthes tenuis; assembly: GCF_036924035.1. Classification (NCBI taxonomy): domain Eukaryota; kingdom Metazoa; phylum Chordata; class Actinopteri; order Atheriniformes; family Atherinopsidae; genus Leuresthes; species Leuresthes tenuis. The sequence continues at coordinate 28,887,065 of NW_027325367.1, read as the reverse complement.
GAAACAACCGACGGGGGAAGTCTTGCGGTGACAACAAAAGCAGTGTTTTACTGATCAGTCAAGTTGCTCCAGTGTACTCCATACAAACTGGTTGGCTACTGAAGGGATAGAAAATGGGGAATACTTGTTTTAAAGCAAACAAGGAATTAGATGGGAAAAATACATGTTTTAACGGGACCCAGACAATATTAAATACTCAGACAGATGGGAGAAGAAGTGTAGTTTTGTAGGAAATCACAAAATTATTACATAGAATTAGTGAAATCAATTGAAGAATGCCTTTCTGAAGAGCTGTTTACAGCAGATGAGCAGCTTTGCGACCAAGCACATTGTAGATCGCTTTACTGCCAAAATAATCTAATTTAATGGATTGGTTTAGACATGCATAACAGCATTTTAAGAACAAAGAGAGAAACAAAAAGGGACAACGCTTCATGGTGGAAGGGGATGTATAAATAACTGTGTATATGATGAAGGGGGTGGCAACACCCATTCCGAAATCCCGCCATTCCGACATCCCGCTATTCCGACATCCCACCATTCTGACATACCACCATTCCGACATACCACCATTCCGACATGCAAACGTCCCACCATTCCGACATCCCACCATTGCGACATCCCGCTATTCTGACGTTCAAATGTCCCACCATTCCGACAAGGCTTTCCGTATAAGGAAATGTGTGTTACTCAACAGGTGAGTCCCTTCTTTCTGTTCATGCAATTTATATATATTAATATACACATGTTTATAGACAAGCGTTATTAAAAACACAAAGTCTCGGCAACTGGAGGAGGAGAAGCAGTCCGCGGTGGTTTTCAATCACACACTCCAATGCCACTTGTTTCAACTTCCGAAAATTTAATCCAGGAAAAAAAGGCTTACAAACATGGACCAAAACGGCTCCATAACACGCACAAGAATCCAAAAGAAACGAAAGTTAACTAAAAGAAAGCAAATAAACAGTATGAAGTGGTCAAAATTGGTTTTACGCATGCCTATGTGCGTCTGGCACATGCGTCTTCGGGCTCTCCCACGTTGGTTTGTGGATGAAAGCTATATGTTCAGCTGTAATGTCATGTAAAAACAATCTCTACATGACATTTACTCCCAGGTGTGACCAGTTAGGTCCTTAAGATATCAACAGGCTGTATAAAGCTACAACCGTTGCGGCTGTGTGTTTGTGCCAAATGCGCAAAGCCCATCCGCGCTTCCCAAAATTGGAGTGAGTACTCATAAATCACGTGAATAACATGAATAAACGTTTTTACTGAATTTTGTTGTGTTTTATACGTTCTATGCTGTCATTTCTCTCTTCTCCTATTGGCAAGGCAAGGCAGAGTGCTCGCAACTGTGTCCTGTGCAGTAGCCGTGATATCTGTAATTGCAATTATTACTTTTGCATATGATGACAGCGTGCAAAAGACGCATGGGCTCTGTGGAGAGCTCCGCTCCAGCTGGCTGCTGTGACAGCTCACTGACACTGTATTTCTGCTTAATCAGTTTCAGTCTCGCCAGAGTTACATTAATATCTGTATTTTTATATTTGAAATTCAGGGGATTTTGATAATAGATTATTAAAGTTTGTTTGCGAGGCTGTGGCCTCTGCATGTGCAAAGCTTGTGCGCCAAACTTTAGGGCGTATTTGCGCCGCCATATCATTAGTGCAAAATGTTTTGGGTAAAAAATAGGCTATTAAAAGGAACTGTCGGAATGGCGGTATGTTAAAAAAAAAAAAAAAACATACCGCCATTCCGACCATAGGAGGAAAAAAGTGTCGGAATGGTGGGACGTTTGATAAAAGTGTCGCCATTCCGACAATTGGAGACCCATGTCGGAATGGCGAGATGTCGGAATGGCAGCATGTAACCATGATGAAGGAGAGACCATTTGAGCAGCACAGCCATTTCGCAACGCAGGGACAGCAGTCCAAGTTACAGGATCTCCCACGTGGTATCACCTGTCACATTGTGTCAAGGCATCAAAAGAAGAAAAAATCACCAAACTCAAGGACAAAAAGACAAAGACTCCGGTGAACGAAGAGAGAGTACTGACAAACCAGAAATACAAAAGGATTCTCGATATCAAGATCCAGAAGAAGAGGCTAACAATGCCACGAACACTTACGATGCTGGGAATGATGCCAGCAATGAACAGAGAAGAAGATTCAGTGTCATCAATCTGCATTACGTGCCTCTAATGAGGGGGTGAATATAGAATCCTCAACGATTACAACGTCTCTGGGAACTGTGACAACAACAAGGTTTAAACCATTTTGATATATATTGTAACCTATTGTCTAAGGAATAGTGCTGAAAATGAGGTAAATCTAATCCACCACTGTCCTTGGTCTTCTGTAGGGTTTTTAAACTAATACGTGGTGGTTTGTTTTTCCACAGAAATTTGGAGATGCATGAATCTAGTGACTTAAACCAAGTAGCAGATGGTTTTATGGGGATCATTGAGAACAAATAGTTAACTTTTGGTAGTATCATCATTTTAATGGATGTAACTCTCCCCATAAGTGATATAGGTAAGGACTTCCAACGAGAGATCGTCCTCTACTGTCTTTAATAATTGCACATAATTTAGCTTTGTTAGCTCTGAGAGCCTGGAGGAAATGTTTATGCCTAAATATCTAATATTTCCTGACTGTAAAGTGACCGCAGGTATATTATGGACCCTACAGTTAATGGGCAGAACTGTGGTCTTAGACCAGTTGATAGAGTAGTCAGAAAGTGCTGAGAATTTATTTATGAGTGTGATCGTGTGACTGAGAGACGTCTGTGAGTTCTGAAGGAAAAGTAATACATCATCAGCATAAAGACTTATTTTATGCTCAATATTTTGGGATTAATTACTCACAAACGGGTAAGAAAAGGTAGTATTGCCAGACCATACATGATCAAAACAGGGAGCGGAGGTGGTTCAGCTGCAAGATGTGAATTTCTGACTATAGTTTGTAAAAACCGGGTAAGATAAGGTGCGAATGCCCGACAATGTATGATCAAAAGAGGGAGCGGAGGTTTTCGGCTGCAAGAAGGTCTGAATGTCCACCCAAAATTCCTGAAAAATGGGTAAAAAAAGGGTGCGAATGCCAAACCATGCATCATCAAAAGCAGGAGTGGATGTGTTCGGCTACAAGAAGATTTGAATGTCCATCAATAATTGCTTTAAAACATGAAAGAAAATTTTCGAATATCAAACCGCACATGATCATAAGCGGGAGAGGAGTTGTTCAGCTGCAAGAAGGTGTGAATGTCCACCCATAATTACTGAAAAATGGGTAAGAAAAGGTGAAAATGCCCAACCATACATCATCAAAAGCAGGAGTGGATGTGTTCGGCTACAAGAAGGTTTGAATGTCCGACCATAGTTTGTAAAAAGCGGGTAAGAAAAGGTTCGAATGCCCGAACATAGACCATCAAAAGAGGGAGCGGAGGTGTTCCGCTGTAAGAAGGTGTAAATGTCCGACCATAGTTGGTAAAAAGCGGGTAAGAAAAGGTTAAAATACCCGACTGTACACAATCAATAGCGGGAGCGGAGTTGTTTGGCTACAAGAAGGTGTGAAAGTCCGACAAAGGTTTGTAAAAAGCGGGTAAGAAAAGGTTCGAATGCCCGAATATATACCATCAAAAGTGGAAGTGGATGTGTTCGGCTGCAAGAAGGTGTGAACGTCCGACCAAAGTTTGTAAAAAGCAGTTAAGAAAAGGTTCGAATATCCAACCAAACATAATCAAAAGCGGGAGCAGAGCTGTTCGACTGCAAGTAGGTGTGAATGTCAGATCATAATTTGCAAAAAGCTGATGAGAAAGGGTGAGAATGCCCGGCTATACACCATCAAATGCGGGAGCGGAAGTGTTCGGCTGTGAGTAGGTGTGAATGTCCAACCATAATTGCTGAAAAATGTGTTAGAAGAGACTAGAATGCCGGACAAGACATCATAAAATGCGGGAGCGGAGTTGTTCGGCTGTGAGTAGGTGTGAATCTCCGAGCATAGTTTGTAAAAAGGGGGTAAGAATAGGTTCGAATGCCCGAACACACACTATCAAAACAGGGAGCTGAGGTGGCTCAGCTGCAAGGTGTGAATGTCTGACTATAGTTTGTAAATAAGGTGCGAATGCCCAACAATGTATAATCAAAAGAGGGAGCAGAGGTTTTCGGCTACAAGAAGGTTTGAATGTCCGACCATAGTTTGTAAAAAGCGGGTAAGAAAAGGTTCAAGCGCCTGACTATACACCATCAAAAGCGGGAGCAGAGGTGTTCCGCTGTAAGACGGTGTGAATGTCCGACCATATTTGGTAAAAAGCGGGTAAGAAAAGGTTAAAATACCCGACTGTACACAATCAATAGCGGGAGCGGAGTTGTTCGGCTACAAGAAGGTGTGAAAGTCCAACCATCGTTTGTAAAAAGCTGCTAAGAAAAGGTTCGAATGCCCGAATATATACCATCAAAAGCGGAAGCGGAGGTGTTCGGCTGCAAGAAGGTGTGAACGTCCGACCAAAGTTGGTAAAAAGCGGGTAAGAAAAGGTTAAAATACCTGACTGTACACAATCAGTAGCGGGTGCGGAGTTGTTCGGATACTAAAAGGTGTGAAAGTCCGACCATGGTTTGTAAAAAGCGGGTAAGAAAAGGTGCGAATGCCCAAAAATGTATCATCAAAAGAGGGAGCGGAGGTGTTCGGCTGCAAGAAGGTGTGAATGTACACCCATAATTACTGAAAAATGGGTAAGAAAAAGTGCGAATGCCCAACTATACATAATCAAAAGCAGGAGTGGATGTGTTCGGCTCCAAGAAGGGTTGAATGTCTGACCATAGTTTGTAAAAAGCAGGTAAGAAAAGGTTTGACTGCCCGAACATACACCATCAAAAGAGGGAGCGGAGGTGTTCCGCTGTAAGGTGTGAATGTCCGACCATAGTTGGTAAAAAGCGGGTAAGAAAAGGTTAAAATACCCGACTGTACACAATCAATAGCGGGAGCGGAGTTGTTCGGCTACTAAAAGATGTGAAAGTCCGACTATGGTTTGTAAAAAGCGGGTAAGAAAAGGTGCTAATGCCCGACAATGTATGATCAAAAGAGGGAGCGGAGGTTTTCGGTTACAAGAAGGTTTGAATGTCCGACCATAGTTTGTAAAAAGCGGGTAAGAAAAGGTTCAAATGCCTGACTATACACCATCAAAAGTGGGAGCGGAGAGGTTCCGCTGTAAGACGGTGTGAATGTCCGACCATAGTTGGTAAAAAGTGGGTAAGAAAAGGTTAAAATACCCGACTGTACACAATCAATAGCGGGAGCGGAGTTGTTCGGCTACAAGAAGGTGTGAAAGTCCAACCATCGTTTGTAAAAAGCTGCTAAGAAAAGGTTCGAATGCCCGAATATATACCATCAAAAGCGGAAGCGGAGGTGTTCGGCTGCAAGAAGGTGTGAACGTCCGACCAAAGTTCGCAAAAAGCAGTAAAGAAAAGGTTCGAATATCCAAACATAATTAAAAGCGAGAGAGATTGTGTTCAGCTGCAAGTAGGTGTGAATATCCAGCCATAATTACTCACAAACGGGTAAGAAAATGTAGTATTGCCAGACCATACATGATCAATACAGGGAGCGGAGGTGGTTTAGCTGCAAAAAGGGGTGAATGTCCAACTAAAGTTCAAATATATTAACAAAAGCGGGAGGAGAGGTCTTCGGATTAGAGTGGTTGAGAATTTCCAACCATAATCTATAAAATGCGGTGAAAAAAAAAAGGTGTGAAGTAATGAATTTTATAGCAAAATCCGAAATCATGCATAACTCCGCAAAAGGAACGTATTGCTCAACCAAAGGGTAATATGAGGAACTTTATGCTTGATACATTTTAGACATGGATAACTATGAAGGACAAAGCAATTTTAACTTGGTTTGAGCAAAGCAATTCATTTTATAGGAAAATCCGAAATCGTGCAGGACTCATGAAAGTAAGCTTATTCTCGGATTCCTGATCCTCCAGTGTTGCTGTTTCCTATACTGCAAAATAAAGCCTTGTTCTTTGTTGAAATCGATATAGACATTGATAAATATGAAGGACAAAGCAGTTTCCACTTTGTTTGAGTGAAGGAATTAATTTTATAGCAAAATCCCAAATCAAGCAGAACGTATGAAAATAAGCTTGTTTTCGGATTCCTGATCCTTCAGTGTTGCTATTTCTTCTACTGCAAAATACAATGTTGTTCTTTGTTGAAGTAAATCTAGACATTGATAAATATGAAGGACAAAGCAGTTTTCACTTGGTTTGAGTGAAGGAATTCATTTTATACATAAAATCCCAAATCATGCAGAACGTATGAAAATAAGCTTATTCTCGGATTCCTGATCCTTCAGTGTTGCTTTTTCTTCTACTGCAAAATACAATGTTGTTCTTTGTTGAAGTCGATCTAGACATTGATAAATATGAAGGACAAAGCAGTTTTAACTTGGTTTGAGTGAATTAATTCATTTTATACATAAAATCCCAAATCATGCAGAACGTATGAAAATAAGCTTATTCTCGGATTACTGATCCTTCAGTGTTGCTCTTTCTTCTACTGCAAAATCCAGTGTTGTTCTTTGTTGAAGTCAATCTAGACATTGATAAATATGAAGGACAAAGCAGTTTTAACATAGTTTGAGTGAAGGCATTCATTTATAGTAAAATGAATAATCGTGCAGAACTCATGAAAATAAGCTTATTCTCGGATTCCTAAAACTTTTGATTTGCTCTTTCTTTACTGCAAAGTACAAAGTTGTTCTTTGTTGAAGTCGATCTAGACATTGATAAATATGAAGGACAAAGCAGTTTTCACTTGGTTTGAGTGAAGGATTTGCAGCTGAAAACCTCCCGCTCCCGCTTTTGATTGTGTATAGTCGGGCTTTCGAGCCTTTTCTTACCCGGTTTTTAGAAATTATGGTTGGACATTCAGACCTTGCAGCCGAAGACCTCCACTCCCTCTTTTGATCATACATTGTCGGGCATTCGCACCTTGTCTTACCCGCTTTTTACAAACTATAGTCAGACATTCACACCTTGCAGCTGAACCACCTCAGCTCCCTGTTTTGATCATGTATGGTCTGGCAATACTACCTTTCCTTACCCGTTTTTGAGTAATTATGGCTGGACATTCACACCTACTTGCAGTCGAACAGCTCTGCTCCCGCTTTTGATGGTATATATTCGGGCATTCGAACCTTTTCTTAACTACTTTTTGCAAACTTTGGTCGGACGTTCACACCTTCTTGCAGCAGAACACCTCCGCTTCCGCTTTTGATGGTATATATTCGGGCATTCGAACCTTTTCTTAGCAGCTTTTTACAAACCATGGTTGAACTTTCACACCTTCTTGTAGCCGAACAACTCCGCTCCCGCTATTGATTGTGTACAGTCAGGTATTTTAACCTTTTCTTACCCGCTTTTTACCAACTATGGTCGGACATTCACACCGTCTTACAGCGGAACACCTCCGCTCCCGCTTTTGATGGTGTATAGTCAGGCATTTGAACCGTTTCTTACCCGCTTTTTACAAACTATGGTCGGACATTCAAACCTTCTTGTAACCGAAAACCTCCGCTCCCTCTTTTGATCATACATTGTCGGGCATTAGCACCTTTTCTTACCCGCTTTTTACAAACCATAGTCGGACTTTCACATCTTTTAGTAGCCGAACAACTCCGCTCCCGCTATTGATTGTGTACAGTCGGGTATTTTAACCTTTTCTTACCCGCTTTTTACCAACTATGGTCGGACATTCACACCTTACAGCGGAACACCTCCGCTCCCTCTTTTGATGGTGTATGTTCGGGCAGTCAAACCTTTTCTTACCTGCTTTTTACAAACTATGGTCAGACATTCAACCCTTCTTGGAGCCGAACACATCCACTCCTGCTTTTGATTATGTATAGTTGGGCATTCGCACCTTTTCTTACCCATTTTTCAGTAATTATGGGTGTACATTCACACCTTCTTGCAGCCGAACACCTCCGCTCCCTCTTTTGATGATACATTTTTGGGCATTCGCACCTTTTCTTACCCGCTTTTTACAAACCATGGTCGGACTTTCACACCTTTTAGTATCCGAACAACTCCGCACCCGCTACTGATTGTGTACAGTCGGGTATTTTAACCTTTTCTTACCCGTTTTTTACCAACTATGGTCGGACATTCACACCTTCTTACAGCGGAACACCTCCGCTCCCTCCTTTGATGGTGTATGTTCGGGCATTCGAACCTTTTCTTACCCGCTTTTTACAAACTATGGTCAGACATTCAAACCTTCTTGTAGCCGAACATATCCACTCCTGCTTTTGATGATGTATGGTTGGGCATTCGAACCTACTTGTTGCCCGCTTTTCATTAATTATGGGTGGACATTCACACCTTGTCTCAGCCAAACACCTCCGCTCCCTGTTTTGATCATGTATGGTTTGACATTCGCACCTTTGCTTACCCTCTTTTTATACTGATTGCTCAAGATTAAGTTGTTCTTTCTCAAACTACAAAATTTTTTTAATTGTTGAAACTTGATTTGAAGTGGATAAATAAGGAAGACAAACAGTTTTAAGTCAGGCTGATAGCAATTAATTTTATAGCAAAATCTGTATTTCGTCATTTGTCGAGAGATGCTTATTGCTGAAGAAGTTCTTTCTCATTCTACAAAGTACAACGTTGTTTATCATTGAAACTTGATTAGACATGAATAAATATGAAGGACAAAGCAGTCTTAACTTGGTTTGAGTTAAGGAATTCGTTTTATAGGAGAATCCGAATTCGTGCATAACTCGTAAAATAGAGCTTATTTTCGGATTCCTAAAGAATGAGTCTGGTTCTTTCTCATAATACAAAGTTTGTTGTTTATTGTTGAAACTTCATCAGACCGTTAGATATAGTCGGACTCACCTCGACGCACGGCTTGGGATCTGGAACCAGTACTCTTGAGAGGGGTTGGACTCTCTTCCACTCTGGAGTTGCCCGTGGTGAGAGGCGCAGAGCAGGTGTGGGCATACTTATTGCCCCCCGGCTGTGTGCCAGTACATTGGGGTTTACCCTAGTGAACGAGAGGGTAGCCTCCCTCCGCCTTGGGTGGGGGGGACGAGTCCTGACTGTTGTTTGAACATCAGTTCAGAGTACCTACCCTTTTTGGAGTCTCTGGGGGAGGCACTGGAGAATGCTCCTACCGGAGACTCCCTCATTCTGCTGGGGGACTTCAATGCTCACGTGGGCAATGACAGTGAGACCTGGAGGGGTGTGATTGGGAGGAACGGCCCCCCCGATCTGAATCAGAGTGGTGTTATGTTGTTGGACTTCTGTGCCAGTCATAGACTGTCCATAACGAACACCATGTTCAGGCATAAGGGTGTCCATATGTGCACTTGGCACCAGGACACCCTTGGCCGCAGTTCGATGATCGACTTTGTGGTTGTATCGGACTTGCGGCCGTATGTCCTGGACACTCGGGTGAAGAGAGGGGCGGAGCTGTCAACTGATCACCACCTGGTGGTGAGTTGGCTCCGCTGGTGGGGGAGGATGCCGATCAGACCTGGCAGGCCCAAACGTATTGTGAGGGTCTGCTGGGAGCGTTTGTCAGAATCCCCCGTCAGAAGGAGCTTTAACTCCCACCTCCGGCAGAGCTTCAACCATATTTGAGGTGGGGGACATTGAATGGGCCATGTTCCGTGACTCCATTGCCAAGGCAGCTGGTCGGAGTTGTGGCCGTAAGGTGGTCGGTGCCTGTCGTGGCGGCAACCCTCCAACCTGCTGGTGGACACCAGTGGTGAGGGAAGCCGTCAATCTGAAGAAGGAGTCCTATCGGGCCTTTTTGGCCAGTGGGACCCTGGAAGAAGCTGATAGGTACCGACGGGCCAGACGGGCCACGGCTTCGGCGGTTGCTGAGGCAAAAACTCGGGCCTGGGAGGAGTTCGGTGAGACCATGGAGAATGATTTCCGGACGGCCTCAAAAAGATTCTGGTCCACCATCCGGCGTCTCAGGGGGGGGAAGCGGCTCACAGTCAACACTGTTTACAGTGGGGACGGGGCTTTGCTGACCTCAACTAGGGATGTTGTGAGTCGGTGGGGGGAGTACTTCGAGGAACTCCTCAATCCTACCAACACGTGCTCGGAAGAGGCAGAGTCGGAGAGCTTGGAGACGGGGCCTCCCATTTCTGGGGCTGAGGTTGCCGAGTTGGTTAAAAAGCTCCTCGGTGGCAAGGCCCCGGGGGTGGATGAGGTCCGTCCTGAGTTTCTCAAGGCTCTGGATGTTGTAGGGCTGTCTTGGCTGACACGCCTCTGCAGTATCGCGTGGACATCGGGGACAGTGCCTCTGGACTGGCAGATTGGGGTGGTGGTCCCCCTCTTTAAAAAGGGGGACCGGAGGGTGTGTTCCAACTATAGGGGTATCACACTCCTCAGCCTCCCTGGTAAGGTCTATTCGGGGGTATTGGAGAGGAGGATCCGTCGGATAATCGAGCCTCGGATTCAGGAGATGCAGTGTGGCTTTCGTCCTGGCCGTGGAACAGTGGACCAGCTCTATACCCTCGGCAGGATCCTGGAGGGTGCATGGGAGCTCGCCCAACCAGTCTACATGTGTTTTGTGGACTTGGAGAAAGCGTTCGACCGTGTCCCTCGTGGAGTCCTGTGGGGGGTGCTCCGGGAATATGGAGTGCCGGACCCCTTGATAGGGGCCGTTCGGTCTCTGTATGACCGGTGCCAGAGTTTGGTCCGCATTGCCGGCAGTAAGTCAGATACGTTTCCGGTGAGAGTTGGACTCCGTCAGGGCTGCCCTTTGTCACCGATTCTGTTCCTAACTTTTATGGACAGAATTTCTAGGCGGAGCCAGGGCGTTGAGGGTGTCCCATTTGGCGACCTCAGAATCGGGTCTCTGCTTTTTGCAGATGATGTGGTTCTGTTAGCGTCGTCAGGCCGTGACCTTCAGCTCTCACTGGAGTGATTCGCAGCTGAGTGTGAAGCGGCTGGGATGAGAATCAGCACCTCCAAATCCGAGACTATGGTTCTCAGCCGGAAAAGGGTGGAATGCTCTCTTCGGGTCGGGAATGAGATCCTTCCCCAAGAGGAGGAGTTCAAGTATCTCGGGGTCTTGTTCACGAGTGACGGACGAATGGAGCGGGAGATTGACGGGCGGATCGGTGCGGCGCCTGCAGTGTTGCAGGCTGTGCACCGACCCGTCGTTGTGAAGAGGGAGCTGAGCCAGAAGGCGAAGCTCTCTACTTACTAGTCAATCTACGTTCCCATCCTCACCTATGGTCACGAGTTGTGGGTAGTGACCGAAAGAACAAGATCGCGAATACAAGCGGCCGAAATGGGTTTCCTCCGCAGGGTGTCTGGGCTCTCCCTTAGAGATAGGGTGAGAAGCTCAGTCATCCGGGAGGGGCTCGGAGTAGAACCGCTGCTCCTCCGCATTGAGAGGAGTCATATGAGGTGGCTCGGGCATCTGGTTAGGATGCCCCCTGGGCGCCTCCCTGGGGAGGTGTTCCGGGCACGTCCCACTGGGAGGAGACCCCGGGGGAGACCCAGGACACGTTGGAGAGACTATGTCTCTCGGCTGGCCTGGGAACGCCTCGGGGTCCCCCCGGAAGAGCTGGAGGAAGTTGCCGGGGACCGAGACGTCTGGGTTTCTCTGCTCAAGCTGCTGCCCCCGCGACCCGACCCCCGGATAAGCGGCAGATGATGGATGGATGGATATATCCTCCACCAACCAGACTTACAACCCCCGACTAGGGTAGCAGAATTTCTAAGCATCTGTACCCCAAAACTACTATCAAAAATATATAAATTATTGTCTAAGATAGATGACACAATGTCTCTTCCATCCTCAAAATGGGAGGCAGATTTATCCATCAGTTCTGGTCATAGCTTCTAACCACAAATATGTTTGAACACCTTCATAAAGACTCGAAATCCTAATTTACAGCTCATACAATACAAAATCCTTCATAGAACACACTATACAGGACAAAGGATGTTCAGGATGGGTCTAACACACTCAAACATCTGCTCACATTGCACAGATAACACACCTGATGATTATGCACACGCTTTGTGGTTTTCTGCGCCTGTCCAGAAGTTCTGGCTTGAAGTCTGTGAGGACCTATCAACATGGCTAAAGTGTAGCATCCCTGCATGCCCCACACTGTGCATACTGGGTGACTTAGACAACATCAACATGGAAATTAACTCAGCACACATGGTTGTCACAGTGTTATGTATCGGAAAGAAAACTATTCTCATGAACTGGAAAGCGAAGAACAATCTGTGTATTAACCAGTTTAGAAATTTTCTTTTAGATTATATTAGCATGGAAACAATGTCTGCCTCCTCAAAACATCAATTGGCTGAATTTCATTCTCTCTGGTCCCCTCTGATTAGTTTTATCACATAGTGGTGGTGGTGGGTTGCTGGGTGATGGTGGGTCTCAGGCCCGGGCTGCTGCGACTGGTGTGACCGGGTGGTTTGTTTGTTTGTTTTTTGATGTTGTTTGTTTGTTTTTTGTAGAGGTCCTCCTGGGTGGGGTTGGGTTGAGTGGGGTGGGGCGGGATGGGTACCTTCTGGGGGTACAGTAGCTCCCGGAATATGGTCGCTGCAGACCCCGAGCCTGGTGGACATCAGGCCCTCCTGCCCATTGTTGGCTCCCAGGTAGCGGGGATGCCTATTGCAGCCAGTCCCTGGCTGCCCTCTCTGGGGGAGAGTAGCTCCCCCGGTATATATCCCCATACCCCTCTCCCTTCTGGCTCCTGTACACAGCACACACTCACACATGAAGGGTTTTGGGGGCGTGTGTGTTCGGTGGGGTGTAGTGGATGGGGCCACGTAGGTGGTCCCCTTTGGTTGCACTCTGCAGTTCCCTGCCCCTGTTTTAATTACACCTTAGACATTACTACTTATCAAACACACTCACACACACACATTAGGTCTTGGGGGGTGGTTACACTGAGTGGCATCTGGTGGGCGGGGCTCTTTGGGTATGTAGGCGGCCCAGAGTGACGCGCTACCAGTTCTACAAGTTTGGCTGCCCCTCAATTTTAATTGCTCACTATTAGAAAATATTGAAGAGCCAGAAGGGTGAGGGGAGGGGTCTTCTTCGCACACCCCTGCTTCCTGGTGTCTGTTCGGGGCAGGAGGGGCCAGGAGGATTAATTAATTGTTCTGCTGGTTCGGGGTCTGTGGTGGCTGGGGGGTTGCTGGCCTCCTGGTGTGCCCGCTGCACTACACCCCAGCAGAGTCGAGGGAGGTAGGATGTGTGGATGTGTGGATGTATGGGACGTGAAAGTGTGTGTGGTAATGATTGGGCCTGGATCTGGCCTGCCTGTGTTTCTCCCGATGGGGCATCAGCGTTGCCTCTCCCCACTGCTCGCGACTTCACCCACCTGTGGGCACGTCTTGACTCCCAGGGCACTTGACCAGGGGCGCTGGGGCAGGCGCTGACCCACTTTGTGGCTGTCTGGGGCGCTTGGCCCTCCTGGGTATTGGGTGGGGCCTCTGCCGGGGGTTTTGGGGGCGCTCGGGCTCCTGGGGCCCAGGTCCAGTGCACGGCCCATGTCTTGGCGGCTGGGGCCTGGCGGGGTCGGTGGGCTGTTACCCCTGGTTCCCGGAGTGCCTCTGCCCTATGCTTATGGGGGCTCTTTCCGGGGGCTTCCTCTGCAGTCTTCTGGGTGGATGCGTGGTTGCCCCTGCGGTGGGCTGCCTGGGTTCTGTGCTCTGTGGGGGCTGCTGGTGGCCTGGGTCTTGTGGCCCTCTCTGCCTGCTTCTGATTGCTTGGGGGGGGGCTGTGGTTTGTGGCCCTGTACGCTTATACACTCATAACTAAGCACGGTTATCATGTAGGTCCTGTGCCATGGGTGTTGCATGTTCTCACACACACACACACACATTCATTAGTCCAGTAGCATGGTCACTAAGCAGTTGATGTATTATCATGTCGTCTCAGGTCATCTATATCCACAGCTGTGTTGTATGCGATTGCCGCTTCTTGTGCTTGTTTTTGTTTGTTTGTGTGTTTGTTTTTTCTCTGCTTGTCTGCTTTCAGGTGCTCCTGGTGGCGCTAAGGCTGGATTCCCCTCATAGGCCATGGATTGTTGTCTGTTTTGTTTTTTACAGGTGTAGCAGCTGGTTGTCTGGTTTTTGTTTCTATTTTTGTTCTGTTTCCTCTTCTTTCCTCTTCTTCTTTCCTTGTCCCCCGGTCCGGTTCAGTTCAGTTCATGTCATATATTGTAAACAGAAATAAATAAATGGGCATCAAGGGGAGCTTTACATTTATAAAACTTCCCTTGGCAAAACAAATCTGTTTGGCATCAAAGGTATTCAGACTACAATTCTTCTGACATAATGCTGAACAGGACAAGGGGAAAAAAAAGTAAAGAAGACAGTTCTGCCGAAAGCCAGGGATAGACCTGTTCTAAGTTCTATACTTTTTAAAAGGGGCGTGTTTATCAACTATGGAATTAGAAGATTTACAAAAATGGTCAAGTGCTAGATCTTCATCTGGGATTTTAACAGTCATATAACTATTCAACAGATCAGTTAAAAAAAAGCCTGCTCATGGAGATGTTTCAGGATCTGGATACCAAGCGTGGACCTAATGTTTTCATTTTTGCAATTCTGATACAGGCTATTGAGCAGTGATAACTAACACCAAGTTCAGATACTGCGGATTTTCTACCTTTGATTTGTTAAGATTGAGCCAATCAGGGACAACCTTGAAGGATCTCTTTGGTTTTGTAGGATCAGTAATTACCTGAGAAAGGTTGATATTGGTACACACCTTTTTTAAATGATCAGAGGCAGAGTTCAACTTGTTTAAATTAAAATTGCCACACAGAGATTGGGTTTAGGCCACATGCACACAGAATGACATCAACAAATATAAGAAATATTAAACATTTACACATAGATTTTTGAATATATGTAGAGGAATGATACTTTGAAATGTGCTCATTGCGGAGTTATGATCAGTTGAGTAATGAAGGTTGAACTATTCTGGGAAAGAGGTTCTATTCCCAGCATCATGATGGACACTCCTGATATAGAAGGTTTCGCTAACGCATTGGAATTGTTTTACTATTTTCATATGCATGTGCAATGAAGAATTGCTTGCTGCTGATAAATGCAAAGAAGAACAGCTTACACATAGATGCTCACATATAGGCTGCTGAATGCAATGAAGACCTGCTTATCAAGTAAAGTTCAATGTCAATGTGTAATATTCAATTAGGATTTGCAAAACAGTGAAGTTAAACAATGAATGGGTCCATAGTCGGTATGAGAAGACTACAGGAATATTTACCTGGGTGTACGTTCAAACAGAGATGAGAAAATTGCGATAAATAATTGTTTGTTTGTTTGTTAGTATGTATAGGAATGTTATGTGTATAAACTGTGTTGAGTTATAGTTACTCAGTAGTGTCTCAGTGAAACAACCGACGGGGGAAGCCTTGCGGTGACAACAAAAGCAGTGTTTTACTGATCAGTCAAGTTGCTCCAGTGTACTCCATACAAACTGGTTGGCTACTGAAGGGATAGAAAATGGGGAATACTTGTTTTAAAGCAAACAAGGAATTAGATGGGAAAAATACATGTTTTAACGGGACCCAGACAATATTAAATACTCAGACAGATGGGAGAAGAAGTGTAGTTTTGTAGGAAATCACAAAATTATTACATAGAATTAGTGAAATCAATTTAAGAATGCCTTTCTGAAGAGCTGTTTACCACAGATGAGCAGCTTTGCGACCAAGCACATTGTAGATCGCTTTACTGCCAAAATGATCTAATTTAATGGATTGGTTAAGACATGCATAACAGCATTTTAAGAACAAAGAGAGAAACAAAAAGGGACAACGCTTCATGGTGGAAGGTGATGTATAAATAACTGTGTATATGATGAAGGGGGTGGCAACACCCATTCCGAAATCCCGCCATTCCGACATCCCGCTATTTTGACATCCCACCATTCCGACATCCCACCATTCCGACATACCACCATTCCGACATGCAAACGTCCCACCATTCCGACATCCCACCATTGCGACATCCCGCTATTCTGACGTTCAAATGTCCCACCATTCCGACAAGGCTTTCCGTATAAGGAAATGTGTGTTACTCAACAGGTGAGTCCCTTCTTTCTGTTCATGCAATTTATATGTTTAACACATGTTTATAGACAAGCGTTATTAAAAACACAAAGTCTCGGCAACTGGAGGAGGAGAAGCAGTCCGCGGTGGTTTTCAATCACACACTCCAATGCCACTTGTTTCAACTTCCGAAAATTTAATCCAGGAAAAAAAGGCTTACAAACATGGACCAAAACGGCTCCATAACACGCACAAGAATCCAAAAGAAACGAAAGTTAACTAAAAGAAAGCAAATAAACAGTATGAAGTGGTCAAAATTGGTTTTACGCATGCCTATGTGCGTCTGGCACATGCGTCTTCGGGCTCTCCCACGTTGGTTTGTGGATGAAAGCTATATGTTCAGCTGTAATGTCATGTAAAAACAATCTCTACATGACATTTACTCCCAGGTGTGACCAGTTAGGTCCTTAAGATATCAACAGGCTGTATAAAGCTACAACCGTTGCGGCTGTGTGTTTGTGCCAAATGCGCAAAGCCCATCCGCGCTTCCCAAAATTGGAGTGAGTACTCATAAATCACGTGAATAACATGAATAAACGTTTTTACTGAATTTTGTTGTGTTTTATACGTTCTATGCTGTCATTTCTCTCTTCTCCTATTGGCAAGGCAAGGCAGAGTGCTCGCAACTGTGTCCTGTGCAGTAGCCGTGATATCTGTAATTGCAATTATTACTTTTGCATATGATGACAGCGTGCAAAAGACGCATGGGCTCTGTGGAGAGCTCCGCTCCAGCTGGCTGCTGTGACAGCTCACTGACACTGTATTTCTGCTTAATCAGTTTCAGTCTCGCCAGAGTTGTGTATTTTTATATTTGAAATTCAGGGGATTTTGATAATAGATTATTAAAGTTTGTTTGCGAGGCTGTGGCCTCTGCATGTGCAAAGCTTGTGCGCCAAACTTTAGGGCGTATTTGCGCCGGCATATCATTAGTGCAAAATGTTTTGGGTAAAAAATAGGCTATTAAAAGGAACTGTCGGAATGGTGGGACGTTTGATAAAAAATTAAGTGTCGCCATTCCGACAAGATTCAGTGTCATCAATCTGCATTACGTGCCTCTAATGAGGGGGTGAATATAGAATCCTCAACGATTACAACGTCTCTGGGAACTGTGACAACAACAAGGTTTAAACCATTTTTATATATATTGTAACCTATTGGCTAAGGAATAGTGCTGAAAATGAGGTAAATCTAATCCACCACTCTCCTTGGTCTTCTGTAGGGTTTTTAAACTAATACGTGGTGGTTTGTTTTTCCACAGAAATTTGGAGATGCATGAATCTAGTGACTTAAACCAAGTAGCAGATGGTTTTATGGGGATCATTGAGAACAAATAGTTAACTTTTGGTAGTATCATCATGTAACTCTCCCCATAAGTGATATAGGTAAGGACTTCCAACGAGAGATCGTCCTCTACTGTCTTTAATAATTGCACATAATTTAGCTTTGTTAGCTCTGAGAGCCTGGAGGAAATGTTTATGCCTAAATATCTAATATTTCCTGACTGTAAAGTGATCGCAGGTATATTATGGACCCTACAGTTAATGGGCAGAACTGTGGTCTTAGACCAGTTGATAGAGTAGTCAGAAAGTGCTGAGAATTTATTTATGAGTGTGATCGTGTGACTGAGAGACGTCTGTGAGTTCTGAAGGAAAAGTAATACATCATCAGCATAAAGACTTATTTTATGCTCAATATTTTGGGATTAATTATTCACAAACGGGTAAGAAAAGGTAGTATTGCCAGACCATACATGATCAAAACAGGGAGCGGAGGTGGTTCAGCTGCAAGGTGTGAATGTCTGACTATAGTTTGTAAAAAGCGGGTAAGATAAGGTGCGAATGCCCGACAATGTATGATCAAAAGAGGGAGTGGAGGTTTTCGGCTGCAAGAAGGTCTGAATGTCCACCCAAAATTCCTGAAAAATGGGTAAAAAAAGGGTGCGAATGCCAAACCATACATCATCAAAAGCAGGAGTGGATGTGTTCGGCTACAAGAAGATTTGAATGTCCATCAATAATTGCTTTAAAACATGAAAGAAAATTTTCGAATATCAAACCGCACATGATCATAAGCGGGAGAGGAGTTGTTCAGCTGCAAGAAGGTGTGAATGTCCACCCATAATTACTGAAAAATGGGTAAGAAAAGGTGAAAATGCCCAACCATACATCATCAAAAGCAGGAGTGGATGTGTTCGGCTACAAGAAGGTTTGAATGTCCGACCATAGTTTGTAAAAAGCGGGTAAGAAAAGGTTCGAATGCCCGAACATAGACCATCAAAAGAGGGAGCGGAGGTGTTCCGCTGTAAGAAGATGTAAATGTCCGACCATAGTTGGTAAAAAGCGGGTAAGAAAAGGTTAAAATACCCGACTGTACACAATCAATAGCGGGAGCGGAGTTGTTTGGCTACAAGAAGGTGTGAAAGTCCGACCACGGTTTGTAAAAAGCGGGTAAGAAAAGGTTCGAATGCCCGAATATATACCATCAAAAGTGGAATTGGATGTGTTCGGCTGCAAGAAGGTGTGAACGTCCGACCAAAGTTTGTAAAAAGCAGTTAAGAAAAGGTTCGAATATCCAACCAAACATAATCAAAAGCGGGAAAAGAGCTGTTCGACTGCAAGTAGGTGTGAATGTCAGATCATAATTTGCAAAAAGCTGATGAGAAAGGGTGAGAATGCCCGGCTATACACCATCAAATGCGGGAGCGGAAGTGTTTGGCTGTGAGTAGGTGTGAATGTCCGACCATAATTGCTGAAAAATGTGTTAGAAGAGACTAGAATGCCGGACAATACATCATCAAATGCGGGAGCGGAGTTGTTCGGCTGTGAGTAGGTGTGAATCTCCGAGCATAGTATGTAAAAAGGGGGTAAGAATAGGTTTGAATGCCCGAACATACACTATCAAAACAGGGAGCTGAGGTGGCTCAGCTGCAAGGTGTGAATGTCTGACTATAGTTTGTAAATAAGGTGCGAATGCCCAACAATGTATAATCAAAAGAGGGAGCGGAGGTTTTCGGCTACAAGAAGGTTTGAATATCCGACCATAGTTTGTGAAAAGCGGGTAAGAAAAGGTTCAAGCGCCTGACTATACACCATCAAAAGCGGGAGCAGAGGTGTTCCGCTGTAAGACGGTGTGAATGTCCGACCATATTTGGTAAAAAGCGGGTAAGAAAAGGTTAAAATACCCGACTGTACACAATCAATAGTGGGAGAGGAGGTGTTCAGCTGCAAGAAGGTGTGAATGTCCACCCATAATTACTGAAAAATGGGTAAGAAAAGGTGCGAATGCCAAACCATACATTATCAAAAGCAGGTGTGAATGTCAGATCATAATTTGCAAAAAGCTGATGAGAAAGGGTGAGAATGCCCGACTATACACCATCAAATGCGGGAGCGGAGTTGTTCGGCTGTGAGTAAGTGTGAATCTCCGACCATAATTGCTGAAAAATGTGTTAGAAAAGGTAAGAATGCCGGTCCATACATCATCAAAAGCGGGAGAGGTGGTGTTCGGCTGCAAGTAGGTGTGAATGTCCAGCCATAATTACTAACAAACGGGTAAGAAAAGGTAGTATTGCCAGACCATACATGATCAAAACAGGGAGCGGAGGTGGTTCAGCTGCAAAAAGGGGTGAATGTCCAACTAAAGTTCAAATATATTAACAAAAGCGGGAGGAGAGGTCTTCGGATTAGAGTGGTTGAAATTTCCAACCATAATCTATAAAATGCGGTGAAAAAAAAGGTGTGAAGGAATGAATTTTATAGCAAAATCCGAAATAATGCATAACTCCGCAAAAGGAACGTATTGCTCAACCAAAGGGATGCTTCTTTCTCATTCAGGGTAATATGAGGAACTTTATGCTTGATACATTTTAGACATGGATAACTATGAAGGACAAAGCAATTTTAACTTGGTTTGAGCAAAGCAATTCATTTTATAGGAAAATCCGAAATCGTGCAGGACTCATGAAAGTAAGCTTATTCTCGGATTCCTGATCCTCCAGTGTTGCTCTTTCCTATACTGCAAAATACAGCCTTGTTCTTTGTTGAAATCGATATAGACATTGATAAATATGAAGGACAAAGCAGTTTCCACTTTGTTTGAGTGAAGGAATTAATTTTATAGCAAAATCCCAAATCAAGCAGAACGTATGAAAATAAGCTTGTTTTCAGATTCCTGATCCTTCAGTGTTTCTATTTCTTCTACTGCAAAATACAATGTTGTTCTTTGTTGAAGTCAATCTAGACATTGATAAATATGAAGGACAAAGCAGTTTTCACTTGGTTTGAGTGAAGGAATTCATTTTATACATAAAATCCCAAATCATGCAGAACGTATGAAAAGAAGCTTATTCTCGGATTCCTGATCCTTCAGTGTTGCTTTTTCTTCTACTGCAAAATACAATGTTGTTCTTTGTTGAAGTCGATCTAGACATTGATAAATATGAAGGACAAAGCAGTTTTAACTTGGTTTGAGTGAAGGAATTCATTTTATACATAAAATCCCAAATCATGCAGAACGTATGAAAATAAGCTTATTCTCGGATTACTGATCCTTCAGTGTTGCTCTTTCTTCTACTGCAAAATCCAGTGTTGTTCTTTGTTGAAGTCAATCTAGACATTTATAAATATGAAGGACAAAGCAGTTTTAACATAGTTTGAGTGAAGGCATTCATTCATAGTAAAATCAATAATCGTGCAGAACTCATGAAAATAAGCTTATTCTCGGATTCCTAAAACTTTTGATTTGATCTTTCTTAAATGCAAAGTACGTTGTTCTTTGTTGAAGTCGATCTAGACATTGATAAATATGAAGGACAAAGCAGTTTTCACTTGGTTTGAGTGAAGGATTTGCAGCTGAAAACCGGGCTTTCGAGCCTTTTCTTACCCGGTTTTTAGAAATTATGGTTGGACATTCAGACCTTGCAGCCGAAGACCTCCACTCCCTGTTTTGATCATACATTGTCGGGCATTCGCACCTTGTCTTACCCGCTTTTTACAAACTATAGTCAGACATTCACACCTAGCAGCTGAACCACCTCAGCTCCCTGTTTTGATCATGTATGGTCTGGCAATACTACCTTTTCTTACCCGTTTGTGAGTAATTATGGCTGGACATTCACACCTACTTGCAGTCGAACAGCTCTGCTCCCGCTTTTGATGGTATATATTCGGGCATTCGAACCTTTTCTTAGCAGCTTTTTACAAACCATGGTTGAACTTTCACACCGTCTTACAGCGGAACACCTCCGCTCCCGCTTTTGATGGTTTATAGTCAGGCATTTGAACCTTTTCTTACCCGCTTTTTACAAACTATGGTCGGACATTCAAACCTTCTTGTAGCCAAAAACCTCCGCTCCCTCTTTTGATCATACATTGTCGGGCATTCGCACCTTTTCTTACCCGTTTTTTACAAACCATGGTCGGACTTTCACACATTCTTGTAGCCAAACACATCCGCTCCCGCTATTGATTGTGTACAGTCGGGTATTTTAACCTTTTCTTACCCGCTTTTTACAAACTATGGTCGGACATTCAAACCTTCTTGTAGCCGAAAACCTCCGCTCCCTTTTTTGATCATACATTGTCGGGCATTCGCACCTTTTCTTACCCGGTTTTTACAAACCATGGTCGGACTTTCACACATTCTTGTAGCCAAACACATCCGCTCCCGCTATTGATTGTGTACAGTCGGGTATTTTAACCTTTTCTTACCCGCTTTTTACAAACTATAGTCAGACATTCACACCTTGCAGCTGAACCTCCTCCGCTCCCTGTTTTGATCATGTATGGTCTGGCAATACTACCTTTTCTTACCCGTTTGTGAGTAATTAATCCCAAAATATTGAGCATAAAATAAGTCTTTATGCTGATGATGTATTACTTTTCCTTCAGAACTCACAGACGTCTCTCAGTCACACGATCACACTCATAAATAAATTCTCAGCACTTTCTGACTACTCTATCAACTGGTCTAAGACCACAGTTCTGCCCATTAACTGTAGGGTCCATAATATACCTGCGGTCACTTTACAGTCAGGAAATATTAGATATTTAGGCATAAACATGTCCTCCAGGCTCTCAGAGCTAACAAAGCTAAATTATGTGCAATTATTAAAGACAGTAGAGAACGATCTCTCGTTGGAAGTCCTTACCTATATCACTTATGGGGAGAGTTACATCCATTAAAATGATGATACTACCAAAAGTCAACTATTTGTTCTCAATGATCCCCATAAAACCATCTGCTACTTGGTTTAAGTCACTAGATTCATGCATCTCCAAATTTCTGTGGAAAAACAAACCACCACGTATTAGTTTAAAAACCCTACAGAAGACCAAGGACAGTGGTGGATTAGATTTACCTCATTTTCAGCACTATTCCTTAGACAATAGGTTACAATATATATCAAAATGGTTTAAACCTTGTTGTTGTCACAGTTCCCAGAGACGTTGTAATCGTTGAGGATTCTATATTCACCCCCTCATTAGAGGCACGTAATGCAGATTGATGACACTGAATCTTCTTCTCTGTTCATTGCTGGCATCATTCCCAGCATCGTAAGTGTTCGTGGCATTGTTAGCCTCTTCTTCTGGATCTTGATATCGAGAATCCTTTTGTATTTCTGGTTTGTCAGTCCTCTGTCTTCATTCACCGGAGTCTTTGTCTTTTTGTCCTTGAGTTTGGTGATTTTTTCTTCTTTTGATGCCTTGACACAATGTGACAGGTGATACCACGTGGGAGATCCTGTAACTTGGACTGCTGTCCCTGTGCTGCGAAATGGCTGTGCTGCTCAAATGGTCTCTCCTTCATCATGGTTACATGCTGCCATTCCGACATCTCGCCATTCCGACATGGGTCTCCAATTGTCGGAATGGCGACACTTAATTTTTTATCAAACGTCCCACCATTCCGACACTTTTTTCCTCCTATGGTCGGAATGGCGGTATGTTTTTTGTTTTTTTTAACATACCGCCATTCCGACAGTTCCTTTTAATAGCCTATTTTTTACCCAAAACATTTTGCACTAATGATATGCCGGCGCAAATACGCCCTAAAGTTTGGCGCACAAGCTTTGCACATGCAGAGGCCACAGCCTCGCAAACAAACTTTAATAATCTATTATCAAAATCCCCTGAATTTCAAATATAATAATACAGATATTAATGTAACTCTGGCGAGACTGAAACTGATTAAGCAGAAATACAGTGTCAGTGAGCTGTCACAGCAGCCAGCTGGAGCGGAGCTCTCCACAGAGCCCATGCGTCTTTTGCACGCTGTCATCATATGCAAAAGTAATAATTGCAATTACAGATATCACGGCTACTGCACAGGACACAGTTGTGAGCACTCTGCCTTGCCTTGCCAATAGGAGAAGAGAGAAATGACAGCATAGAACGTATAAAACACAACAAAATTCAGTAAAAACGTTTATTCATGTTATTCACGTGATTTATGAGTACTCACTCCAATTTTGGGAAGCGCGGATGGGCTTTGCGCATTTGGCACAAACACACAGCCGCAACGGTTGTAGCTTTATACAGCCTGTTGATATCTTAAGGACCTAACTGGTCACACCTGGGAGTAAATGTCATGTAGAGATTGTTTTTACATGACATTACAGCTGAACATATAGCTTTCATCCACAAACCAACGTGGGAGAGCCCGAAGACGCATGTGCCAGACGCACATAGGCATGCGTAAAACCAATTTTGACCACTTCATACTGTTTATTTGCTTTCTTTTAGTTAACTTTCGTTTCTTTTGGATTCTTGTGCGTGTTATGGAGCCGTTTTGGTCCATGTTTGTAAGCCTTTTTTTCCTGGATTAAATTTTCGGAAGTTGAAACAAGTGGCATTGGAGTGTGTGATTGAAAACCACCGCGGACTGCTTCTCCTCCTCCAGTTGCCGAGACTTTGTGTTTTTAATAACGCTTGTCTATAAACATGTGTTAAACATATAAATTGCATGAACAGAAAGAAGGGACTCACCTGTTGAGTAACACACATTTCCTTATACGGAAAGCTTTGTCGGAATGGTGGGACATTTGAACGTCAGAATAGCGGGATGTCGCAATGGTGGGATGTCGGAATGGTGGGACATTTGCATGTCGGAATGGTGGTATGTCGGAATGGTGGGATGTCGGAATAGCGGGATGTCGGAATGGCGGGATTTCGGAATGGGTGTTGCCACCCCCTTCATCATATACACAGTTATTTATACATCACCTTCCACCATGAAGCGTTGTCCCTTTTTGTTTCTCTCTTTGTTCTTAAAATGCTGTTATGCATGTCTTAACCAATCCATTAAATTAGATCATTTTGGCAGTAAAGCGATCTACAATGTGCTTGGTCGCAAAGCTGCTCATCTGTGGTAAACAGCTCTTCAGAAAGGCATTCTTAAATTGATTTCACTAATTCTATGTAATAATTTTGTGATTTCCTACAAAACTACACTTCTTCTCCCATCTGTCTGAGTATTTAATATTGTCTGGGTCCCGTTAAAACATGTATTTTTCCCATCTAATTCCTTGTTTGCTTTAAAACAAGTATTCCCCATTTTCTATCCCTTCAGTAGCCAACCAGTTTGTATGGAGTACACTGGAGCAACTTGACTGATCAGTAAAACACTGCTTTTGTTGTCACCGCAAGGCTTCCCCCGTCGGTTGTTTCACTGAGACACTACTGAGTAACTATAACTCAACACAGTTTATACACATAACATTCCTATACATACTAACAAACAAACAAACAATTATTTATCGCAATTTTCTCATCTCTGTTTGAACGTACACCCAGGTAAATATTCCTGTAGTCTTCTCATACCGACTATGGACCCATTCATTGTTTAACTTCACTGTTTTGCAAATCCTAATTGAATATTACACATTGACATTGAACTTTACTTGATAAGCAGGTCTTCATTGCATTCAGCAGCCTATATGTGAGCATCTATGTGTAAGCTGTTCTTCTTTGCATTTATCAGCAGCAAGCAATTCATTGCACATGCATATGAAAATAGTAAAACAATTCCAATGTGTTAGCGAAACCTTCTATATCAGGAGTGTCCATCATGATGCTGGGAATAGAACCTCTTTCCTAGAATAGTTCAACCTTCATTACTCAACTGATCATAACTCCGCAATGATCACATTTCAAAGTATCATTCCTCTACATGTATTCAAAAATCTATGTGTAAATGTTTAATATTTCTTATATTTGTTGATGTCATTCTGTGTGCATGTGGCCTAAACCCAATCTCTGTGTGGCAATTTTAATTTAAACAAGTTGAACTCTGCCTCTGATCATTTAAAAAAGGTGTGTACCAATATCAACCTTTCTCAGGTAATTACTGATCCTACAAAACCAAAGAGATCCTTCAAGGTTGTCCCTGATTGGCTCAATCTTAACAAATCAAAGGTAGAAAATCCGCAGTATCTGAACTTGGTGTTAGTTATCACTACTCAATAGCCTGTATCAGAATTGCAAAAATGAAAACATTAGGTCCACGCTTGGTATCCAGATCCTGAAACATCTCCATGAGCAGGCTTTTTTTTAACTGATCTGTTGAATAGTTATATGACACTGTTAAAATCCCAGATGAAGATCTAGCACTTGACCATTTTTGTAAATCTTCTAATTCCATAGTTGATAAACACGCCCCTTTTAAAAAGTATAGAACTTAGAACAGGTCTATCCCTGGCTTTCGGCAGAACTGTCTTCTTTACTTTTTTTTCCCCTTGTCCTGTTCAGCATTATGTCAGAAGAATTGTAGTCTGAATACCTTTGATGCCAAACAGATTTGTTTTGCCAAGGGAAGTTTTATAAATTTAAAGCTCCCCTTGATGCCCATTTATTTATTTCTGTTTACAATATATGACATGAACTGAACTGAACCGGACCGGGGGACAAGGAAAGAAGAAGAGGAAAGAAGAGGAAACAGAACAAAAATAGAAACAAAAACCAGACAACCAGCTGCTAGACCTGTAAAAAACAAAACAGACAACAATCCATGGCCTATGAGGGGAATCCAGCCTTAGCGCCACCAGGAGCACCTGAAAGCAGACAAGCAGAGAAAAAACAAACACACAAACAAACAAAAACAAGCACAAGAAGCGGCAATCGCATACAACACAGCTGTGGATATAGATGACCTGAGACGACATGATAATACATCAACTGCTTAGTGACCATGCTACTGGACTAATGAATGTGTGTGTGTGTGTGTGTGAGAACATGCAACACCCATGGCACAGGACCTACATGATAACCGTGCTTAGTTATGAGTGTATAAGCGTACAGGGCCACAATCCACAGCCCCCCCCCCCCCCCAAGCAATCAGAAGCAGGCAGAGAGGGCCACAAGACCCAGGCCACCAGCAGCCCCCACAGAGCACAGAACCCAGGCAGCCCACCGCAGGGGCAACCACGCATCCACCCAGAAGACTGCAGAGGAAGCCCCCGGAAAGAGCCCCCATAAGCATAGGGCAGAGGCACTCCGGGAACACGGGGTAACAGCCCACCGACCCCGCCAGGCCCCAGCCGCCCAGACATGGGCCGTGCACTGGACCTGGGCCCCAGGAGCCCGAGCGCCCCCAAACCCCCCGGCAGAGGCCCCACCCAATACCCAGGAAGGCCAAGCGCCCCAGACAGCCACAAAGTGGGTCAGCGCCTGCCCCAGCGCCCCTGGCCAAGTGCCCTGGGAGTCAAGACGTGCCCACAGGTGGGTGAAGTCGCGAGCAGTGGGGAGAGGCAACGCTGATGCCCCATCGGGAGAAACACAGGCAGGCCAGGCGACAGCAAGTCCCAGATCCAGGCCCAATCATTACCACACACACTTTCACGTCCCATACATCCACACATCCACACATCCTACCTCCCTCGACTCTGCTGGGGTGTAGTGCAGCGGGCACACCAGGAGGCCAGCAACCCCCCAGCCACCACAGACCCCGAACCAGCAGAACAATTAATTAATCCTCCTGGCCCCTCCTGCCCCGAGCAGACACCAGGAAGCAGGGGTGTGCGAAGAAGACCCCTCCCCTCACCCTTCTGGCTCTTCAATATTTTCTAATAGTGAGCATTTAAAATTGAGGGGCAGCCAAACTTGTAGAACTGGGAGCGCGGCACTCTGGGCAGCCTACATACCCAAAGAGCCCCGCCCACCAGATGCCACTCAGTGTAACCACCCCCCAAGACCTAATGTGTGTGTGTGAGTGTGTTTGATAAGTAGTAATGTCTAAGGTGTAATTAAAACAGGGGCAGGGAACTGCAGAGTGCAACCAAAGGGGACCACCTACGTGGCCCCATCCACTACACCCCACCGAACACACACGCCCCCAAAACCCTTCATGTGTGAGTGTGTGCTGTGTACAGGAGCCAGAAGGGAGAGGGGTATGGGGATATATAACGGGGGAGCTACTCTCCCCCAGAGAGGGCAGCCAGGGACTGGCTGCAATAGGCATCCCCGCTACCTGGGAGCCAACAATGGGCAGGAGGGCCTGATGTCCACCAGGCTCGGGGTCTGCAGCGACCATATTCCGGGAGCTACTGTACCCCCAGAAGGTACCCATCCCGCCCCACCCCACTCAACCCAACCCCACCCAGGAGGACCTCTACAAAAAACAAACAAACAACATCAAAAAACAAACAAACAAACCACCCGGTCACACCAGTCGCAGCAGCCCGGGCCTGAGACCCACCATCACCCAGCAACCCACCACCACCACTATGTGATAAAACTAATCAGAGGGGACCAGAGAGAATGAAATTCAGCCAATTGATGTTTTGAGGAGGCAGACATTGTTTCCATGCTAATATAATCTAAAAGAAAATTTCTAAACTGGTTAATACACAGATTGTTCTTCGCTTTCCAGTTCATGAGAATAGTTTTCTTTGCGATACATAACACTGTGACAACCATGTGTGCTGAGTTAATTTCCATGTTGATGTTGTCTAAGTCACCCAGTATGCACAGTGTGGGGCATGCAGGGATGCTACACTTTAGCCATGTTGATAGGTCCTCACAGACTTCAAGCCAGAACTTCTGGACAGGCGCAGAAAACCACAAAGCGTGTGCATAATCATCAGGTGTGTTATCTGTGCAATGTGAGCAGATGTTTGAGTGTGTTAGACCCATCCTGAACATCCTTTGTCCTGTATAGTGTGTTCTATGAAGGATTTTGTATTGTATGAGCTGTAAATTAGGATTTCGAGTCTTTATGAAGGTGTTCAAACATATTTGTGGTTAGAAGCTATGACCAGAACTGATGGATAAATCTGCCTCCCATTTTGAGGATGGAAGAGACATTGTGTCATCTATCTTAGACAATAATTTATATATTTTTGATAGTAGTTTTGGGGTACAGATGCTTAGAAATTCTGCTACCCTAGTCGGGGGTTGTAAGTCTGGTTGGTGGAGGATATATCCATCCATCCATCCATCATCTGCCGCTTATCCGGGGGTCGGGTCGCGGGGGCAGGAGCTTGAGCAGAGAAACCCAGACGTCTGTGTCCCCGGCCACTTCCTCCAGCTCTTCCGGGGGGACCCCGGGGCGTTCCCAGGCCAGCCGAGAGACGAAGTCTCTCTAACGTGTCCTGGGTCTCCCCCGGGGTCTCCTCATCTGACTCCTCATCTGACTCCTCTCAATGCGGAGGAGCAGCGGTTCTACTCCGAGCCCCTCCCGGATGACTGAGCTTCTCACCCTATCTCTAAGGGAGAGCCCAGACACATTGCGGAGGAAACCCATTTCGGCCGCTTGTATTCGCGATCTTGTTCTTTCGGTCACTACCCACAACTCGTGACCATAGGTGAGGATGGGAACGTAGATTGACCAGTAAGTAGAGAGCTTCGCCTTCTGGCTCAGCTCCCTCTTCACAACGACGGGTCGGTGCAGAGCCTGCAACACTGCAGGCGCCGCACCGATCCGCCCGTCAATCTCCCGCTCCATTCGTCCGTCACTCGTGAACAAGACCCCGAGATACTTGAACTCCTCCTCTTGGGGAAGGATCTCATTCCCGACCCGGAGAGAGCATTCCACCCTTTTCCGGCTGAGAACCATAGTCTCGGATTTGGAGGTGCTGATTCTCATCCCAGCCGCTTCACACACGGCTGCGAATCACTCCAGTGAGAGCTGAAGGTCACGACCTGACGACGCTAACAGAACCACATCATCTGCAAAAAGCAGAGACCCGATTCTGAGGTCGCCAAATGGGACACCCTCAACGCCCTGGCTCCGCCTAGAAATTCTGTCCATAAAAGTTAGGAACAGAATCGGTGACAAAGGGCAGCCCTGACGGAGTCCAACTCTCACCGGAAACGTATCCGACTTACTGCCGGCAATGCGGACCAAACTCTGGCACCGGTCATACAGAGACCGAACGGCCCCTATCAAGGGGTCCGGCACTCCATATTCCCGGAGCACCCCCCACAGGACTCCACAAGGGACACGGTCGAACGCTTTCTCCAAGTCCACAAAACACATGTAGACTGGTTGGGCGAACTCCCATGCACCCTCCAGGATCCTGCCGAGGGTATAGAGCTGGTCCACTGTTCCACGGCCAGGACGAAAGCCACACTGCATCTCCTGAATCCGAGGCTCGATTATCCGACGGATCCTCCTCTCCAATACCCCCGAATAGACCTTACCAGGGAGGCTGAGGAGTGTGATACCCCTATAGTTGGAACACACCCTCCGGTCCCCCTTTTTAAAGAGGGGGACCACCACCCCAATCTGCCAGTCCAGAGGCACTGTCCCCGATGTCCACGCGATACTGCAGAGGCGTGTCAGCCAAGACAGCCCTACAACATCCAGAGCCTTGAGAAACTCAGGACGGACCTCATCCACCCCCGGGGCCTTGCCACCGAGGAGCTTTTTCACCACCTCGGCAACCTCAGCCCCAGAAATGGGAGGCCCCGTCTCCGAGCTCTCCGACTCTGCCTCTTCCGAGCACGTGTTGGTAGGATTGAGGAGTTCCTCGAAGTACTCCCCCCACCGACTCACAACATCCCTAGTTGAGGTCAGCAAAGCCCCGTCCCCACTGTAAACAGTGTTGACTGTGAGCCGCTCCCCCCCCCTGAGACGCCGGATGGTGGACCAGAATCTTTTCGAGGCCGTCCGGAAATCGTTCTCCATGGTCTCACCGAACTCCTCCCAGGCCCGAGTTTTTGCCTCAGCAACCGCCGAAGCCGTGGCCCGTCTGGCCCGTCGGTACCTATCAGCTTCTTCCAGGGTCCCACTGGCCAAAAAGGCCCGATAGGACTCCTTCTTCAGCTTGACGGCTTCCCTCACCACTGGTGTCCACCAGCAGGTTCGAGGGTTGCCGCCACGACAGGCACCGACCACCTTACGGCCACAACTCCGACCAGCTGCCTCGGCAATGGAGTCACGGAACATGGCCCATTTGGACTCAATGTCCCCCACCTCAAATATGGTTGAAGCTCTGCCGGAGGTGGGAGTTAAAGCTCCTTCTGACGGGGGATTCCGACAAACGCTCCCAGCAGCCCCTCACAATACGTTTGGGCCTGCCAGGTGTGATCGGCATCCTCCCCCACCAGCGGAGCTAACTCACCACCAGGTGGTGATCAGTTGACAGCTCCGCCCCTCTCTTCACCCGAGTGTCCAGGACATACGGCCGCAAGTCCGATGATACAACCACAAAGTCGATCATCGAACTGCGGCCAAGGGTGTCCTGGTGCCAAGTGCACATATGGACACCCTTATGCCTGAACATGGTGTTCGTTATGGACAGTCTATGACTGGCACAGAAGTCCAACAACATAACACCACTCTGATTCAGATCGGGGGGGCCGTTCCTCCCAATCACACCCCTCCAGGTCTCACTGTCATTGCCCACGTGAGCATTGAAGTCCCCCAGCAGAATGAGGGAGTCTCCGGTAGGAGCATTCTCCAGTGCCTCCCCCAGAGACTCCAAAAAGGGTAGGTACTCTGAACTGCTGTTTGGCGCATAGGCACAAACAACAGTCAGGACTCGTCCCCCCACCCAAAGGCGGAGGGAGGCTACCCTCTCGTTCACTGGGGTAAACCCCAATGTACTGGCACACAGCCGGGGGGCAATAAGTATGCCCACACCTGCTCTGCGCCTCTCACCACGGGCAACTCCAGAGTGGAAGAGAGTCCAACCCCTCTCAAGAGTACTGGTTCCAGATCCCAAGCCGTGCGTCGAGGAGAGGCCGACTATATCTAACGGTCTGATGAAGTTTCAACAATAAACAACAAACTTTGTATTATGAGAAAGAACCAGACTCATTCTTCAGGAATCCGAAAATAAGCTCTATTTTACGAGTTATGCACGAATTCGGATTCTCCTATAAAACGAATTCCTTAACTCAAACCAAGTTAAGACTGCTTTGTCCTTCATATTTATTCATGTCTAATCAAGTTTCAATGATAAACAACGTTGTACTTTGTAGAATGAGAAAGAACTTCTTCAGCAATAAGCATCTCTCGACAAATGACGAAATACAGATTTTGCTATAAAATTAATTGCTATCAGCCTGACTTAAAACTGTTTGTCTTCCTTATTTATCCACTTCAAATCAAGTTTCAACAATTAAAAAAATGTTGTAGTTTGAGAAAGAACAACTTAATCTTGAGCAATCAGTATAAAAAGAGGGTAAGCAAAGGTGCGAATGTCAAACCATACATGATCAAAACAGGGAGCAGAGGTGTTTGGCTGAGACAAGGTGTGAATGTCCACCCATAATTAATGAAAAGCGGGCAACAAGTAGGTTCGAATGCCCAACCATACATCATCAAAAGCAGGAGTGGATATGTTCGGCTACAAGAAGGTTTGAACGTCTGACCATAGTTTGTAAAAAGCGGGTAAGAAAAGGTTCGAATGCCCGAACATACACCATCAAAGGAGGGAGCGGAGGTGTTCCGCTGTAAGAAGGTGTGAATGTCCGACCATAGTTGGTAAAAAACGGGTAAGAAAAGGTTAAAATACCCGACTGTACACAATCAGTAGCGGGTGCGGAGTTGTTCGGCTACTAAAAGGTGTGAAAGTCCGACCATGGTTTGTAAAAAGCGGGTAAGAAAAGGTGCGAATGCCCGAAAATGTATGATCAAAAGCGGGAGCGGAGGTGTTCGGCTGCAAGAAGGTGTGAATGTACACCCATAATTACTGAAAAATGGGTAAGAAAAGGTGCGAATACCCAACTATACATAATCAAAAGCAGGAGTGTATGTGTTCGGCTCCAAGAAGGGTTGAATGTCTGACCATAGTTTGTAAAAAGCAGGTAAGAAAAGGATTGACTGCCCGAACATACACCATCAAAAGAGGGAGCGGAGGTGTTCCGCTGTAAGAAGGTGTGAATGTCCGACCATAGTTGGTAAAAAGTGGGTAAGAAAAGGTTAAAATACCCGACTGTACACAATCAATAGCGGGAGCGGAGTTGTTCGGCTACTAAAAGATGTGAAAGTCCGACTATGGTTTGTAAAAAGCGGGTAAGAAAAGGTGCTAATGCCCGACAATGTATGATCAAAAGAGGGAGCGGAGGTGTTCGGCTGCAAGAAGGTCTGAATGTCCAACCATAATTTGTAAAAACCGGGAAGGAAAGGCTCGAAAGCCCGACTATACACCATCAAAAGCGGGAGCAGAGTGGTTCAGCTGCAAGAAGGTCTGATTGTCCATCAATAATTGCTTTAAAACATGAAAGAAAATTTTCGAATATCATCCGCACATGATCATAAGAAGGAGAGGAGGTGTTCAGCTGCAAGAAAGTGTGAATGTCCACCCATAATTCCTGAAAAATGGGTAAAAAAAAGGTGCGAATGCCCAACCATACATTATCAAAAGCAGGTGTGAATGTCAGATCATAATTTGCAAAAAGCTGATGAGAAAGGGTGAGAATGCCCGACTATACACCATCAAATGCGGGAGCGGAGGTGTTCGGCTCTGAGTAGGTGTGAATGTCCGACCATAATTGCTGAAAAATGTGTTAGAAAAGGAAAGAATGCCGGACCATACATCATCAAAAGCGAGAGAGGTGGTGTTCGGCTGCAAAAAGGTGTAAATGTTCGACTAAAGTTTGTAAAAAGCGGGTAAGACATGGTGCGAATGCCTGACAAGGTATGATCAAAAGCAGGAGCGGAGGTGTTCAGCTGCAAGAAGGTCTAAATGTCCATCAATAATTGCTAGAAAACATGAAAGAAAATTTTCGAAAATCAAACCGCGCATGATCATAAGTGGGAGAGGAGGTGTTCAGCTGCAAGAAGGTGTGAATGTCCACCCATTATTCCTGACAAATGGGTAAAAAAAAGGTGCGAATGCCCAACCATACATCATCAAAAGCAGGAGTGGATGTGTTCGGCTACAAGAAGGTGTGAACGTCCAACCAAAGTTTGTAAAAAGCAGTTAAGAAAAGGTTTGAATATCCAACCAAACATAATCAAAAGCGGGAGCATAGCTTTTCGACTGCAAGTAGGTGTGAATGTCAGATCATAATTTGCAAAAAGCTGATGAGAAAGGGTGAGAATGTCCGACTGCACACCATCAAATGCGGGAGCGGAGTTGTTCGGCTGTGAGTAGGTGTGAATCTCCGACTGTAATTTCTGAAAAATGTGTTAGAAAAGGTAAGAATGCCGGTCCATACATCATCAAAAGCGAGAGAGGTGGTGTTCGGCTGCAAGTAGGTGTGAATGTCCAGCCATAATTACTCACAAACGGGTAAGAAAAGGTAGTATTGCCAGACCATACATGATCAAAACAGGGAGCGGAGGTGGTTCAGCTGCAAGAAGGTGTGAATGTCCGACTAAAGTTCAAATATATTAACAAAAGCGGGAGGAGAGGTCTTCGGATGAGAGTGGTTGAGAATTTCCAACCATAATCTATAAAATTCGGTGAAAAAAAGGTGTGATAGAACACTAAAAGGTGGAGCGGAAGTGTTCGGCTGCAAGAAGGTGTGAATGTCCGACAATATTTGGTGAAAAGCAGGTGAAGCAAGGTCTGAATGCCTAACCTTACATTATCAAAAGCGAGATCAGAGGTGTTTGGCTGCAAGAAGGCCATAGTTTGCCAAAAGCGGGTAAGCTGCGAATGACCAACTAAATATCAACAAAAGTGGGGGCGGAGGTCTTCGGATGCAACTGGGTGTGAACATCCCATCATACAAGTATGGTGGAGAGGAAGCTGTGAACAGCCGACCATAGTTTGCAAAAAGCGGGTGAGACAAGGTGCGAATGTCCAACCGTACATGATCAAAACAGGGAGCGGAGGTGTTTGGCTGTGACAAAGTGTGAATGTCCACCCAAAATTAATGAAAAGCGGGCAAAAAGTAGGTTTGAATGCCCAAGCATACATCATCAAAAGAAGGAGTGGATGTGTTCGGCTACAAGAAGGTTTGAATGTCCGAGCATAGCTTGTAAAAAGCGGGTAAGAAAAGGTTCGAATGCCCAAACATACACCATCAAAAGAGGGAGCGGAGGTGTTCGGCTCTGAGTAGGTGTGAATGTCCGACCATAGTTGGTAAAAAGTGGGTAAGAAAAGGTTAAAATACCCGACTGTACACAATCAATAGGGGGAGCGGAGTTGTTCGGCTACAAGAAGGTGTAAAAGTCCAACCATGGTTTGTAAAAAGCTGCTAAGAAAAGGTTCGAATGCCCGAATATATACCATCAAAAGCGGAAGCGGAGGTGTTCGGCTGCAAGAAGGTGTGAACGTCCGACCAAAGTTTGTAAAAAGCAGTTAAGAAAAGGTTCGAATATCCAACCAAACATAATCAAAAGCGGGAGCAGAGCTGTTCGACTGCAAGTAGGTGTGAATGTCCAGCCATAATTACTCACAAACGGGTAAGAAAAGGTAGTATTGCCAGACAATACATGATCAAAACAGGGAGCTGAGGTGGTTCAGCACCAAGGTGTGAATGTCTGACTATAGTTTGTAAAAAGCGGGTAAGATAAGGTGCGAATGCCCGACAATGTATAATCAAAAGAGGGAGCAGAGGTTTTCGGCTACAAGAAGGTTTGAATGTCCGACCATAGTTTGTAAAAAGCGGGTAAGAAAAGGTTCAAATGCCTGACTATACACCATCAAAAGCGGGAGCGGAGATGTTCCGCTGTAAGACGGTGTGAATGTCCGACCATAGTTGGTAAAAAGCGGGTAAGAAAAGGTTAAAATACCCGACTGTACACAATCAATAGCGGGAGCGGAGTTGTTCGGCTACTAAAAGGTGTGAAAGTCCGACCATGGTTTGTAAAAAGCGGGTAAGAAAAGGTGCGGATGCCCGAAAATGTATGATCAAAAGAGGGAGCGGAGGTGTTCGGCTGCAAGAAGGTGTGAATGTACACCCATAATTACTGAAAAATGGGTAAGAAAAGGTGCGAATGCCCAACTATACATAATCAAAAGCAGGAGTGGATGTGTTCGGCTCCAAGAAGGGTTGAATGTCTGACCATAGTTTGTAAAAAGCAGGTAAGAAAAGGTTTGACTGCCCGAACATACACCATCAAAAGATGGAGCAGAGGTGTTCCGCTGTAAGAAGGTGTGAATGTCCGACCATAGTTGGTAAAAAGCGGGTAAGAAAAGGTTAAAATATCCGACTGTACACAATCAATAGCGGGAGCGGAGTTGTTCGGCTACTAAAAGATGTGAAAGTCCGACTATGGTTTGTAAAAAGAGGGTAAGAAAAGGTGCTAATGCCCGACAATGTATGATCAAAAGAGGGAGTGGAGGTTTTCGGCTGTAAGAAGGTCTGAATGTCCAACTATAATTTGTAAAAACCGGGTAAGAAAAAGGCTTGAAAGCCCGACTATACACCATCATAAGCGGGAGAGGAGGTGTTCAGCTGCAAGAAGGTGTGAATGTCCACCCATAATTACTGAAAAATGGGTAAGAAAAGGTGCGAATGCCCAAACATACATCATCAAAAGAAGGAGTGGATGTGTTGGGCTACAAGAAGGTTTGAAAGTCCGACCATGGTTTGTAAAAAACGGGTAAGAAAAGGTGCGAATGCCCGACAATGTATGATCAAAAGAGGGAGCGGAGGTTTTTGGCTACAAGAAGGTTTGAATGTCCGACCATGGTTTGTAAAAAGCGGGTAAGAAAAGGTTCAAATGCCTGACAATATACCATCAAAAGCGGAAGCGGAGGTGTTCGGCTGCAAGAAGGTGTGAACGTCCGACCAAAGTTTGTAAAAAGCAGTTAAGAAAAGGTTCGAATATCCAACCAAACATAATCAAAAGCGGGAGCAGAGCTGTTCGACTGCAAGTAGGTGTGAATGTCCAGCCATAATTACTCACAAACGGGTAAGAAAAGGTAGTATTGCCAGACCATACATGATCAAAACAGGGAGCTGAGGTGGTTCAGCACCAAGGTGTGAATGTCTGACTATAGTTTGTAAAAAGCGGGTAAGCTGCGAATGACCGACTAAATATCAACAAAAGGTCTTCGGATGCAAGTGGGTGTGAATATCCCACCATACAAGTATGGTGGAGAGGAAGCAGTGAACAGCCGACCATAGTTTGCAAAAAGCGGGTGAGACAAGGTGCGAATGTCCAACCATACATGATCAAAACAGGGAGCGGAGGTGTTTGGCTGTGACAAGGTGTGAATGTCCACCCAAAATTAATGAAAAGCGGGCAAAAAGTAGGTTTGAATGCCCAAGCATACATCATCAAAAGAAGGAGGTTAAAATACCCGACTGTACACAATCAATAGCGGGAGCGGAGTTGTTCGGCTACTAAAAGATGTGAAAGTCCGACCATGGTTTGTAAAAAGCGGGTAAGAAAAGGTGCGAATGCCCGAAAATGTATGATCAAAAGCGGGAGCGGAGGTCTTCGGCTGCAAGAAGGTGTGAATGTACACCCATAATTACTGAAAAATGGGTAAGAAAAGGTGCGAATGCCCAACTATACATAAACAAAAGCAGGAGTGGATGTGTTCGGCTACAAGAAGGTTTGAATGTCCGAGCATAGTTTGTAAAAAGCGGGTAAGAAAAGGTTCGAATGCCCAAACATACACCATCAAAAGAGGGAGCGGAGGTGTTCCGCTGTAAGAAGGTGTGAATGTCCGACCATAGTTGGTAAAAAGTGGGTAAGAAAAGGTTGAAATACCCGACTGTACACAATCAATAGGGGGAGCGGAGTTGTTCGGCTACAAGAAGGTGTGAAAGTCCAACCATGGTTTGTAAAAAGCTGGTAAGAAAAGGTTCGAATGCCCGAATATATACCATCAAAAGCGGAAGCGGAGGTGTTCGGCTGCAAGAAGGTGTGAACGTCCGACCAAAGTTTGTAAAAAGCAGTTAAGAAAAGGTTCGAATATCCAACCAAACATAATCAAAAGCGGGAGCAGAGCTGTTCGACTGCAAGTAGGTGTGAATGTCCAGCCATAATTACTCACAAACGGGTAAGAAAAGGTAGTATTGCCAGACGATACATGATCAAAACAGGGAGCTGAGGTGGTTCAGCACCAAGGTGTGAATGTCTGACTATAGTTTGTAAAAAGCGGGTACGATAAGGTGCGAATGCCCGACAATGTATAATCAAAAGAGGGAGCAGAGGTTTTCGGCTACAATAAGGTTTGAATGTCCGACCATAGTTTGTAAAAAGCGGGTAAGAAAAGGTTCAAATGCATGACTATACACCATCAAAAGCGGGAGCGGAGATGTTCCGCTGTAAGACGGTGTGAATGTCCGACCATAGTTGGTAAAAAGCGGGTAAGAAAAGGTTAAAATACCCGACTGTACAAAATCAATAGCGGGAGCGGAGTTGTTCGGCTACAAGAAGGTGTGAAAGTCCAACCATCGTTTGTAAAAAGCTGGTAAGAAAAGGTTCGAATGCCCGAATATATACCATCAAAAGCGGAAGCGGAGGTGTTCGGCTGCAAGAAGGTGTGAACGTCCGACCAAAGTTGGCAAAAAGCAGTAAAGAAAAGGTTCGAATATCCAAACATAATTAAAAGTGAGAGAGATTGTGTTCAGCTGCAAGTAGGTGTGAATATCCAGCCATAATTACTCACAAACGGGTAAGAAAATGTAGTATTGCCAGACCATACATGATCAAAACAGGGAGCGGAGGTGGTTTAACTGCAAAAAGGGGTGAATGTCCAACTAAAGTTCAAATATATTAACAAAAGCGGGAGGAGAGGTCTTCGGATTAGAGTGGTTGAAATTTCCAAACATAATCTATAAAATGCGGTGAAAAAAAAAGGTGTGAAGGAATGAATTTTATAGCAAAATCTGAAATCATGCATAACTCCGCAAAAGGAACGTATTGCTCAACCAAAGGGATGCTTCTTTCTCATTCAGGGTAATATGAGGAACTTTATGCTTGATACATTTTAGACATGGATAACTATGAAGGACAAAGCAATTTTAACTTGGTTTGAGCAAAGCAATTCATTTTATAGGAAAATCCGAAATCGTGCAGGACTCATGAAAGTATGCTTATTCTCGGATTCCTGATCCACCAGTGTTGCTCTTTCTACTACTGCAAAATACAATGTTGTTCTTTGTTGAAGTAAATCTAGACATTGATAAATATGAAGGACAAAGCAGTTTTCACTTGGTTTGAGTGAAGGAATTAATTTTATACATAAAATCCCAAATCATGCAGAACGTATGAAAATAAGCTTATTCTCGGATTCCTGTTCCTTCAAGTGTTGCTGTTTCTACTACTGCAAAATACAATGTTGTTCTTTGTTGAAGTAAATCTAGACATTGATAAATATGAAGGACAAAGCAGTTTTAACTTGGTTTGAGTGAAGGAATTCATTTTATACATAAAATCCCAAATTATGCAGAACGTATGAAAATAAGCTTATTCTCGGATTACTGATCCTTCAGTGTTGCTCTTTCTTCTACTGCAAAATCCAGTGTTTTTCTTTGTTGAAGTCAATCTAGACATTGATAAATATGAAGGACAAAGCAGTTTTAACATAGTTTGAGTGAAGGCATTCATTTATAGTAAAATCAATAATCGTGCAGAACTCATGAAAATAAGCTTATTCTCGGATTCCTAAAACTTTTGATTTGCTCTTTCTTTACTGCAAAGTACAATGTTGTTCTTTGTTGAAGTTGAAGTCTAGATATTGATAAATATGAAGGACAAAGCAGTTTTCACTTGGTTTGAGTGAAGGATTTGCAGCTGAAAACCTCCCGCTCCCGCTTTTGATTGTGTATAGTCGGGCTTTCGAGCCTTGTCTTACCCGCTTTTTACAAACTATAGTCAGACATTCACACCTTGCAGCTGAACCACCTCAGCTCCCTGTTTTGATCATGTATGGTCTGGCAATACTACCTTTTCTTACCCGTTTGTGAGTAATTATGGCTGGACATTCACACTCCCGCTTTTGATGGTATATATTCGGGCATTCGAACCTTTTCTTAACTGCTTTTTGCAAACTTTGATCGGACGTTCACACCGTCTTGCAACCGAACATCTCCGCTTCCGCTTTTGATGGTATATATTCGGGCATTCGAACCTTTTCTTAGCAGCTTTTTACAAACCATGGTTGAACTTTCACACCTTCTTGTAGCCGAACACCTCCGCTCCCGCTTTTGATGGTGTATAGTCAGGCATTTGAACCTTTTCTTACCCGCTTTTTACAAACTATGGTCGGATATTCAAACCTTCTTGTAGCCGAAAACCTCGGCTCCCTCTTTTGATCATACATTGTCGGGCATTCGCACCTTTTCTTACCCGTTTTTTACAAACCATGGTCGGACTGTCACACATTCTTGTAGCCAAACACATCCGCTCCCGCTATTGATTGTGTACAGTCGGGTATTTTAACCTTTTCTTACCCGTTTTTTACCAACTATGGTCGGACATTCACACCTTCTTACAGCGGAACACCTCCGCTCCCTCTTTTGATGGTGTATGTTTGGGCATTCAAACCTTTTCTTACCCGCTTTTTACAAACTATGCTCGGACATTCAAACCTTCTTGTAGCTGAACACATCCACTCCTGCTTTTGATGATGTATGGTTGGGCATTCAAACCTACTTTTTGCCCGCTTTTCATTAATTTTGGGTGGACATTCACACCTTGTCACAGCCAAACACCTCCGCTCCCTGTTTTGATCATGTATGGTTGGACATTCGCACCTTTTCTCACCCGCTTTTTGGTCGGCTCTCGGCTGGTCGGCTGTTCACAGCTTCCTCTCCACCATACTTGTATGGTGGGATATTCACACCCACTTGCATCCGAAGACCTTTTGTTGATATTTAGTCGGTCATTCGCAGCTTACCCGCTTTTGGCAAACTATGGCCTTCTTGCAGCCAAACACCTCTGATCTCGCTTTTGATGATGTAAGGTTGGGCATTCAGACCTTGCTTCACCTGCTTTTCACCAAATATAGTCGGACATTCACACCTTCTTGCAGCCGAACACTTCCGCTCCACCTTTTAGTGTTCTATCACACCTTTTTTTTCACCGCATTTTATAGATTATGGTTGGAAATTCTCAACCACTCTCATCCGAAGACCTCTCCTCCCGCTTTTGTTAATATATTTGAACTTTAGTCGGACATTCACACCTTCTTGCAGCTGAACCACCTCCGCTCCCTGTTTTGATCATGTATGGTCTGGCAATACTACCTTTTCTTACCCGTTTGTTAGTAATTATGGCTGGACATTCACACCTACTTGCAGCCGAACACCACCTCCCCCGCTTTTTATGATGTATGGACCGGCATTCTTACCTTTTCTAACACATTTTTCAGCAATTATGGTCGGAGATTCACACTTACTCACAGCCGAACAACTCCGCTCCCGCATTTGATGGTGTATAGTTGGGCATTCTCACCCTTTCTCATCAGCTTTTTGCAAATTATGATCTGACATTCACACCTGCTTTTGATAATGTATGGTTTGGCATTCGCACCTTTTCTTACCCATTTTTCAGTAATTATGGGTGGACATTCACACCTTCTTGCAGCTGAACACCTCCTCTCCCGCTATTGATTGTGTACAGTCGGGTATTTTAACCTTTTCTTACCCGCTTTTTACCAAATATGGTCGGACATTCACACCGTCTTACAGCGGAACACCTCTGTTCAACACTTAATTTTTTTATCAAACGTCCCACCATTCCGACACTTTTTTCCTCCTATGGTCGGAATGGCGGTATGTTTTTTGTTTTTTTTAACATACCGCCATTCCGACAGTTCCTTTTAATAGCCTCTTTTTTTACCCAAAACATTTTGCACTAATGATATGCCGGCGCAAATACGCCCTAAAGTTTGGCGCACAAGCTTTGCACATGCAGAGGCCAAAGCCTCGCAAACGAACTTTAATAATCTATTATCAAAATCCCCTGAATTTCAAATATAAAAATACAGATATTAATGTAACTCTGGCGAGACTGAAACTGATTAAGCAGAAATACAGTGTCAGTGAGCTGTCACAGCAGCCAGCTGGAGCGGAGCTCTCCACAGAGCCCATGCGTCTTTTGCACGCTGTCATCATATGCAAAAGTAATAATTGCAATTACAGATATCACGGCTACTGCACAGGACACAGTTGCGAGCACTCTGCCTTGCCTTGCCAATAGGAGGAGAGAGAAATGACAGCATAGAACGTATAAAACACAACAAAATGCAGTAAAAACGTTTATTCATGTTATTCACGGGATTTATGAGTACTCACTCCAATTTTGGGAAGCGCGGATGGGTTTTGCGCATTTGGCACAAACACACAGCCGCAACGGTTGTAGCTTTATACAGCCTGTTGATATCTTAAGGACCTAACTGGTCACACCTGGGACTAAATGTCATGTAGAGATTGTTTTTACATGACATTACAGCTGAACATATAGCTTTCATCCACAAACCAACGTGGGAGAGCCCGAAGACGCATGTGCCAGACGCACATAGGCATGCGTAAAACCAATTTTGACCACTTCATACTGTTTATTTGCTTTCTTTTAGTTAACTTTCGTTTCTTTTGGATTCTTGTGCGTGTTATGGAGCCGTTTTGGTCCATGTTTGTAAGCCTTTTTTTCCTGGATTAAATTTTCGGAAGTTGAAACAAGTGGCATTGGAGTGTGTGATTGAAAACCACCGCGGACTGCTTCTCCTCCTCCAGTTGCCGAGACTTTGTGTTTTTAATAACGCTTGTCTATAAACATGTGTTAAACATATAAATTGCATGAACAGAAAGAAGGGACTCACCTGTTGAGTAACACACATTTCCTTATACGGAAAGCCTTGTCGGAATGGTGGGACATTTGAACGTCAGAATAGCGGGATGTCGCAATGGTGGGATGTCGGAATGGTGGGACGTTTGCATGTCGGATTGGTGGTATGTCGGAATGGTGGTATGTCGGAATGGTGGGATGTCGGAATAGCGGGATGTCGGAATGGCGGGATTTCGGAATGGGTGTTGCCACCCCCTTCATCATATACACTTTTATTTATACATCACCTTCCACCATGAAGCGTTGTCCCTTTTTGTTTCTCTCTTTGTTCTTAAAATGCTGTTATGCATGTCTAAACCAATCCATTAAATTAGATCATTTTGTCAGTAAAGCGATCTACATTGTGCTTGGTCGCATTGTGCTTTCCTGTAGTCTTCTCATACCGACTATGGACCCATTCATTGTTTAACTTCACTGTTTTGCAAATCCTAATTGAATATTACACATTGACATTGAACTTTACTGGATAAGCAGGTCTTCATTGCATTCAGCAACCTATATGTGAGCATCTATGTGTAAGCTGTTCTTCTTTGCATTTATCAGCAGCAAGCAATTTTTCATTGCACATGCATATGAAAATAGTAAAACAATTCCAATGCGTTAGCGAAACCTTCTATATCAGGAGTGTCCATCATGATGCTGGGAATAGAACCTCTTTCCCAGAATAGTTCAACCTTCATTACTCAACTGATCATAACTCCGCAATGAGCACATTTCAAAGTATCATTCCTCTACATGCATTCAAAAATCTATGTATAAATGTTTAATATTTCTTATATTTGTTGATGTCATTCTGTGTGCATGTGGCCTAAACCCAATCTCTGTGTGGCAATTTTAATTTAAACAAGTTGAACTCTGCCTCTGATCATTTAAAAAAGGTGTGTACCAATATCAACCTTTCTCAGGTAATTACTGATCCTACAAAACCAAAGAGATCCTTCAAGGTTGTCCCTGATTGGCTCAATCTAAACAAATCAAAGGTAGAATATCCGCAGTATCTGAACTTGGTGTTAGTTATCACTACTCAATAGCCTGTATCAGAATTGCAAAAATGAAAACATTAGGTCCACGCTTGGTATCCAGATCCTGAAACATCTCCATGAGCAGGCTTTTTTTTAACTGATCTGTTGAATAGTTATATGACACTGTTAAAATCTCAGATGAAGATCTAGCACTTGACCATTTTTGTAAATCTTCTAATTCCATAGTTGATAAACATGCCCCTTTTAAAAAGTATAGAACTTAGAACAGGTCTAGTCCCTGACTTTCGGCAGAACTCTCTTCTTTACTTTTTTTTTTTTTTTTCCCTTGTCCTGTTCAGCATTATGTCAGAAGAATTGTAGTCTGAATACCTTTGATGCCAAACAGATTTGCTTTGCCAAGGGAAGTTTTATAAATGTAAAGCTCCCCTTGATGCCCATTTATTTATTTCTGTTTACAATATATGACATGAACTAAACTGAACCGGACCGGGGGACAAGGAAAGAAGAAGAGGAAAGAAGAGGAAACAGAACAAAAATAGAAACAAAAACCAGACAACCAGCTGCTACACCTGTAAAAAACAAAACAGATAACAATCCATGGCCTCTGAGGGGAATCCAGCCTTAGCGCCACCAGGAGCACCTGAAAGCAGACAAGCAGAGAAAAAACAAACACACAAACAAACAAAAACAAGCACAAGAAGCGGCAATCGCATACAACACAGCTGTGGATATAGATGACCTGAGACGACATGATAATACATCAACTGCTTAGCGACCATGCTACTGGACTAATGAATGTGTGTGTGTGTGTGTGTGTGTGTGTGTGAGAACATGCAACACCCATGGCACAGGACCTACATGATAACCGTGCTTAGTTATGAGTGTATAAGCGTACAGGGCCACAATCCACAGCCCCCCCCCAAGCAATCAGAAGCAGGCAGAGAGGGCCACAAGACCCAGGCCACCAGCAGCCCCCACAGAGCACAGAACCCAGGCAGCCCACCGCAGGGGCAACCACGCATCCACCCAGAAGACTGCAGAGGAAGCCCCCGGAAAGAGCCCCCATAAGCATAGGGCAGAGGCCCTCCGGGAGCCAGGGGCAACAGCCCACCGACCCCGCCAGGCCCCAGCCGTCCAGACATGGGCCGTGCACTGGACCCGGGCCCCAGGGGCCCGAGCGCCCCCAAACCCCCCGGCAGAGGCCCCACCCAATACCCAGGAGGGCCAAGCGCCCCAGACAGCCACACAGTGGGTCAGCGCCTGCCCCAGCGCCCCTGGCCAAGTGCCCTGGGAGTCAAGACGTGCCCACAGGTGGGTGAAGTCGCGAGCAGTGGGGAGAGGCAACGCTGATGCCCCATCGGGAGAAACACAGGCAGGGCCAGCAACCCCCCAGCCACCACAGACCCCGAACCAGCAGAACAATTAATTAATCCTCCTGGCCCCTCCTGCCCCGAACAGACACCAGGAAGCAGGGGTGTGCGAAGAAGACCCCTCCCCTCACCCTTCTGGCTCTTCAATATTTTCTAATAGTGAGCAATTAAAATTGAGGGGCAGCCAAACTTGTAGAACTGGGAGCGCGGCACTCTGGGCAGCCTACATACCCAAAGAGCCCCGCCCACCACATG
Organism: Leuresthes tenuis; assembly: GCF_036924035.1. Classification (NCBI taxonomy): domain Eukaryota; kingdom Metazoa; phylum Chordata; class Actinopteri; order Atheriniformes; family Atherinopsidae; genus Leuresthes; species Leuresthes tenuis. The sequence continues at coordinate 28,842,164 of NW_027325367.1, read as the reverse complement.
CCACTCAGTATAACCGCCCCCCAAGACCTAATGTGTGTGTGTGAGTGTGTTTGATAAGTAGTAATGTTTAAGGTGTAATTAAAACAGGGGCAGGGAACTGCAGAGTGCAACCAAAGGGGACCACCTACGTGGCCCGATCCACTTCACCCCACCGAACACACACGCCCCCAAAACCCTTCATGTGTGAGTGTGTGCTGTGTACAGGAGCCAGAAGGGAGAGGGGTATGGGGATATATACCGGGGGAGCTACTCTCCCCCAGAGAGGGCAGCCAAGGACTGGCTGTAATAGGCATCCCTGCTACCTGGGAGCCAACAATGGGCAGGAGGGCCTGATGTCCACCAGGCTCGGGGCCTGCAGCGACCATATTCCGGGAGCTACTGTACCCCCAGAAGGTACCCATCCCGCCCCACCCCACTCAACCCAACCCCACCCCGGAGGACCTCTACAAAAAACAAACAAACAACATAAAAAAACAATCAAACAAACCACCCGGTCACACCAGTCGCAGCAGCCCGGGCCTGAGACCCACCATCACCCAGCAACCCACCACCACCACTATGTGATAAAACTAATCAGAGGGGACCAGAGAGAATGAAATTCAGCCAATTGATGTTTTGAGGAGGCAGACATTGTTTCCATGCTAATATAATCTAAAAGAAAATTTCTAAACTGGTTAATACACAGATTGTTCTTCGCTTTCCAGTTCATGAGAATAGTTTTCTTTGCGATACATAACACTGTGAGAACCATGTGTGCTGAGTTCATTTCCATGTTGATGTTGTCTAAGTCACCCAGTATGCACAGTGTGGGGCATGCAGGGATGCTACACTTTAGCCATGTTGATAGGTCCTCACAGACTTCAAGCCAGAACTTCTGGACAGGCGCACAAAACCACAAAGCATGTGCATAATCATCAGGTGTGTTATCTGTGCAATGTGAGCAGATGTTTGAGTGTGTTAGACCCATCCTGAACATCCTTTGTCCTGTATAGTGTGTTCTATGAAGGATTTTGTGTTGTATGAGCTGTAAATTAGGATTTCGAGTCTTTATGAAGGTGTTCAAACATATTTGTGGTTAGAAGCTATGACCAGAACTGATGGATAAATCTGCCTCCCATTTTGAGGATGGAAGAGACATTGTGTCATCTATCTTAGACAATGATTTATATATTTTTGATAGTAGTTTTGGGGTACAGCTGCTTAGAAATTCTGCTACCCTAGTCGGGGGTTGTAAGTCTGGTTGGTGGAGGATATATCCATCCATCCATCCATCATCTGCCGCTTATCCGGGGGTCGGGTCGCGGGGGCAGCAGCTTGAGCAGAAAAACCCAGACGTCTCTGTCCCCGGCCACTTCCTCCAGCTCTTCCGGGGGGACCCCGAGGCGTTCCCAGGCCAGCCGAGAGACATAGTCTCTCCAACGTGTCCTGGGTCTCCCCCGGGGTCTCCTCCCAGTGGGACGTGCCCGGAACACCTCCCCAGGGAGGCGCCCAGGGGGCATCCTAACCAGATGCCCGAGACACCTCATCTGACTCCTCTCAATGCGGAGGAGCAGCGGTTCTACTCCGAGCCCCTCCCGGATGACTGAGCTTCTCACCCTATCTCTAAGGGAGAGCCCAGACACCCTGCGGAGGAAACCCATTTCGGCCGCTTGTATTCGCGATCTTGTTCTTTCGGTCACTACCCACAACTCGTGACCATAGGTGAGGATGGGAACGTAGATTGACCAGTAAGTAGAGAGCTTCGCCTTCTGGCTCAGCTCCCTCTTCACAACGACGGGTCGGTGCAGAGCCTGCAACACTGCAGGCGCCGCACCGATCCGCCCGTCAATCTCCCGCTCCATTCGTCCGTCACTCGTGAACAAGACCCCAAGATACTTGAACTCCTCCTCTTGGGGAAGGATCTCATTCCCGACCCGAAGAGAGCGTTCCACCCTTTTCCGGCTGAGAACCATAGTCTCGGATTTGGAGGTGCTGATTCTCATCCCAGCCGCTTCACACTCGGCTGCGAATCACTCCAGTGAGAGCTGAAGGTCACGGCCTGACGACGCTAACAGAACCACATCATCTGCAAAAAGCAGAGACCCGATTCTGAGGTCGCCAAATGGGACACCCTCAACGCCCTGGCTCCGCCTAGAAATTCTGTCCATAAAAGTTAGGAACAGAATCGGTGACAAAGGGCAGCCCTGACGGAGTCCAACTCTCACCGGAAACGTATCCGACTTACTGCCGGCAATGCGGACCAAACTCTGGCACCAGTCATACAGAGACCGAACGGCCCCTATCAAGGGTTCCGGCACTCCATATTCCCGGAGCACCCCCCACAGGACTCCACGAGGGACACGGTCGAACGCTTTCTCCAAGTCCACAAAACACATGTAGACTGGTTGGGCGAACTCCCATGCACCCTCCAGGATCCTGCCGAGGGTATAGAGCTGGTCCACTGTTCCACGGCCAGGACGAAAGCCACACTGCATCTCCTGAATCCGAGGCTCGATTATCCGACGGATCCTCCTCTCCAATACCCCCGAATAGACCTTACCAGGGAGGCTGAGGAGTGTGATACCCCTATAGTTGGAACACACCCTCCGGTCCCCCTTTTTAAAGAGGGGGACCACCACCCCAATCTGCCAGTCCAGAGGCACTGTCCCCGATGTCCACGCGATACTGCAGAGGCGTGTCAGCCTAGACAGCCCTACAACATCCAGAGCCTTGAGAAACTCAGGACGGACCTCATCCACCCCCGGGGCCTTGCCACCGAGGAACTTTTTAACCACCTCGGCAACCTCAGCCCCAGAAATGGGAGGCCCCGTCTCCGAGCTCTCCGACTCTGCCTCTTCCGAGCACATGTTGGTAGGATTGAGGAGTTCCTCGAAGTACTCCCCCCACCGACTCACAACATCCCTAGTTGAGGTCAGCAAAGCCCCGTCCTCACTGTAAACAGTGTTGACTGTGAGCCGCTTCCCCCCCCTGAGACGCCGGATGGTGGACCAGAATCTTTTCGAGGCCGTCCGGAAATCGTTCTCCATGGTCTCACCGAACTCCTCCCAGGCCCGAGTTTTTGCCTCAGCAACCGCCGAAGCCGCGGCCCGTCTGGCCCGTCGGTACCTATCAGCTTCTTCCAGGGTCCCACTGGCCAAAAAGGCCCGATAAGACTCCTTCTTCAGCTTGACGGCTTCCCTCACCACTGGTGTCCACCAGCAGGTTCGAGGGTTGCCGCCACGACAGGCACCGACCACCTTACGGCCACAACTCCGACCAGCTGCCTCGGCAATGGAGTCACGGAACATTCAATGTCCCCCACCTCAAATATGGTTGAAGCTCTGCCGGAGGTGGGAGTTAAAGCTCCTTCTGACGGGGGATTCTGACAAACGCTCCCAGCAGACCCTCACAATACGTTTGGGCCTGCCAGGTCTGATCGGCATCCTCCCCCACCAGCGGAGCCAACTCACCACCAGGTGGTGATCAGTTGACAGCTCCGCCCCTTTCTTCACCCGAGTGTCCAGGACATACGGCCGCAAGTCCGATGATACAACCACAAAGTCGATCATCGAACTGCGGCCAAGGGTGTCCTGGTGCCAAGTGCACATATGGACACCCTTATGCCTGAACATGGTGTTCGTTATGGACAGTCTATGACTGGCACAGAAGTCCAACAACATAACACCACTCTGATTCAGATCGGGGGGGCCGTTCCTCCCAATCACACCCCTCCAGGTCTCACTGTCATTGCCCACGTGAGCATTGAAGTCCCCCAGCAGAATGAGGGAGTCTCCGGTAGGAGCATTCTCCAGTGCCTCCCCCAGAGACTCCAAAAAGGGTAGGTACTCTGAACTGCTGTTTGGCGCATAGGCACAAACAACAGTCAGGACTCGTCCCCCCACCCAAGGCGGAGGGAGGCTACCCTCTCGTTCACTGGGGTAAACCCCAATGTACTGGCACACAGCCGGGGGGCAATAAGTATGCCCACACCTGCTCTGCGCCTCTCACCACGGGCAACTCCAGAGTGGAAGAGAGTCCAACCCCTCTCAAGAGTACTGGTTCCAGATCCCAAGCCGTGCGTCGAGGAGAGTCCGACTATATCTAACGGTCTGATGAAGTTTCAACAATAAACAACAAACTTTGTATTATGAGAAAGAACCAGACTCATTCTTTAGGAATCCGAAAATAAGCTCTATTTTACGAGTTATGCACGAATTCGGATTCTCCTATAAAACGAATTCCTTAACTCAAACCAAGTTAAGACTGCTTTGTCCTTCATATTTATTCATGTCTAATCAAGTTTCAATGATAAACAACGTTGTACTTTGTAGAATGAGAAAGAACTTCTTCAGCAATAAGCATCTCTCGACAAATGACGAAATACAGATTTTGCTATAAAATTAATTGCTATCAGCCTGACTTAAAACTGTTTGTCTTCCTTATTTATCCACTTCAAATCAAGTTTCAACAATTAAAAAAATTTTGTAGTTTGAGAAAGAACAACTTAATCTTGAGCAATCAGTATAAAAAGAAGGTAAGCAAAGGTGCGAATGTCAAACCATACATGATCAAAACAGGGAGCGGAGGTGTTTGGCTGAGACAAGGTGTGAATGTCCACCCATAATTAATGAAAAGCGGGCAACAAGTAGGTTCGAATGCCCAACCATACATCATCAAAAGCAGGAGTGGATATGTTCGGCTACAAGAAGGTTTGAACGTCTGACCATAGTTTGTAAAAAGCGGGTAAGAAAAGGTTCGAATGCCCGAACATACACCATCAAAGGAGGGAGCGGAGGTGTTCCGCTGTAAGAAGGTGTGAATGTCCGACCATAGTTGGTAAAAAACGGGTAAGAAAAGGTTAAAGTACCCGACTGTACACAATCAGTAGCGGGTGCGGAGTTGTTCGGCTACTAAAAGGTGTGAAAGTCCGACCATGGTTTGTAAAAAGCGGGTAAGAAAAGGTGCGAATGCCCGAAAATGTATGATCAAAAGAGGGAGCGGAGGTGTTCGGCTGCAAGAAGGTGTGAATGTACACCCATAATTACTGAAAAATGGGTAAGAAAAGGTGCGAATGCCTAACTATACATAATCAAAAGCAGGAGTGGATGTGTTCGGCTCCAAGAAGGGTTGAATGTCTGACCATAGTTTGTAAAAAGCAGGTAAGAAAAGGTTTGACTGCCCGAACATACACCATCAAAAGAGGGAGCGGAGGTGTTCCGCTGTAAGAAGGTGTGAATGTCCGACCATAGTTGGTAAAAAACGGGTAAGAAAAGGTTAAAGTACCCGACTGTACACAATCAGTAGCGGGTGCGGAGTTGTTCGGCTACTAAAAGGTGTGAAAGTCCGACCATGGTTTGTAAAAAGCGGGTAAGAAAAGGTGCGAATGCCCGAAAATGTATGATCAAAAGAGGGAGCGGAGGTGTTCGGCTGCAAGAAGGTGTGAATGTACACCCATAATTACTGAAAAATGGGTAAGAAAAGGTGCGAATGCCTAACTATACATAATAAAAAGCAGGAGTGGATGTGTTCGGCTCCAAGAAGGGTTGAATGTCTGACCATAGTTTGTAAAAAGCAGGTAAGAAAAGGTTTGACTGCCCGAACATACACCATCAAAAGAGGGAGCGGAGGTGTTCCGCTGTAAGAAGGTGTGAATGTCCGACCATAGTTGGTAAAAAGCGGGTAAGAAAAGGTTAAAATACCCGACTGTACACAATCAATAGCGGGAGCGGAGTTGTTCGGCTACAAGAAGGTGTGAAAGTCCAACCATGGTTTGTAAAAAGCTGCTAAGAAAAGGTTCGAATGCCCGAATATATACCATCAAAAGCGGAAGCGGAGGTGTTCGGCTGCAAGAAGGTGTGAACGTCCGACCAAAGTTTGTAAAAAGCAGTTAAGAAAAGGTTCGAATATCCAACCAAACATAATCAAAAGCGGGAGCAGAGCTGTTCGACTGCAAGTAGGTGTGAATGTCCAGCCATAATTACTCACAAACGGGTAAGAAAAGGTAGTATTGCCAGACCATACATGATCAAAACAGGGAGCTGAGGTGGTTCAGCACCAAGGTGTGAATGTCTGACTATAGTTTGTAAAAAGCGGGTAAGATAAGGTGCCAATGCCCGACAATGTATGATCAAAAGAGGGAGCGGAGGTTTTTGGCTACAAGAAGGTTTGAATGTCCGACCATAGTTTGTAAAAAGCGGGTAAGAAAAGGTTCAAATGCCTGACTATACACCATCAAAAGCGGGAGCGGAGGTGTTCCGCTGTAAGACGGTGTGAATGTCCGACCATAGTTGGTAAAAAGCGGGTAAGAAAAGGTTAAAATACCCGACTGTACACAATCAATAGCGGGAGCGGAGTTGTTCGGCTACAAGAAGGTGTGAAAGTCCAACCATGGTTTGTAAAAAGCTGGTAAGAAAAGGTTCGAATGCCCGACAATGTATGATCAAAAGAGGGAGCGGAGGTGTTCGGCTGCAAGAAGGTCTGAATGTCCAACCATAATTTGTAAAAACCGGGAAGGAAAGGCTCGAAAGCCCGACTATACACCATCAAAAGCGGGAGCAAAGTGGTTCAGCTGCAAGAAGGTCTGAGTGTCCATCAATAATTGCTTTAAAACATGAAAGAAAATTTTCGAATATCATCCGCACATGATCATAAGAAGGAGAGGAGGTGTTCAGCTGCAAGAAGGTGTGAATGTCCACCCATAATTCCTGAAAAATGGGTAAAAAAAGGTGCGAATGCCCAACCATACATTGTCAAAAGCAGGTGTGAATGTCAGATCATAATCTGCAAAAAGCTGATGCGAAAGGGTGAGAATGCCCGACTATACACCATCAAATGCGGGAGCGGAGGTGTTCGGCTCTGAGTAGGTGTGAATGTCCGACCATAATTGCTGAAAAATGTGTTAGAAAAGGAAAGAATGCCGGACCATACATCATCAAAAGCGAGAGAGGTGGTGTTCGGCTGCAAAAAGGTGTAAATGTTCGACTAAAGTTTGTAAAAAGCGGGTAAGATATGGTGCGAATGCCTGACAAGGTATGATCAAAAGCAGGAGCGGAGGTGTTCAGCTGCAAGAAGGTCTAAATGTACATCAATAATTGCTAGAAAACATGAAAGAAAATTTTCGAAAATCAAACCGCACATGATCATAAGTGGGAGAGGAGGTGTTCAGCTGCAAGAAGGTGTGAATGTCCACCCATTATTCCTGACAAATGGGTAAAAAAAAGGTGCGAATGCCCAACCATACATCATCAAAAGCAGGAGTGGATGTGTTCGGCTACAAGAAGGTGTGAACGTCCAACCAAAGTTTGTAAAAAGCAGTTAAGAAAAGGTTTGAATATCCAACCAAACATAATCAAAAGCGGGAGCATAGCTTTTCGACTGCAAGTAGGTGTGAATGTCAGATCATAATTTGCAAAAAGCTGATGAGAAAGGGTGAGAATGGCCGACTGTTTTTTACAAACCATGGTCGGACTTTCACACATTCTTGTCGCCAAACACATCCGTTCCCGCTATTGATTGTGTACAGTCGGGTATTTTAACCTTTTCTTACCCACTTTTTACCAACTATGGTTGGACATTCACACCGTCTTACAGCGGAACATCTCCGCTCCCGCTTTTGATGGTGTATAGTTAGGCATTTGAACCTTTTCTTACCCGCTTTTTACAAACTATGGTCGGACATTCAAACCTTCTTGTAGCCGAAAACCTCTGCTCCCTCTTTTGATTATACATTGTCGGGCAATCGCACCTTATCTTACCCGCTTTTTACAAACTATAGTCAGACATTCACACCTTGGTGCTGAACCACCTCAGCTCCCTGTTTTGATCATGTATGGTCTGGCAATACTACCTTTTCTTACCCGTTTTTGAGTAATTATGGCTGGACATTCACACCTACTTGCAGTCGAACAGCTCTGCTCCCGCTTTTGATTATGTTTGGTTGGATATTCGAACCTTTTCTTAACTGCTTTTTACAAACTTTGGTCGGACGTTCACACCTTCTTGCAGCCGAACACTTCCGCTTCCGCTTTTGATGGTATATATTCGGGCATTCGAACCTTTTCTTACCAGATTTTTACAAACCATGGTCGGACTTTCACACATTCTTGTAGCCAAACACATCCGCTCCCGCTATTGATTGTGTACAGTCGGGTATTTTAACCTTTTCTTACCCACTTTTTACCAACTATGGTCGGACATTCACACCTTCTTACAGCGGAACACCTCCGCTCCCTCCTTTGATGGTGTATGTTCGGGCATTCAAACCTTTTCTTACCCGCTTTTTACAAACTATGCTCGGACATTCAAACCTTCTTGTAGCCGAACACATCAACTCCTTCTTTTGATGATGTATGCTTGGGCATTCAAACCTACTTTTTACCCGCTTTTCATTAATTTTGGGTGGACATTCACACCTTGTCACAGCCAAACACCTCCGCTCCCTGTTTTGATCATGTATGGTTGGACATTCGCACCTTTTCTCACCCGCTTTTTGCAAACTATGGTTGGCTGTTCACAGCTTCCTCTCCACCATACTTGTATGGTGGGATGTTCACACCCAGTTGCATCTGAAGAACTCCGCCCCCACTTTTGTTGATATTTAGTTGGTCATTCGCAGCTTACCCGCTTTTGGCAAACTATGGCCTTCTTGCAGCCAAACACCTCTGATCTCGCTTTTGATGATGTAAGGTTGGGCATTCAGACCTTGCTTCACCTGCTTTTCACCAAATATAGTCGGACATTCACACCTTCTTGCAGCCGAACACTTCCGCTCCACCTTTTAGTGTTCTATCACACCTTTTTTTCACCGAATTTTATAGATTATGGTTGGAAATTCTCAACCACTCTCATCTGAAGACCTCTCCTCCCGCTTTTGTTAATATATTTGAACTTTAGTCGGACATTCACACCTTCTTGCAGCTGAACCACCTCCGCTCCCTGTTTTGATCATGTATGGTCTGGCAATACTACCTTTTCTTACCCGTTTGTGAGTAATTATGGCTGGACATTCACACCTACTTGCAGCCGAACACCACCTCTCTCGCTTTTGATGATGTATGGACCGGCATTCTTACCTTTTCTAACACATTTTTCAGAAATTACAGTCGGAGATTCACACCTACTCACAGCCGAACAACTCCGCTCCCGCATTTGATGGTGTACAGTCGGACATTCTCACCCTTTCTCATCAGCTTTTTGCAAATTATGATCTGACATTCACACCTACTTGCAGTCGAAAAGCTATGCTCCCGCTTTTGATTATGTTTGGTTGGATATTCAAACCTTTTCTTAACTGCTTTTTACAAACTTTGGTTGGACGTTCACACCTTCTTGTAGCCGAACACATCCACTCCTGCTTTTGATGATGTATGGTTGGGCGTTCGCACCTTTTTTTTACCCATTTGTCAGGAATAATGGGTGGACATTCACACCTTCTTGCAGCTGAACACCTCCTCTCCCACTTATGATCATGTGCGGTTTGATTTTCGAAAATTTTCTTTCATGTTTTCTAGCAATTATTGATGGACATTTAGACCTTCTTGCAGCTGAACACCTCCGCTCCTGCTTTTGATCATACCTTGTCAGGCATTCGCACCATGTCTTACCCGCTTTTTACAAACTTTAGACGAACATTTACACCTTTTTGCAGCCGAACACCACCTCTCTCACTTTTGATGATGTATGGTCCGGCATTCTTTCCTTTCTAACACATTTTTCAGCAATTATGGTCGGACATTCACACCTACTAAGAGCCGAACACCTCCGCTCCCGCATTTGATGGTGTATAGTCGGGCATTCTCACCCTTTCGCATCAGCTTTTTGCAGATTATGATCTGACATTCACACCTGCTTTTGATAATGTATGGTTGGGCATTCGCACCTTTTTTTACCCATTTTTCAGGAATTATGGGTGGACATTCACACCTTCTTGCAGCTGAACTCCTCCTCTCCTTCTTATGATCATGTGCGGATGATATTCGAAAATTTTCTTTCATGTTTTAAAGCAATTATTGATGGACACTAAGACCTTCTTGCAGCTGAACCACTCTGCTCCCGCTTTTGATGGTGTATAGTCAGGCATTTGAACCTTTTCTTACCCGCTTTTTACAAACTATGGTCGGACATTCAAACCTTCTTGTAGCCGAACACATCAACTCCTTCTTTTGATGATGTTTGCTTGGGCATTCAAACCTACTTTTTACCCGCTTTTCATTAATTTTGGGTGGACATTCACACCTTGTCACAGCCAAACACCTCCGCTCCCTGTTTTGGTCATGTATGGTTGGACATTCGCACCTTTTCTCACCCGCTTTTTGCAAACTATGGTCGGCTGTTCACAGCTTCCTCTCCACCATACTTGTATGGTGGGATGTTCACACCCAGTTGCATCCGAAGACCTCCGCCCCCACTTTTGATGATATTTAGTTGGTCATTCGCAGCTTACCCGCTTTTTGGCAAACTATGGCCTTCTTGCAGCCAAACACCTCTGATCTCGCTTTTGATAATGTAAGGTTGGGCATTCAGACCTTGCTTCACCTGCTTTTCACCAAATATAGTCGGACATTCACACCTTCTTGCAGCCGAACACTTCCGCTCCACCTTTTAGTGTTCTATCACACCTTTTTTTCACCGAATTTTATAGATTATGGTTGGAAATTCTCAACCACTCTCATCTGAAGACCTCTCCTCCCGCTTTTGTTAATATATTTGAACTTTAGTCGGACATTCACACCTTCTTGCAGCTGAACCACCTCCGCTCCCTGTTTTGATCATGTATGGTCTGGCAATACTACCTTTTCTTACCCGTTTGTGAGTAATTATGGCTGGACATTCACACCTACTTGCAGCCGAACACCACCTCTCTCGCTTTTGATGATGTATGGACCGGCATTCTTACCTTTTTTAACACATTTTTCAGAAATTACAGTCGGAGATTCACACCTACTCACAGCCGAACAACTCCGCTCCCGCATTTGATGGTGTGCAGTCGGACATTCTCACCCTTTCACATCAGCTTTTTGCAAATCATGATCTGACATTCACACCTACTTGCAGTCGAAAAGCTATTTTCCCGCTTTTGATTATGTTTGGTTGGATATTCAAACCTTTTCTTAACTGCTTTTTACAAACTTTGGTTGGACGTTCACACCTTCTTGTAGCCGAACACATCCACTCCTGCTTTTGATGATGTATGGTTGGGCATTCGCACCTTTTTTTTACCCATTTGTCAGGAATAATGGGTGGACATTCACACCTTCTTGCAGCTGAACACCTCCTCTCCCACTTATGATCATGTGCGGTTTGATTTTCGAAAATTTTCTTTCATGTTTTCTAGAAATTATTGATGGACATTTAGACCTTCTTGCAGCTGAACACCTCCGCTCCTGCTTTTGATCATACCTTGTCAGGCATTCGCACCATGTCTTACCCGCTTTTTACAAACTTTAGACGAACATTTACACCTTTTTGCAGCCGAACACCACCTCTCTCGCTTTTGATGATGTATGGTCCGGCATTCTTTCCTTTTCTAACACATTTTTCAGCAATTATGGTCGGACATTCACACCTACTCAGAGCCGAACACCTCCGCTCCCGCATTTGATGGTGTATAGTCGGGCATTCTCACCCTTTCGCATCAGCTTTTTGCAGATTATGATCTGACATTCACACCTGCTTTTGATAATGTATGGTTGGGCATTCGCACCTTTTTTTTACCCATTTTTCAGGAATTATGGGTGGACATTCACACCTTCTTGCAGCTGAACACCTCCTCTCCTTCTTATGATCATGTGCGGATGATATTCGAAAATTTTCTTTCATGTTTTAAAGCAATTATTGATGGACACTAAGACCTTCTTGCAGCTGAACCACTCTGCTCCCGCTTTTGATGGTGTATAGTCAGGCATTTGAACCTTTTCTTTCCCGCTTTTTACAAACTATGGTCGGACATTCAAACCTTCTTGTAGCCGAACACATCAACTCCTTCTTTTGATGATGTATGCTTGGGCATTCAAACCTACTTTTTACCCGCTTTTCATTAATTTTGGGTGGACATTCACACCTTGTCACAGCCAAACACCTCCGCTCCCTGTTTTGGTCATGTATGGTTGGACATTCGCACCTTTTCTCACCCGCTTTTTGCAAACTATGGTCGGCTGTTCACAGCTTCCTCTCCACCATACTTGTATGGTGGGATGTTCACACTCAGTTGCATCCGAAGACCTCCGCCCCCACTTTTGTTGATATTTAGTTGGTCATTCGCAGCTTACCCGCTTTTGGCAAACTATGGCCTTCTTGCAGCCAAACACCTCTGATCTCGCTTTTGATAATGTAAGGTTGGGCATTCAGACCTTGCTTCACCTGCTTTTCACCAAATATAGTCGGACATTCACACCTTCTTGCAGCCGAACACTTCCGCTCCACCTTTTAGTGTTCTATCACACCTTTTTTTCACCGAATTTTATAGATTATGGTTGGAAATTCTCAACCACTCTCATCTGAAGACCTCTCCTCCCGCTTTTGTTAATATATTTGAACTTTAGTCGGACATTCACACCTTCTTGCAGCTGAACCACCTCCGCTCCCTGTTTTGATCATGTATGGTCTGGCAATACTACCTTTTCTTACCCGTTTGTGAGTAATTATGGCTGGACATTCACACCTACTTGCAGCCGAACACCACCTCTATCGCTTTTGATGATGTATGGACCGGCATTCTTACCTTTTCTAACACATTTTTCAGAAATTACGGTCGGAGATTCACACCTACTCACAGCCGAACAACTCCGCTCCCGCATTTGATGGTGTGCAGTCGGACATTCTCACCCTTTCTCATCAGCTTTTTGCAAATTATGATCTGACATTCACACCTACTTGCAGTCGAAAAGCTATGCTCCCGCTTTTGATTATGTTTGGTTGGATATTCAAACCTTTTCTTAACTGCTTTTTACAAACTTTGGTTGGACGTTCACACCTTCTTGTAGCCGAACACATCCACTCCTGCTTTTGATGATGTATGGTTGGGCGTTCGCACCTTTTTTTTACCCATTTGTCAGGAATAATGGGTGGACATTCACACCTTCTTGCAGCTGAACACCTCCTCTCCCACTTATGATAATGTGCGGTTTGATTTTCGAAAATTTTCTTTCATGTTTTAAAGCAATTATTGATGGACACTCAGAACTTCTTGCAGCTGAACCACTCTGCTCCCGCTTTTGATGGTGTATAGTCGGGCTTTCGAGCCTTTCCTTCCCGGTTTTTACAAATTATGGTTGGACATTCAGACCTTCTTGCAGCCGAACACCTCCGCTCCCTCTTTTGATCATACATTGTCGGGCATTCGAACCTTTTCTTACCAGCTTTTTACAAACCATGGTTGGACTTTCACACCTTCTTGTAGCCGAACAACTCCGCTCCCACTATTGATTGTGTAGAGTCGGGTATTTTAACCTTTTCTTACCCGCTTTTTACCAACTATGGTCGGACATTCACACCGTCTTACAGCGGAACACCTCCGCTCCGCGCTTTTGATGGTGTATAGTCAGGCATTTGAACCTTTTCTTACCCGCTTTTTACAAACTATGGTCGGACATTTATACATTGTCGGGCATTCGCACCTAATCTTACCCGCTTTTTACAAACTATAGTCAGACATTCACACCTTGGTGCTGAACCACCTCAGCTCCCTGTTTTGATCATGTATGGTCTGGCAATACTAACTTTTCTTACCCGTTTGTGAGTAATTATGGCTGGACATTCACACCTACTTGCAGTCGAACAGCTCTGCTCCCGCTTTTGATTATGTTTGGTTGGATATTCGAACCTTTTCTTAACTGCTTTTTACAAACTTTGGTCGGACGTTCACACCTTCTTGCAGCCGAACACCTCCGCTTCCGCTTTTGATGGTATATATTCGGGCATTCGAACCTTTTCTTAGCAGCTTTTTACAAACCATGGTTGGACTTTCACACCTTCTTGTAGCCGAACAACTCCGCTCCCGCTATTGATTGTGTACAGTCGGGTATTTTAACCTTTTCTTACCCACGTTTTACCAACTATGGTCGGACATTCACACCTTCTTACAGCGGAACACCTCCGCTCCCTCTTTTGATGGTGTATGTTTGGGCATTCGAACCTTTTCTTACCTGCTTTTTACAAACTATGGTCGGACATTCAAACCTTCTTGTAGCCAAAAACCTCCGCTCCCTCTTTTGATCATACATTGTCGGGCATTCGCACCTTTTCCTACCCGTTTTTTACAAACCATGGTCGGACTTTCAAACCTTCTTGTAGCCCAACACATCCACTCCTGCTTTTGATGATGTATGTTTGGGCATTCGCACCTTTTCTTACCCATTTTTCAGTAATTATGGGTGGACATTCACACCTTCTTGCAGCTGAACACCTCCTCTCCCGCTTATGATGGTGTATAGTCGGGCTTTCAAGCCTTTTCTTCCACGGTTTTTACAAATTATAGTTGGACATTCAGACCTTCTTACAGCCGAAAACCTCCACTCCCTCTTTTGATCATACATTGTCGGGCATTAGCACCTTTTCTTACCCGCTTTTTACAAACCATAGTCAGACTTTCACATCTTTTAGTAGCCGAACAACTCCGTTCCCGCTGTTGATTGTGTACAGTCGGGTATTTTAACCTTTCCTTACCCGCTTTTTACCAACTATGGTTGGACATTCACACCTTCTTACAGCGGAACACCTCCGCTCCCTCCTTTGATGGTGAATGTTCGGGCATTCGAACCTTTTCTTACCCGCTTTTTACAAACTATGGTCAGACGTTCAAACCTTCTTGTAGCCGAACATATCCACTCCTGCTTTTGATGAGGTATGGTTGGGCATTCGCACCTACTTGTTGCCCGCTCTTCATTAATTATGGGTGGACATTCACACCTTGTCGCAGCCAAACACCTCCGCTCCCTGTTTTGATCATGTATGGTTTGACATTCGCACCTTTGCTTACCCTATTTTTATACTGATTGCTCGAGATTAAGTTGTTCTTTCTCAAAATACAAAATTTTTTTAATTGTTGAAACTTGATTTGAAGTGGATAAATAAGGAAGACAAACAGTTTTAAGTCAGGCTGATTGCAATTAATTTTATAGCAAAATCTGTATTTCGTCATTTGTCGAGAGATGCTTATTGCTGAAGAAGTTCTTTCTCATTCTACAAAGTACAACGTTGTTTATCATTGAAACTTGATTAGACATGAATTAATATGAAGGACAAAAGCAGTCTTAACTTGGTTTGAGTTAAGGAATTCGTTTTATAGGAGAATCCGAATTCGTGCATAACTCGTAAAATAGAGCTTATTTTCGGATTACTGAAGAATGAGTACATGAATGAGGCCATGAAAAGGTTCGAATGCCCGAACATTCACCATCAAAGGAGGGAGCGGAGGTGTTCCGCTGTAAGACGGTGTGAATGTCCGACCATAGTTGGTAAAAAGCGGGTAAGAAAAGGTTAAAATACCCGACTCTACACAATCAATAGCGGGAGCGGATGTGTTTGGCTACAAGAATGTGTGAAAGTCCGACCATGGTTTGTAAAAAACGGGTAAGAAAAGGTGCGAATGCCCGACAATGTATGATCAAAAGAGGGAGCGGAGGTTTTTGGCTACAAGAAGGTTTGAATGTCCGACAAAAAGTTTGTAAAAAGCAGGTAAGAAAAGGTTCGAATGCCCAAACATACACCATCAAAAGAGGGAGCGGAGGTGTTCCGCTGTAAGAAGGTGTGAATGTCCGACCATAGTTGGTAAAACGTGGGAAAGAAAAGGTTAAAATACCCGACTGTACACAATCAATAGCGGGAGCGGAGTTGTTCGGCTACAAGAAGGTGTGAAAGTCCAACCATGGTTTGTAAAAAGCTGCTAAGAAAAGGTTCGAATGCCCGAATATATACCATCAAAAGCGGAAGCGGAGGTGTTCGGCTGCAAGAAGGTGTGAACGTCCGACCAAAGTTTGTAAAAAGCAGTTAAGAAAAGGTTCGAATATCCAACCAAACATAATCAAAAGCGGGAGCAGAGCTGTTCGACTGCAAGTAGGTGTGAATGTCCAGCCATAATTACTCACAAACGTGTAAAAGGTAGTTTTTCCAGACCATACATGATCAAAACAGGGAGCTGAGGTGGTTAAGCACCAAGGTGTGAATGTCTGACTATAGTTTGTAAAAAGCGGGTAAGATAAGGTGCGAATGCCTGACTATACACCATCAAAAGTGGGAGTGGAGATGTTCCGCTGTAAGACGGTGTGAATGTCCGACCATAGTTGGTAAAAAGCGGGTAAGAAAAGGTTAAAATACCCGACTGTTCACAATCAATAGGAATTAATTTTATAGCAAAATCCGAAATCATGCATAACTCCGCAAAAGGAATGTATTGCTCAACCAAAGGGATGCTTCTTTCTCATTCAGGGTAATATGAGGAACTTTATGCTTGATACATTTTAGACATGGATAACTATGAAGGACAAAGCAATTTTAACTTGGTTTGAGCAAAGCAATTCATTTTATAGGAAAATCCGAAATCGTGCAGGACTCATGAAAGTAAGCTTATTCTCGGATTCCTGATCCTCCAGTGTTGCTCTTTCCTATACTGCAAAATACAGCCTTGTTCTTTGTTGAAATCGATATAGACATTGATAAATATGAAGGACAAAGCAGTTTCCACTTTGTTTGAGTGAAGGAATTAATTTTATAGCAAAATCCCAAATCAAGCAGAACGTATGAAAATAAGCTTGTTTTCGGATTCCTGATCCTTCAGTTTTGCAATTTCTTCTACTGCAAAATACAATGTTGTTCTTTGTTGAAGTAAATCTAGACATTGATAAATATGAAGGACAAAGAAGTTTTTACTTGGTTTGAGTGAAAGAATTCATTTTATACATAAAATCCCAAATCATGCAGAACGTATGAAAATAAGCTTATTCTCGGATTCCTGATCCTTCAGTGTTGCTTTTTCTTCTACTGCAAAATACAATGTTGTTCTTTGTTGAAGTCAATCTAGACATTGATAAATATGAAGGACAAAGCAGTTTTAACTTGGTTTGAGTGAAGGAATTCATTTTATACATAAAATCCCAAATCATGCAGAACGTATGAAAATAAGCTTATTCTCGGATTACTGATCCTTCAGTGTTGCTCTTTCTTCTACTGCAAAATCCAGTGTTTTTCTTTGTTGAAGTCAATCTAGACATTGATAAATATGAAGGACAAAGCAGTTTTAGCATAGTTTGAGTGAAGGCATTCATTTATAGTAAAATCAATAATCGTGCAGAACTCATGAAAATAAGCTTATTCTCGGATTCCTAAAACTTTTGATTTGCTCTTTCTTTACTGCAAAGTACAATGTTGTTCTTTGTTGAAGTCGATCTAGACATTGATAAATATGAAGGACAACGCAGTTTTCACTTGGTTTGAGTGAAGGATTTGCAGCTGAAAACCTCCCGCTCCCGCTTTTGATTGTGTATAGTCGGGCTTTCGAGCCTTTTCTTACCCGGTTTTTAGAAATTATGGTTGGACATTCAGACCTTGCAGCCGAAGACCTCCACTCCCACTTTTGATCATACATTGTCGGGCATTCGCACCTTGTCTTACCCGCTTTTTACAAACTATAGTCAGACATTCACACCTTGCAGCTGAACCACCTCAGCTCCCTGTTTTGATCATGTATGGTCTGGCAATACTACCTTTCCTTACCCGTTTGTGAGTAATTATGGCTGGACATTCACACCTACTTGCAGTCGAACAGCTCTGCTCCCGCTTTTGATGGTATATATTCGGGCATTCGAACCTTTTCTTAACTGCTTTTTGCAAACTTTGGTCGGACGTTCACACCTTCTTGCAGCCGAACACCTCCGCTTCCGCTTTTGATGGTATATATTCGGGCATTCGAACCTTTTCTTAGCAGCTTTTTACAAACCATGGTTGAACTTTCACACCTTCTTGTAGCCGAAAAACTCCGCTCCCGCTATTGATTGTGTACAGTCAGGTATTTTAACCTTTTCTTACCCGCTTTTTACCAACTATGGTTGGACATTCACACCGTCTTACAGCGGAACACCTCCGCTCCCGCTTTTGATGGTGTAAGGTTGGGCATTCAGACCTTGCATCACCTGCTTTTCACCAAATATAGTAGGACATTCACACCTTCTTGCAGCCGAACACTTCCGCTCCACCTTTTAGTGTTCTATCACACCTTTTTTTTCACCGCATTTTATAGATTATTTTTGGAAATTCTCAACCACTCTCATCCGAAGACCTCTCCTCCCGCTTTTGTTAATATATTTGAACTTTAGTCGGACATTCACACCTTCTTGCAGCTTAACCACCTCCGCTCCCTGTTTTGATCATGTATGGTATGGCAATACTACCTTTTCTTACCCGTTTGTTAGTAATTATGGCTGGACATTCACACCTACTTGCAGCCGAACACCACCTCTCCCGCTTTTGATGATGTATGGACCGGCATTCTTACCTTTTCTAACACATTTTTCAGCAATTATGGTCGGAGATTCACACTTACTCACAGCCGAACAACTCCGCTCCCGCATTTGATGGTGTATAGTCGGGCATTCTCACCCTTTCTCAACAGCTTTTTGCAAATTATGATCTGACATTCACACCTGCTTTTGATAATGTATGGTTGGGCATTCGCACCTTTTCTTACCCATTTTTCAGTAATTATGGGTGGACATTCACACCTTCTTGCAGCTGAACACCTCCTCTCCCGCTATTGATTGTGTACAGTCGGGTATTTTAACCTTTTCTTACCCACTTTTTACCAAATATGGTCGGACATTCACACCGTCTTACAGCGGAACATCTCTGCTCCCTCTTTTGATGGTGTATGGTTGGGCATTCGAA
The DNA here is from genome assembly GCF_036924035.1 of Leuresthes tenuis. NCBI lineage: Eukaryota > Metazoa > Chordata > Actinopteri > Atheriniformes > Atherinopsidae > Leuresthes > Leuresthes tenuis. The sequence continues at coordinate 28,823,312 of NW_027325367.1, read as the reverse complement.
CCTACTTGTTGCCCGCTTTTCATTAATTATGGGTGGACATTCACACCTTGTCTCAGCCAAACACCTCCGCTCCCTGTTTTGATCATGTATGGTTTGACATTCGCACCTTTGCTTACCTTCTTTTTATACTGATTGCTCAAGATTAAGTTGTTCTTTCTCAAACTACAAAATTTTTTTAATTGTTGAAACTTGATTTGAAGTGGATAAATAAGGAAGACAAACAGTTTTAAGTCAGGCTGATAGCAATTAATTTTATAGCAAAATCTGTATTTCGTCATTTGTCGAGAGATGCTTATTGCTGAGGAAGTTCTTTCTCATTCTACAAAGTACAACGTTGTTTATCATTGAAACTTGATTAGACATGAATAAATATGAAGGACAAAGCAGTCTTAACTTGGTTTGAGTTAAGGAATTCGTTTTATAGGAGAATCCGAATTCGTGCATAACTCATAAAATAGAGCTTATTTTCGGATTCCTAAAGAATGAGTCTGGTTCTTTCTCATAATACAAAGTTTGTTGTTTATTGTTGAAACTTCATCAGACCGTTAGATATAGTCGGACTCACCTCGACGCACGGCTTGGGATCTGGAACCAGTACTCTTGAGAGGGGTTGGACTCTCTTCCACTCTGGAGTTGCCCGTGGTGAGAGGCGCAGAGCAGGTGTGGGCATACTTATTGCCCCCCGGCTGTGTGCCAGTACATTGGGGTTTACCCCAGTGAACGAGAGGGTAGCCTCCCTCCGCCTTGGGTGGGGGGACGAGTCCTGACTGTTGTTTGTGCCTATGCGCCAAACAGCAGTTCAGAGTACCTACCCTTTTTGGAGTCTCTGGGGGAGGCACTGGAGAATGCTCCTACCGGAGACTCCCTCATTCTGCTGGGGGACTTCAATGCTCACGTGGGCAATGACAGTGAGACCTGGAGGGGTGTGATTGGGAGGAACGGCCCCCCCGATCTGAATCAGAGTGGTGTTATGTTGTTGGACTTCTGTGCCAGTCATAGACTGTCCATAACGAACACCATGTTCAGGCATAAGGGTGTCCATATGTGCACTTGGCACCAGGACACCCTTGGCCGCAGTTCGATGATCGACTTTGTGGTTGTATCATCGGACTTGCGGCCGTATGTCCTGGACACTCAGGTGAAGAGAGGGGCGGAGCTGTCAACTGATCACCACCTGGTGGTGAGTTGGCTCCGCTGGTGGGGGAGGATGCCGATCAGACCTGGCAGGCCCAAACGTATTGTGAGGGTCTGCTGGGAGCGTTTGTCAGAATCCCCCGTCAGAAGGAGCTTTAACTCCCACCTCCGGCAGAGCTTCAACCATATTTGAGGTGGGGGACATTGAATGGGCCATGTTCCGTGACTCCATTGCCGAGGCAGCTGGTCGGAGTTGTGGCCGTAAGGTGGTCGGTGCCTGTCGTGGCGGCAACCCTCCAACCTGCTGGTGGACACCAGTGGTGAGGGAAGCCGTCAAGCTGAAGAAGGAGTCCTATCGGGCCTTTTTGGCCAGTGGGACCCTGGAAGAAGCTGATAGGTACCGACGGGCAAGACGGGCCAGACGGGCCGCGGCTTCGGCGGTTGCTGAGGCAAAAACTCGGGCCTGGGAGGAGTTCGGTGAGACCATGGAGAACGATTTCCGGACGGCCTCGAAAAGATTCTGGTCCACCATCCGGCGTCTCAGGGGGGGGAAGCGGCTCACAGTCAACACTGTTTACAGTGCGGACGGGGCTTTGCTGACCTCAACTAGGGATGTTGTGAGTCGGTGGGGGGAGTACTTCGAGGAACTCCTCAATCCTACCAACACGTGCTCGGAAGAGGCAGAGTCGGAGAGCTCGGAGACGGGGCCTCCCATTTCTGGGGCTGAGGTTGCCGAGGTGGTTAAAAAGTTCCTCGGTGGCAAGGCCCCGGGGGTGGATGAGGTCCGTCCTGAGTTTCTCAAGGCTCTGGATGTTGTAGGGCTGTCTTGGCTGACACGCCTCTGCAGTATCGCGTGTACATCGGGGACAGTGCCTCTGGACTGGCAGATTGGGGTGGTGGTCCCCCTCTTTAAAAAGGGGGACCGGAGGGTGTGTTCCAACTATAGGGGTATCACACTCCTCAGCCTCCCTTGTAAGGTCTATTCGGGGGTATTGGAGAGGAGGATCCGTCGGATAATCGAGCCTCGGATTCAGGAGATGCAGTGTGGCTTTCGTCCTGGCCGTGGAACAGTGGACCAGCTCTATACCCTCGGCAGGATCCTGGAGGGTGCATGGGAGTTCGCCCAACCAGTCTACATGTGTTTTGTGGACTTGGAGAAAGCGTTCGACCGTGTCCCTCGTGGAGTCCTGTGGGGGGTGCTCCGGGAATATGGAGTGCCGGACCCCTTGATAGGGGCCGTTCGGTCTCTGTATGACCGGTGCCAGAGTTTGGTCCGCATTGCCGGCAGTAAGTCGGATACGTTTCCGGTGAGAGTTGGACTCCGTCAGGGCTGCCCTTTGTCACCGATTCTGTTCCTAACTTTTATGGACAGAATTTCTAGGCGGAGCCAGGGCGTTGAGGGTGTCCCATTTGGCGACCTCAGAATCGGGTCTCTGCTTTTTGCAGATGATGTGGTTCTGTTAGCGTCGTCAGGCCGTGACCTTCAGCTCTCACTGGAGTGATTCGCAGCCGAGTGTGAAGCGGCTGGGATGAGAATCAGCACCTCCAAATCCGAGACTATGGTTCTCAGCCGGAAAAGGGTGGAACGCTCTCTCCGGGTCGGGAATGAGATCCTTCCCCAAGAGGAGGAGTTCAAGTATCTCGGGGTCTTGTTCACGAGTGACGGACGAATGGAGCGGGAGATTGACGGGCGGATCGGTGCGGCGCCTGCAGTGTTGCAGGCTCTGCACCGACCCGTCGTTGTGAAGAGGGAGCTGAGCCAGAAGGCGAAGCTCTCTACTTACTGGTCAATCTACGTTTCCATCCTCACCTATGGTCACGAGTTGTGGGTAGTGACCGAAAGAACAAGATCGCGAATACAAGCGGCCGAAATGGGTTTCCTCCGCAGGGTGTCTGGGCTCTCCCTTAGAGATAGGGTGAGAAGCTCAGTCATCCGGGAGGGGCTCGGAGTAGAACCGCTGCTCCTCCGCATTGAGAGGAGTCAGATGAGGTGGCTCGGGCATCTGGTTAGGATGCCCCCTGGGCGCCTCCCTGGGGAGGTGTTCCGGGCACATCCCACTGGGAGGAGACCCCGGGGGAGACCCAGGACACGTTGGAGAGACTATGTCTCTCGGCTGGCCTGGGAACGCCTCGGGGTCCCCCCGGAAGAGCTGGAGGAAGTGGCCGGGGACAGAGACGTCTGGGTTTCTCTGCTCAAGCTGCTGCCCCCGCGACCCGACCCCCGGATAAGCGGCAGATGATGGATGGATGGATGGATATATCCTCCACCAACCAGACTTACAACCCCCGACTAGGGTAGCAGAATTTCTAAGCAGCTGTACCCCAAAACTACTATCAAAAATATATAAATTATTGTCTAAGATAGATGACACAATGTCTCTTCCATCCTCAAAATGGGAGGCAGATTTATCCATCAGTTCTGGTCATAGCTTCTAACCACAAATATGTTTGAACACCTTCATAAAGACTCGAAATCCTAATTTACAGCTCATACAATACAAAATCCTTCATAGAACACACTATACAGGACAAAGGATGTTCAGGATGGGTCTAACACACTCAAACATCTGCTCACATTGCACAGATAACACACCTGATGATTATGCACACGCTTTGTGGTTTTCTGCGCCTGTCCAGAAGTTCTGGCTTGAAGTCTGTGAGGACCTATCAACATGGCTAAAGTGTAGCATCCCTGCATGCCCCACACTGTGCATACTGGGTGACTTAGACAACATCAACATGGAAATTAACTCAGCACACATGGTTGTCACAGTGTTATGTATCGCAAAGAAAACTATTCTCATGAACTGGAAAGCGAAGAACAATCTGTGTATTAACCAGTTTAGAAATTTTCTTTTAGATTATATTAGCATGGAAACAATGTCTGCCTCCTCAAAACATCAATTGGCTGAATTTCATTCTCTCTGGTCCCCTCTGATTAGTTTTATCACATAGTGGTGGTGGTGGGTTGCTGGGTGATGGTGGGTCTCAGGCCCGGGCTGCTGCGACTGGTGTGACCGGGTGGTTTGTTTGTTTGTTTTTTGTAGAGGTCCTCCTGGGTGGGGTTGGGTTGAGTGGGGTGGGGCGGGATGGGTACCTTCCGGGGGTACAGTAGCTCCCGGAATATGGTCGCTGCAGGCCCCGAGCCTGGTGGACATCAGGCCCTCCTGCCCATTGTTGGCTCCCAGGTAGCGGGGATGCCTATTGCAGCCAGTCCCTGGCTGCCCTCTCTGGGGGAGAGTAGCTCCCCCGGTATATATCCCCATACCCCTCTCCCTTCTGGCTTCTGTACACAGCACACACTCACACATGAAGGGTTTTGGGGGCGTGTGTGTTCGGTGGGGTGTAGTGGATGGGGCCACGTAGGTGGTCCCCTTTGGTTGCACTCTGCAGTTCCCTGCCCCTGTTTTAATTACACCTTAGACATTACTACTTATCAAACACACTCACACACACACATTAGGTCTTGGGGGGTGGTTACACTGAGTGGCATCTGGTGGGCGGGGCTCTTTGGGTATGTAGGCGGCCCAGAGTGCCGCGCTCCCAGTTCTACAAGTTCGGCTGCCCCTCAATTTTAATTGCTCACTATTAGAAAATATTGAAGTGCCAGAAGGGTGAGGGGAGGGGTCTTCTTCGCACACCCCTGCTTCCTGGTGTCTGCTCGGGGCAGGAGGGGCCAGGAGGATTAATTAATTGTTCTGCTGGTTCGGGGTCTGTGGTGGCTGGGGGGTTGCTGGCCTCCTGGTGTGCCCGCTGCACTACACCCCAGCAGAGTCGAGGGAGGTAGGATGTGTGGATGTGTGGATGTGTTGGACGTGAAAGTGTGTGTGGTAATGATTGGGCCTGGATCTGGGACTTGCTGTCGCTTGGCCTGCCTGTGTTTCTCCCGATGGGGCATCAGCGTTGCCTCTCCCCACTGCTCGCGACTTCACCCACCTGTGGGCACGTCTTGACTCCCAGGGCACTTGGCCAGGGGCGCTGGGGCAGGCGCTGACCCACTTTGTGGCTGTCTGGGGCGCTTGGCCCTCCTGGGTATTGGGTGGGGCCTCTGCCGGGGGGTTTGGGGGCGCTCGGGCTCCTGGGGCCCAGGTCCAGTGCACGGCCCATGTCTGGGCGGCTGGGGCCTGGCGGGGTCGGTGGGCTGTTGCCCCTGGTTCCCGGAGTGCCTCTGCCCTATGCTTATGGGGGCTCTTTCCGGGGGCTTCCTCTGCAGTCTTCTGGGTGGATGCGTGGTTGCCCCTGCGGTGGGCTGCCTGGGTTCTGTGCTCTGTGGGGGCTGCTGGTGGCCTGGGTCTTGTGGCCCTCTCTGCCTGCTTCTGATTGCTTGGGGGGGGGCTGTGGATTGTGGCCCTGTACGCTTATACACTCATAACTAAGCACGGTTATCATGTAGGTCCTGTGCCATGGGTGTTGCATGTTCTCACACACACACACACACATTCATTAGTCCAGTAGCATGGTCACTAAGCAGTTGATGTATTATCATGTCGTCTCAGGTCATCTATATCCACAGCTGTGTTGTATGCGATTGCCGCTTCTTGTGCTTGTTTTTGTTTGTTTGTGTGTTTGTTTTTTCTCTGCTTGTCTGCTTTCAGGTGCTCCTGGTGGCGCTAAGGCTGGATTCCCCTCAAAGGCCATGGATTGTTGTCTGTTTGGTTTTTTACAGGTGTAGCAGCTGGTTGTCTGGTTTTTGTTTCTATTTTTGTTCTGTTTCCTCTTCTTTCCTCTTCTTCTTTCCTTGTCCCCCGGTCCGGTTCAGTTCAGTTCATGTCATATATTGTAAACAGAAATAAATAAATGGGCATCAAGGGGAGCTTTACATTTATAAAACTTCCCTTGGCAAAACAAATCTGTTTGGCATCAAAGGTATTCAGACTACAATTCTTCTGACATAATGCTGAACAGGACAAGGGGAAAAAAAAGTAAAGAAGACAGTTCTGCCGAAAGCCAGGGATAGACCTGTTCTAAGTTCTATACTTTTTAAAAGGGGCGTGTTTATCAACTATGGAATTAGAAGATTTACAAAAATGGTCAAGTGCTAGATCTTCATCTGGGATTTTAACAGTGTCATATAACTATTCAACAGATCAGTTAAAAAAAAGCCTGCTCATGGAGATGTTTCAGGATCTGGATACCAAGCGTGGACCTAATGTTTTCATTTTTGCAATTCTGATACAGGCTATTGAGCAGTGATAACTAACACCAAGTTCAGATACTGCGTATTTTCTACCTTTGATTTGTTAAGATTGAGCCAATCAGGGACAACCTTGAAGGATCTCTTTGGTTTTGTAGGATCTGTAATTACCTGAGAAAGGTTGATATTGGTACACACCTTTTTTAAATGATCAGAGGCAGAGTTCAACTTGTTTAAATTAAAATTGCCACACAGAGATTGGGTTTAGGCCACATGCACACAGAATGACATCAACAAATATAAGAAATATTAAACATTTACACATAGATTTTTGAATATATGTAGAGGAATGATACTTTGAAATGTGCTCATTGCGGAGTTATGATCAGTTGAGTAATGAAGGTTGAACTATTCTGGGAAAGAGGTTCTATTCCCAGCATCATGATGGACACTCCTGATATAGAAGGTTTCGCTAACGCATTGGAATTGTTTTACTATTTTCATATGCATGTGCAATGAAGAATTGCTTGCTGCTGATAAATGCAAAGAAGAACATCTTACACATAGATGCTCACATATAGGCTGCTGAATGCAATGAAGACCTGCTTATCAAGTAAAGTTCAATGTCAATGTGTAATATTCAATTAGGATTTGCAAAACAGTGAAGTTAAACAATGAATGGGTCCATAGTCGGTATGAGAAGACTACAGGAATATTGACCTGGGTGTACGTTCAAACAGAGATGAGAAAATTGCGATGAATAATTGTTTGTTTGTTTGTTAGTATGTATATGAATGTTATGTGTATAAACTGTGTTGAGTTATAGTTACTCAGTAGTGTCTCAGTGAAACAACCGACGGGGGCAGCCTTGCGGTGACAACAAAAGCAGTGTTTTACTGATCAGTCAAGTTGATCCAGTGTACTCCATACAAACTGGTTGGCTACTGAAGGGATAGAAAATGGGGAATACTTGTTTTAAAGCAAACAAGGAATTAGATGGGAAAAATACATGTTTTAACGGGACCCAGACAATATTAAATACTCAGACAGATGGGAGAAGAAGTGTAGTTTTGTAGGAAATCACAAAATTATTACATAGAATTAGTGAAATCAATTGAAGAATGCCTTTCTGAAGAGCTGTTTACCACAGATGAGCAGCTTTGCGACCAAGCACATTGTAGATCGCTTTACTGCCAAAATTTAATGGATTGGTTTAGACATGCATAACAGCATTTTAAGAACAAAGAGAGAAACAAAAAGGGACAACGCTTCATGGTGGAAGGTGATGTATAAATAACTGTGTATATGATGAAGGGGGTGGCAACACCCATTCCGAAATCCCGCCATTCCGACATCCCGCTATTCCGACATCCCACCATTCCGACATACCACCATTCCGACATACCACCATTCCGACATGCAAACGTCCCACCATTCCGACATCCCACCATTGCGACATCCCGCTATTCTGACGTTCAAATGTCCCACCATTCCGACAAGGCTTTCCGTATAAGGAAATGTGTGTTACTCAACAGGTGAGTCCCTTCTTTCTGTTCATGCAATTTATATGTTTAACACGTTTATAGACAAGCGTTATTAAAAACACAAAGTCTCGGCAACTGGAGGAGGAGAAGCAGTCCGCGGTGGTTTTCAATCACACACTCCAATGCCACTTGTTTCAACTTCCGAAAATTTAATCCAGGAAAAAAAGGCTTACAAACATGGACCAAAACGGCTCCATAACACGCACAAGAATCCAAAAGAAACGAAAGTTAACTAAAAGAAAGCCAATAAACAGTATGAAGTGGTCAAAATTGGTTTTACGCATGCCTATGTGCGTCTGGCACATGCGTCTTCGGGCTCTCCCACGTTGGTTTGTGGATGAAAGCTATATGTTCAGCTGTAATGTCATGTAAAAACAATCTCTACATGACATTTACTCCCAGGTGTGACCAGTTAGGTCCTTAAGATATCAACAGGCTGTATAAAGCTACAACCGTTGGGGCTGTGTGTTTGTGCCAAATGCGCAAAACCCATCCGCGCTTCCCAAAATTGGAGTGAGTACTCATAAATCACGTGAATAACATGAATAAACGTTTTTACTGCATTTTGTTGTGTTTTATACGTTCTATGCTGTCATTTCTCTCTTCTCCTATTGGCAAGGCAAGGCAGAGTGCTCGCAACTGTGTCCTGTGCAGTAGCCGTGATATCTGTAATTGCAATTATTACTTTTGCATATGATGACAGCGTGCAAAAGACGCATGGGCTCTGTGGAGAGCTCCGCTCCAGCTGGCTGCTGTGACAGCTCACTGACACTGTATTTCTGCTTAATCAGTTTCATTCTCGCCAGAGTTACATTAATATCTGTATTTTTATATTTGAAATTCAGGGGATTTTGATAATAGATTATTAAAGTTTGTTTGCGAGGCTGTGGCCTCTGCATGTGCAAAGCTTGTGCGCCAAACTTTAGGGCGTATTTGCGCCGGCATATCATTAGTGCAAAATGTTTTGGGTAAAAAATAGGCTATTAAAAGGAACTGTCGGAATGGCGGTATGTTAAAAAAAACTAAAAACATACCGCCATTCCGACCATAGGAGGAAAAAAGTGTCGGAATGGTGGGACGTTTGATAAAAAATTAAGTGTCGCCATTCCGACAATTGGAGACCCATGTCGGAATGGCGAGATGTCGGAATGGCAGCATGTAACCATGATGAAGGAGAGACCATTTGAGCAGCACAGCCATTTCGCAGCACAGGGACAGCAATCCAAGTTACAGGATCTCCCACGTGGTATCACCTGTCACATTGTGTCAAGGCATCAAAAGTAGAAAAAATCACCAAACTCAAGGACAAAAAGACAAAGACTCCGGTGAACGAAGAGAGAGTACTGACAAACCAGAAATACAAAAGGATTCTCGATATCAAGATCCAGAAGAAGAGGCTAACAATGCCATGAACACTTACGATGCTGGGAATGATGCCAGCAATGAACAGAGAAGAAGATTCAGTGTCATCAATCTGCATTACGTGCCTCTAATGAGGGGGTGAATATAGAATCCTCAACGATTACAACGTCTCTGGGAACTGTGACAACAACAAGGTTTAAACCATTTTGATATATATTGTAACCTATTGTCTAAGGAATAGTGCTGAAAATGAAGTAAATCTAATCCACCACTGTCCTTGGTCTTCTGTAGGGTTTTTAAACTAATACGTGGTGGTTTGTTTTTCCACAGAAATTTGGAGATGCATGAATCTAGTGACTTAAACCAAGTAGCAGATGGTTTTATGGGGATCATTGAGAACAAATAGTTAACTTTTGGTAGTATCATCATTTTAATGGATGTAACTCTCCCCATAAGTGATATAGGTAAGGACTTCCAACGAGAGATCGTCCTCTACTGTCTTTAATAATTGCACATAATTTAGCTTTGTTAGCTCTGAGAGCCTGGAGGAAATGTTTATGCCTAAATATCTAATATTTCCTGACTGTAAAGTGATCGCAGGTATATTATGGACCCTACAGTTAATGGGCAGAACTGTGGTCTTAGACCAGTTGATAGAGTAGTCAGAAAGTGCTGAGAATTTATTTATGAGTGTGATCGTGTGACTGAGAGACGTCTGTGAGTTCTGAAGGAAAAGTAATACATCATCAGCATAAAGACTTATTTTATGCTCAATATTTTGGGATTAATTACTCACAAACGGGTAAGAAAAGGTAGTATTGCCAGACCATACATGATCAAAACAGGGAGCGGAGGTGGTTCAGCTGCAAGGTGTGAATGTCTGACTATAGTTTGTAAAAAGCAGGTAAGATAAGGTGCGAATGCCCGACAATGTATGATCAAAAGAGGGAGCGGAGGTTTTTGGCTACAAGAAGGTTTGAATGTCCGACCATAGTTAGTAAAAAGCGGGTAAGAAAAGGTTACCATACATCATCAAAAGCAGGAGTGGATGTTTTCAGCTACAAGAAGATTTGAATGTCCATCAATAATTGCTTTAAAACATGAAAGAAAATTTTCGAATATCAAACCGCACATGATCATAAGCGGGAGAGGAGTTGTTCAGCTGCAAGAAGGTGTGAATGTCCACCCATAATTACTGAAAAATGGGTAAGAAAAGGTGAAAATGCCCAACCATACATCATCAAAAGCAGGAGTGGATGTGTTCGGCTACAAGAAGGTTTGAATGTCCGACCATAGTTTGTAAAAAGCGGGTAAGAAAAGGTTCGAATGCCCGAACATAGACCATCAAAAGAGGGAGCGGAGGTGTTCCGCTGTAAGAACGTGTAAATGTCCGACCATAGTTGGTAAAAAGCGGGTAAGAAAAGGTTAAAATACCCGACTGTACACAATCAATAGCGGGAGCGGAGTTGTTTGGCTACAAGAAGGTGTGAAAGTCCGACCACGGTTTGTAAAAAGCGGGTAAGAAAAGGTTCGAATGCCCGAATATATACCATCAAAAGTGGAAGTGGATGTGTTCGGCTGCAAGAAGGTGTGAACGTCCGACCAAAGTTTGTAAAAAGCAGTTAAGAAAAGGTTCGAATATCCAACCAAACATAATCAAAAGCGGGAGCAGAGCTGTTCGACTGCAAGTAGGTGTGAATGTCAGATCATAATTTGCAAAAAGCTGATGAGACAGGGTGAGAATGCCCGGCTATACACCATCAAATGCGGGAGCGGAAGTGTTCGGCTGTGAGTAGGTGTGAATGTCCAACCATAATTTCTGAAAAATGTGTTAGAAGAGACTAGAATGCCGGACAAGACATCATCAAATGCGGGAGAGGAGTTGTTCGGCTGTGAGTAGGTGTGAATCTCCGAGCATAGTTTGTAAAAAGGGGGTAAGAATAGGTTCGAATGCCCGAACATACACTATCAAAACAGGGAGCTGAGGTGGCTCAGCTGCAAGGTGTGAATGTCTGACTATAGTTTGTAAATAAGGTGCGAATGCCCAACAATGTATAATCAAAAGAGGGAGCGGAGGTTTTCGGCTACAAGAAGGTTTGAATGTCCGACTAAAGTTTGTAAAAAGCGGGTAAGAAAAGGTTCAAACGCCTGACTATACACCATCAAAAGCGGGAGCAGAGGTGTTCCGCTGTAAGAAGGTGTGAATGTCCGACCATATTTGGTAAAAAGCGGGTAAGAAAAGGTTAAAATACCCGACTGTACACAATCAATAGCGGGAGAGGAGGTGTTCAGCTGCAAGAAGGTGTGAATGTCCACCCATAATTACTGAAAAATTGGTAAGAAAAGGTGCGAATGCCAAACCATACATTATCAAAAGCAGGTGTGAATGTCAGATCATAATTTGCAAAAAGCTGATGAGAGAGGGTGAGAATGCCCGACTATACACCATCAAATGCGGGAGCGGAGTTGTTCGGCTGTGAGTAAGTGTGAATCTCCGACCATAATTGCTGAAAAATGTGTTAGAAAAGGTAAGAATGCCGGTCCATACATCATCAAAAGCGGGAGAGGTGGTGTTCGGCTGCAAGTAGGTGTGAATGTCCAGCCAAAATTACTAACAAACGCGTAAGAAAAGGTAGTATTGCCAGACCATACATGATCAAAACAGGGAGCGGAGGTGGTTCAGCTGCAAGAAGGTGTGAATGTCCGACTAAAGTTCAAATATATTAACAAAAGCGGGAGGAGAGGTCTTCGGATGAGAGTGGTTGAGAATTTCCAACCATAATCTATAAAATGCGGTGAAAAAAAAGGTGTGATAGAACACTAAAAGGTGGAGCGGAAGTGTTCGGCTGCAAGAAGGTGTGAATGTCCGACTATATTTGGTGAAAAGCAGGTGAAGCAAGGTCTGAATGCCCAACCTTACATCATCAAAAGCGAGATCAGAGGTGTTTGGCTGCATGAAGGCCATAGTTTGCCAAAAACGGATAAGCTGCGAATGACCGACTAAATATCAACAAAAGGTCTTCGGATGCAAGTGGGTGTGAATATCCCACCATACAAGTATGGTGGAGAGGAAGCTGTGAAAAGCCGACCATAGTTGGCAAAAAGCGGGTGAGAAAAGGTGCGAATGTCCAACCATACATGATCAAAACAGGGAGCGGAGGTGTTTGGCTGTGACAAGGTGTGAATGTCCAACCAAAATTAATGAAAACCGGGCAACAAGTAGGTTTGAATGCCCAACCATACATCATCAAAAGCAGGAGTGGATGTGTTCGGCTACAAGAAGGTTTGAATGTCCGAGCATAATTTGTAAAAAGCGGGTAAGAAAAGGTTCGAATGCCCAAACATACACCATCAAAAGAGGGAGCGGAGGTGTTCCGCTGTAAGAAGGTGTGAATGTCCGACCATAGTTGGTAAAAAACGGGTAAGAAAAGGTTAAAATACCCGACTGTACACAATCAATAGCGGGAGCGGATGTGTTTGGCTACAAGAATGTGTGACAGTCCGACCATGGTTTGTAAAAAAAACGGGTAAGAAAAGGTAAGAATGCCCGACAAAGTATGATCAAAAGAGGGAGCGGAGGTTTTCGGCTACAAGAAGGTTTGAATGTCCAACCATAGTTTGTAAAAAGCGGGTAAGAAAAGGTTCAAATGCCTGACTATACACCATCAAAAGCGGGAGCGGAGGTGTTCGGCTACAAGAAGGTGTGAAAGTTCAACCATGGTTTGTAAAAAGCTGCTAAGAAAAGGTTCGAATGCCCGAATATATACCATCAAAAGCGGGAGCAGAGCTGTTCGACTGCAAGTAGGTGTGAATGTCCAGCCATAATTACTCACAAACGGGTAAGAAAAGATAGTATTGCCAGACCATACATGATCAAAACAGGGAGCTGAGGTGGTTCATCTGCAAGGTGTGAATTTCTGACTATAGTTTGTAAAAAGCGGGTAAGACAAGGTGCGAATGCCCGACAATGTATGATCAAAAGAGGGAGTGGAGGTCTTCGGCTGCAAGGTCTGAATGTCCAACCATAATTTCTAAAAACCGGGTAAGAAAAGGCTCGAACGCCCGACTATACACAATCAAAAGCGGGAGCGGGAGGTTTTCAGCTGCAAATCCTTCACTCAAACCAAGTGAAAACTGCTTTGTCCTTCATATTTATCAATGTCTATATCGACTTCAACAAAGAACAACATTGTACTTTGCAGTAAAGAAAGAGCAAATCAAAAGTTTTAGGAATCCGAGAATAAGCTTATTTTCATGAGTTCTGCACGATTATTGATTTTACTATAAATGAATGCCTTCACTCAAACTATGTTAAAACTGCTTTGTCCTTCATATTTATCAATGTCTAGATTGACTTCAACAAAGAAAAACACTGGATTTTGCAGTAGAAGAAAGAGCAACACTGAAGGATCAGTAATCCGAGAATAAGCTTATTTTCATACGTTCTGCATGATTTGGGATTTTATGTATAAAATGAATTCCTTCACTCAAACCAAGTTAAAACTGCTTTGTCCTTCATATTTATCAATGTCTAGATTTACTTCAACAAAGAACAACATTGTATTTTGCAGTAGTAGAAAGAGCAACACTTGAAGGAACAGGAATCCGAGAATAAGCTTATTTTCATACGTTCTGCATGATTTGGGATTTTATGTATAAAATGAATTCCTTCACTCAAACCAAGTGAAAACTGCTTTGTCCTTCATATTTATCAATGTCTAGATTTACTTCAACAAAGAACAACATTGTATTTTGCAGTAGTAGAAAGAGCAACACTTGAAGGAACAGGAATCCGAGAATAAGCTTATTTTCATACGTTCTGCATGATTTGGGATTTTATGTATAAAATTAATTCCTTTACTCAAACTATGTTAAAACTGCTTTGTCCTTCATAGTTATCAATGTCTAGATTGACTTCAACAAAGAACAACATTGTATTTTGCAGTAGTAGAAAGAGCAACACTTGAAGGAACAGGAATCCAAGAATAAGCTTATTTTCATACGTTCTGCATGATTTGGGATTTTATGTATAAAATGAATTCCTTCACTCAAACCAAGTGAAAACTGCTTTGTCCTTCATATTTATCAATGTCTAGATTTACTTCAACAAAGAACAACATTGTATTTTGCAGTAGTAGAAAGAGCAACACTTGAAGGAACAGGAATCCGAGAATAAGCTTCTTTTCATACGTTCTGCATGATTTGGGATTTTATGTATAAAATGAATTCCTTTACTCAAACTATGTTAAAACTGCTTTGTCCTTCATATTTATCAATGTCTAGATTGACTTCAACAAAGAACAACATTGTATTTTGCAGTAGAAGAAATAGCAACACTGAAGGATCAGGAATCCGAAAACACGCTTATTTTCATACGTTCTGCTTGATTTGGGATTTTGCTATAAAATTAATTCCTTCACTCAAACAAAGTGGAAACTGCTTTGTCCTTCATATTTATCAATGTCTATATCGATTTCAACAAAGAACAAGGCTGTATTTTGCAGTATAGGAAAGAGCAACACTGGAGGATCAGGAATCCGAGAATAAGCTTACTTTCATGAGTCCTGCACGATTTCGGATTTTCCTATAAAATGAATTGCTTTGCTCAAACCAAGTTAAAATTGCTTTGTCCTTCATAGTTATCCATGTCTAAAATGTATCAAGCATAAAGTTCCTCATATTACCCTGAATGAGAAAGAAGCAACCCTTTGGTTGAGCAATACGTTCCTTTTGCGGAGTTATGCATGATTTCAGATTTTGCTATAAAATTCATTCCTTCACACCTTTTTTTTTCACCGCATTTTATAGATTATGGTTGGAAATTTCAACCACTCTAATCCGAAGACCTCTCCTCCCGCTTTTGTTAATATATTTGAACTTTAGTTGGACATTCACCCCTTTTTGCAGCTAAACCCCCTCCGCTCCCTGTTTTGATCATGTATGGTCTGGCAATACTACATTTTCTTACCCGTTTGTGAGTAATTATGGCTGGATATTCACACCTACTTGCAGCTGAACACAATCTTTCTCGCTTTTAATTATGTTTGGATATTCGAACCTTTTCTAAACGACTGCAAACGACTTTCACACCTTCTTGTAGCCAAACAACTCCGCTCCCGCTATTGATTGTGTACAGTCAGGTATTTTAACCTTTTCTTACCCACTTTTTACCAACTATGGTCGGACATTCACACCGTCTTACAGCGGAACATCTCCGCTCCCGCTTTTGATGGTGTATAGTCAGGCATTTGAACCTTTTCTTACCCGCTTTTTACAAACTATGGTCGGACATTCAAACCTTATTGTAGCCGAAAACCTCTGCTCCCTCTTTTGATTATACATTGTCGGGCATTCGCACCTTATCGTACCCGCTTTTTACAAACTATAGTCAGACATTCAAACCTTGGTGCTGAACCACCTCAGCTCCCTGTTTTGATCATGTATGGTCTGGCAATACTACCTTTTCTTACCCGTTTGTGAGTAATTATGGCTGGACATTCACACCTACTTGCAGTCGAACAGCTCTGCTCCCGCTTTTGATTATGTTTGGTTGGATATTCGAACCTTTTCTTAACTGCTTTTTACAAACTTTGGTCGGACGTTCACAGCTTCTTGCAGCCGAACACCTCCGCTTCCGCTTTTGATGGTATATATTCGGGCATTCGAACCTTTTCTTAGCAGTTTTATACAAACCATGGTTGGACTTTCACACCTTCTTGTAGCCGAACAACTCCGCTCCCGCTATTGATTGTGTACAGTCGGGTATTTTAACCTTTTCTTACCCGCTTTTTACCAACTATGGTCAGACATTCACACCGTCTTACAGCGGAACACCTCCACTCCCGCTTTTGATGGTGTATAGTCAGGCATTTGAACCTTTTCTTACCCGCTTTTTACAAACTATGGTCGGACATTCAAACCTTCTTGTAGCCGAACAACTCCGCTCCCTCTTTTGATCATACATTGTCGGGCATTCGGACCTTTTCTTACCCGTTTTTTACAAACCATGGTCGGACTGTCACACATTCTTGTAGCCAAACACATCCGCTCCCGCTATTGGTTGTGTACAGTCGGGTATTTTAACCTTTTCTTACCCGTTTTTTACCAACTATGGTCGGACATTCACACCTTCTTACAGCGGAACACCTCCGCTCCCTCTTTTGATGGTCTATGTTCGGGCATTCGAACCTTTTCTTACCCGCTTATTACAAACTATGGTCGGACATTCAAACCTTCTTGTAGCCGAACACATCCACTCCTGCTTTTGATGATGTATGGTTGGGCATTTTCACCTTTTCTTACCCATTTTTCAGTAATTATGGGTGGACATTCACACCTTCTTGCAGCTGAACAACTCCTCTCCCGCTTATGATCATGTGCGGTTTGATATTCGAAAATTTTCTTTCATGTTTTAAAGCAATTATTGATGGACATTCAAATCTTCTTGTAGCCGAACACATCCACTCCTGCTTTTGATCATACATTTTCGGGCATTCGCACCTTTTCTTACCCGCTTTTTACAAACCATGGTCGGACTTTCACACCTTTTAGTAGCCGAACAACTCCGCACCCGCTACTGATGGTGTACAGTCGGGTATTTTAACCTTTTCTTACCCGTTTTTTACCAACTATGGTCGGACATTCACACCTTCTTACAGCGGAACACCTCCGCTCCCTCCTTTGATGGTGTATGTTCGGGCATTCGAACCTTTTCTTACCCGCTTTTTACAAACTATGGTCAGACGTTCAAACCTTCTTGTAGCCGAACATATCCACTCCTGCTTTTGATGATGTATGGTTGGGCATTCGAACCTACTTGTTGCCCGCTTTTTATTAATTATGGGTGGACATTCACACCTTGTCTCAGCCAAACACCTCCGCTCCCTGTTTTGATCATGTATGGTTTGACATTCGCACCTTTGCTTACCTTCTTTTTATACTGATTGCTCAAGATTAAGTTGTTCTTTCTCAAACTACAAAATTTTTTTAATTGTTGAAACTTGATTTGAAGTGGATAAATAAGGAAGACAAACAGTTTTAAATCAGGCTGATAGCAATTAATTTTATAGCAAAATCTGTATTTCGTCATTTGTCGAGAGATGCTTATTGCTGAGGAAGTTCTTTCTCATTCTACAAAGTACAACGTTGTTTATCATTGAAACTTGATTAGACATGAATAAATATGAAGGACAAAGCCGTCTTAACTTGGTTTGAGTTAAGGAATTCGTTTTATAGGAGAATCCGAATTCGTGCATAACTCATAAAATAGAGCTTATTTTCGGATTCCTAAAGAATGAGTCTGGTTCTTTCTCATAATACAAAGTTTGTTGTTTATTGTTGAAACTTCATCAGACCGTTAGATATAGTCGGACTCACCTCGACGCACGGCTTGGGATCTGGAACCAGTACTCTTGAGAGGGGTTGGACTCTCTTCCACTCTGGAGTTGCCCGTGGTGAGAGGCGCAGAGCAGGTGTGGGCATACTTATTGCCCCCCGGCTGTGTGCCAGTACATTGGGGTTTACCCCAGTGAACGAGAGGGTAGCCTCCCTCCGCCTTGGGTGGGGGGACGAGTCCTGACTGTTGTTTGTGCCTATGCGCCAAACAGCAGTTCACAGTACCTACCCTTTTTGGAGTCTCTGGGGGAGGCACTGGAGAATGCTCCTACCGGAGACTCCCTCATTCTGCTAGGGGACTTCAATGCTCACGTGGGCAATGACAGTGAGACCTGGAGGGGTGTGATTGGGAGGAACGGCCCCCCCGATCTGAATCAGAGTGGTGTTATGTTGTTGGACTTCTGTGCCAGTCATAGACTGTCCATAACGAACACCATGTTCAGGCATAAGGGTGTCCATATGTGCACTTGGCACCAGGACACCCTCAGCCGCAGTTCGATGATCGACTTTGTGGTTGTATCATCGGACTTGCGGCCGTATGTCCTGGACACTCGGGTGAAGAGAGGGGCGGAGCTGTCAACTGATCACCACCTGGTGGTGAGTTGGCTCCGCTGGTGGGGGAGGATGCCGATCAGACCTGGCAGGCCCAAACGTATTGTGAGGGTCTGCTGGGAGCGTTTGTCAGAATCCCCCGTCAGAAGGAGCTTTAACTCCCACCTCCGGCAGAGCTTCAACCATATTTGAGGTGGGGGACATTGAATGGGCCATGTTCCGTGACTCCATTGCCGAGGCAGCTGGTCGGAGTTGTGGCCGTAAGGTGGTCGGTACCTGTCGTGGCGGCAACCCTCCAACCTGCTGGTGGACACCAGTGGTGAGGGAAGCCGTCAAGCTGAAGAAGGAGTCCTATCGGGCCTTTTTGGCCAGTGGGACCCTGGAAGAAGCTGATAGGTACCGACGGGCCAGACGGGCCGCGGCTTCGGCGGTTGCTGAGGCAAAAACTCGGGCCTGGGAGGAGTTCGGTGAGACCATGGAGAACGATTTCCGGACGGCCTCGAAAAGATTCTGGTCCACCATCCGGCGTCTCAGGGGGGGGAAGCGGCTCACAGTCAACACTGTTTACAGTGCGGACGGGGCTTTGCTGACCTCAACTAGGGATGTTGTGAGTCGGTGGGGGGAGTACTTCGAGGAACTCCTCAATCCTACCAACACGTGCTCGGAAGAGGCAGAGTCGGAGAGCTCGGAGACGGGGCCTCCCATTTCTGGGGCTGAGGTTGCCGAGGTGGTTAAAAAGTTCCTCGGTGGCAAGGCCCCGGGGGTGGATGAGGTCCGTCCTGAGTTTCTCAAGGCTCTGGATGTTGTAGGGCTGTCTTGGCTGACACGCCTCTGCAGTATCGCGTGGACATCGGGGACAGTGCCTCTGGACTGGCAGATTGGGGTGGTTGTCCCCCTCTTTAAAAAGGGGGACCGGAGGGTGTGTTCCAACTATAGGGATATCACACTCCTCAGCCTCCCTGGTAAGGTCTATTCGGGGGTATTGGAGAGGAGGATCCGTCGGATAATCGAGCCTCGGATTCAGGAGATGCAGTGTGGCTTTTGGAACAGTGGACCAGCTCTATACCCAGGGGATACCCAGGACACGTTGGAGAGACTATGTCTCTCGGCTGGCCTGGGAACGCCTCGGGGTCCCCCCGGAAGAGCTGGAGGAAGTGGCCGGGGACAGAGACGTCTGGGTTTCTCTGCTCAAGCTGCTGCCCCCACGACCCGACCCCCGGATAAGCGGCAGATGATGGATGGATGGATGGATATATCCTCCACCAACCAGACTTACAACCCCCGACTAGGGTAGCAGAATTTCTAAGCAGCTGTACCCCAAAACTACTATCAAAAATATATAAATTATTGTCTAAGATAGATGACACAATGTCTCTTCCATCCTCAAAATGGGAGGCAGATTTATCCATCAGTTCTGGTCATAGCTTCTAACCACAAATATGTTTGAACACCTTCATAAAGACTTGAAATCCTAATTTACAGCTCATACAATACAAAATCCTTCATAGAACACACTATACAGGACAAAGGATGTTCAGGATGGGTCTAACACACTCAAACATCTGCTCACATTGCACAGATAACACACCTGATGATTATGCACACGCTTTGTGGTTTTCTGCGCCTGTCCAGAAGTTCTGGCTTGAAGTCTGTGAGGACCTATCAACATGGCTAAAGTGTAGCATCCCTGCATGCCCCACACTGTGCATACTGGGTGACTTAGACAACATCAACATGGAAATTAACTCAGCACACATGGTTGTAACAGTGTTATGTATCGCAAAGAAAACTATTCTCATGAACTGGAAAGCGAAGAACAATCTGCGTATTAACCAGTTTAGAAATTTTCTTTTAGATTATATTAGCATGGAAACAATGTCTGCCTCCTCAAAACATCAATTGGCTGAATTTCATTCTCTCTGGTCCCCTCTGATTATTTTTATCACATAGTGGTGGTGGTGGGTTGCTGGGTGATGGTGGGTCTCAGGCCCGGGCTGCTGCGACTGGTGTGACCGGGTGGTTTGTTTGTTTGTTTTTTGTAGAGGTCCTCCTGGGTGGGGTTGGGTTGAGTGGGGTGGGGCGGGATGGGTACCTTCTGGGGGTACAGTAGCTCCCGGAATATGGTCGCTGCAGGCCCCAAGCCTGGTGGACATCAGGCCCTCCTGCCCATTGTTGGCTCCCAGGTAGCGGGGATGCCTATTGCAGCCAGTCTCTGGCTGCCCTCTCTGGGGGAGAGTAGCTCCCCCGGTATATATCCCCATACCCGTCTCCCTTCTGGCTCCTGTACACAGCACACACTCACACATGAAGGGTTTTGGGGGCGTGTGTGTTCGGTGGGGTGTAGTGGATGGGACCACGTAGGTGGTCCCCTTTGGTTGCACTCTGCAGTTCCCTGCCCCTGTTTTAATTACACCTTAGACATTACTACTTATCAAACACACTCACACACACACATTAGGTCTTGGGGGGTGGTTACACTGAGTGGCATCTGGTGGGCGGGGCTCTTTGGGTATGTAGGCGGCCCAGAGTGCCGGGCTCCCAGTTCTACAAGTTTGGCTGCCCCTCAATTTTAATTGCTCACTATTAGAAAATATTGAAGAGCCAGAAGGGTGAGGGGAGGGGTCTTCTTCGCACACCCCTGCTTCCTGGTGTCTGCTCGGGGCAGGAGGGGCCAGGAGGATTAATTAATTGTTCTGCTGGTTCGGGGTCTGTGGTGGCTGGGGGGTTGCTGGCCTCCTGGTGTGCCCGCTGCACTACACCCCAGCAGAGTCGAGGGAGGTAGGATGTGTGGATGTGTGGATGTGTTGGACGTGAAAGTGTGTGTGGTAATGATTGGGCCTGGATCTGGGACTTGCTGTCGCCTGGCCTGCCTGTGTTTCTCCCGATGGGGCATCAGCGTTGCCTCTCCCCACTGCTCGCGACTTCACCCACCTGTGGGCACGTCTTGACTCCCAGGGCACTTGGCCAGGGGCGCTGGGGCAGGCGCTGACCCACTTTGTGGCTGTCTGGGGCGCTTGGCCCTCCTGGGTATTGGGTGGGGCCTCTGCCGGGGGGTTTGGGGGCGCTCGGGCTCCCGGGGCCCAGGTCCAGTTCACGGCCCATGTCTGGGCGGCTGGGGCCTGGCGGGGTCGGTGGGCTGTTGCCCCTGGTTCCCGGAGTGCCTCTGCCCTATGCTTATGGGGGCTCTTTCCGGGGGCTTCCTCTGCAGTCTTCTGGGTGGATGCGTGGTTGCCCCTGCGGTGGGCTGCCTGGGTTCTGTGCTCTGTGGGGGCTGCTGGTGGCCTGGGTCTTGTGGCCCTCTCTGCCTGCTTCTGATTGCTTGGGGGGGGGCTGTGGATTGTGGCCCTGTACGCTTATACACTCATAACTAAGCACGGTTATCATGTAGGTCCTGTGCCATGGGTGTTGAATGTTCTCACACACACACACACACACATTCATTAGTCCAGTAGCATGGTCACTAAGCAGTTGATGTATTATCATGTCGTCTCAGGTCATCTATATCCACAGCTGTGTTGTATGCGATTGCCGCTTCTTGTGCTTGTTTGTTTGTGTGTTTGTTTTTTCTCTGCTTGTCTGCTTTCAGGTGCTCCTGGTGGCGCTAAGGCTGGATTCCCCTCATAGGCCATGGATTGTTGTCTGTTTGGTTTTTTACAGGTGTAGCAGCTGGTTGTCTGGTTTTTGTTTCTATTTTTGTTCTGTTTCCTCTTCTTTCCTCTTCTTCTTTCCTTGTCCCCCGGTCCGGTTCAGTTCAGTTCATGTCATATATTGTAAACAGAAATAAATAAATGGGCATCAAGGGGAGCTTTACATTTATAAAACTTCCCTTGGCAAAACAAATCTGTTTGGCATCAAAGGTATTCGGACTACAATTCTTCTGACATAATGCTGAACAGGACAAGGGGAAAAAAAAGTAAAGAAGACAGTTCTGCCGAAAGCCAGGGATAGACCTGTTCTAAGTTCTATACTTTTTAAAAGGGGCGTTTTTATCAACTATGGAATTAGAAGATTTACAAAAATGGTCAAGTGCTAGATCTTCATCTGGGATTTTAACAGATCAGTTAAAAAAAGCCTGCTCATGGAGATGTTTCAGGATCTGGATACCAAGCGTGGACCTAATGTTTTCATTTTTGCAATTCTGATACAGGCTATTGAGCAGTGATAACTAACACCAAGTTCAGATACTGCGGATTTTCTACCTTTGATATGTTAAGATTGAGCCAATCAGGGACAACCTTGAAGGATCTCTTTGGTTTTGTAGGATCAGTAATTACCTGAGAAAGGTTGATATTGGTACACACCTTTTTTAAATGATCAGAGGCAGAGTTCAACTTGTTTAAATTAAAATTGCCACACAGAGATTGGGTTTAGGCCACATGCACACAGAATGACATCAACAAATATAAGAAATATTAAACATTTACAGATAGATTTTTGAATACATGTAGAGGAATGATACTTTGAAATGTGCTCATTGCGGAGTTATGATCAGTTGAGTAATGAAGGTTGAACTATTCTAGGAAAGAGGTTTTATTCCCAGCATCATGATGGACACTCCTGATATAGAAGGTTTCGCTAACGCATTGGAATTGTTTTACTATTTTCATATGCATGTGCAATGAAGAATTGCTTGCTGCTGATAAATGCAAAGAAGAACATCTTACACATAGATGCTCACATATAGGCTGCTGAATGCAATGAAGACCTGCTTATCAAGTAAAGTTCAATGTCAATGTGTAATATTCAATTAGGATTTGCAAAACAGTGAAGTTAAACAATGAATGGGTCCATAGTCGGTATGAGAAGACTACAGGAATATTTACCTGGGTGTACGTTCAAACAGAGATGAGAAAATTGCGATAAATAATTGTTTGTTTGTTTGTTAGTATGCATAGGAATGTTATGTGTATAAACTGTGTTGAGTTATAGTTACTCAGTAGTGTCTCAGTGAAAAAAACGACGGGGGAAGCCTTGCGGTGACAACAAAAGCAGTGTTTTACTGATCAGTCAAGTTGCTCCAGTGTACTCCATACAAACTGGTTGGCTACTGAAGGGATAGAAAATGGGGAATACTTGTTTTAAAGCAAACAAGGAATTAGATGGGAAAAATACATGTTTTAACGGGACCCAGACAATATTAAATACTCAGACAGATGGGAGAAGAAGTGTAGTTTTGTAGGAAATCACAAAATTATTACATAGAATTAGTGAAATCAATTGAAGAATGCCTTTCTGAAGAGCTGTTTACCACAGATGAGCAGCTTTGCGACCAAGCACATTGTAGATCGCTTTACTGCCAAAATGATCTAATTCAATGGATTGGTTTAGACATGCATAACAGCATTTTAAGAACAAAGAGAGAAACAAAAAGGGACAACGCTTCATGGTGGAAGGGGATGTATAAATAACTGTGTATATGATGAAGGGGGTGGCAACACCCATTCCGAAATCCCGCCATTCCGACATCCCGCTATTCCGACATCCCACCATTCTGACATACCACCATTCCGACATACCACCATTCCGACATGCAAACGTCCCACCATTCCGACATCCCACCATTGCGACATCCCGCTATTCTGACGTTCAAATGTCCCACCATTCCGACAAGGCTTTCCGTATAAGGAAATGTGTGTTACTCAACAGGTGAGTCCCTTCTTTCTGTTCATGCAATTTATATGTTTAACACGTTTATAGACAAGCGTTATTAAATACACAAAGTCTCGGCAACTGGAGGAGGAGAAGCAGTCCGCGGTGGTTTTCAATCACACACTCCAATGCCACTTGTTTCAACTTCCGAAAATTTAATCCAGGAAAAAAAGGCTTACAAACATGGACCAAAACGGCTCCATAACACGCACAAGAATCCAAAAGAAACGAAAGTTAACTAAAAGAAAGCAAATAAACAGTATGAAGTGGTCAAAATTGGTTTTACGCATGCCTATGTGCGTCTGGCACATGCGTCTTCGGGCTCTCCCACGTTGGTTTGTGGATGAAAGCTATATGTTCAGCTGTAATGTCATGTAAAAACAATCAACTACATGACATTTACTCCCAGGTGTGACCAGTTAGGTCCTTAAGATATCAACAGGCTGTATAAAGCTACAACCGTTGCGGCTGTGTGTTTGTGCCAAATGCGCAAAGCCCATCCGCGCTTCCCAAAATTGGAGTGAGTACTCATAAATCACGTGAATAACATGAATAAACGTTTTTACTGAATTTTGTTGTGTTTTATACGTTCTATGCTGTCATTTCTCTCTTCTCCTATTGGCAAGGCAAGGCAGAGTGCTCGCAACTGTGTCCTGTGCAGTAGCCGTGATATCTGTAATTGCAATTATTACTTTTGCATATGATGACAGCGTGCAAAAGACGCATGGGCTCTGTGGAGAGCTCCGCTCCAGCTGGCTGCTGTGACAGCTCACTGACACTGTATTTCTGCTTAATCAGTTTCAGTCTCGCCAGAGTTACATTAATATCTGTATTTTTATATTTGAAATTCAGGGGATTTTGATAATAGATTATTAAAGTTTGTTTGCGAGGCTGTGGCCTCTGCATGTGCAAAGCTTGTGCGCCAAACTTTAGGGAGTATTTGCGCCGCCATATCATTAGTGCAAAATGTTTTGGGTAAAAAATAGGCTATTAAAAGGAACTGTCGGAATGGCGGTGTGTTAAAAAAAACAAAAAACATACCGCCATTCCGACCATAGGAGGAAAAAAGTGTCGGAATGGTGGGACGTTTGATAAAAAATTAAGTGTCGCCATTCCGACAATTGGAGACCCATGTCGGAATGGCGAGATGTCGGAATGGCAGCATGTAACCATGATGAAGGAGAGACCATTTGAGCAGCACAGCCATTTCGCAGCACAGGGACAGCAGTCCAAGTTACAGGATCTCCCACGTGGTATCACCTGTCACATTGTGTCAAGGCATCAAAAGAAGAAAAAATCACCAAACTCAAGGACAAAAAGACAAAGACTCCGGTGAACGAAGAGAGAGTACTGAAAAACCAGAAATACAAAAGGATTCTCGATATCAAGATCCAGAAGAAGAGGCTAACAATGCCACGAACACTTACGATGCTGGGAATGATGCCAGCAATGAACAGAGAAGAAGATTCAGTGTCATCAATCTGCATTACGTGCCTCTAATGAGGGGGTGAATATAGAATCCTCAACGATTACAACGTCTCTGGGAACTGTGACAACAACAAGGTTTAAACCATTTTGATATATATTGTAACCTATTGTCTAAGGAATAGTGCTGAAAATGAGGTAAATCTAATCCACCACTGTCCTTGGTCTTCTGTAGGGTTTTTAAACTAATACGTGGTGGTTTGTTTTTCCACAGAAATTTGGAGATGCATGAATCTAGTGACTTAAACCAAGTAGCAGATGGTTTTATGGGGATCATTGAGAACAAATAGTTAACTTTTGGTAGTATCATCATTTTAATGGATGTAACTCTCCCCATAAGTGATATAGGTAAGGACTTCCAACGAGAGATCGTCCTCTACTGTCTTTAATAATTGCACATAATTTAGCTTTGTTAGCTCTGAGAGCCTGGAGGAAATGTTTATGCCTAAATATCTAATATTTCCTGACTGTAAAGTGATCGCAGGTATATTATGGACCCTACAGTTAATGGGCAGAACTGTGGTCTTAGACCAGTTGATAGAGTAGTCAGAAAGTGCTGAGAATTTATTTATGAGTGTGATCGTGTGACTGAGAGACGTCAGTGAGTTCTGAAGGAAAAGTAATACATCATCAGCATAAAGACTTATTTTATGCTCAATATTTTGGGATTAATTACTCACAAACGGGTAAGAAAAGGTAGTATTGCCAGACCATACATGATCAAAACAGGGAGCGGAGGTGGTTCAGCTGCAAGGTGTGAATGTCTGACTATAGTTTGTAAAAACCGGGTAAGATAAGGTGCGAATGCCCGACAATGTATGATCAAAAGAGGGAGCGGAGGTTTTCGGCTGCAAGAAGGTCTGAATGTCCACCCAAAATTCCTGAAAAATGGGTAAAAAAAGGGTGCGAATGCCAAACCATAAATCATCAAAAGCAGGAGTGGATGTGTTCGGCTACAAGAAGATTTGAATGTCCATCAATAATTGCTTTAAAACATGAAAGAAAATTTTCGAATATCAAACCGTACATGATCATAAGCGGGAGAGGAGTTGTTCAGCTGCAAGAAGGTGTGAATGTCCAACTATAATTTGTAAAAACCGGGTAAGAAAAGGCTTGAAAGCCCGACTATACACCATCATAAGCGGGAGAGGAGGTGTTCAGCTGCAAGAAGGTGTGAATGTCCACCCATAATTACTGAAAAATGGGTAAGAAAAGGTGCGAATGCCCAAACATACATCATCAAAAGCAGGAGTGGATGTGTTGGGCTACAAGAAGGTTTGAAAGTCCGACCATGGTTTGTAAAAAACGGGTAAGAAAAGGTGCGAATGCCCGACAATGTATGATCAAAAGAGGGAGCGGAGGTTTTTGGCTACAAGAAGGTTTGAATGTCCGACCATAGTTTGTAAAAAGCGGGTAAGAAAAGGTTCAAATGCCTGACAATACACCATCAAAAGCGGGAGCGGAGGTGTTCCGCTGTAAGACGGTGTGAATGTCCGACCATAGTTGGTAAAAAGCGGGTAAGAAAAGGTTAAAATACCCGACTGTACACAATCAATAGCGGAAGCGGAGTTGTTCGGCTACAAGAAGGTGTGAAAGTCCAACCATGGTTTGTAAAAAGCTGCTAAGAAAAGGTTCGAATGCCCGAATATATACCATCAAAAGCGGAAGCGGAGGTGTTTGGCTGCAAGAAGGTGTGAACGTCCGACCAAAGTTTGTAAAAAGCAGTTAAGAAAAGGTTCGAATATCCAACCAAACATAATCAAAAGCGGGAGCAGAGCTTTTCGACTGCAAGTAGGTATGAATGTCCAGCCATAATTACTTACAAACGGGTAAGAAAAGGTAGTATTGCCAGACCATACATGATCAAAACAGGGAGCTGAGGTGGTTCAGCACCAAGGTGTGAATGTCTGACTATAGTTTGTAAAAAGCGGGTAAGATAAGGTGCGAATGCCCGACAATGTATGATCAAAAGAGGGAGCGGAGGTGTTTGGCTACAAGACGGTGTGAATGTCCGACCATAGTTGGTAAAAAGCGGGTAAGAAAAGGTTAAAATACCCGACTGTACACAATCAATAGGGGGAGCGGAGTTGTTCGGCTACAAGAAGGTGTGAAAGTCCAACCATGGTTTGTAAAAAGCTGGTAAGAAAAGGTTCGAATGCCCGAATATATACCATCAAAAGCGGAAGCGGAGGTGTTCGGCTGCAAGAAGGTGTGAACGTCCGACCAAAGTTTGTAAAAAGCAGTTAAGAAAAGGTTCGAATATCCAACCAAACATAATCAAAAGCGGGAGCAGAGCTGTTCGACTGCAAGTAGGTGTGAATGTCCAGCCATAATTACTCACAAACGGGTAAGAAAAGGTAGTATTGCCAGACCATACATGATCAAAACAGGGAGCGGAGGTGGTTAGGCTGCAAGGTGTGAATGTCTGACTATAGTTTGTAAAAAGCGGGTAAGATAAGGTGCGAATGCCCGACAATGTATGATCAAAAGAGGGAGCAGAGGTTTTCGGCTGCAAGAAGGTCTGAATGTCCACCCAAAATTCCTGAAAAATGGGTAAAAAAAGGGTGCGAATGCCAAACCATGCATCATCAAAAGCAGGAGTGGATGTGTTCGGCTACAAGAAGATTTGAATGTCCATCAATTGCTTTAAAACATGAAAGAAAATTTTCGAATATCAAACCGCACATGATCATAAGCGGGAGAGGAGTTGTTCAGCTGCAAGAAGGTGTGAATGTCCACCCATAATTACTGAAAAATGGGTAAGAAAAGGTGAAAATGCCCAACCATACATCATCAAAAGCAGGAGTGGATGTGTTCGGCTACAAGAAGGTTTGAATGTCCGACCATAGTTTGTAAAAAGCGGGTAATAAAAGGTTCGAATGCCCGAACATAGACCATCAAAAGAGGGAGCGGAGGTGTTCCGCTGTAAGAAGGTGTAAATGTCCGACCATAGTTGGTAAAAAGCGGGTAAGAAAAGGTTAAAATTCCCGACTGTACACAATCAATAGCGGGAGCGGAGTTGTTTGGCTACAAGAAGGTGTGAAAGTCCGACCACGGTTTGTAAAAAGCGGGTAAGAAAAGGTTCGAATGCCGGGAATATATACCATCAAAAGTGGAAGTGGATGTGTTCGGCTGCAAGAAGGTGTGAACGTCCGACCAAAGTTTGTAAAAAGCAGTTAAGAAAAGGTTCGAATATCCAACCAAACATAATCAAAAGCGGGAGCAGAGCTGTTCGACTGCAAGTAGGTGTGAATGTCAGATCATAATTTGCAAAAAGCTGATGAGAAAGGGTGAGAATGCCCGGCTATACACCATCAAATGCGGGAGCGGAAGTGTTCGGCTGTGAGTAGGTGTGAATGTCCAACCATAATTGCTGAAAAATGTGTTAGAAGAGACTAGAATGCCGGACAAGACATCATCAAATGCGGGAGCGGAGTTGTTCGGCTGTGAGTAGGTGTGAATCTCCGAGCATAGTTTGTAAAAAGGGGGTAAGAATAGGTTCGAATGCCCGAACATACACTATCAAAACAGGGAGCTGAGGTGGCTCAGCTGCAAGGTGTGAATGTCTGACTATAGTTTGTAAATAAGGTGCGAATGCCCAACAATGTATAATCAAAAGAGGGAGCGGAGGTTTTCGGCTACAAGAAGGTTTGAATGTCCGACCATAGTTTGTAAAAAGCGGGTAAGAAAAGGTTCAAGCGCCTGACTATACACCATCAAAAGCGGGAGCAGAGGTGTTCCGCTGTAAGACGGTGTGAATGTCCGACCATATTTGGTAAAAAGCGGGTAAGAAAAGGTTAAAATACCCGACTGTACACAATCAATAGCGGGAGAGGAGGTGTTCAGCTGCAAGAAGGTGTGAATGTCCACCCATAATTACTGAAAAATGGGTAAGAAAAGGTGCGAATGCCCAACCATACATTATCAAAAGCAGGTGTGAATGTCAGATCATAATTTGAAAAAAGCTGATGAGAAAGGGTGAGAATGCCCGACTATACACCATCAAATGCGGGAGCCGAGTTGTTCGGCTGTGAGTAAGTGTGAATCTCCGACCATAATTGCTGAAAAATGTGTTAGAAAAGGTAAGAATGCCGGTCCATACATCATCAAAAGCGGGAGAGGTGGTGTTCGGCTGCAAGTAGGTGTGAATGTCCAGCCATAATTACTAACAAACGGGTAGGAAAAGGTAGTATTGCCATACCATATATGATCAAAACAGGGAGCGGAGGTGGTTCAGCTGCAAGAAGGTGTGAATGTCCGACTAAAGTTCAAATATATTAACAAAAGCGGGAGAAGAGGTCTTCGGATGAGAGTGGTTGAGAATTTCCAACCATAATCTATAAAATTCGGTGAAAAAAAGGTGTGATAGAACACTAAAAGGTGGAGCGGAAGTGTTCGGCTGCAAGAAGGTGTGAATGTCCTACTATATTTGGTGAAAAGCAGGTGAAGCAAGGTCTGAATGCCCAACCTTACATCATCAAAAGCGAGATCAGAGGTGTTTGGCTGCATGAAGGCCATAGTTTGCCAAAAGCGGGTAAGCTGCGAATGACCGACTAAATATCAACAAAAGGTCTTCGGATGCAACTGGGTGTGAATATCCCACCATACAAGTATGTTGGAGAGGAAGCTGTGAAAAGCCGACCATAGTTGGCCAAAAGCGGGTGAAAAAAAGGTGCGAATGTCCAACCATACATGATCAAAACAGGGAGTGGAGGTGTTTGGCTGTGACAAGGTGTGAATGTCCACCCAAAATTAATGAAAAGTGGGAAACAAGTAGGTTTGAATGCCCAACCATACATCATCAAAAGCAGTAGTGGATGTGTTCGGCTACAAGAAGGTTTGAATGTCCGAGCATAGTTTGTAAAAAGCGGGTAAGAAAAGGTTCGAATGCCCAAACATACACCATCAAAAGAGGGAGCGGAGGTGTTCCGCTGTAAGAAGGTGTGAATGTCCGACCATAGTTGGTAAAAAACGGGTAAGAAAAGGTTAAAATACCCGACTGTCACAATCAATAGCGGGAGCGGATGTGTTTGGCTACAAGAATGTGTGATAGTCCGACCATGGTTTGTAAAAAACGGGTAAGAAAAGGTGCGAATGCCCGACAATGTATGATCAAAAGAGGGAGCGGAGGTTTTCGGCTACAAGAAGGTTTGAATGTCCGACCATAGTTTGTAAAAAGCGGGTAAGAAAAGGTTCAAATGCCTGACTATACACCATCAAAAGCGGGAGCGGAGGTGTTCCGCTGTAAGACGGTGTGAATGTCCGACCATAGTTGGTAAAAAGCGGGTAAGAAAAGGTTAAAATACCTGACTGTACACAATCAATAGCGGGAGCGGAGTTGTTCGGCTACAAGAAGGTGTGAAAGTTCAACCATGGTTTGTAAAAAGCTGGTAAGAAAAGGTTCGAATGCCCGACAATGTATGATCAAAAGAGGGAGCGGAGGTGTTCGGCTGCAAGAAGGTCTGAATGTCCAACCATAATTTGTAAAAACCGGGAAGGAAAGGCTCGAAAGCCCGACTATACACCATCAAAAGCGGGAGCAGAGTGGTTCAGCTGCAAGAAGGTCTGAGTGTCCATCAATAATTGCTTTAAAACATGAAAGAAAATTTTCGAATATCATCTGCACATGATCATAAGAAGGAGAGGAGGTGTTCAGCTGCAAGAAGGTGTGAATGTCCACCCATAATTCCTGAAAAATGGGTAAAAAAAGGTGCGAATGCCCAACCATACATTATCAAAAGCAGGTGTGAATGTCAGATCATAATTTGCAAAAAGCTGATGCGAAAGGGTGAGAATGCCCGACTATACACCATCAAATGCGGGAGCGGAGGTGTTCGGCTCTGAGTAGGTGTGAATGTCCGACCATAATTGCTGAAAAATGTGTTAGAAAAGGAAAGAATGCCGGAACATACATCATCAAAAGCGAGAGAGGTGGTGTTCGGCTGCAAAAAGGTGTAAATGTTCGACTAAAGTTTGTAAAAAGTGGGTAAGACATGGTGCGAATGCCTGACAAGGTATGATCAAAAGCAGGAGCAGAGGTTTTCAGCTGCAAGAAGGTCTAAATGTACATCAATAATTGCTAGAAAACATGAAAGAAAATTTTCGAAAATCAAACCGCACATGATCATAAGTGGGAGAGGAGGTGTTCAGCTGCAAGAAGGTGTGAATGTCCACCCATTATTCCTGACAAATGGGTAAAAAAAAGGTGCGAATGCCCAACCATACATCATCAAAAGCAGGAGTGGATGTGTTCGGCTACAAGAAGGTGTGAACGTCCAACCAAAGTTTGTAAAAAGCAGTTAAGAAAAGGTTTGAATATCCAACCAAACATAATCAAAAGCGGGAGCATAGCTTTTCGACTGCAAGTAGGTGTGAATGTCAGATCATAATTTGCAAAAAGCTGATGAGAAAGGGTGAGAATGTCCGACTGCACACCATCAAATGCGGGAGCGGAGTTGTTCGGCTGTGAGTAGGTGTGAATCTCCGACCGTAATTTCTGAAAAATGTGTTAGAAAAGGTAAGAATGCCGGTCCATACATCATCAAAAGCGAGAGAGGTGGTGTTCGGCTGCAAGTAGGTGTGAATGTCCAGCCATAATTACTCACAAACGGGTAAGAAAAGGTAGTATTGCCAGACCATACATGATCAAAACAGGGAGCGGAGGTGGTTCAGCTGCAAGAAGGTGTGAATGTCCGACTAAAGTTCAAATATATTAACAAAAGCGGGAGGAGAGGTCTTCGGATTAGAGTGGTTGAGAATTTCCAACCATAATCTATAAAATTCGGTGAAAAAAAGGTGTGATAGAACACTAAAAGGTGGAGCGGAAGTGTTCGGCTGCAAGAAGGTTTTAATGTCCGACTATATTTGGTGAAAAGCAGGTGAAGCAAGGTCTGAATGCCCAACCTTACATTATCAAAAGCGAGATCAGAGGTGTTTGGCTGCAAGAAGGCCATAGTTTGCCAAAAGCGGGTAAGCTGCGAATGACCAACTAAATATCAACAAAAGGTCTTCGGATGCAAGTGGGTGTGAATATCCCACCATACAAGTATGGTGGAGAGGAAGCTGTGAACAGCCGACCATAGTTTGCAAAAAGCGGGTGAGAAAAGGTGCGAATGTCCAACCATACATGATCAAAACAGGGAGCGGAGGTGTTTGGCTGTGACAAGGTATGAATGTCAACCCAAAATTAATGAAAAGCGGGTAAAAAGTAGGTTTGAATGCCCAAGCATACATCATCAAAAGAAGGAGTGGATGTGTTCGGCTACAAGAAGGTTTGAATGTCCGAGCATAGTTTGTAAAAAGCGGGTAAGAAAAGGTTCGAATGCCCAAACATACACCATCAAAAGAGGGAGCGGAGGTGTTCCGCTGTAAGAAGGTGTGAATGTCCGACCATAGTTGGTAAAAAGTGGGTAAGAAAAGGTTAAAATACCCGACTGTACACAATCAATAGCGGGAGCGGATGTGTTTGGCTACAAGAATGTGTGAAAGTCCGACCATGGTTTGTAAAAAACGGGTAAGAAAAGGTGCGAATGCCCGACAATGTATGATCAAAAGAGGGAGCGGAGGTTTTTGGCTACAAGAAGGTTTGAATGTCCGACCATAGTTTGTAAAAAGCGGGTAAGAAAAGGTTAAAATACCCGACTGTACACAATCAATAGGGGGAATGGAGGTGTTCCGCTGTAAGACGGTGTGAATGTCCGACCATAGTTGGTAAAAAGCTGGTAAGAAAAGGTTCTAATGCCCGAATATATACCATCAAAAGCGGAAGCGGAAGTGTTCGGCTGCAAGAAGGTGTGAACGTCCGACCAAAGTTTGTAAAAAGCAGTTAAGAAAAGGTTCGAATATCCAACCAAACATAATCAAAAGCGGGAGCAGAGCTGTTCGACTGCAAGTAGGTGTGAATGTCCAGCCATAATTACTCACAAACGGGTAAGAAAAGGTAGTATTGCCAGACCATACATGATCAAAACAGGGAGCTGAGGTGGTTCAGAACCAAGGTGTGAATGTCTAACTATAGTTTGTAAAAAGCGGGTAAGATAAGGTGCGAATGCCCGACAATGTATAATCAAAAGAGGGAGCAGAGGTTTTCGGTTACAAGAAGGTTTGAATGTCCGACCATAGTTTGTGAAAAGCGGGTAAGAAAAGGTTCAAATGCCTGACTATACACCATCAAAAGCGGGAGCGGAGATGTTCCGCTGTAAGACGGTGTGAATGTCCGACCATAGTTGGTAAAAAGTGGGTAAGAAAAGGTTCAAATACCCGACTGTACACAATCAATAGCGGGAGCGGATGTGTTTGGCTACAAGAATGTGTGAAAGTCCGACCATGGTTTGTAAAAAACGGGTAAGAAAAGGTGCGAATGCCCGACAATGTATGATCAAAAGAGGGAGCGGAGGTTTTTGGCTACAAGAAGGTTTGAATGTCCGACCATAGTTTGTAAAAAGCGGGTAAGAAAAGGTTCAAATGCCTGACTATACACCATCAAAAGCGGGAGCGGAGGTGTTCCGCTGTAAGACGGTGTGAATGTCCGACCATAGTTGGTAAAAAGCGGGTAAGAAAAGGTTAAAATACCCGACTGTACACAATCAATAGCGGAAGCGGAGTTGTTCGGCTACAAGAAGGTGTGAAAGTCCAACCATGGTTTGTAAAAAGCTGCTAAGAAAAGGTTCGAATGCCCGAATATATACCATCAAAAGCGGAAGCGGAGGTGTTTGGCTGCAAGAAGGTGTGAACGTCTGACCAAAGTTTGTAAAAAGCAGTTAAGAAAAGGTTCGAATATCCAACCAAACATAATCAAAAGCGGGAGCAGAGCTTTTCGACTGCAAGTAGGTGTGAATGTCCAGCCATAATTACTCACAAACGGGTAAGAAAAGGTAGTATTGCCAGACCATACATGATCAAAACAGGGAGCTGAGGTGGTTCAGCACCAAGGTGTGAATGTCTGACTATAGTTTGTAAAAAGCGGGTAAGATAAGGTGCGAATGCCCGACAATGTATGATCAAAAGAGGGAGCGGAGGTTTTTGGCTACAAGACGGTGTGAATGTCCGACCATAGTTGGTAAAAAGCGGGTAAGAAAAGGTTAAAATACCCGACTGTACACAATCAATAGGGGGAGCGGAGTTGTTCGGCTACAAGAAGGTGTGAAAGTCCAACCATGGTTTGTAAAAAGCTGGTAAGAAAAGGTTCGAATGCCCGAATATATACCATCAAAAGCGGAAGCGGAGGTGTTCGGCTGCAAGAAGGTGTGAACGTCCGACCAAAGTTTGTAAAAAGCAGTTAAGAAAAGGTTCGAATATCCAACCAAACATAATCAAAAGCGGGAGCAGAGCTGTTCGACTGCAAGTAGGTGTGAATGTCCAGCCATAATTACTCACAAACGGGTAAGAAAAGGTAGTATTGCCAGACCATACATGATCAAAACAGGGAGCGGAGGTGGTTCAGCTGCAAGGTGTGAATGTGTGACTATAGTTTGTAAAAAGCGGGTAAGATAAGGTGCGAATGCCCGACAATGTATGATCAAAAGAGGGAGCAGAGGTTTTCGGCTGCAAGAAGGTCTGAATGTCCACCTAAAATTCCTGAAAAATGGGTAAAAAAAGGGTGCGAATGCCAAACCATGCATCATCAAAAGCAGGAGTGGATGTGTTCGGCTACAAGAAGATTTGAATGTCCATCAATAATTGCTTTAAAACATGAAATAAAATTTTCGAATATCAAACCGCACATGATCATAAGCGGGAGAGGAGTTGTTCAGCTGCAAGAAGGTGTGAATGTCCACCCATAATTACTGAAAAATGGGTAAGAAAAGGTGAAAATGCCCAACCATACATCATCAAAAGCAGGAGTGGATGTGTTCGGCTACAAGAAGGTTTGAATGTCCGACCATAGTTTGTAAAAAGCGGGTAAGAAAAGGTTCGAATGCCCGAACATAGACCATCAAAAGAGGGAGCGGAGGTGTTCCGCTGTAAGAAGGTGTAAATGTCCGACCATAGTTGGTAAAAAGCGGGTAAGAAAAGGTTAAAATACCCGACTGTACACAATCAATAGCGGGAGCGGAGTTGTTTGGCTACAAGAAGGTGTGAAAGTCCGACCACGGTTTGTAAAAAGCGGATAAGAAAAGGTTCGAATGCCGGGAATATATACCATCAAAAGTGGAAGTGGATGTGTTCGGCTGCAAGAAGGTGTGAACGTCCGACCAAAGTTTGTAAAAAGCAGTTAAGAAAAGGTTCGAATATCCAACCAAACATAATCAAAAGCGGGAGCAGAGCTGTTCGACTGCAAGTAGGTGTGAATGTCAGATCATAATTTGCAAAAAGCTGATGAGAAAGGGTGAGAATGCCCGGCTATACACCATCAAATGCGGGAGCGGAAGTGTTCGGCTGTGAGTAGGTGTGAATGTCCAACCATAATTGCTGAAAAATGTGTTAGAAGAGACTAGAATGCCGGACAAGACATCATCAAATGCGGGAGCGGAGTTGTTCGGCTGTGAGTAGGTGTGAATCTCCGAGCATAGTTTGTAAAAAGGGGGTAAGAATAGGTTCGAATGCCCGAACATACACTATCAAAACAGGGAGCTGAGGTGGCTCAGCTGCAAGGTGTGAATGTCTGACTAAAGTTTGTAAATAAGGTGCGAATGCCCAACAATGTATAATCAAAAGAAGGAGCGGAGGTTTCGGCTACAAGAAGGTTTGAATGTCCGACCATAGTTTGTAAAAAGCGGGTAAGAAAAGGTTCAAGCGCCTGACTATACACCATCAAAAGCGGGAGCAGAGGTGTTCCGCTGTAAGACGGTGTGAATGTCCGACCATATTTGGTAAAAAGCGGGTAAGAAAAGGTTAAAATACCCGACTGTACACAATCAATAGCGGGAGAGGAGGTGTTCAGCTGCAAGAAGGTGTGAATGTCCACCCATAATTACTGAAAAATGGGTAAGAAAAGGTGCGAATGCCCAACCATACATTATCAAAAGCAGGTGTGAATGTCAGATCATAATTTGCAAAAAGCTGATGAGAAAGGGTGAGAATGCCCGACTATACACCATAAAATGCGGGAGCCGAGTTGTTCGGCTGTGAGTAAGTGTGAATCTCCGACCATAATTGCTGAAAAATGTGTTAGAAAAGGTAAGAATGCCGGTCCATACATCATCAAAAGCGGGAGAGGTGGTGTTCGGCTGCAAGTAGGTGTGAATGTCCAGCCATAATTACTAACAAACGGGTAGGAAAAGGTAGTATTGCCATACCATATATGATCAAAACAGGGAGCGGAGGTGGTTCAGCTGCAAGAAGGTGTGAATGTCCGACTAAAGTTCAAATATATTAACAAAAGCGGGAGGAGAGGTCTTCTGATGAGAGTGGTTGAGAATTTCCAACCATAATCTATAAAATGCGGTGAAAAAAAGGTGTGATAGAACACTAAAAGGTGGAGCGGAAGTGTTCGGCTGCAAGAAGGTGTGAATATCCTACTATATTTGGTGAAAAGCAGGTGAAGCAAGGTCTGAATGCCCAACCTTACATCATCAAAAGCGAGATCAGAGGTGTTTGGCTGCATGAAGGCCATAGTTTGCCAAAAGCGGGTAAGCTGCGAATGACCTACTAAATATCAACAAAAGGTCTTCGGATGCAACTGGGTGTGAATATCCCACCATACAAGTATGTTGGAGAGGAAGCTGTGAAAAGCCGACCATAGTTGGCCAAAAGCGGGTGAAAAAAAGGTGCGAATGTCCAACCATACATGATCAAAACAGGGAGCGGAGGTGTTTGGCTGTGACAAGGTGTGAATGTCCACCCAAAATTAATGAAAAGTGGGAAAAAAGTAGGTTTGAATGCCCAACCATACATCATCAAAAGCAGGAGTGGATGTGTTCGGCTACAAGAAGGTTTGAATGTTCGAGCATAGTTTGTAAAAAGCGGGTAAGAAAAGGTTCGAATGCCCAAACATACACCATCAAAAGAGGGAGCGGAGGTGTTCCGCTGTAAGAAGGTGTGAATGTCCGACCATAGTTGGTAAAAAACGGGTAAGAAAAGGTTAAAATACCCGACTGTACACAATCAATAGCGGGAGCGGAGTTGTTTGGCTACAAGAAGGTGTGAAAGTCCGACCACGGTTTGTAAAAAGCGGATAAGAAAAGGTTCGAATGCCGGGAATATATACCATCAAAAGTGGAAGTGGATGTGTTCGGCTGCAAGAAGGTGTGAACGTCCGACCAAAGTTTGTAAAAAGCAGTTAAGAAAAGGTTCGAATATCCAACCAAACATAATCAAAAGCGGGAGCAGAGCTGTTCGACTGCAAGTAGGTGTGAATGTCAGATCATAATTTGCAAAAAGCTGATGAGAAAGGGTGAGAATGCCCGGCTATACACCATCAAATGCGGGAGCGGAAGTGTTCGGCTGTGAGTAGGTGTGAATGTCCAACCATAATTGCTGAAAAATGTGTTAGAAGAGACTAGAATGCCGGACAAGACATCATCAAATGCGGGAGCGGAGTTGTTCGGCTGTGAGTAGGTGTGAATCTCCGAGCATAGTTTGTAAAAAGGGGGTAAGAATAGGTTCGAATGCCCGAACATACACTATCAAAACAGGGAGCTGAGGTGGCTCAGCTGCAAGGTGTGAATGTCTGACTATAGTTTGTAAATAAGGTGCGAATGCCCAACAATGTATAATCAAAAGAAGGAGCGGAGGTTTCGGCTACAAGAAGGTTTGAATGTCCGACCATAGTTTGTAAAAAGCGGGTAAGAAAAGGTTCAAGCGCCTGACTATACACCATCAAAAGCGGGAGCAGAGGTGTTCCGCTGTAAGACGGTGTGAATGTCCGACCATATTTGGTAAAAAGCGGGTAAGAAAAGGTTAAAATACCCGACTGTACACAATCAATAGCGGGAGAGGAGGTGTTCAGCTGCAAGAAGGTGTGAATGTCCACCCATAATTACTGAAAAATGGGTAAGAAAAGGTGCGAATGCCCAACCATACATTATCAAAAGCAGGTGTGAATGTCAGATCATAATTTGCAAAAAGCTGATGAGAAAGGGTGAGAATGCCCGACTATACACCATAAAATGCGGGAGCCGAGTTGTTCGGCTGTGAGTAAGTGTGAATCTCCGACCATAATTGCTGAAAAATGTGTTAGAAAAGGTAAGAATGCCGGTCCATACATCATCAAAAGCGGGAGAGGTGGTGTTCGGCTGCAAGTAGGTGTGAATGTCCAGCCATAATTACTAACAAATGGGTAGGAAAAGGTAGTATTGCCATACCATATATGATCAAAACAGGGAGTGGAGGTGGTTCAGCTGCAAGAAGGTGTGAATGTCCGACTAAAGTTCAAATATATTAACAAAAGCGGGAGGAGAGGTCTTCGGATGAGAGTGGTTGAGAATTTCCAACCATAATCTATAAAATGCGGTGAAAAAAAGGTGTGATAGAACACTAAAAAGTGGAGCGGAAGTGTTCGGCTGCAAGAAGGTGTGAATGTCCTACTATATTTGGTGAAAAGCAGGTGAAGCAAGGTCTGAATGCCCAACCTTACATCATCAAAAGCGAGATCAGAGGTGTTTGGCTGCATGAAGGCCATAGTTTGCCAAAAGCGGGTAAGCTGCGAATGACCTACTAAATATCAACAAAAGGTCTTCGGATGCAACTGGGTGTGAATATCCCACCATACAAGTATGTTTGAGAGGAAGCTGTGAAAAGCCGACCATAGTTGGCCAAAAGCGGGTGAAAAAAAGGTGCGAATGTCCAACCATACATGATCAAAACAGGGAGCGGAGGTGTTTGGCTGTGACAAGGTGTGAATATCCACCCAAAATTAATGAAAAGTGGGAAAAAAGTAGGTTTGAATGCCCAACCATACATCATCAAAAGCAGGAGTGGATGTGTTCGGCTACAAGAAGGTTTGAATGTTCGAGCATAGTTTGTAAAAAGCGGGTAAGAAAAGGTTCGAATGCCCAAACATACACCATCAAAAGAGGGAGCGGAGGTGTTCCGCTGTAAGAAGGTGTGAATGTCCGACCATAGTTGGTAAAAAACGGGTAAGAAAAGGTTAAAATACCCGACTGTCACAATCAATAGCGGGAGCGGATGTGTTTGGCTACAAGAATGTGTGACAGTCCGACCATGGTTTGTAAAAAACGGGTAAGAAAAGGTGCGAATGCCCGACAATGTATGATCAAAAGAGGGAGCGGAGGTTTTCGGCTACAAGAAGGTTTGAATGTCCGACCATAGTTTGTAAAAAGCGGGTAAGAAAAGGTTCAAATGCCTGACTATACACCATCAAAAGCGGGAGCGGAGGTGTTCCGCTGTAAGACGGTGTGAATGTCCGACCATAGTTGGTAAAAAGCGGGTAAGAAAAGGTTAAAATACCTGACTGTACACAATCATTAGCGGGAGCGGAGTTGTTCGGCTACAAGAAGGAGTGAAAGTTCAACCATGGTTTGTAAAAAGCTGGTAAGAAAAGGTTCGAATGCCCGACAATGTATGATCAAAAGAGGGAGCGGAGGTGTTCGGCTGCAAGAAGGTCTGAATGTCCAACCATAATTTGTAAAAACCGGGAAGGAAAGGCTCGAAAGCCCGACTATACACCATCAAAAGCGGGAGCAGAGTGGTTCAGCTGCAAGAAGGTCTGAGTGTCCATCAATAATTGCTTTAAAACATGAAAGAAAATTTTCGAATATCATCTGCACATGATCATAAGAAGGAGAGGAGGTGTTCAGCTGCAAGAGGGTGTGAATGTCCACCCATAATTCCTGAAAAATGGGTAAAAAAAGGTGCGAATGCCCAACCATACATTATCAAAAGCAGGTGTCAATGTCAGATCATAATTTGCAAAAAGCTGATGCGAAAGGGTGAGAATGCCCGACTATACACCATCAAATGCGGGAGCGGAGGTGTTCGGCTCTGAGTAGGTGTGAATGTCCGACCATAATTGCTGAAAAATGTGTTAGAAAAGGAAAGAATGCCGGAACATACATCATCAAAAGCGAGAGAGGTGTTGTTCGGCTGCAAAAAGGTGTAAATGTTCGACTAAAGTTTGTAAAAAGCGGGTAAGACATGGTGCGAATGCCTGACAAGGTATGATCAAAAGCAGGAGCGGAGGTGTTCAGCTGCAAGAAGGTCTAAATGTACATCAATAATTGCTAGAAAACATGAAAGAAAATTTTCGAAAATCAAACCGCACATGATCATAAGTGGGAGAGGAGGTGTTCAGCTGCAAGAAGGTGTGAATGTCCACCCATTATTCCTGACAAATGGGTAAAAAAAAGGTGCGAATGCCCAACCATACATCATCAAAAGAAGGAGTGGATGTGTTCGGCTACAAGAAGGTGATAACGTCCAACCAAAGTTTGTAAAAAGCAGTTAAGAAAAGGTTTGAATATCCAACCAAACATAATCAAAAGCGGGAGCATAGCTTTTCGACTGCAAGTAGGTGTGAATGTCAGATCATAATTTGCAAAAAGCTGATGAGAAAGGGTGAGAATGTCCGACTGCACACCATCAAATGCGGGAGCGGAGTGTTTCGGCTGTGAGTAGGTGTGAATCTCCGACCGTAATTTCTGAAAAATGTGTTAGAAAAGGTAAGAATGCCGGTCCATACATCATCAAAAGCGAGAGAGGTGGTGTTCGGCTGCAAGTAAGTGTGAATGTCCAGCCATAATTACTCACAAACGGGTAAGAAAAGGTAGTATTGCCAGACCATACATGATCAAAACAGGGAGCGGAGGTGGTTCAGCTGCAAGAAGGTGTGAATGTCCGACTAAAGTTCAAATATATTAACAAAAGCGGGAGGAGAGGTCTTCGGATGAGAGTGGTTGAGAATTTCCAACCATAATCTATAAAATTCGGTGAAAAAAAGGTGTAATAGAACACTAAAAGGTGGAGCGGAAGTGTTCGGCTGCAAGAAGGTTTTAATGTCCGACTATATTTGGTGAAAAGCAGGTGAAGCAAGGTCTGAATGCCCAACCTTACATTATCAAAAGCGAGATCAGAGGTGTTTGGCTGCAAGAAGGCCATAGTTTGCCAAAAGCGGGTAAGCTGCGAATGACCAACTAAATATCAACAAAAGGTCTTCGGATGCAAGTGGGTGTGAATATCCCACCATACAAGTATGGTGGAGAGGAAGCTGTGAACAGCCGACCATAGTTTGCAAAAAGCGGGTGAGAAAAGGTGCGAATGTCCAACCATACATGATCAAAACAGGGAGCGGAGGTGTTTGGCTGTGACAAGGTATGAATGTCCACCCAAAATTAATGAAAAGCGGGTAAAAAGTAGGTTTGAATGCCCAAGCATACATCATCAAAAGAAGGAGTGGAAGTGTTCGGCTACAAGAAGGTTTGAATGTCCGAGCATAGTTTGTAAAAAGCGGGTAAGCAAAGGTTCGAATGCCCAAACATACACCATCAAAAGAGGGAGCGGAGGTGTTCCGCTGTAAGAAGGTGTGAATGTCCGACCATAGTTGATAAAAAGTGGGAAAGAAAAGGTTAAAATACCCGACTGTACACAATCAATAGCGGGAGCGGATGTGTTTGGCTACAAGAATGTGTGAAAGTCCGACCATGGTTTGTAAAAAACGGGTAAGAAAAGGTGCGAATGCCCGACAATGTATGATCAAAAGAGGGAGCGGAGGTTTTTGGCTACAAGAAGGTTTGAATGTCCGACCATAGTTTGTAAAAAGCGGGTAAGAAAAGGTTCAAATGCCTGACTATACACCATCAAAAGTGGGAGCGGAGGTGTTCCGCTGTAAGACGGTGTGAATGTCCGACCATAGTTGGTAAAAAGCGGGTAAGAAAAGGTTAGAATACCCGACTGTACACAATTAATAGGGGGAGCGGAGTTGTTCGGCTACAAGAAGGTGTGAAAGTCCAACCATGGTTTGTAAAAAGCTGGTAAGAAAAGGTTCTAATGCCCGAATATATACCATCAAAAGCGGAAGTGTTCGGCTGCAAGAAGGTGTGAACGTCCGACCAAAGTTTGTAAAAAGCAGTTAAGAAAAGTTTCGAATATCCAACCAAACATAATCAAAAGCGGGAGCAGAGCTGTTCGACTGCAAGTAGGTGTGAATGTCCAGCCATAATTACTCACAAACGGGTAAGAAAAGGTAGTA
The DNA here is from genome assembly GCF_036924035.1 of Leuresthes tenuis. Lineage (NCBI taxonomy): Eukaryota > Metazoa > Chordata > Actinopteri > Atheriniformes > Atherinopsidae > Leuresthes > Leuresthes tenuis. The sequence continues at coordinate 28,780,972 of NW_027325367.1, read as the reverse complement.
TTGCCAGACCATACATGATCAAAACAGGGAGCTGAGGTGGTTCAGAACCAAGGTGTGAATGTCTAACTATAGTTTGTAAAAAGCGGGTAAGATAAGGTGCGAAGGCCTGACAATGTATAATCAAAAGAGGGAGCAGAGGTTTTCGGCTACAAGGTTTGAATGTCCGACCATAGTTTGTAAAAAGCGGGTAAGAAAAGGTTCAAATGCCTGACTATACACCATCAAAAGCGGGAGCGGAGGTGTTCCGCTGTAAGACGGTGTGAATGTCCGACCATAGTTGGTAAAAAGTGGGTAAGAAAAGGTTAAAATACCCGACTGTACACAATCAATAGCGGGAGCGGATGTGTTTGGCTACAAGAATGTGTGAAAGTCCGACCATGGTTTGTAAAAAACGGGTAAGAAAAGGTGCGAATGCCCGACAATGTATGATCAAAAGAGGGAGCGGAGGTTTTTGGCTACAAGAAGGTTTGAATGTCCGACCATAGTTTGTAAAAAGCGGGTAAGAAAAGGTTCAAATGCCTGACTATACACCATCAAAAGCGGGAGCGGAGGTTTTCCGCTGTAAGACGGTGTGAATGTCCGACCATAGTTGGTAAAAAGCGGGTAAGAAAAGGTTAAAATACCCGACTGTACACAATCAATAGGGGGAGCGGAGTTGTTCGGCTACAAGAAGGGGTGAAAGTCCAACGATGGTTTGTAAAAAGCTGGTAAGAAAAGGTTCTAATGCCCGAATATATACCATCAAAAGCGGAAGCGGAAGTGTTCGGCTGCAAGAAGGTGTGAACGTCCGACCAAAGTTTGTAAAAAGCAGTTAAGAAAAGGTTCGAATATCCAACCAAACATAATCAAAAGCGGGAGCAGAGCTGTTCGACTGCAAGTAGGTGTGAATGTCCAGCCATAATTACTCACAAACGGGTAAGAAAAGGTAGTATTGCCAGACCATACATGATCAAAACAGGGAGCTGAGGTGGTTCAGAACCAAGGTGTGAATGTCTGACTATAGTTTGTAAAAAGCGGGTAAGATAAGGTGCGAATGCCAGACAATGTATAATCAAAAGAGGGAGCAGAGGTTTTCGGCTACAAGAAGGTTTGAATGTTCGACCATAGTTTGTAAAAAGCGGGTAAGAAAAGGTTCAAATGCCTGACTATACACCATCAAAAGCGGGAGCAGAGATGTTCCGCTGTAAGACGGTGTGAATGTCCGACCATAGTTGGTAAAAAGTGGGTAAGAAAAGGTTAAAATACCCGACTGTACACAATCAATAGCGGGAGCGGATGTGTTTGGCTACAAGAATGTGTGAAAGTCCGACCATGGTTTGTAAGAAACGGGTAAGAAAAGGTGCGAATGCCCGACAATGTATGATCAAAAGAGGGAGCGGAGGTTTTTGGCTACAAGAAGGTTTGAATGTCCGACCATAGTTTGTAAAAAGCGGGTAAGAAAAGGTTCAAATGCCTGACTATACACCATCAAAAGCGGGAGCGGAGGTGTTCCGCTGTAAGACGGTGTGAATGTCCGACCATAGTTGGTAAAAAGCGGGTAAGAAAAGGTTAAAATACCCGACTGTACACAATCAATAGGGGGAGCGGAGGTGTTCGGCTGCAAGAAGGTGTGAACGTCCGACCAAAGTTTGTAAAAAGCAGTTAAGAAAAGGTTCGAATATCCAACCAAACATAATCAAAAGCGGGAGCAGAGCTGTTCGACTGCAAGTAGGTGTGAATGTCCAGCCATAATTACTCACAAACGGGTAAGAAAAAGTAGTATTGCCAGACCATACATGATCAAAACAGGGAGCTGAGGTGGTTCAGCACCAAGGTGTAAATGTCTGACTATAGTTTGTAAAAAGCGGGTAAGATAAGGTGCGAATGCCCGACAATGTATAATCAAAAGAGGGAGCAGAGGTTTTCGGCTACAAGAAGGTTTGAATGTCCGACCATAGTTTGTAAAAAGCGGGTAAGAAAAGATTCAAATGCCTGACTATACACCATCAAAAGCGGGAGCGGAGATGTTCCGCTGTAAGACGGTGTGAATGTCCGACCATAGTTGGTAAAAAGTGGGTAAGAAAAGGTTAAAATACCCGACTGTACACAATCAATAGCGGGAGCGGATGTGTTTGGCTACAAGAATGTGTGAAAGTCCGACCATGGTTTGTAAAAAACGGGTAAGAAAAGGTGTGAATGCCCGACAATGTATGATCAAAAGAGGGAGCGGAGGTTTTTGGCTACAAGAAGGTTTGAATGTCCGACCATAGTTTGTAAAAAGCGGGTAAGAAAAGGTTCAAATGCCTGACTATACACCATCAAAAGCGGGAGCGGAGGTGTTCCGCTGTAAGACGGTGTGAATGTCTGACTATAGTTTGTAAAAAGCGGGTAAGATAAGGTGCGAATGCCCGACAATGTATAATCAAAAGAGGGAGCAGAGGTTTTCGGCTACAAGAAGGTTTGAATGTCCGACCATAGTTTGTAAAAAGCGGGTAAGAAAAGGTTCAAATGCCTGACTATACACCATCAAAAGCGGGAGCGGAGATTTTCCGCTGTAAGACGGTGTGAATGTCCGACCATAGTTGGTAAAAAGCGGGTAAGAAAAGGTTAAAATACCCGACTGTACACAATCAATAGGAATGAATTTTATAGCAAAATCCGAAATCATGCATAACTCCGCAAAAGGAACGTATTGCTCAACCAAAGGGATGCTTCTTTGTCATTCAGGGTAATATGAGGAACTTTATGCTTGATACATTTTAGACATGGATAACTATGAAGGACAAAGCAATTTTAACTTGGTTTGAGCAAAGCAATTCATTTTATAGGAAAATCCGAAATCGTGCAGGACTCATGAAAGTAAGCTTATTCTCGGATTCCTGATCCTCCAGTGTTGCTCTTTCCTATACTGCAAAATACAGCCTTGTTCTTTGTTGAAATCGATATAGACATTGATAAATATGAAGGACAAAGCAGTTTCCACTTTGTTTGAGTGAAGGAATTAATTTGATAGCAAAATCCCAAATCAAGCAGAAAGTATGAAAATAAGCTTGTTTTCGGATTCCTGATCCTTCAGTGTTGCTATTTCTTCTACTGCAAAATACAATGTTGTTCTTTGTTGAAGTAAATCTAGACATTGATAAATATGAAGGACAAAGAAGTTTTCACTTGGTTTGAGTTAAGGAATTCATTTTATACATAAAATCCCAAATCATGCAGAACGTATGAAAATAAGCTTATTCTCGGATTCCTGATCCTTCAGTGTTGCTTTTTCTTCTACTGCAAAATACAATGTTGTTCATTGTTGAAGTCGATCTAGACATTGATAAATATGAAGGACAAAGCAGTTTTAACTTGGTTTGAGTGAAGGAATTCATTTTATACATAAAATCCCAAATCATGCAGAACGTATGAAAATAAGCTTATTCTCGGATTACTGATCCTTCAGTGTTGCTCTTTCTTCTACTGCAAAATCCAGTGTTGTTCTTTGTTGAAGTCAATCTAGACATTGATAAATATGAAGGACAAAGCAGTTTTAACATAGTTTGAGTGAAGGCATTCATTTATAGTAAAATCAATAATCGTGCAGAACTCATGAAAATAAGCTTATTCTCGGATTCCTAAAACTTTTGATTTGCTCTTTCTTTACTGCAAAGTACAATGTTGTTCTTTGTTGAAGTCGATCTAGACATTGATAAATATGAAGGACAAAGCAGTTTTCACTTGGTTTGAGTGAAGGATTTGCAGCTGAAAACCTCCCGCTTTTGATTGTGTATAGTCGGGCTTTCGAGCCTTTTCTTACCCGGTTTTTAGAAATTATGGTTGGACATTCAGACCTTGCAGCCGAAGACCTCCACTCCCTCTTTTGATCATACATTGTCGGGCATTCGCACCTTGTCTTACCCGCTTTTTACAAACTATAGTCAGACATTCACACCTTGCAGCTGAACCACCTCAGCTCCCTGTTTTGATCATGTATGGTCTGGCAATACTACCTTTTCTTACCCGTTTGTGAGTAATTATGGCTGGACATTCACACCTACTTGCAGTCGAACAGCTCTGCTCCCGCTTTTGATTATGTTTGGTTGGATATTCGAACCTTTTCTTAACTGCTTTTTACAAACTTTGGTCGGACGTTCACACCTTCTTGCAGCCGAACACCTCCGCTTCCGCTTTTGATGGTAAATATTCGGGCATTCGAACCTTTTCTTACCAGCTTTTTACAAACCATGGTTGGACTTTCACACCTTCTTGTAGCCGAACAACTCCGCTCCCCCTATTTATTGTGTACAGTCGGGTATTTTAACCTTTTCTTACCCGCTTTTTATCAACTATGGTCGGACATTTACACCGTCTTACAGCGGAACACCTCCGCTCCCGCTTTTGATGGTGTATAGTCAGGCATTTGAACCTTTTCTTACCCGCTTTTTACAAACTATGGTCGGACATTCAAACCTTCTTGTAGCCAAAAACCTCCGCTCCCTCTTTTGATCATACATTGTCGGGCATTCGCACCTTATCTTACCCGCTTTTTACAAACTATAGTCAGACATTCACACCTTGGTGCTGAACCACCTCAGCTCCCTCTTTTGATCATGTATGGTCTAGCAATACTACCTTTTCTTACCCGTTTGTGAGTAATTATGGCTGGACATTCACACCTACTTGCAGTCGAACAGCTCTGCTCCCGCTTTTGATTATGTTTGGTTGGATATTCGAACCTTTTCTTAACTGCTTTTTACAAACTTTGGTCGGACGTTCACACCTTCTTGCAGCCGAACACCTCCGCTTCCGCTTTTGATGGTATATATTCGGGCATTCGAACCTTTTCTTAGCAGCTTTTTACAAACCATGGTTGGACTTTCACACCTTCTTGTAGCCGAACAACTCCGCTACCGCTATTGATTGTGTACAGTCGGGTATTTTAACCTTTTCTTACCCGCTTTTTACCAACTATGGTCGGACATTTACACCGTCTTACAGCGGAACACCTCCGCTCCCGCTTTTGATGGTGTATTGTCAGGCATTTGAACCTTTTCTTACCCGCTTTTTACAAACTATGGTCGGACATTCAAACCTTCTTGTAGCCAAAAACCTCCGCTCCCTCTTTTGATCATACGTTGTCGGGCATTCGCACCTTTTCTTACCCGTTTTTTACAAACCATGGTCGGACTTTCAAACCTTCTTGTAGCCCAACACATCCACTCCTGCTTTTGATGATGTATGTTTGGGCATTCGCACCTTTTCTTACCCATTTTTCAGTAATTATGGATGGACATTCACACCTTCTTGCAGCTGAACACCTCCTCTCCCGCTTATGATGGTGTATAGTCGGGCTTTCAAGCCTTTTCTTACCCGGTTTTTACAAATTATAGTTGGACATTCAGACCTTCTTACAGCCGAAAACCTCCACTCCCTCTTTTGATCATACATTGTCGGGCATTAGCACCTTTTCTTACCCGCTTTTTACAAACCATAGTCGGACTTTCACATCTTTTAGTAGCCGAACAACTCCGCTCCCGCTATTGATTGTGTACAGTCGGGTATTTTAACCTTTTCTTACCCGCTTTTTACCAACTATGGTCGGACATTCACACCTTCTTACAGCGGAACACCTCCGCTCCCTCTTTTGATGGTGTATATTCGGGTAGTCAAACCTTTTCTTACCTGCTTTTTACAAACTATGGTCGGACATTCAACCCTTCTTGGAGCCGAACACATCCACTCCTGCTTTTGATTATGTATAGTTAGGCATTCGCACCTTTTCTTACCCATTTTTCAGTAATTATGGGTGTACATTCACACCTTCTTGCAGCCGAACACCTCCTCTCCCTCTTTTGATCATACATTTTCGGGCATTCGCACCTTTTCTTACCCGCTTTTTACAAACCATGGTCGGACTTTCACACCTTTTAGTAGCCGAACAACTCCGCACCCGCTACTGATTGTGTACAGTCGGGTATTTTAACCTTTTCTTACCCGTTTTTTACAAACTATGGTCAGACGTTCAAACCTTCTTGTAGCCGAACATATCCACTCCTGCTTTTGATGATGTATGGTTGGGCATTCGAACCTACTTGTTGCCCGCTTTTCATTAATTATGGGTGGACATTCACACCTTGTCTCAGCCAAACACCTCCGCTCCCTGTTTTGATCATGTATGGTTTGACATTCGCACCTTTGCTTACCTTCTTTTTATACTGATTGCTCAAGATTAAGTTGTTCTTTCTCAAACTACAAAATTTTTTTAATTGTTGAAACTTGATTTGAAGTGGATAAATAAGGAAGACAAACAGTTTTAAGTCAGGCTGATAGCAATTAATTTTATAGCAAAATCTGTATTTCGTCATTTGTCGAGAGATGCTTATTGCTGAAGAAGTTCTTTCTCATTCTACAAAGTACGTTGTTTATCATGGAAACTTGATTAGACATGAATAAATATGAAGGACAAAGCAGTCTTAACTTGGTTTGAGTTAAGGAATTCGTTTTATAGGAGAATCCGAATTCGTGCATAACTCGTAAAATAGAGCTTATTTTCGGATTCCTAAAGAATGAGTCTGGTTCTTTCTCATAATACAAAGTTTGTTGTTTATTGTTGAAACTTCATCAGACCGTTAGATATAGTCGGACTCACCTCGACGCACGGCTTGGGATCTGGAACCAGTACTCTTGAGAGGGGTTGGACTCTCTTCCACTCTGGAGTTGCCCGTGGTGAGAGGCGCAGAGCAGGTGTGGGCATACTTATTGCCCCCCGGCTGTGTGCCAGTACATTGGGGTTTACCCCAGTGAACGAGAGGGTAACCTCCCTCCGCCTTGGGTGGGGGGACGAGTCCTGACTGTTGTTTGTGCCTATGCGCCAAACAGCAGTTCAGAGTACCTACCCTTTTTGGAGTCTCTGGGGGAGGCACTGGAGAATGCTCCTACCGGAGACTCCCTCATTCTGCTGGGGGACTTCAATGCTCACGTGGGCAATGACAGTGAGACCTGGAGGGGTGTGATTGGGAGGAACGGCCCCCCCGATCTGAATCAGAGTGGTGTTATGTTGTTGGACTTCTGTGCCAGTCATAGACTGTCCATAACGAACACCATGTTCAGGCATAAGGGTGTCCATATGTGCACTTGGCACCAGGACACCCTTGGCCGCAGTTCGATGATCGACTTTGTGGTTGTATCATCGGACTTGCGGCCGTATGTCCTGGACACTCGGGTGAAGAGAGGGGCGGAGCTGTCAACTGATCACCACCTGGTGGTGAGTTGGCTCCGCTGGTGGGGGAGGATGCCGATCAGACCTGGCAGGCCCAAACGTATTGTGAGGGTCTGCTGGGAGCGTTTGTCAGAATCCCCCGTCAGAAGGAGCTTTAACTCCCACCTCCAGCAGAGCTTCAACCATATTTGAGGTGGGGGACATTGAATGGGCCATGTTCCGATACTCCATTGCCGAGGCAGCTGGTCGGAGTTGTGGCCGTAAGGTGGTCGGTGCCTGTCGTGGCGGCAACCCTCGAACCTGCTGGTGGACACCAGTGGTGAGGGAAGCCGTCAAGCTGAAGAAGGAGTCCTATCGGGCCTTTTTGGCCAGTGGGACCCTGGAAGAAGCTGATAGGTACCGACGGGCCAGACGGGCCGCGGCTTTGGCGGTTGCTGAGGCAAAAACTCGGGCCTGGGAGGAGTTCGGTGAGACCATGGAGAACGATTTCCGGATGGCCTCGAAAAGATTCTGGTCCACCATCCGGCGTCTCAGGGGGGGGAAGCGGCTCACAGTCAACACTGTTTACAGTGCGGACGGGGCTTTGCTGACCTCAACTAGGGATGTTGTGAGTCGGTGGGGGGAGTACTTCGAGGAACTCCTCAATCCTACCAACACGTGCTCGGAAGAGGCAGAGTCGGAGAGCTCGGAGACGGGGCCTCCCATTTCTGGGGCTGAGGTTGCCGAGGTGGTTAAAAAGTTCCTCGGTGGCAAGGCCCCGGGGGTGGATGAGGTCCGTCCTGAGTTTCTCAAGGCTCTGGATGTTGTAGGGCTGTCTTGGCTGACACGCCTCTGCAGTATCGCGTGGACATCGGGGACAGTGCCTCTGGACTGGCAGATTGGGGTGGTGGTCCCCCTCTTTAAAAAGGGGGACCGGAGGGTGTGTTCCAACTATAGGGGTATCACACTCCTCAGCCTCCCTGGTAAGGTCTATTCGGGGGTATTGGAGAGGAGGATCCGTCGGATAATCGAACCTCGGATTCAGGAGATGCAGTGTGGCTTTCGTCCTGGCCGTGGAACAGTGGACCAGCTCTATACCCTCGGCAGGATCCTGGAGGGTGCATGGGAGTTCGCCCAACCAGTCTACATGTGTTTTTTGGACTTGTAGAAAGCGTTCGACCGTGTCCCTCGTGGAGTCCTGTGGGGGGTGCTCCGGGAATATGGAGTGCCGGACCCCTTGATAGGGGCCGTTCGGTCTCTGTATGACCGGTGCCAGAGTTTGGTCCGCATTGCCGGCAGTAAGTCGGATACGTTTCCGGTGAGAGTTGGACTCCGTCAGGGCTGCCCTTTGTCACCGATTCTGTTCCTAACTTTTATGGACAGAATTTCTAGGCGGAGCCAGGACGTTGAGGGTGTCCCATTTGGCGACCTCAGAATCGGGTCTCTGCTTTTTGCAGATGATGTGGTTCTGTTAGCGTCGTCAGGCCGTGACCTTCAGCTCTCACTGGAGTGATTCGCAGCCGAGTGTGAAGCGGCTGGGATGAGAATCAGCACCTCCAAATCCGAGACTATGGTTCTCAGCCGGAAAAGGGTGGAATGCTCTCTCCGGGTCGGGAATGAGATCCTTCCCCAAGAGGAGGAGTTCAAGTATCTCGGGGTCTTGTTCACGAGTGACGGACGAATGGAGCGGGAGATTGACGGGCGGATCGGTGCGGCGCCTGCAGTGTTGCAGGCTCTGCACCGACCCGTCGTTGTTAAGAGGGAGCTGAGATAGAAGGCGAAGCTCTCTACTTACTGGTCAATCTACGTTCCCATCCTCACCTATGGTGACGAGTTGTGGGTAGTGACCGAAAGAACAAAAACGCGAATACAAGCGGCCAAAATGGGTTTCCTCCGCAGGGTATCTGGGCTCTCCCTTAGAGATAGGGTGAGAAGCTCAGTCATCCGGGAGGGGCTCGGAGTAGAACCGCTGCTCCTCCGCATTGAGAGGAGTCAGATGAGGTGGCTCGGGCATCTGGTTAGGATGCCCCCTGGGCGCCTCCCTGGGGAGGTGTTCCGGGCACGTCCCACTGGGAGGAGACCCCGGGGGAGACCCAGGACACGTTGGAGAGACTATGTCTCTCGGCTGGCCTGGGAACGCCTCGGGGTCCCCCCGGAAGAGCTGGAGGAAGTGGCCGGGGACAGAGACGTCTGGGTTTCTCTGCTCAAGCTGCTGCCCCCGCGACCCGACCCCCGGATAAGCGGCAGATGATGGATGGATGGATGGATATATCCTCCACCAACCAGACTTACAACCCCCGACTAGGGTAGCAGAATTTCTAAGCAGCTGTACCCCAAAACTACTATCAAAAATATATAAATTATTGTCTAAGATAGATGACACAATGTCTCTTCCATCCTCAAAATGGGAGGCAGATTTATCCATCAGTTCTGGTCATAGCTTCTAACTACATATATGTTTGAACACCTTCATAAAGACTCGAAATCCTAATTTACAGCTCATACAATACAAAATCCTTCATAGAACACACTATACAGGACAAAGGATGTTCAGGATGGGTCTAACACACTCAAACATCTGCTCACATTGCACAGATAACACACCTGATGATTATGCACACGCTTTGTGGTTTTCTGCGCCTGTCCAGAAGTTCTGGCTTGAAGTCTGTGAGGACCTATCAACATGGCTAACGTGTAGCATCCCTGCATGCCCCACACTGTGCATACTGGGTGACTTAGACAACATCAACATGGAAATTAACTCAGCACACATGGTTGTCACAGTGTTATGTATCGCAAAGAAAACTATTCTCATGAACTGGAAAGCGAAGAACAATCTGTGTATTAACCAGTTTAGAAATTTTCTTTTAGATTATATTAGCATGGAAACAATGTCTGCCTCCTCAAAACATCAATTGGCTGAATTTCATTCTCTCTGGTCCCCTCTGATTAGTTTTATCACATAGTAGTGGTGGTGGGTTGCTGGGTGATGGTGGGTCTCAGGCCCGGGCTGCTGCGACTGGTGTGACCGGGTGGTTTGTTTGTTTGTTTTTTGTAGAGGTCCTCCTGGGTGGGGTTGGGTTGAGTGGGGTGGGGCGGGATGGGTACCTTCTGGGGGTACAGTAGCTCCCGGAATATGGTCGCTGCAGGCCCCGAGCCTGGTGGACATCAGGCCCTCCTGCCCATTGTTGGCTCCCAGGTAGCGGGGATGCCTATTGCAGCCAGTCCCTGGCTGCCCTCTCTGGGGGAGAGTAGCTCCCCCGGTATATATCCCCATACCCCTCTCCCTTCTGGCTCCTGTACACAGCACACACTCACACATGAAGGGTTTTGGGGGCGTGTGTGTTCGGTGGGGTGTAGTGGATGGGGCCACGTAGGTGGTCCCCTTTGGTTGCACTCTGCAGTTCCCTGCCCCTGTTTTGATTACACCTTAGACATTACTACTTATCAAACACACTCACACACACACATTAGGTCTTGGGGGGGTGGTTACACTGAGTGGCATCTGGTGGGCGGGGCTCTTTGGGTATGTAGGCTGCCCAGAGTGCCGCGCTCCCAGTTCTACAAGTTTGGCTGCCCCTCAATTTTAATTGCTCACTATTAGAAAATATTGAAGAGCCAGAAGGGTGAGGGGAGGGGTCTTCTTCGCACACCCCTGCTTCCTGGTGTCTGCTCGGGGCAGGAGGGGCCAGGAGGATTAATTAATTGTTCTGCTGGTTCGGGGTCTGTGGTGGCTGGGGGGTTGCTGGCCTCCTGGTGTGCCCGCTGCAATACACCCCAGCAGAGTCGAGGGAGGTAGGATGTGTGGATGTGTGGATGTGTGGATGTATGGGACGTGAAAGTGTGTGTGGTAATGATTGGGCCTGGATCTGGGACTTGCTGTCGCTTGGCCTGCCTGTGTTTCTCCCGATGGGGCATCAGCGTTGCCTCTCCCCACTGCTCGCGACTTCACCCACCTGTGGGCACGTCTTGACTCCCAGGGCACTTGGCCAGGGGCACTGGGGCAGGCGCTGACCCACTTTGTGGCTGTCTGGGGCGCTTGGCCCTCCTGGGTATTGGGTGGGGCCTCTGCCGGGGGGTTTGGGGGCGCTCGGGCTCCTGGGGCCCAGGTCCAGTGCACGGCCCATGTCTGGGCGGCTGGGGCCTGGCGGGGTCGGTGGGCTGTTGCCCCTGGTTCCCGGAGTGCCTCTGCCCTATGCTTATGGGGGCTCTTTCCGGGGGCTTCCTCTGCAGTCTTCTGGGTGGATGCGTGGTTGCCCCTGCAGTGGGCTGCCTGGGTTCTGTGCTCTGTGGAGGCTGCTGGTGGCCTGGGTCTTGTGGCCCTCTCTGCCTGCTTCTGATTGCTTGGGGGGGGGCTGTGGATTGTGGCCCTGTACGCTTATACACTCATAACTAAGCACGGTTATCATGTAGGTCCTGTGCCATGGGTGTTGCATGTTCTCACACACACACACACACATTCATTAGTCCAGTAGCATGGTCACTAAGCAGTTGATGTATTATCATGTCGTCTCAGGTCATCTATATCCACAGCTGTGTTGTATGCGATTGCCGCTTCTTGTGCTTGTTTTTGTTTGTTTGTGTGTTTGTTTTTTCTCTGCTTGTCTGCTTTCAGGTGCTCCTGGTGGCGCTAAGGCTGGATTCCCCTCATAGGCCATGGATTGTTGTATGTTTGGTTTTTTACAGGTGTAGCAGCTGGTTGTCTGGTTTTTGTTTCTATTTTTGTTCTGTTTCCTCTTCTTTCCTCTTCTTCTTTCCTTGTCCCCCGGTCCGGTTCAGTTCAGTTCATGTCATATATTGTAAACAGAAATAAATAAATGGGCATCAAGGGGAGCTTTACATTTATAAAACTTCCCTTGGCAAAACAAATCTGTTTGGCATCAAAGGTATTCAGACTACAATTCTTCTGACATAATGCTGAACAGGACAAGGGGGAAAAAAAGTAAAGAAGACAGTTCTGCCGAAAGCCAGGGATAGACCTGTTCTAAGTTCTACACTTTTTAAAAGGGGCGTGTTTATCAACTATGGAATTAGAAGATTTACAAAAATGGTCAAGTGCTAGATCTTCATCTGGGATTTTAACAGTGTCATATAACTATTCAACAGATCAGTTAAAAAAAAGCCTGCTCATGGAGATGTTTCAGGATCTGGATACCAAGCGTGGACCTAATGTTTTCATTTTTGCAATTCTGATACAGGCTATTGAGCAGTGATAACTAACACCAAGTTCAGATACTGCGGATTTTCTACCTTTGATTTGTTAAGATTGAGCCAATCAGGGACAACCTTGAAGGATCTCTTTGGTTTTGTAGGATCTGTAATTACCTGAGAAAGGTTGATATTGGTACACACCTTTTTTAAATGATCAGAGGCAGAGTTCAACTTGTTTAAATTAAAATTGCCACACAGAGATTGGGTTTAGGCCACATGCACACAGAATGACATCAACAAATATAAGAAATATTAAACATTTACACATAGATTTTTGAATATATGTAGAGGAATGATACTTTGAAATGTGCTCATTGCGGAGTTATGATCAGTTGAGTAATGAAGGTTGAACTATTCTGGGAAAGAGGTTCTATTCCCAGCATCATGATGGACACTCCTGATATAGAAGGTTTCGCTAACGCATTGGAATTGTTTTACTATTTTCATATGCATGTGCAATGAAGAATTGCTTGCTGCTGATAAATGCAAAGAAGAACATCTTACACATAGATGCTCACATATAGGCTGCTGAATGCAATGAAGACCTGCTTATCAAGTAAAGTTCAATGTCAATGTGTAATATTCAATTAGGATTTGCAAAACAGTGAAGTTAAACAATGAATGGGTCCATAGTCGGTATGAGAAGACTACAGGAATATTGACCTGGGTGTACGTTCAAACAGAGATGAGAAAATTGCGATGAATAATTGTTTGTTTGTTTGTTAGTATGTATATGAATGTTATGTGTATAAACTGTGTTGAGTTATAGTTACTCAGTAGTGTCTCAGTGAAACAACCGACGGGGGAAGCCTTGCGGTGACAACAAAAGCAGTGTTTTACTGATCAGTCAAGTTGCTCCAGTGTACTCCATACAAACTGGTTGGCTACTGAAGGGATAGAAAATGGGGAATACTTGTTTTAAAGCAAACAAGGAATTAGATGGGAAAAATACATGTTTTAACGGGACCCAGACAATATTAAATACTCAGACAGATGGGAGAAGAAGTGTAGTTTTGTAGGAAATCACAAAATTATTACATAGAATTAGTGAAATCAATTGAAGAATGCCTTTCTGAAGAGCTGTTTACCACAGATGAGCAGCTTTGCGACCAAGCACATTGTAGATCGCTTTACTGCCAAAATGATCTAATTTAATGGATTGGTTTAGACATGCATAACAGCATTTTAAGAACAAAGAGAGAAACAAAAAGGGACAACGCTTCATGGTGGAAGGTGATGTATAAATATCTGTGTATATGATGAAGGGGGTGGCAACACCCATTCCGAAATCCCGCCATTCCGACATCCCGCTATTCCGACATCCCACCATTCCGACATACCACCATTCCGACATACCACCATTCCAACATGCAAACGTCCCACCATTCCGACATCCCACCATTGCGACATCCCGCTATTCTGACGTTCAAATGTCCCACCATTCCGACAAGGCTTTCCGTATAAGGAAATGTGTGTTACTCAACAGGTGAGTCCCTTCTTTCTGTTCATGCAATTTATATGTTTAACACATGTTTATAGACAAGCGTTATTAAAAACACAAAGTCTCGGCAACTGGAGGAGGAGAAGCAGTCCGCGGTGGTTTTCAATCACACACTCCAATGCCACTTGTTTCAACTTCCGAAAATTTAATCCAGGAAAAAAAGGCTTACAAACATGGACCAAAACGGCTCCATAACACGCACAAGAATCCAAAAGAAACGAAAGTTAACTAAAAGAAAGCAAATAAACAGTATGAAGTGGTCAAAATTGGTTTTACGCATGCCTATGTGCGTCTGGCACATGCGTCTTCGGGCTCTCCCACGTTGGTTTGTGGATGAAAGCTATATGTTCAGCTGTAATTACATGTAAAAACAATCTCTACATGACATTTACTCCCAGGTGTGACCAGTTAGGTCCTTAAGATATCAACAGGCTGTATAAAGCTACAACCGTTGGGGCTGTGTGTTTGTGCCAAATGCGCAAAACCCATCCGCGCTTCCCAAAATTGGAGTGAGTACTCGTGAATAACATGAATAAACGTTTTTACTGCATTTTGTTGTGTTTTATACGTTCTATGCTGTCATTTCTCTCTTCTCCTATTGGCAAGGCAAGGCAGAGTGCTCGCAACTGTGTCCTGTGCAGTAGCCATGATATCTGTAATTGCAATTATTACTTTTGCATATGATGACAGCGTGCAAAAGACGCATGGGCTCTGTGGAGAGCTCCGCTCCAGCTGGCTGCTGTGACAGCTCACTGACACTGTATTTCTGCTTAATCAGTTTCAGTCTCGCCAGAGTTACATTAATATCTGTATTTTTATATTTGAAATTCAGGGGATTTTGATAATAGATTATTAAAGTTTGTTTGCGAGGCTGTGGCCTCTGCATGTGCAAAGCTTGTGCGCCAAACTTTAGGGCGTATTTGCGCCGGCATATCATTAGTGCAAAATGTTTTGGGTAAAAAATAGGCTATTAAAAGGAACTGTCGGAATGGCGGTATGTTAAAAAAAACAAAAAACATACCGCCATTCCGACCATAGGAGGAAAAAAGTGTCGGAATGGTGGGACGTTTGATAAAAAATTAAGTGTCGCCATTCCGACAATTGGAGACCCATGTCGGAATGGCGAGATGTCGGAATGGCAGAATGTAACCATGATGAAGGAGAGACCATTTGAGCAGCACAGCCATTTCGCAGCACAGGGACAGCAATCCAAGTTACAGGATCTCCCACGTGGTATCACCTGTCACATTGTGTCAAGGCATCAAAAGAAGAAAAAATCACCAAACTCAAGGACAAAAAGACAAAGACTCCGGTGAACGAAGAGAGAGTACTGACAAACCAGAAATACAAAAGGATTCTCGATATCAAGATCCAGAAGAAGAGGCTAACAATGCCACGAACACTTACGATGCTGGGAATGATGCCAGCAATGAACAGAGAAGAAGATTCAGTGTCATCAATCTGCATTACGTGCCTCTAATGAGGGGGTGAATATAGAATCCTCAACGATTACAACGTCTCTGGGAACTGTGACAACAACAAGGTTTAAACCATTTTGATATATATTGTAACCTATTGTCTAAGGAATAGTGCTGAAAATGAAGTAAATCTAATCCACCACTGTCCTTGGTCTTCTGTAGGGTTTTTAAACTAATACGTGGTGGTTTGTTTTTCCACAGAAATTTGGAGATGCATGAATCTAGTGACTTAAACCAAGTAGCAGATGGATTTATGGGGATCATTGAGAACAAATAGTTAACTTTTGGTAGTATCATCATTTTAATGGATGTAACTCTCCCCATAAGTGATATAGGTAAGGACTTCCAACGAGAGATCGTCCTCTACTGTCTTTAATAATTGCACATAATTTAGCTTTGTTAGCTCTGAGAGCCTGGAGGAAATGTTTATGCCTAAATATCTAATATTTCCTGACTGTACAGTGATCGCAGGTATATTATGGACCCTACAGTTAATGGGCAGAACTGTGGTCTTAGACCAGTTGATAGAGTAGTCAGAAAGTGCTGAGAATTTATTTATGAGTGTGATCGTGTGACTGAGAGACGTCTGTGAGTTCTGAAGGAAAAGTAATACATCATCAGCATAAAGACTTATTTTATGCTCAATATTTTGGGATTAATTACTCACAAACGGGTAAGAAAAGGTAGTATTGCCAGACCATACATGATCAAAACAGGGAGCGGAGGTGGTTCAGCTGCAAGGTGTGAATGTCTGACTATAGTTTGTAAAAAGCGGGTAAGATAAGGTGCGAATGCCCGACAATGTTTGATCAAAAGAGGGAGCGGAGGTTTTTGGCTACAAGAAGGTTTGAATGTCCAACCATAGTTAGTAAAAAGCGGGTAAGAAAAGGTTACCATACATCATCAAAAGCAGGAGTGGATGTGTTCAGCTACAAGAAGATTTGAATGTCCATCAATAATTGCTTTAAAACATGAAATAAAATTTTCGAATATCAAACCGCACATGATCATAAGCGGGAGAGGAGTTGTTCAGCTGCAAGAAGGTGTGAATGTCCACCCATAATTACTGAAAAATGGGTAAGAAAAGGTGAAAATGCCCAACCATACATCATCAAAAGCAGGAGTGGATGTGTTCGGCTACAAGAAGGTTTGAATGTCCGACCATAGTTTGTAAAAAGCGGGTAAGAAAAGGTTCGAATGCCCGAACATAGACCATCAAAAGAGGGAGCGGAGGTGTTCCGCTGTAAGAAGGTGTAAATGTCCGACCATAGTTGGTAAAAAGCGGGTAAGAAAAGGTTAAAATACCCGACTGTACACAATCAATAGCGGGAGCGGAGTTGTTTGGCTACAAGAAGGTGTGAAAGTCCGACCACGGTTTGTAAAAAGCGGGTAAGAAAAGGTTCGAATGCCCGAATATATACCATCAAAAGTGGAAGTGGATGTGTTCGGCTGCAAGAAGGTGTGAACGTCCGACCAAAGTTTGTAAAAAGCAGTTAAGAAAAGGTTCGAATATCCAACCAAACATAATCAAAAGCGGGAGCAGAGCTGTTCGACTGCAAGTAGGTGTGAATGTCAGATCATAATTTGCAAAAAGCTGATGAGACAGGGTGAGAATGCCCGGCTATACATCATCAAATGCGGGAGCGGAAGTGTTCGGCTGTGAGTAGGTGTGAATGTCCAACCATAATTTCTGAAAAATGTGTTAGAAGAGACTAGAATGCCGGACAAGACATCATCAAATGCGGGAGCGGAGTTGTTCGGCTGTGAGTAGGTGTGAATCTCCGAGCATAGTTTGTAAAAAGGGGGTAAGAATAGGTTCGAATGCCCGAACATACACTATCAAAACAGGGAGCTGAGGTGGCTCAGCTGCAAGGTGTGAATGTCTGACTATAGTTTGTAAATAAGGTGCGAATGCCCAACAATGTATAATCAAAAGAGGGAGCGGAGGTTTTCGGCTACAAGAAGGTTTGAATGTCCGACCATAGTTTGTAAAAAGCGGGTAAGAAAAGGTTCAAATGCCTGACTATACACCATCAAAAGCGGGAGCAGAGGTGTTCCGCTGTAAGACGGTGTGAATGTCCGACCATATTTGGTAAAAAGCGGGTAAGAAAAGGTTAAAATACCCGACTGTACACAATCAATAGCGGGAGAGGAGGTGTTCAGCTGCAAGAAGGTGTGAATGTCCACCCATAATTACTGAAAAATTGGTAAGAAAGGGTGCGAATGCCAAACCATACATTATCAAAAGCAGGTGTGAATGTCAGATCATAATTTGCAAAAAGCTGATGAGAAAGGGTGAGAATGCCCAACTATACACCATCAAATGCGGGAGCGGAGTTGTTCGGCTGTGAGTAAGTGTGAATCTCCGACCATAATTGCTGAAAAATGTGTTAGAAAAGGTAAGAATGCCGGTCCATATATCATCAAAACCGGGAGAGGTGGTGTTCGGCTGCAAGTAGGTGTGAATGTCCGAGCATAGTTTGTAAAAAGCGGGTAAGAAAAGGTTCGAATGCCCAAACATACACCATCAAAAGAGGGAGCGGAGGTGGTTCAGCTGCAAGAAGGTGTGAATGTCCGACTAAAGTTCAAATATATTAACAAAAGCGGGAGGAGAGGTCTTCGGATGAGAGTGGTTGAGAATTTCCAACCATAATCTATAAAATGCGGTGAAAAAAAAGGTGTGATAGAACACTAAAAGGTGGAGCGGAAGTGTTCGGCTGCAAGAAGGTGTGAATGTCCTACTATATTTGGTGAAAAGCAGGTGAAGCAAGGTCTGAATGCCCAACCTTACATCATCAAAAGCGAGATCAGAGGTGTTTGGCTGCATGAAGGCCATAGTTTGCCAAAAGCGGGTAAGCTGCGAATGACCGACTAAATATCAACAAAAGGTCTTCGGATGCAAGTGGGTGTGAATATCCCGCCATACAAGTATGGTGGAGAGGAAGCTGTGAACAGCCGACCATAGTTGGCAAAAAGCGGGTGAGAAAAGGTGCGAATGTCCAACCATACATGATCAAAACAGGGAGCGGAGGTGTTTGGCTGTGACAAGGTGTGAATGTCCACCCAAAATTAATGAAAAGCGGGCAACAAGTAGGTTTGAATGCCCAACCATACATCATCAAAAGCAGGAGTGGATGTGTTCGGCTACAAGAAGGTTTGAATGTCCGAGCATAGTTTGTAAAAAGCGGGTAAGAAAAGGTTCGAATGCCCAAACATACACCATCAAAAGAGGGAGCGGAGGTGTTCCGCTGTAAGAAGGTTTGAATGTCCGACCATAGTTGGTAAAAAACGGGTAAGAAAAGGTTAAAATACCCGACTGTACACAATCAATAGCGGGAGCGGATGTGTTTGGCTACAAGTATGTGTGACAGTCCGACCATGGTTTGTAAAAAAACGGGTAAGAAAAGGTGCGAATGCCCGACAAAGTATGATCAAAAGAGGGAGTGGAGGTTTTCGGCTACAAGAAGGTTTGAATGTCCGACCATAGTTTGTAAAAAGCGGGTAAGAAAAGGTTCAAATGCCTGACTATACACCATCAAAAGCGGGAGCGGAGGTGTTCGGCTACAAGAAGGTGTGAAAGTTCAACCATGGTTTGTAAAAAGCTGCTAAGAAAAGGTTCGAATGCCCGAATATATACTATCAAAAGCGGAAGCGGAGATGTTCGGTTGCAAACGGTGTGAACGTCCGATCAAAGTTTGCAAAAAGCAGTTAAGAAAAGGTTCGAATGCCCGAATATATACCATCAAAAGCGGGAGCAGAGCTGTTCGACTGCAAGTAGGTGTGAATGTCCAGCCATAATTACTCACAAACGGGTAAGAAAAGGTAGTATTGCCAGACCATACATGATCAAAACAGGGAGCTGAGGTGGTTCAGCTGCAAGGTGTGAATGTCTGACTATAGTTTGTAAAAAGCGGGTAAGACAAGGTGCGAATGCCCGACAATGTGTGATCAAAAGAGGGAGTGGAGGTCTTCGGCTGCAAGGTCTGAATGTCCAACCATAATTTCTAAAAACCGGGTAAGAAAAGGCTCGAAAGCCCGACTATACACAATCAAAAGTGGGAGCGGGAGGTTTTCAGCTGCAAATCCTTCACTCAAACCAAGTGAAAACTGCTTTGTCCTTCATATTTATCAATGTCTAGATCGACTTCAACAAAGAACAACATTGTACTTTGCAGTAAAGAAAGAGCAAATCAAAAGTTTTAGGAATCCGAGAATAAGCTTATTTTCATGAGTTCTGCACGATTATTGATTTTACTATAAATGAATGCCTTCACTCAAACTATGTTAAAACTGCTTTGTCCTTCATATTTATCAATGTCTAGATTGACTTCAACAAAGAAAAACACTGGATTTTGCAGTAGAAGAAAGAGCAACACTGAAGGATCAGTAATCCGAGAATAAGCTTATTTTCATACGTTCTGCATGATTTGGGATTTTATGTATAAAATTAATTCCTTCACTCAAACCAAGTGAAAACTGCTTTGTCCTTCATATTTATCAATGTCTAGATTTACTTCAACAAAGAACAACATTGTATTTTGCAGTAGTAGAAAGAGCAACACTTGAAGGAACAGGAATCCAAGAATAAGCTTATTTTCATACGTTCTGCATGATTTGGGATTTTATGTATAAAATGAATTCCTTCACTCAAACCAAGTGAAAACTGCTTTGTCCTTCATATTTATCAATGTCTAGATTTACTTCAACAAAGAACAACATTGTATTTTGCAGTAGTAGAAAGAGCAACACTTGAAGGAACAGGAATCCGAGAATAAGCTTCTTTTCATACGTTCTGCATGATTTGGGATTTTATGTATAAAATGAATTCCTTTACTCAAACTATGTTAAAACTGCTTTGTCCTTCATATTTATCAATGTCTAGATTGACTTCAACAAAGAACAACATTGTATTTTGCAGTAGAAGAAATAGCAACACTGAAGGATCAGGAATCCGAAAACACGCTTATTTTCATACGTTCTGCTTGATTTGGGATTTTGCTATAAAATTAATTCCTTCACTCAAACAAAGTGGAAACTGCTTTGTCCTTCATATTTATCAATGTCTATATCGATTTCAACAAAGAACAAGGCTGTATTTTGCAGTATAGGAAAGAGCAACACTGGAGGATCAGGAATCCGAGAATAAGCTTACTTTCATGAGTCCTGCACGATTTCGGATTTTCCTATAAAATGAATTGCTTTGCTCAAACCAAGTTAAAATTGCTTTGTCCTTCATAGTTATCCATGTCTAAAATGTATCAAGCATAAAGTTCCTCATATTACCCTGAATGACAAAGAAGCATCCCTTTGGTTGAGCAATACGTTCCTTTTGCGGAGTTATGCATGATTTCGGATTTTACTATAAAATTCATTCCTATTGATTGTGTACAGTCGGGTATTTTAACCTTTTCTTACCCGCTTTTTACCAACTATGGTCGGACATTCACACCGTCTTACAGCGGAACATATCCGCTCCCGCTTTTGATGGTGTATAGTCAGGCATTTGAACCTTTTCTTACCCGCTTTTTACAAACTATGGTCGGACATTCAAACCTTCTTGTAGCCGAAAACCTCCGCTCCCTCTTTTGATCATACATTGTCGGGCATTCGGACCTTTTCTTACCCGCTTTTTACAAACCGTGGTCGGACTTTCACACCTTCTTGTAGCCAAACAACGCCGCTCCCGCTATTGATTGTGTACAGTCGGGTATTTTAACCTTTTCTTACCCGCTTTTTACCAACTATGGTCGGACATTTACACCTTCTTACAGCGGAACACCTCCGCTCCCTCTTTTGATGGTCTATGTTCGGGCATTCGAACCTTTTCTTACCCGCTTATTACAAACTATGGTCGGACATTCAAACCTTCTTGTAGCCGAACACATCCACTCCTGCTTTTGATGATATATGGTTGGGCATTTTCACCTTTTATTACCCATTTTTCAGTAATTATGGGTGGACATTCACACCTTCTTGCAGCTGAACAACTCCTCTCCCGCTTATGATCATGTGCGGTTTGATATTCGAAAATTTTCTTTCATGTTTTAAAGCAATTATTGATGGACATTCAAATCTTCTTGTAGCCGAACACATCCACTCCTGCTTTTGATCATACATTTTCGGGCATTCGCACCTTTTCTTACCCGCTTTTTACAAACCATGGTCGGACTTTCACACCTTTTAGTAGCCGAACAACTCCGCACCCGCTACTGATTGTGTACAGTCGGGTATTTTAACCTTTTCTTACCCGTTTTTTACCAACTATGGTCGGACATTCACACCTTCTTACAGCGGAACACCTCCGCTCCCTCCTTTGATGGTGTATGTTCGGGCATTCGAACCTTTTCTTACCCGCTTTTTACAAACTATGGTCAGACGTTCAAACCTTCTTGTAGCCGAACATATCCACTCCTGCTTTTGATGATGTATGGTTGGGCATTCGAACCTACTTGTTGCCCGCTTTTCATTAATTATGGGTGGACATTCACACCTTGTCTCAGCCAAACACCTCCGCTCCCTGTTTTGATCATGTATGGTTTGACATTCGCACCTTTGCTTACCTTCTTTTTATACTGATTGCTCAAGATTAAGTTTTTCTTTCTCAAACTACAAAATTTTTTTAATTGTTGAAACTTGATTTGAAGTGGATAAATAAGGAAGACAAACAGTTTTAAGTCAGGCTGATAGCAATTAATTTTATAGCAAAATCTGTATTTCGTCATTTGTCGAGAGATGCTTATTGCTGAGGAAGTTCTTTCTCATTCTACAAAGTACAACGTTGTTTATCATTGAAACTTGATTAGACATGAATAAATATGAAGGACAAAGCAGTCTTAACTTGGTTTGAGTTAAGGAATTCGTTTTATAGGAGAATCCGAATTCGTGCATAACTCATAAAATAGAGCTTATTTTCGGATTCCTAAAGAATGAGTCTGGTACTTTCTCATAATACAAAGTTTGTTGTTTATTGTTGAAACTTCATCAGACCGTTAGATATAGTCGGACTCACCTCGACGCACGGCTTGGGATCTGGAACCAGTACTCTTGAGAGGGGTTGGACTCTCTTCCACTCTGGAGTTGCCCGTGGTGAGAGGCGCAGAGCAGGTGTGGGCATACTTATTGCCCCCCGGCTGTGTGCCAGTACATTGGGGTTTACCCCAGTGAACGAGAGGGTAGCCTCCCTCCGCCTTGGGTGGGGGGACGAGTCCTGACTGTTGTTTGTGCCTATGCGCCAAACAGCAGTTCAGAGTACCTACCCTTTTTGGAGTCTCTGGGGGAGGCACTGGAGAATGCTCCTACCGGAGACTCCCTCATTCTGCTGGGGGACTTCAATGCTCACGTGGGCAATGACAGTGAGACCTGGAGGGGTGTGATTGGGAGGAACGGCCCCCCCGATCTGAATCAGAGTGGTGTTATGTTGTTGGACTTCTGTGCCAGTCATAGACTGTCCATAACGAACACCATGTTCAGGCATAAGGGTGTCCATATGTGCACTTGGCACCAGGACACCCTTGGCCGCAGTTCGATGATCGACTTTGTGGTTGTATCATCGGACTTGCGGCCGTATGTCCTGGACACTCGGGTGAAGAGAGGGGCGGAGCTGTCAACTGATCACCACCTGGTGGTGAGTTGGCTCCGCTGGTGGGGGAGGATGCCGATCAGACCTGGCAGGCCCAAACGTATTGTGAGGGTCTGCTGGGAGCGTTTGTCAGAATCCCCCGTCAGAAGGAGCTTTAACTCCCACCTCCGGCAGAGCTTCAACCATATTTGAGGTGGGGGACATTGAATGGGCCATGTTCCGTGACTCCATTGCCGAGGCAGCTGGTCGGAGTTGTGGCCGTAAGGTGGTCGGTGCCTGTCGTGGCGGCAACCCTCCAACCTGCTGGTGGACACCAGTGGTGAGGGAAGCCGTCAAGCTGAAGAAGGAGTCCTATCGGGCCTTTTTGGCCAGTGGGACCCTGGAAGAAGCTGATAGGTACCGACGGGCCAGACGGGCCGCGGCTTCGGCGGTTGCTGAGGCAAAAACTCGGGCCTGGGAGGTGTTCGGTGAGACCATGGAGAACGATTTCCGGACGGCCTCGAAAAGATTCTGGTCCACCATCCGGCGTCTCAGGGGGGGGAAGCGGCTCACAGTCAACACTGTTTACAGTGCGGACGGGGCTTTGCTGACCTCAACTAGGGATGTTGTGAGTCGGTGGGGGGAGTACTTCGAGGAACTCCTCAATCCTACCAACACGTGCTCGGAAGAGGCAGAGTCGGAGAGCTCGGAGACGGGGCCTCCCATTTCTGGGGCTGAGGTTGCCGAGGTGGTTAAAAAGTTCCTCGGTGGCAAGGCCCCGGGGGTGGATGAGGTCCGTCCTGAGTTTCTCAAGGCTCTGGATGTTGTAGGGCTGTCTTGGCTGACACGCCTCTGCAGTATCGCGTGGACATCGGGGACAGTGCCTCTGGACTGGCAGATTGGGGTGGTGGTCCCCCTCTTTAAAAAGGGGGACCGGAGGGTGTGTTCCAACTATAGGGATATCACACTCCTCAGCCTCCCTGGTAAGGTCTATTCGGGGGTATTGGAGAGGAGGATCCGTCGGATAATCGAGCCTCGGATTCAGGAGATGCAGTGTGGCTTTTGGAACAGTGAACCAGCTCTATACCTGGGGGAGACCCAGGACACGTTGGAGAGACTATGTCTCTAGGCTGGCCTGGGAACGCCTCGGGGTCCCCCCGGAAGAGCTGGAGGAAGTGGCCGGGGACAGAGACGTCTGGGTTTCTCTGCTCAAGCTGCTGCCCCCGCGACCCGACCCCCGGATAAGCGGCAGATGATGGATGGATGGATGGATATATCCTCCACCAACCAGACTTACAACCCCCGACTAGGGTAGCAGAATTTCTAAGCAGCTGTACCCCAAAACTACTATCAAAAATATATAAATTATTGTCTAAGATAGATGACACAATGTCTCTTCCATCCTCAAAATGGGAGGCAGATTTATCCATCAGTTCTGGTCATAGCTTCTAACCACAAATATGTTTGAACACCTTCATAAAGACTCAAAATCCTAATTTACAGCTCATACAATACAAAATCCTTCATAGAACACACTATACAGGACAAAGGATGTTCAGGATGGGTCTAACACACTCAAACATCTGCTCACATTGCACAGATAACACACCTGATGATTATGCACACGCTTTGTGGTTTTCTGCGCCTGTCCAGAAGTTCTGGCTTGAAGTCTGTGAGGACCTATCAACATTGCTAAAGTGTAGCATCCCTGCATGCCCCACACTGTGCATACTGGGTGACTTAGACAACATCAACATGGAAATTAACTCAGCACACATGGTTGTCACAGTGTTATGTATCGCAAAGAAAACTATTCTCATGAACTGGAAAGCGAAGAACAATCTGTGTATAAACCAGTTTAGAAATTTTCTTTTAGATTATATTAGCATGGAAACAATGTCTGCCTCCTCAAAACATCAATTGGCTGAATTTCATTCTCTCTGGTCCCCTCTGATTAGTTTTATCACATAGTGGTGGTGGTGGGTTGCTGGGTGATGGTGGGTCTCAGGCCCGGGCTGCAGCGACTGGTGTGACCGGGTGGTTTGTTTGTTTGTTTTTTGTAGAGGTCCTCCTGGGTGGGGTTGGGATGAGTGGGGTGGGGCGGGATGGGTACCTTCTGGGGGTACAGTAGCTCCCGGAATATGGTCGCTGCAGGCCCCGAGCCTGGTGGACATCAGGCCCTCCTGCCCATTGTTGGCTCCCAGGTAGCGGGGATGCCTATTGCAGCCAGTCCCTGGCTGCCCTCTCTGGGGAGAGTAGCTCCCCCGGTATATATCCCCATACCCCTCTCCCTTCTGGCTCCTGTACACAGCACACACTCACACATGAAGGGTTTTGGGGGCGTGTGTGTTCGGTGGGGTGTAGTGGATGGGGCCACGTAGGTGGTCCCCTTTGGTTGCACTCTGTAGTTCCCTGCCCCTGTTTTAATTACACCTTAGACATTACTACTTATCAAACACACTCACACACACACATTAGGTCTTGGGGGGTGGTTACACTGAGTGGCATCTGGTGGGCGGGGCTCTTTGGGTATGTAGGCGGCCCAAAGTGCCGCGCTCCCAGTTCTACAAGTTTGGCTGCCCCTCAATTTTAATTGCTCACTATTAGAAAATATTGAAGAGCCAGAAGGGTGAGGGGAGGGGTCTTCTTCGCACACCCCTGCTTCCTGGTGTCTGCTCGGGGCAGGAGGGGCCAGGAGGATTAATTAATTGTTCTGCTGGTTCGGGGTCTGTGGTGGCTGGGGGGTTGCTGGCCTCCTGGTGTGCCCGCTGCACTACACCCCAGCAGAGTCGAGGGAGGTAGGATGTGTGGATGTGTGGATGTGTGGGACGTGAAAGTGTGTGTGGTAATGATTGGGCCTGGATCTGGGACTTGCTGTCGCCTGGCCTGCCTGTGTTTCTCCCGATGGGGCATCAGCGTTGCCTCTCCCCACTGCTCGCGACTTCACCCACCTGTGGGCACGTCTTGACTCCCAGGGCACTTGGCCAGGGGCGCTGGGGCAGGCGCTGACCCACTTTGTGGCTGTCTGGGGCGCTTGGCCCTCCTGGGTATTGGGTGGGGCCTCTGCCGGGGGGTTTGGGGACGCTCGGGCTCCTGGGGCCCAGGTCCAGTGCACGGCCCATGTCTGGGCGGCTGGGGCCTGGCGGGGTCGGTGGGCTGTTGCCCCTGGTTCCCGGAGTGCCTCTGCCCTATGCTTATGGGGGCTCTTTCCGGGGGCTTCCTCTGCAGTCTTCTGGGTGGATGCGTGGTTGCCCCTGCGGTGGGCTGCCTGGGTTCTGTGCTCTGTGGGGGCTGCTGGTGGCCTGGGTCTTGTGGCCCTCTCTGCCTGCTTCTGATTGCTTGGGGGGGGGCTGTGGATTGTGGCCCTGTACGCTTATACACTCATAACTAAGCACGGTTATCATGTAGGTCCTGTGCCATGGGTGTTGAATGTTCTCTCACACACACACACACATTCATTAGTCCAGTAGCATGGTCACTAAGCAGTTGATGTATTATCATGTCGTCTCAGGTCATCTATATCCACAGCTGTGTTGTATGCGATTGCCGCTTCTTGTGCTTGTTTGTTTGTGTGTTTGTTTTTTCTCTGCTTGTCTGCTTTCAGGTGCTCCTGGTGGCGCTAAGGCTGGATTCCCCTCATAGGCCATGGATTGTTGTCTGTTTGGTTTTTTACAGGTGTAGCAGCTGGTTGTCTGGTTTTTGTTTCTATTTTTGTTCTGTTTCCTCTTCTTTCCTCTTCTTCTTTCCTTGTCCCCCGGTCCGGTTCAGTTCAGTTCATGTCATATATTGTAAACAGAAATAAATAAATGGGCATCAAGGGGAGCTTTACATTTATAAAACTTCCCTTGGCAAAACAAATCTGTTTGGCATCAAAGGTATTCGGACTACAATTCTTCTGACATAATGCTGAACAGGACAAGGGGAAAAAAAAGTAAAGAAGACAGTTCTGCCGAAAGCCAGGGATAGACCTGTTCTAAGTTCTATACTTTTTAAAAGGGGCGTTTTTATCAACTATGGAATTAGAAGATTTACAAAAATGGTCAAGTGCTAGATCTTCATCTGGGATTTTAACAGATCAGTTAAAAAAAGCCTGCTCATGGAGATGTTTCAGGATCTGGATACCAAGCGTGGACCTAATGTTTTCATTTTTGCAATTCTGATACAGGCTATTGAGCAGTGATAACTAACACCAAGTTCAGATACTGCGGATTTTCTACCTTTGATATGTTAAGATTGAGCCAATCAGGGACAACCTTGAAGGATCTCTTTGGTTTTGTAGGATCAGTAATTACCTGAGAAAGGTTGATATTGGTACACACCTTTTTTAAATGATCAGAGGCAGAGTTCAACTTGTTTAAATTAAAATTGCCACACAGAGATTGGGTTTAGGCCACATGCACACAGAATGACATCAACAAATATAAGAAATATTAAACATTTACAGATAGATTTTTGAATACATGTAGAGGAATGATACTTTGAAATGTGCTCATTGCGGAGTTATGATCAGTTGAGTAATGAAGGTTGAACTATTCTAGGAAAGAGGTTTTATTCCCAGCATCATGATGGACACTCCTGATATAGAAGGTTTCGCTAACGCATTGGAATTGTTTTACTATTTTCATATGCATGTGCAATGAAGAATTGCTTGCTGCTGATAAATGCAAAGAAGAACATCTTACACATAGATGCTCACATATAGGCTGCTGAATGCAATGAAGACCTGCTTATCAAGTAAAGTTCAATGTCAATGTGTAATATTCAATTAGGATTTGCAAAACAGTGAAGTTAAACAATGAATGGGTCCATAGTCGGTATGAGAAGACTACAGGAATATTTACCTGGGTGTACGTTCAAACAGAGATGAGAAAATTGCGATAAATAATTGTTTGTTTGTTTGTTAGTATGCATAGGAATGTTATGTGTATAAACTGTGTTGAGTTATAGTTACTCAGTAGTGTCTCAGTGAAAAAACCGACGGGGGAAGCCTTGCGGTGACAACAAAAGCAGTGTTTTACTGATCAGTCAAGTTGCTCCAGTGTACTCCATACAAACTGGTTGGCTACTGAAGGGATAGAAAATGGGGAATACTTGTTTTAAAGCAAACAAGGAATTAGATGGGAAAAATACATGTTTTAACGGGACCCAGACAATATTAAATACTCAGACAGATGGGAGAAGAAGTGTAGTTTTGTAGGAAATCACAAAATTATTACATAGAATTAGTGAAATCAATTGAAGAATGCCTTTCTGAAGAGCTGTTTACCACAGATAAGCAGCTTTGCGACCAAGCACATTGTAGATCGCTTTACGGCCAAAATGATCTAATTTAATGGATTGGTTTAGACATGCATAACAGCATTTTAAGAACAAAGAGAGAAACAAAAAGGGACAACGCTTCATGGTGGAAGGGGATGTATAAATAACTGTAAATGATGAAGGGGGTGGCAACACCCATTCCGAAATCCCGCCATTCCGACATCCCGCTATTCCGACATCCCACCATTCTGACATACCACCATTCCGACATACCACCATTCCGACATGCAAACGTCCCACCATTCCGACATCCCACCATTGCAACATCCCGCTATTCTGACGTTCAAATGTCCCACCATTCCGACAAGGCTTTCCGTATAAGGAAATGTGTGTTACTCAACAGGTGAGTCCCTTCTTTCTGTTCATGCAATTTATATGTTTAACACATGTTTATAGACAAGCGTTATTAAAAACACAAAGTCTCGGCAACTGGAGGAGGAGAAGCAGTCCGCGGTGGTTTTCAATCACACACTCCAATGCCACTTGTTTCAACTTCCGAAAATTTAATCCAGGAAAAAAAGGCTTACAAACATGGACCAAAACGGCTCCATAACACGCACAAGAATCCAAAAGAAACGAAAGTTAACTAAAAGAAAGCAAATAAACAGTATGAAGTGGTCAAAATTGGTTTTACGCATGCCTATGTGCGTCTGGCACATGCGTCTTCGGGCTCTCCCACGTTGGTTTGTGGATGAAAGCTATATGTTCAGCTGTAATGTCATGTAAAAACAATCACTACATGACATTTACTCCCAGGTGTGACCAGTTAGGTCCTTAAGATATCAACAGGCTGTATAAAGCTACAACCGTTGCGGCTGTGTGTTTGTGCCAAATGCGCAAAGCCCATCCGCGCTTCCCAAAATTGGAGTGAGTACTCATAAATCACGTGAATAACATGAATAAACGTTTTTACTGAATTTTGTTGTGTTTTATACGTTCTATGCTGTCATTTCTCTCTTCTCCTATTGGCAAGGCAAGGCAGAGTGCTCGCAACTGTGTCCTGTGCAGTAGCCGTGATATCTGTAATTGCAATTATTACTTTTGCATATGATGACAGCGTGCAAAAGACGCATGGGCTCTGTGGAGAGCTCCGCTCCAGCTGGCTGCTGTGACAGCTCACTGACACTGTATTTCTGCTTAATCAGTTTCAGTCTCGCCAGAGTTACATTAATATCTGTATTTTTATATTTGAAATTCAGGGGATTTTGATAATAGATTATTAAAGTTTGTTTGCGAGGCTGTGGCCTCTGCATGTGCAAAGCTTGTGCGCCAAACTTTAGGGCGTATTTGCGCCGCCATATCATTAGTGCAAAATGTTTTGGGTAAAAAATAGGCTATTAAAAGGAACTGTCGGAATGGCGGTATGTTAAAAAAAACAAAAAACATACCGCCATTCCGACCATAGGAGGAAAAAAGTGTCGGAATGGTGGGACGTTTGATAAAAAATTAAGTGTCGCCATTCCGACAATTGGAGACCCATGTCGGAATGGCGAGATGTCGGAATGGCAGCATGTAACCATGATGAAGGAGAGACCATTTGAGCAGCACAGCCATTTCGCAGCACAGGGACAGCAGTCCAAGTTACAGGATCTCCCACGTGGTATCACCTGTCACATTGTGTCAAGGCATCAAAAGAAGAAAAAATCACCAAACTCAAGGACAAAAAGACAAAGACTCCGGTGAACGAAGACAGAGGACTGACAAACCAGAAATACAAAAGGATTCTCGATATCAAGATCCAGAAGAAGAGGCTAACAATGCCACGAACACTTACGATGCTGGGAATGATGCCAGCAATGAACAGAGAAGAAGATTCAGTGTCATCAATCTGCATTACGTGCCTCTAATGAGGGGGTGAATATAGAATCCTCAATGATTACAACGTCTCTGGGAACTGTGACAACAACAAGATTTAAACCATTTTGATATATATTGTAACCTATTGTCTAAGGAATAGTGCTGAAAATGAGGTAAATCTAATCCACCACTGTCCTTGGTCTTCTGTAGGGTTTTTAAACTAATACGTGGTGGTTTGTTTTTCCACAGAAATTTGGAGATGCATGAATCTAGTGACTTAAACCAAGTAGCAGATGGTTTTATGGGGATCATTGAGAACAAATAGTTAACTTTTGGTAGTATCATCATTTTAATGGATGTAACTCTCCCCATAAGTGATATAGGTAAGGACTTCCAACGAGAGATCGTCCTCTACTGTCTTTAATAATTGCACATAATTTAGCTTTGTTAGCTCTGAGAGCCTGGAGGAAATGTTTATGCCTAAATATCTAATATTTCCTGACTGTAAAGTGATCGCAGGTATATTATGGACCCTACAGTTAATGGGCAGAACTGTGGTCTTAGACCAGTTGATAGAGTAGTCAGAAAGTGCTGAGAATTTATTTATGAGTGTGATCGTGTGACTGAGAGACGTCTGTGAGTTCTGAAGGAAAAGTAATACATCATCAGCATAAAGACTTATTTTATGCTCAATATTTTGGGATTAATTACTCACAAACGGGTAAGAAAAGGTAGTATTGCCAGACCATACATGATCAAAACAGGGAGCGGAGGTGGTTCAGGTGTGAATGTCTGACTATAGTTTGTAAAAACCGGGTAAGATAAGGTGCGAATGCCCGACAATGTATGATCAAAAGAGGGAGCGGAGGTTTTCGGCTGCAAGAAGGTCTGAATGTCCACCCAAAATTCCTGAAAAATGGGTAAAAAAAGGGTGCGAATGCCAAACCATACATCATCAAAAGCAGGAGTGGATGTGTTCGGCTACAAGAAGATTTGAATGTCCATCAATAATTGCTTTAAAACATGAAAGAAAATTTTCGAATATCAAACCGCACATGATCATAAGCGGGAGAGGAGTTGTTCAGCTGCAAGAAGGTGTGAATGTCCAACTATAATTTGTAAAAACCGGGTAAGAAAAGGCTTGAAAGCCCGACTATACACCATCATAAGCGGGAGAGGAGGTGTTCAGCTGCAAGAAGGTGTGAATGTCCACCCATAATTACTGAAAAATGGGTAAGAAAAGGTGCGAATGCCCAAACATACATCATCAAAAGCAGGAGTGGATGTGTTGGGCTACAAGAAGGTTTGAAAGTCCGACCATGGTTTGCAAAAAACGGGTAAGAAAAGGTGCGAATGCCCGACAATGTATGATCAAAAGAGGGAGCGGAGGTTTTTGGCTACAAGAAGGTTTGAATGTCCGACCATAGTTTGTAAAAAGCGGGTAAGAAAAGGTTCAAATGCCTGACAATACACCATCAAAAGCGGGAGCGGAGTTGTTCGGTTACAAGAAGGTGTGAAAGTCCGACCATAGTTGGTAAAAAGCGGGTAAGAAAAGGTTAAAATACCCGACTGTACACAATCAATAGGGGGAGCGGAGTTGTTCGGTTACAAGAAGGTGTGAAAGTCCAACCATGGTTTGTAAAAAGCTGGTAAGAAAAGGTTCGAATGCCCGAATATATACCATCAAAAGCGGAAGCGGAGGTGTTCGGCTGCAAGAAGGTGTGAACGTCCGACCAAAGTTTGTAAAAAGCAGTTAAGAAAAGGTTAGAATATCCAACCAAACATAATCAAAAGCGGGAGCAGAGCTGTTCGACTGCAAGTAGGTGTGAATGTCCAGCCATAATTACTCACAAACGGGTAAGAAAAGGTAGTATTGCCAGACCATACATGATCAAAACAGGGAGCGGAGGTGGTTCAGCTGCAAGGTGTGAATGTGTGACTATAGTTTGTAAAAAGCGGGTAAGATAAGGTGCGAATGCCCGACAATGTATGATCAAAAGAGGGAGCAGAGGTTTTCGGCTGCAAGAAGGTCTGAATGTCCACCCAAAATTCCTGAAAAATGGGTAAAAAAAGGGTGCGAATGCCAAACCATGCATCATCAAAAGCAGGAGTGGATGTGTTCGGCTACAAGAAGATTTGAATGTCCATCAATAATTGCTTTAAAACATGAAAGAAAATTTTCGAATATCAAACCGCACATGATCATAAGCGGGAGAGGAGTTTTTCAGCTGCAAGAAGGTGTGAATGTCCACCCATAATTACTGAAAAATGGGTAAGAAAAGGTGAAAATGCCCAACCATACATCATCAAAAGCAGGAGTGGATGTGTTCGGCTACAAGAAGGTTTGAATGTCCGACCATAGTTTGTAAAAAGCGGGTAAGAAAAGGTTCGAATGCCCGAACATAGACCATCAAAAGAGGGAGCGGAGGTGTTCCGCTGTAAGAAGGTGTAAATGTCCGACCATAGTTGTTAAAAAGCGGGTAAGAAAAGGTTAAAATACCCACCTGTACACAATCAATAGCGGGAGCGGAGTTGTTTGGCTACAAGAAGGTGTGAAAGTCCGACCACAGTTTGTAAAAAGCGGGTAAGAAAAGGTTCGAATGCCCGAATATATAACATCAAAAGTGGAAGTGGATGTGTTCGGCTGCAAGAAGGTGTGAACGTCCGACCAAAGTTTGTAAAAAGCAGTTAAGAAAAGGTTCGAATATCCAACCAAACATAATCAAAAGCGGGAGCAGAGCTGTTCGACTGCAAGTAGGTGTGAATGTCAGATCATAATTTGCAAAAAGCTGATGAGAAAGGGTGAAAATGCCCGGCTATACACCATCAAATGTGGGAGCGGAAGTGTTCGGCTGTGAGTAGGTGTGAATGTCCAACCATAATTGCTGAAAAATGTGTTAGAAGAGACTAGAATGCCGGACAAGACATCATCAAATGCGGGAGCGGAGTTGTTCGGCTGTGAGTAGGTGTGAATCTCCGAGCATAGTTTGTAAAAAGGGGGTAAGAATAGGTTTGAATGCCCGAACATACACTATCAAAACAGGGAGCTGAGGTGGCTCAGCTGCAAGGTGTGAATGTCTGACTATAGTTTGTAAATAAGGTGCGAATGCCCAACAATGTATAATCAAAAGAGGGAGCGGAGGTTTTCGGCTACAAGAAGGTTTGAATGTCCGACCATAGTTTGTAAAAAGCGGGTAAGAAAAGGTTCAAATGCCTGACTATACACCATCAAAAGCGGGAGCAGAGGTGTTCCGCTGTAAGACGGTGTGAATGTCCGACCATATTTGGTAAAAAGCGGGTAAGAAAAGGTTAAAATACCCGACTGTACACAATCAATAGCGGGAGAGGAGGTGTTCAGCTGCAAGAAGGTGTGAATGTCCACCCATAATTACTGAAAAATGGGTAAGAAAAGGTGCGAATGCCAAACCATACATTATCAAAAGCAGGTGTGAATGTCAGATCATAATTTGCAAAAAGCTGATGAGAAAGGGTGAGAATGCCCGACTATACACCATCAAATGCGGGAGCGGAGTTGTTCGGCTGTGAGTAAGTGTGAATCTCCGACCATAATTGCTGAAAAATGTGTTAGAAAAGGTAAGAATGCCGGTCCATACATCATCAAAAGCGGGAGAGGTGGTGTTCGGCTGCAAGTAGGTGTGAATGTCCAGCCATAATTACTAACAAACGGGTAAGAAAAGGTAGTATTGCCAGACCATACATGATCAAAACATGGAGCGGAGGTGGTTCAGCTGCAAGAAGGTGTGAATGTCCGACTAAAGTTCAAATATATTAACAAAAGCGGGAGGAGAGGTCTTCGGATGAGAGTGGTTGAGAATTTCCAACCATAATCTATAAAATGCGGTGAAAAAAAAGGTGTGATAGAACACTAAAAGGTGGAGCGGAAGTGTTCGGCTGCAAGAAGGTGTGAATGTCCTACTATATTTGGTGAAAAGCAGGTGAAGCAAGGTCTGAATGCCCAACCTTACATCATCAAAAGCGAGATCAGAGGTGTTTGGCTGCATGAAGGCCATAGTTTGCCAAAAGCGGGTAAGCTGCGAATGACCGACTAAATATCAACAAAAGGTCTTCGGATGCAAGTGGGTGTGAATATCCCACCATACAAGTATGGTGGAGAGGAAGCTGTGAACAGCCGACCATAGTTGGCAAAAAACGGGTGAGAAAAGGTGCGAATGTCCAACCATACATGATCAAAACAGGGAGCGGAGGTGTTTGGCTGTGACAAGGTGTGAATGTCCACCCAAAAATTAATGAAAAGCGGGCAACAAGTAGGTTTCAATGCCCAACCATACATCATCAAAAGCAGGAGTGGATGTGTTCAGCTACAAGAAGGTTTGAATGTCCGAGCATAGTTTGTAAAAAGCGGGTAAGAAAAGGTTCGAATGCCCAAACATACAACATCAAAAGAGGGAGCGGAGGTGTTCCGCTGTAAGAAGGTGTGAATGTCCGACCATAGTTGGTAAAAAACGGGTAAGAAAAGGTTAAAATACCCGACTGTACACAATCAATAGCGGGAGCGGATGTGTTTGGCTACAAGAATGTGTGACAGTCCGACCATGGTTTGTAAAAAACGGGTAAGAAAAGGTGCGAATGCCCGACAATGTATGATCAAAAGAGGGAGCGGAGGTTTTCGGCTACAAGAAGGTTTGAATGTCCGACCATAGTTTGTAAAAAGCGGGAAAGAAAAGGTTCAAATGCCTGACTATACACCATCAAAAGCGGGAGCGGAGGTGTTCGGCTACAAGAAGGTGTGAAAGTTCAACCATGGTTTGTAAAAAGCTGCTAAGAAAAGGTTCGAATGCCCGAATATATACCATCAAAAGCGGAAGCGGAGGTGTTCGGCTGCAAGAAGGTGTGAACGTCCGACCAAAGTTTGCAAAAAGCAGTTAAGAAAAGGTTCGAATGCCCGAATATATACCATCAAAAGCGAGAGCAGAGCTGTTCGACTGCAAGTAGGTGTGAATGTCCAGCCATAATTACTCACAAACGGGTAAGAAAAGGTAGTATTGCCAGACCATACATGATCAAAACAGGGAGCTGAGGTGGTTCAGCTGCAAGGTGTGAATGTCTGACTATAGTTTGTAAAAAGCGGGTAAGACAAGGTGCGAATGCCCGACAATGTATGATCAAAAGAGGGAGTGGAGGTCTTCGGCTGCAAGGTCTGAATGTCTAACCATAATTTCTAAAAACCGGGTAAGAAAAGGCTCGAAAGCCCGACTATACACAATCAAAAGCGGGAGCGGGAGGTTTTCAGCTGCAAATCCTTCACTCAAACCAAGTGAAAACTGCTTTGTCCTTCATATTTATCAATGTCTAGATCGACTTCAAAAAAGAACAACATTGTACTTTGCAGTAAAGAAAGAGCAAATCAAAAGTTTTAGGAATCCGAGAATAAGCTTATTTTCATGAGTTCTGCACGATTATTGATTTTACTATAAATGAATGCCTTCACTCAAACTATGTTAAAACTGCTTTGTCCTTCATATTTATCAATGTCTAGATTGACTTCAACAAAGAACAACACTGGATTTTGCAGTAGAAGAAAGAGCAACACTGAAGGATCAGTAATCCGAGAATAAGCTTATTTTCATACGTTCTGCATGAT
This sequence comes from Leuresthes tenuis, assembly GCF_036924035.1. NCBI lineage: Eukaryota > Metazoa > Chordata > Actinopteri > Atheriniformes > Atherinopsidae > Leuresthes > Leuresthes tenuis. The sequence goes on along the minus strand of NW_027325367.1, from coordinate 28,745,323 downwards.
TTGGGATTTTATGTATAAAATGAATTCCTTTACTCAAACTATGTTAAAACTGCTTTGTCCTTCATATTTATCAATGTCTAGATTGACTTCAACAAAGAACAACATTGTATTTTGCAGTAGAAGAAATAGCAACACTGAAGGATCAGGAATCCGAAAACACGCTTATTTTCATACGTTCTGCTTGATTTGGGATTTTGCTATAAAATTAATTCCTTCACTCAAACAAAGTGGAAACTGCTTTGTCCTTCATATTTATCAATGTCTATATCGATTTCAACAAAGAACAAGGCTGTATTTTGCAGTATAGGAAAGAGCAACACTGGAGGATCAGGAATCCGAGAATAAGCTTACTTTCATGAGTCCTGCACGATTTCGGATTTTCCTATAAAATGAATTGCTTTGCTCAAACCAAGTTAAAATTGCTTTGTCCTTCATAGTTATCCATGTCTAAAATGTATCAAGCATAAAGTTCCTCATATTACCCTGAATGAGAAAGAAGCATCCCTTTGGTTGAGCAATACGTTCCTTTTGCGGAGTTATGCATGATTTCGGATTTTGCTATAAAATTCATTCCTTCACACCTTTTTTTTTTCACCGCATTTTATAGATTATGGTTGGAAATTTCAACCACTCTAATCCGAAGACCTCTCCTCCCGCTTTTGTTAATATATTTGAACTTTAGTTGGACATTCACCCCTTTTTGCAGCTAAACCACCTCCGCTCCCTGTTTTGATCATGTATGGTCTGGCAATACTACATTTTCTTACCCGTTTGTGAGTAATTATGGCTGGATATTAACACCTACTTTTAGCTGAACACAATCTCTCTCGCTTTTAATTATGTTTGGATATTTGAACCTTTTCTTTACTGCTTTTTGCCAACTTTGGTCAGACGTTCACACCTTCTTGCAGCCGAACACCTCCGCTTCCGCTTTTGATGGTATATATTCGGGCATTCGAACCTTTTCTTACCAGCTTTTTACAAACGATGGTTGGACTTTCACACCTTCTTGTAGCCGAACAACTCCGCTCCCGCTATTGATTGTGTACAGTCGGGTATTTTAACCTTTTCTTACCCGCTTTTTACCAACTATGGTCGGACATTCACACCTTCTTACAGCGGAACACCTCCGCTCCCTCTTTTGATGGTGTATGTTCGGGCAGTCAAACCTTTTCTTACCTGCTTTTTACAAACTATGGTCAGACATTCAACCCTTCTTGGAGCCGAACACATCCACTCCTGCTTTTGATTATGTAGAGTTGGGCATTCGCACCTTTTCTTACCCATTTTTCATTAATTATGGGTGTACATTCACACCTTCTTGCAGCCGAACACCTCCGCTCCCTCTTTTGATCATACATTTTCGGGCATTCGCACCTTTTCTTACCCGCTTTTTACAAACCATGGTTGGACTTTCACATCTTCTTGTAGCCGAACAACTCCGCTCCCCCTATTGATTGTGTACAGTCGGGTATTTTAACCTTTTCTTACCCACTTTTTACCAACTATGGTCGGACATTCACACCTTCTTACAGCGGAACACCTCCGCTCCCTCTTTTGATGGTGTATGTTTGGGCATTCGAACCTTTTCTTACCCGCTTTTTACAAACTATGGTCAGACGTTCAAACCTTCTTGTAGCCGAACATATCCACTCCTGCTTTTGATGATGTATGGTTGGGCATTCAAACCTACTTTTTGCCCGCTTTTCATTAATTTTGGGTGGACATTCACACCTTGTCACAGCCAAACACCTCCGCTCCCTGTTTTGATCATGTATGGTTGGACATTCGCACCTTTTCTCACCCGCTTTTTGCAAACTATGGTCGGCTGTTCACAGCTTCCTCTCCACCATACTTGTATGGTGGGATGTTCACACCCAGTTGCATCCGAAGACCTCCGCCCCCACTTTTGTTGATATTTAGTTGGTCATTCGCAGCTTACCCGCTTTTGGCAAACTATGGCCTTCTTGCAGCCAAACACCTCTGATCTCGCTTTTGATAATGTAAGGTTGGGCATTCAGACCTTGCTTCACCTGCTTTTCACCAAATATAGTCGGACATTCACACCTTCTTGCAGCCGAACACTTCCGCTCCACCTTTTAGTGTTCTATCACACCTTTTTTTCACCGAATTTTATAGATTATGGTTGGAAATTCTCAACCACTCTCATCTGAAGACCTCTCCTCCCGCTTTTGTTAATATATTTGAACTTTAGTGAGACATTCACACCTTCTTGCAGCTGAACCACCTCCGCTCCCTGTTTTGATCATGTATGGTCTGGCAATACTACCTTTTCTTACCCGTTTGTGAGTAATTATGGTCGGAGATTCACACTTACTCACAGCCGAACAACTCCGCTCCCGCATTTGATGGTGTATAGTCGGGCATTCTCACCCTTTCTCATCAGCTTTTTGCAAATTATGATCTGACATTCACACCTGCTTTTGATAATGTATGGTTTGGCATTCGCACCTTTTCTTACCCATTTGTCAGGAATAATGGGTGGACATTCACACCTTCTTGCAGCTGAACACCTCCTCTCCCACTTATGATCATGTGCGGTTTGATTTTGGAAAATTTTCTTTCATGTTTTCTAGCAATTATTGATGGACATTTAGACCTTCTTGCAGCTGAACACCTCCGCTCCTGCTTTTGATCATACCTTGTCAGGCATTCGCACCATGTCTTACCCGCTTTTTACAAACTTTAGTCGAACATTTACACCTTTTTGCAGCCGAACACCACCTCTCTCGCTTTTGATGATGTATGGTCCGGCATTCTTTCCTTTTCTAACACATTTTTCAGCAATTATGGTCGGACATTCACACCTACTCAGAGCCGAACACCTCCGCTCCCGCATTTGATGGTGTATAGTCGGGCATTCTCACCCTTTCTCATCAGCTTTTTGCAAATTATGATCTGACATTCACACCTGCTTTTGATAATGTATGGTTGGGCATTCGCACCTTTTTTTACCCATTTTTCAGGAATTATGGGTGGACATTCACACCTTCTTGCAGCTGAACACCTCCTCTCCTTCTTATGATCATGTGCGGATGATATTCGAAAATTTTCTTTCATGTTTTAAAGCAATTATTGATGGACATTCAGACCTTCTTGCAGCTGAACCACTCTGCTCCCGCTTTTGATGGTGTATAGTCGGGCTTTCGAGCCTTTCCTTCCCGGTTTTTACAAATTATGGTTGGTCATTCAGACCTTCTTGCAGCCGAACACCTCTGCTCCCTCTTTTGATCATACATTGTCGGGCATTAGCACCTTTTCTTACCCGCTTTTTACAAACCATAGTCGGACTTTCACATCTTTTAGTAGCCGAACAACTCCGCTCCCGCTATTGATTGTGTACAGTCGGGTATTTTAACCTTTTCTTACCCGCTTTTTACCAACTATGGTTTGACATTCACACCTTCTTACAGCGGAACACCTCCGCTCCCTCTTTTGATGGTGTATGTTCGGGCAGTCAAACCTTTTCTTACCTGCTTTTTAAAAACTATGGTCAGACATTCAACCCTTCTTGGAGCCGAACACATCCACTCCTGCTTTTGATTATGTATAGTTGGGCATTCGCACCTTTTCTTACCCATTTTTCAGTAATTATGGGTGTACATTCACACCTTCTTGCAGCCGAAAACCTCTGCTCCCTCTTTTGATCATACATTGTCGGGCATTAGCACCTTTTCTTACCCGCTTTTTACAAACCATAGTCGGACTTTCACATCTTTTAGTAGCCGAACAACTCCGCTCCCGCTATTGATTGTGTACAGTCGGGTATTTTAACCTTTTCTTACCCGCTTTTTACCAACTATGGTTTGACATTCACACCTTCTTACAGCGGAACACCTCCGCTCCCTCTTTTGATGGTGTATGTTCGGGCAGTCAAACCTTTTCTTACCTGCTTTTTAAAAATTATGGTCAGACATTCAACCCTTCTTGGAGTCGAACACATCCACTCCTGCTTTTGATTATGTATAGTTGGGCATTCGCACCTTTTCTTACCCATTTTTCAGTAATTATGGGTGTACATTCACACCTTCTTGCAGCCAAACACCTCCGCTCCCTCTTTTGATCATACATTTTCGGGCATTCGCACCTTTTCTTACCTGCTTTTTACAAACCATGGTCGGACTTTCACACCTTTTAGTAGCCGAACAACTCCGCACCCGCTACTGATTGTGTACAGTCGGGTATTTTAACCTTTTCTTACCCGTTTTTTACCAACTATGGTCGGACATTCACACCTTCTTACAGCGGAACACCTCCGCTCCCTCCTTTGATGGTGTATGTTCGGGCATTCGAACCTTTTCTTACCCGCTTTTTACAAACTATGGTCAGACGTTCAAACCTTCTTGTAGCCGAACATATCCACTCCTGCTTTTGATGATGTATGGTTGGGCATTCGAACCTACTTGTTGCCCGCTTTTCATTAATTATGGGTGGACATTCAGACCTTGTCTCAGCCAAACACCTCCGCTCCCTGTTTTGATCATGTATGGTTTGACATTCGCACCTTGGCTTACCCTCTTTTTATACTGATTGCTCAAGATTAAGTTGTTCTTTCTCAAACTACAAATTTTTTTTAATTGTTGAAACTTGATTTGAAGTGGATAAATAAGGAAGACAAACAGTTTTAAGTCAGGCTGATAGCAATTAATTTTATAGCAAAATCTGTATTTCGTCATTTGTCGAGAGATGCTTATTGCTGAAGAAGTTCTTTCTCATTCTACAAAGTACAACGTTGTTTATCATTGAAACTTGATTAGACATGAATAAATATGAAGGACAAAGCAGTCTTAACTTGGTTTGAGTTAAGGAATTCGTTTTATAGGAGAATCCGAATTCGTGCATAACTCGTAAAATAGAGCTTATTTTCGGATTCCTGAAGAATGAGTCTGGTTCTTTCTCATAATACAAAGTTTGTTGTTTATTGTTGAAACTTCATCAGACCGTTAGATATAGTCGGACTCACCTCGACGCACGGCTTGGGATCTGGAACCAGTACTCTTGAGAGGGGTTGGACTCTCTTCCACTCTGGAGTTGCCCATGGTGAGAGGCGCAGAGCAGGTGTGGGCATACTTATTGCCCCCCGGCTGTGTGCCAGTACATTGGGGTTTACCCCAGTGAACGAGAGGGTAGCCTCCCTCCGCCTTGGGTGGGGGGACGAGTCCTGACTGTTGTTTGTGCCTATGCGCCAAACAGCAGTTCAGAGTACCTACCCTTTTTGGAGTCTCTGGGGGAGGCACTGGAGAATGCTCCTACCGGAGACTCCCTCATTCTGCTGGGGGACTTCAATGCTCACGTGGGCAATGACAGTGAGACCTGGAGGGGTGTGATTGGGAGGAACGGCCCCCCCGATCTGAATCAGAGTGGTGTTATGTTGTTGGACTTCTGTGCCAGTCATAGACTGTCCATAACGAACACCATGTTCAGGCATAAGGGTGTCCATATGTGCACTTGGCACCAGGACACCCTTGGCCGCAGTTCGATGATCGACTTTGTGGTTGTATCATCGGACTTGCGGCCGTATGTCCTGGACACTCGGGTGAAGAGAGGGGCGGAGCTGTCAACTGATCACCACCTGGTGATGAGTTGGCTCCGCTGGTGGGGGAGGATGCCGATCAGACCTGGCAGGCCCATACGTATTGTGAGGGTCTGCTGGGAGCGTTTGTCAGAATCCCCCGTCAGAAGGAGCTTTAACTCCCACCTCCGGCAGAGCTTCAACCATATTTGAGGTGGGGGACATTGAGTCCGAATGGGCCATGTTCCGTGACTCCATTGCCGAGGCAGCTGGTCAGAGTTGTGGCCGTAAGGTGGTCGGTGCCTGTCGTGGCGGCAACCCTCGAACCTGCTGGTGGACACCAGTGGTGAGGGAAGCCGTCAAGCTGAAGAAGGAGTCCTATCGGGCCTTTTTGGCCAGTGGGACCCTGGAAGAAGCTGATAGGTACCGACGGGCCAGACGGGCCACGGCTTCGGCGGTTGTGAGGCAAAAACTCGGGCCTGGGAGGAGTTCGGTGAGACCATGGAGAACGATTTCCGGACGGCCTCGAAAAGATTCTGGTCCACCATCCGGCGTCTCAGGGGGTGGGGAAGCGGCTCACAGTCAACACTGTTTACAGTGGGGACGGGGCTTTGCTGACCTCAACTAGGGATGTTGTGAGTCGGTGGGGGGAGTACTTCGAGGAACTCCTCAATCCTACCAACACGTGCTCGGAAGAGGCAGAGTCGGAGAGCTTGGAGACGGGGCCTCCCATTTCTGGGGCTGAGGTTGCCGAGGTGGTTAAAAAGCTCCTCGGTGGCAAGGCCCCGGGGGTGGATGAGGTCCGTCCTGAGTTTCTCAAGGCTCTGGATGTTGTAGGGCTGCCTTGGCTGACACGCCTCTGCAGTATCGCGTGGACATCGGGGACAGTGCCTCTGGACTGGCAGATTGGGGTGGTGGTCCCCCTCTTTAAAAAGGGGGACCGGAGGGTGTGTTCCAACTATAGGGGTATCACACTCCTCAGCCTCCCTGGTAAGGTCTATTCGGGGGTATTGGAGAGGAGGATCCGTCGGATAATCGAACCTCGGATTCAGGAGATGCAGTGTGGCTTTCGTCCTGGCCGTGGAACAGTGGACCAGCTCTATACCCTCGGCAGGATCCTGGAGGGTGCATGGGAGTTCGCCCAACCAGTCTACATGTGTTTTGTGGACTTGGAGAAAGCGTTCGACCGTGTCCCTTGTGGAGTCCTGTGGGGGGTGCTCCGGGAATATGGAGTGCCGGACCCCTTGATAGGGGCCGTTCGGTCTCTGTGTGACCTGTGCCAGAGTTTGGTCCGCATTGCCGGCAGTAAGTCGGATACGTTTCCGGTGAGAGTTGGACTCCGTCAGGGCTGCCCTTTGTCACCGATTCTGTTCCTAACTTTTATGGACAGAATTTCTAGGCGGAGCCAGGGCATTGAGGGTGTCCCATTTGGCGACCTCAGAATCGGGTCTCTGCTTTTTGCAGATGATGTGGTTCTGTTAGCGCCGTCAGGCCGTGACCTTCAGCTCTCACTGGAGTGATTCGCAGCCGAGTGTGAAGCGGCTGGGATGAGAATCAGCACCTCCAAATCCGAGACTATGGTTCTCAGCCGGAAAAGGGTGGAATGCTCTCTCCGGGTCGGGAATGAGATCCTTCCCCAAGAGGAGGAGTTCAAGTATCTCGGGGTCTTGTTCACGAGTGACGGACGAATGGAGCGGGAGATTGACGGGCGGATCGGTGCGGCGCCTGCAGTGTTGCAGGCTCTGCACCGACCCGTCGTTGTGAAGAGGGAGCTGAGCCAGAAGGCGAAGCTCTCTACTTACTGGTCAATCTACGTTCCCATCCTCACCTATGGTCACGAGTTGTGGGTAGTGACCGAAAGAACAAGATCGCGAATACAAGCGGCCAAAATGGGTTTCCTCCGCAGGGTATCTGGGCTCTCCCTTAGAGATAGGGTGAGAAGCTCAGTCATCCGGGAGGGGCTCGGAGTAGAACCGCTGCTCCTCCGCATTGAGAGGAGTCAGATGAGGTGGCTCGGGCATCTGGTTAGGATGCCTTCTGGGCGCCTCCCTGGGGAGGTGTTCCGGGCACGTCCCACTGGGAGGAGACCCCGGGGGAGACCCAGGACACGTTGGAGAGACTATGTCTCTCGGCTGGCCTGGGAACGCCTCGGGGTCCCCCCGGAAGAGCTGGAGGAAGTGGCCGGGGACAGAGACGTCTGGGTTTCTCTGCTCAAGCTGCTGCCCCCGCGACCCGACCACCGGATAAGCGGCAGATGATGGATGGATGGATGGATATATCCTCCACCAACCAGACTTACAACCCCCGACTAGGGTAGCAGAATTTCTAAGCAGCTGTACCCCAAAACTACTATCAAAAATATATAAATTATTGTCTAAGATAGATGACACAATGTCTCTTCCATCCTCAAAATGGGAGGCAGATTTATCCATCAGTTCTGGTCATAGCTTCTAACTACAAATATGTTTGAACACCTTCATAAAGACTCGAAATCCTAATTTACAGCTCATACAATACAAAATCCTTCATAGAACACACTATACAGGACAAAGGATGTTCAGGATGGGTCTAACACACTCAAACATCTGCTCACATTGCACAGATAACACACCTGATGATTATGCACACGCTTTGTGGTTTTCTGCGCCTGTCCAGAAGTTCTGGCTTGAAGTCTGTGAGGACCTATCAACATGGCTAACGTGTAGCATCCCTGCATGCCCCACACTGTGCATACTGGGTGACTTAGACAACATCAACATGGAAATTAACTCAGCACACATGGTTGTCACAGTGTTATGTATCGCAAAGAAAACTATTCTCATGAACTGGAAAGCGAAGAACAATCTGTGTATTAACCAGTTTAGAAATTTTCTTTTAGATTATATTAGCATGGAAACAATGTCTGCCTCCTCAAAACATCAATTGGCTGAATTTCATTCTCTCTGGTCCCCTCTGATTAGTTTTATCACATAGTAGTGGTGGTGGGTTGCTGGGTGATGGTGGGTCTCAGGCCCGGGCTGCTGCGACTGGTGTGACCGGGTGGTTTGTTTGTTTGTTTTTTGTAGAGGTCCTCCTGGGTGGGGTTGGGTTGAGTGGGGTGGGGCGGGATGGGTACCTTCTGGGGGTACAGTAGCTCCCGGAATATGGTCGCTGCAGGCCCCGAGCCTGGTGGACATCAGGCCCTCCTGCCCATTGTTGGCTCCCAGGTAGCGGGGATGCCTATTGCAGCCAGTCCCTGGCTGCCCTCTCTGGGGGAGAGTAGCTCCCCCGGTATATATCCCCATACCCCTCTCCCTTCTGGCTCCTGTACACAGCACACACTCACACATGAAGGGTTTTGGGGGCGTGTGTGTTCGGTGGGGTGTAGTGGATGGGGCCACGTAGGTGGTCCCCTTTGGTTGCACTCTGCAGTTCCCTGCCCCTGTTTTAATTACACCTTAGACATTACTACTTATCAAACACACTCACACACACACATTAGGTCTTGGGGGGGTGGTTACACTGAGTGGCATCTGGTGGGCGGGGCTCTTTGGGTATGTAGGCTGCCCAGAGTGCCGCGCTCCCAGTTCTACAAGTTTGGCTGCCCCTCAATTTTAATTGCTCACTATTAGAAAATATTGAAGAGCCAGAAGGGTGAGGGGAGGGGTCTTCTTCGCACACCCCTGCTTCCTGGTGTCTGCTCGGGGCAGGAGGGGCCAGGAGGATTAATTAATTGTTCTGCTGGTTCGGGGTCTGTGGTGGCTGGGGGGTTGCTGGCCTCCTGGTGTGCCCGCTGCAATACACCCCAGCAGAGTCGAGGGAGGTAGGATGTGTGGATGTGTGGATGTATGGGACGTGAAAGTGTGTGTGGTAATGATTGGGCCTGGATCTGGGACTTGCTGTCGCTTGGCCTGCCTGTGTTTCTCCCGATGGGGCATCAGCGTTGCCTCTCCCCACTGCTCGCGACTTCACCCACCTGTGGGCACGTCTTGACTACCAGGGCACTTGGCCAGGGGCGCTGGGGCAGGCGCTGACCCACTTTGTGGCTGTCTGGGGCGCTTGGCCCTCCTGGGTATTGGGTGGGGCCTCTGCCGGGGGGTTTGGGGGCGCTCGGGCTCCTGGGGCCCAGGTCCAGTGCACGGCCCATGTCTGGGCGGCTGGGGCCTGGCGGGGTCGGTGGGCTGTTGCCCCTGGTTCCCGGAGTGCCTCTGCCCTATGCTTATGGGGGCTCTTTCCGGGGGCTTCCTCTGCAGTCTTCTGGGTGGATGCGTGGTTGCCCCTGCCTGGGTTCTGTGCTCTGTGGAGGCTGCTGGTGGCCTGGGTCTTGTGGCCCTCTCTGCCTGCTTCTGATTGCTTGGGGGGGGGCTGTGGATTGTGGCCCTGTACGCTTATACACTCATAACTAAGCACGGTTATCATGTAGGTCCTGTGCCATGGGTGTTGCATGTTCTCACACACACACACACACATTCATTAGTCCAGTAGCATGGTCACTAAGCAGTTGATGTATTATCATGTCGTCTCAGGTCATCTATATCCACAGCTGTGTTGTATGCGATTGCCTCTTCTTGTGCTTGTTTTTGTTTGTTTGTGTGTTTGTTTTTTCTCTGCTTGTCTGCTTTCAGGTGCTCCTGGTGGCGCTAAGGCTGGATTCCCCTCATAGGCCATGGATTGTTGTCTGTTTGGTTTTTTACAGGTGTAGCAGCTGGTTGTCTGGTTTTTGTTTCTATTTTTGTTCTGTTTCCTCTTCTTTCCTGTTCTTCTTTGCTTGTCCCCCGGTCCGGTTCAGTTCAGTTCATGTCATATATTGTAAACAGAAATAAATAAATGGGCATCAAGGGGAGCTTTACATTTATAAAACTTCCCTTGGCAAAACAAATCTGTTTGGCATCAAAGGTATTCAGACTACAATTCTTCTGACATAATGCTGAACAGGACAAGGGGAAAAAAAAGTAAAGAAGACAGTTCTGCCGAAAGCCAGGGATAGACCTGTTCTAAGTTCTATACTTTTTAAAAGGGGCGTGTTTATCAACTATGGAATTAGAAGATTTACAAAAATGGTCAAGTGCTAGATCTTCATCTGGGATTTTAACAGTGTCATATAACTATTCAACAGATCAGTTAAAAAAAAGCCTGCTCATGGAGATGTTTCAGGATCTGGATACCAAGCGTGGACCTAATGTTTTCATTTTTGCAATTCTGATACAGGCTATTGAGCAGTGATAACTAACACCAAGTTCAGATACTGCGGATTTTCTACCTTTGATTTGTTAAGATTGAGCCAATCAGGGACAACCTTGAAGGATCTCTTTGGTTTTGTAGGATCAGTAATTACCTGAGAAAGGTTGATATTGGTACACACCTTTTTTAAATGATCAGAGGCAGAGTTCAACTTGTTTAAATTAAAATTGCCACACAGAGATTGGGTTTAGGCCACATGCACACAGAATGACATCAACAAATATAAGAAATATTAAACATTTACACATAGATTTTTGAATACATGTAGAGGAATGATACTTTGAAATGTGCTCATTGCAGAGTTATGATCAGTTGAGTAATGAAGGTTGAACTATTCTAGGAAAGAGGTTCTATTCCCAGCATCATGATGGACACTCCTGATATAGAAGGTTTCGCTAACGCATTGGAATTGTTTTACTATTTTCATATGCATGTGCAATGAAGAATTGCTTGCTGGTGATAAATGCAAAGAAGAACAGCTTACACATAGATGCTCACATATAGGCTGCTGAATGCAATGAAGACCTGCTTATCAAGTAAAGTTCAATGTCAATGTGTAATATTCAATTAGGATTTGCAAAACAGTGAAGTTAAACAATGAATGGGTCCATAGTCGGTATGAGAAGACTACAGGAATATTTACCTGGGTGTACGTTCAAACAGAGATGAGAAAATTGCGATAAATAATTGTTTGTTTGTTTGTTAGTATGTATAGGAATGTTATGTGTATAAACTGTGTTGAGTTATAGTTACTCAGTAGCGTCTCAGTGAAACAGCCGACGGGGGAAGCCTTGCGGTGACAACAAAAGCAGTGTTTTACTGATCAGTCAAGTTGCTCCAGTGTACTCCATACAAACTGGTTGGCTACTGAAGGGATAGAAAATGGGGAATACTTGTTTTAAAGCAAACAAGGAATTAGATGGGAAAAATACATGTTTTAACGGGACCCAGACAATATTAAATACTCAGACAGATGGGAGAAGAAGTGTAGTTTTGTAGGAAATCACAAAATTATTACATAGAATTAGTGAAATCAATTTAAGAATGCCTTTCTGAAGAGCTGTTTACCACAGATGAGCAGCTTTGCGACCAAGCACATTGTAGATCGCTTTACTGCCAAAATGATCTAATTTAATGGATTGGTTTAGACATGCATAACAGCATTTTAAGAACAAAGAGAGAAACAAAAAGGGACAACGCTTCATGGTGGAAGGTGATGTATAAATAACTGTGTATATGATGAAGGGGGTGGCAACACCCATTCCGAAATCCCGCCATTCCGACATCCCGCTATTCCGACATCCCACCATTCCGACATACCACCATTCCGACAAACCACCATTCCGACATGCAAACGTCCCACCATTCCGACATCCCACCATTGCGACATCCCGCTATTCTGACGTTCAAATGTCCCACCATTCCGACAAGGCTTTCCGTATCAGGAAATGTGTGTTACTCAACAGGTGAGTCCCTTCTTTCTGTTCATGCAATTTATATGTTTAACACATGTTTATAGACAAGCGTTATTAAAAACACAAAGTCTCGGCAACTGGAGGAGGAGAAGCAGTCCGCGGTGGTTTTCAATCACACACTCCAATGCCACTTGTTTCAACTTCCGAAAATTTAATCCAGGAAAAAAAGGCTTACAAACATGGACCAAAACGGCTCCATAACACGCACAAGAATCCAAAAGAAACGAAAGTTAACTAAAAGAAAGCAAATAAACAGTATGAAGTGGTCAAAATTGGTTTTACGCATGCCTATGTGCGTCTGGCACATGCGTCTTTGGGCTCTCCCACGTTGGTTTGTGGATGAAAGCTATATGTTCAGCTTTAATGTCATGTAAAAACAATCTCTACATGACATTTACTCCCAGGTGTGACCAGTTAGGTCCTTAAGATATCAACAGGCTGTATAAAGCTACAACCGTTGCGGCTGTGTGTTTGTGCCAAATGTGCAAAGCCCATCCGCGCTTCCCAAAATTGGAGTGAGTACTCATAAATCACGTGAATAACATGAATAAACGTTTTTACTGAATTTTGTTGTGTTTTATACGTTCTATGCTGTCATTTCTCTCTTCTCCTATTGGCAAGGCAAGGCAGAGTGCTCGCAACTGTGTCCTGTGCAGTAGCCGTGATATCTGTAATTGCAATTATTACTTTTGCATATGATGACAGCGTGCAAAAGACGCATGGGCTCTGTGGAGAGCTCCGCTCCAGCTGGCTGCTGTGACAGCTCACTGACACTGTATTTCTGCTTAATCAGTTTCAGTCTCGCCAGAGTTACATTAATATCTGTATTTTTATATTTGAAATTCAGGGGATTTTGATAATAGATTATTAAAGTTTGTTTGCAAGGCTGTGGCCTCTGCATGTGCAAAGCTTGTGCGCCAAACTTTAGGGCGTATTTGCGCCGGCATATCATTAGTGCAAAATGTTTTGGGTAAAAAACAAAAAACATACCGCCATTCCGACCATAGGAGGAAAAAAGTGTCGGAATGGTGGGACGTTTGATAAAAAATTAAGTGTCGCCATTCCGACAATTGGAGACCCATGTCGGAATGGCGAGATGTCGGAATGGCAGCATGTAACCATGATGAAGGAGAGACCATTTGAGCAGCACAGCCATTTCGCAGCACAGGGACAGCAGTCCAAGTTACAGGATCTCCCACGTGGTATCACCTGTCACATTGTGTCAAGGCATCAAAAGAAGAAAAAATCACCAAACTCAAGGACAAAAAGACAAAGACTCCGGTGAACGAAGACAGAGGACTGACAAACCAGAAATACAAAAGGATTCTCGATATCAAGATCCAGAAGAAGAGGCTAACAATGCCACAAACACTTACGATGCTGGGAATGATGCCAGCAATGAACAGAGAAGAAGATTTAGTGTCATCAATCTGCATTACGTGCCTCTAATGAGGGGGTGAATATAGAATCCTCAACGATTACAACGTCTCTGGGAACTGTGACAACAACAAGGTTTAAACCATTTTGATATATATTGTAACCTATTGTCTAAGGAATAGTGCTGAAAATGAGGTAAATCTAATCCACCACTGTCCTTGGTCTTCTGTAGAGTTTTTAAACTAATACGTGGTGGTTTGTTTTTCCACAGAAATTTGGAGATGCATGAATCTAGTGACTTAAACCAAGTAGCAGATGGTTTTATGGGGATCATTGAGAACAAATAGTTAACTTTTGGTAGAATCATCATTTTAATGGATGTAACTCTCCCCATAAGTGATATAGGTAAGGACTTCCAACGAGAGATCGTCCTCTACTGTCTTTAATAATTGCACATAATTTAGCTTTGTTAGCTCTGAGAGCCTGGAGGAAATGTTTATGCCTAAATATCTAATATTTCCTGACTGTAAAGTGATCGCAGGTATATTATGGACCCTACAGTTAATGGGCAGAGTAGTCAGAAAGTGCTGAGAATTTATTTATGAGTGTGATCGTGTGACTGAGAGACGTCTGTGAGTTCTGAAGGAAAAGTAATACATCATCAGCATAAAGACTTATTTTATGCTCAATATTTTGGGATTAATTACTCACAAACGGGTAAGAAAAGGTAGTATTGCCAGACCATACATGATCAAAACAGGGAGCGGAGGTGGTTCAGCTGCAAGGTGTGAATGTCTGACTATAGTTTGTAAAAAGCGGGTAAGATAAGGTGCGAATGCCCGACAATGTATGATCAAAAGAGGGAGCGGAGGTTTTCGGCTGCAAGAAGGTCTGAATGTCCACCCAAAATTCCTGAAAAATGGGTAAAAAAAGGGTGCGAATGCTAAACCATACATCATCAAAAGCAGGAGTGGATGTGTTCGGCTACAAGAAGATTTGAATGTCCATCAATAATTGCTTTAAAACATGAAAGAAAATTTTCGAATATCAAACCGCACATGATCATAAGCGGGAGAGGAGTTGTTCAGCTGCAAGAAGGTGTGAATGTCCACCCATAATTACTGAAAAATGGGTAAGAAAAGATGAAAATGCCCAACCATACATCATCAAAAGCAGGAGTGGATGTGTTCGGCTACAAGAAGGTTTGAATGTCCGACCATAGTTTGTAAAAAGCGGGTAAGAAAAGGTTCGCATGCCCGAATATAGACCATCAAAAGAGGGAGCGGAGGTGTTCCGCTGTAAGAAGGTGTAAATGTCCGACCATAGTTGGTAAAAAGCGGGTAAGAAAAGGTTAAAATACCCGACTGTACAAAATCAATAGCGGGAGCGGAGTTGTTTGAATACAAGAAGGTGTGAAAGTCCGACCACGGTTTGTAAAAAGCGGGTAAGAAAAGGTTCGAATGCCCGGATATATACCATCAAAAGTGGAAGTGGATGTGTTCGGCTGCAAGAAGGTGTGAACGTCCGACCAAAGTTTGTAAAAAGCAGTTAAGAAAAGGTTCGAATATCCAACCAAACATAATCAAAAGCGGGAGCAGAGCTTTTCGACTGCAAGTAGGTGTGAATGTCAGATCATAATTTGCAAAAAGCTGATGAGAAAGGGTGAGAATGCCCGGCTATACACCATCAAATGCGGGAGCGGAAGTGTTCGGCTGTGAGTAGGTGTGAATGTCCGACCATAATTGCTGAAAAATGTGTTAGAAGAGACTAGAATGCCGGACAATACATCATCAAATGCGGGAGCGGAGTTGTTCGGCTGTGAGTAGGTGTGAATCTCCGAGCATAGTTTGTAAAAAGGGGGTAAGAATAGGTTCGAATGCCCGAACATACACTATCAAAACAGGGAGCTGAGGTGGCTCAGCTGCAAGGTGTGAATGTCTGACTATAGTTTGTAAATAAGGTGCGAATGCCCAACAATGTATAATCAAAAGAGGGAGCGGAGGTTTTCGGCTACAAGAAGGTTTGAATGTCCGACCATAGTTTGTAAAAAGCGGGTAAGAAAAGGTTCAAATGCCTGACTATACACCATCAAAAGCGGGAGCGGAGCTGTTTGACTGCAAGTAGGTGTGAATGTCCAGCCATAATTACTCACAAACGGGTAAGAAAAGGTAGTATTGCCAGACCATACATGATCAAAACAGGGAGCTGAGGTGGTTCAGCTGCAAGGTGTGAATGTCTGACTATAGTTTGTAAAAAGCGGGTAAGACAAGGTGCGAATGCCCGACAATGTATGATCAAAAGAGGGAGTGGAGGTCTTCGGCTGCAAGGTCTGAATGTCCAACCATAATTTCTAAAAACCGGGTAAGAAAAGGCTCGAAAGCCCCACTATACACAATCAAAAGCGGGAGCGGGAGGTTTTCAGCTGCAAATCTTTCACTCAAACCAAGTGAAAACTGCTTTGTCCTTCATATTTATCAATGTCTAGATCGACTTCAACAAAGAACAACATTGTACTTTGCAGTATAGAAAGAGCAAATCAAAAGTTTTAGGAATCCGAGAATAAGCTTATTTTCATGAGTTCTGCTCGATTATTGATTTTACGATGAATGAATGCCTTCGCTCAAACTATGTTAAAACTGCTTTGTCCTTCATATTTATCAATGTCTAGATTGACTTCAACAAAGAACAACACTGGATTTTGCAGTAGAAGAAAGAGCAACAATGAAGGATCAGTAATCCGAGAATAAGCTTATTTTCATACGTTCTGCATGATTTGGGATTTTATGTATAAAATGAATTCCTTCACTCAAACCAAGTTAAAACTGCTTTGTCCTTCATATTTATCAATGTCTAGATCGACTTCAACAAAGAACAACATTGTATTTTGCAGTAGAAGAAAAAGCAACACTGAAGGATCAGGAATCCGAGAATAATTTTCTTTTCATACGTTCTGCATGATTTGGGAATTTATGTATAAAATGAATTCCTTCACTCAAACCAAGTGAAAACTGCTTTGTCCTTCATATTTATCAATGTCTAGATTGACTTCAACAAAGAACAACATTGTATTTTGCAGTAGAAGAAATAGCAACACTGAAGGATCAGGAATCCGAAAAGAGGCTTATTTTCATACGTTCTGCTTGATTTGGGATTTTGCTATAAAATTAATTCCTTCACTCAAACAAAGTGGAAACTGCTTTGTCCTTCATATTTATCAATGTCTATATCGATTTCAACAAAGAACAAGGCTTTATTTTGCAGTATAGGAAAGAGCAACGCTGGAGGATCAGGAATCCGAGAATAAGCTTACTTTCATGAGTCCTGCACGATTTCGGATTTTCCTATAAAATGAATTGCTTTGCTCAAACCAAGTTAAAATTGCTTTGTCCTTCATAGTTATCCATGTCTAAAATGTATCAAGCATAAAGTTCCTCATATTACCCTGAATGACAAAGAAGCATCCCTTTGGTTGAGCAATACGTTCCTTTTGCGGAGTTATGCATGATTTCGGATTTTGCTATAAAATTCATTCCTTCACACCTTTTTTTTTCACCGCATTTTATAGATTATGGTTGGAAATTTCAACCACTCTAATCCGAAGACCTCTCCTCCCGCTTTTGTTAATATATTTGAACTTTAGTTGGACACCTACTTGCAGCTGAACAAAATTTCTCTCGCTTTTAATTATGTTTGGATATTCGAACCTTTTCTTTACTGCTTTTTGCCAACTTTGGTCGGACGTTCACACCTTCTTGCAGCCGAACACCCCCGCTTCCGCTTTTGATGGTATATATTCGGGCATTCGAACCTTTTCTTACCAGCTTTTTACAAACGATGGTTGGACTTTCACACCTTCTTGTAGCCGAACAACTCCGCTCCCGCTATTGATTGTGTACAGTCGGGTATTTTAACCTTTTCTTACCCGCTTTTTACCAACTATGGTCAGACATTCACACCGTCTTACAGCGGAACATCTCCGCTCCCGCTTTTGATGGTGTATAGTCAGGCATTTGAACCTTTTCTTACCCGCTTTTTACAAACTATGGTCGGACATTCAAACCTTCTTGTAGCCGAAAACCTCTGCTCCCTCTTTTGATTATACATTGTCGGGCATTCGCACCTTATCTTACCCGCTTTTTACAAACTATAGTCAGACATTCACACCTTGGTGCTGAACCACCTCAGCTCCCTGTTTTGATCATGTATGGTCTGGCAATACTACCTTTTCTTACCCGTTTGTGAGTAATTATGGCTGGACATTCACACCTACTTGCAGTCGAACAGCTCTGCTCCCGCTTTTGATTATGTTTGGTTGGATATTCGAACCTTTTCTTAACTGCTTTTTACAAACTTTGGTTGGACGTTCACACCTTCTTGCAGCCGAACACCTCCGCTTCCGCTTTTGATGGTATATATTCGGGCATTCGAACCTTTTCTTACCAGCTTTTTACAAACCATGGTTGGACTTTCACACCTTCTTGTAGCCGAACACCTCCGCTCCCGCTTTTGATGGTGTATAGTCAGGCATTTGAACCTTTTCTTTCCCGCTTTTTACAAACTATGGTCGGACATTCAAACCTTCTTGTAGCCGAACAACTCCGCTCCCCCTATTGATTGTGTAAAGTCGGGTATTTTAACCTTTTCTTACCCACTTTTTACCAACTATGGTCGGACATTTACACCTTCTTACAGCGGAATACCTCCGCTCCCTCTTTTGATGGTGTATGTTTGGGCATTCGAACCTTTTCTTACCCGCTTTTTACAAACTATGCTCGGACATTCAAACCTTCTTGTAGCCGAACACATCCACTCCTTCTTTTGATGATGTATGCTTGGGCATTCAAACCTACTTTTTGCCCGCTTTTCATTAATTTTGGGTGGACATTCACACCTTGTCACAGCCAAACACCTCCGCTCCCTGTTTTGATCATGTATGGTTGGACATTCGCACCTTGTCTCACCCGCTTTTTGCAAACTATGGTCGGCTGTTCACAGCTTCCTCTCCACCATACTTGTATGGTGGGATGTTCACACCCAGTTGCATCCGAAGACCTCCGCCCCCACTTTTGTTGATATTTAGTTGGTCATTCGCAGCTTACCCGCTTTTGGCAAACTATGGCCTTCTTGCAGCCAAACACCTCTGATCTCGCTTTTGATAATGTAAGGTTGGGCATTCAGACCTTGCTTCACCTGCTTTTCACCAAATATAGTCGGACATTCACACCTTCTTGCAGCCGAACACTTCCGCTCCACCTTTTAGTGTTCTATCACACCTTTTTTTCACAGAATTTTATAGATTATGGTTGGAAATTCTCAACCACTCTCATCCGAAGACCTCTCCTCCCGCTTTTGTTAATATATTTGAACTTTAGTCGGACATTCACACCTTCTTGCAGCTGAACCACCTCCGCTCCCTGTTTTGATCATGTATGGTCTGGCAATACTACCTTTTCTTACCTGTTTGTGAGTAATTATGGCTGGACATTCACACCTACTTGCAGCCGAACACCACCTCTCTCGCTTTTGATGATGTATGGACCGGCATTCTTACCTTTTCTAACACATTTTTCAGAAATTATGATCTGACATTCACACCTACTTGCAGTCGAAAAGCTATGCTCCCGCTTTTGATTATGTTTGGTTGGATATTCAAACCTTTTCTTAACTGCTTTTTACAAACTTTGGTTGGACGTTCACACCTTCCTGTAGCCGAACACATCCACTCCTGCTTTTGATGATGTATGGTTGGGCATTCGCACCTTTTTTTTTACCCATTTGTCAGGAATAATGGGTGGACATTCACACCTTCTTGCAGCTGAACACCTCCTCTCCCACTTATGATCATGTGCGGTTTGATTTTCGAAAATTTTCTTTCATGTTTTCTAGCAATTATTGATGGACATTTAGACCTTCTTGCAGCTGAACACCTCCGCTCCTGCTTTTGATCATACCTTGTCAGGCATTCGCACCATGTCTTACCCGCTTTTTACAAACTTTAGTCGAACATTTACACCTTTTTGCAGCCGAACACCACCTCTCTCGCTTTTGATGATGTATGGTCCGGCATTCTTTCCTTTTCTAACACATTTTTCAGCAATTATGGTCGGACATTCACACCTACTCAGAGCCGAACACCTCCGCTCCCGCATTTGATGGTGTATAGTCGGGCATTCTCACCCTTTCTCATCAGCTTTTTGCAAATTATGATCTGACATTCACACCTGCTTTTGATAATGTATGGTTGGGCATTCGCACCTTTTTTTACCCATTTTTCAGGAATTATGGGTGGACATTCACACCTTCTTGCAGCTGAACACCTCCTCTCCTTCTTATGATCATGTGCGGATGATATTCGAAAATTTTCTTTCATGTTTTAAAGCAATTATTGATGGACATTCAGACCTTCTTGCAGCTGAACCACTCTGCTCCCGCTTTTGATGGTGTATAGTCGGGCTTTCGAGCCTTTCCTTCCCGGTTTTTACAAATTATGGTTGGACATTCAGACCTTCTTGCAGCCGAACACCTCCACTCCCTGTTTTGATCATACATTTTCGGGCATTTGCACCTTTTCTTACCCGCTTTTTACAAACCATGGTCGGACTTTTACACCTTTTAGTAGCCGAACAACTCCGCACCCGCTACTGATTGTGTACAGTCGGGTATTTTAACCTTTTCTTACCCCATTTTTACCAACTATGGTCGGACATTCACACCTTCTTACAGCGGAACACCTCCGCTCCCTCCTTTGATGGTGTATGTTCGGGCATTCGAACCTTTTCTTACCCGCTTTTTACAAACTATGGTCAGACGTTCAAACCTTCTTGTAGCCGAACATATCCACTCCTGCTTTTGATGATGTATGGTTGGGCATTCGAACCTACTTGTTGCCCGCTTTTCATTAATTATGGGTGGACATTCAGACCTTGTCTCAGCCAAACACCTCCGCTCCCTGTTTTGATCATGTATGGTTTGACATTCGCACCTTGGCTTACCCTCTTTTTATACTGATTGCTCAAGATTAAGTTGTTCTTTCTCAAACTACAAATTTTTTTTAATTGTTGAAACTTGATTTGAAGTGGATAAATAAGGAAGACAAACAGTTTTAAGTCAGGCTGATAGCAATTAATTTTATAGCAAAATCTGTATTTCGTCATTTGTCGAGAGATGCTTATTGCTGAAGAAGTTCTTTCTCATTCTACAAAGTACAACGTTGTTTATCATTGAAACTTGATTAGACATGAATAAATATGAAGGACAAAGCAGTCTTAACTTGGTTTGAGTTAAGGAATTCGTTTTATAGGAGAATCCGAATTCGTGCATAACTCGTAAAATAGAGCTTATTTTCGGATTCCTGAAGAATGAGTCTGGTTCTTTCTCATAATAGAAAGTTTGTTGTTTATTGTTGAAACTTCATCAGACCGTTATATATAGTCGGACTCACCTCGACGCACGGCTTGGGATCTGGAACCAGTACTCTTGAGAGGGGTTGGACTCTCTTCCACTCTGGAGTTGCCCGTGGTGAGAGGCGCAGAGCAGGTGTGGGCATACTTATTGCCCCCCGGCTGTGTGCCAGTACATTGGGGTTTACCCCAGTGAACGAGAGGGTAGCCTCCCTCCGCCTTTGGGTGGGGGGACGAGTCCTGACTGTTGTTTGTGCCTATGCGCCAAACAGCAGTTCAGAGTACCTACCCTTTTTGGAGTCTCTGGGGGAGGCACTGGAGAATGCTCCTACCGGAGACTCCCTCATTCTGCTGGGGGACTTCAATGCTCACGTGGGCAATGACAGTGAGACCTGAAGTGGTTTGATTGGGAGGAACGGCCCCCCCGATCTGAATCAGAGTGGTGTTATGTTGTTGGACTTCTGTGCCAGTCATAGACTGTCCATAACGAACACCATGTTCAGGCATATGGGTGTCCATATGTGCACTTGGCACCAGGACACCCTTGGCGTTTGTCAGAATCCCCCGTCAGAAGGAGCTTTAACTCCCACCTCCGGCAGAGCTTCAACCATATTTGAGGTGGGGGACATTGAATGGGCCATGTTCCGTGACTCCATTGCCGAGGCAGCTGGTCGGAGTTGTGGCCGTAAGGTGGTCGGTGCCTGTCGTGGCGGCAACCCTCCAACCTGCTGGTGGACACCAGTGGTGAGGGAAGCCGTCAAGCTGAAGAAGGAGTCCTATCGGGCCTTTTTGGCCAGTGGGACCCTGGAAGAAGCTGATAGGTACCGACGGGCCAGACGGGCCACGGCTTCGGCGGTTGCTGAGGCAAAAACTCGGGCCTGGGAGGAGTTCGGTGAGACCATGGAGAACGATTTCCGGACGGCCTCGAAAAGATTCTGGTTCACCATCCGGCGTCTCAGGGGGGGGGAAGCGGCTCACAGTCAACACTGTTTACAGTGGGGACGGGGCTTTGATGACCTCAACTAGGGATGTTGTGAGTCGGTGGGGGGAGTACTTCGAGGAATTCCTCATTCCTACCAACACGTGCTCGGAAGAGGCAGAGTCGGAGAGCTCGGAGACGGGGCCACCCATTTCTGGGGCTGAGGTTGCCGAGGTGGTTAAAAAGCTCCTCGGTGGCAAGGCCCCGGGGGTGGATGAGGTCCGTCCTGAGTTTTTCAAGGCTCTGGATGTTGTAGGGCTGTCTTGGCTGATACGCCTCTGCAGTATCGCGTGGACATCGGGGACAGTGCCTCTGGACTGGCCGATTGGGGTGGTGGTCCCCCTCTTTAAAAAGGGGGACCGGAGGGTGTGTTCCAACTATAGGGGTATCACACTCCTCAGCCTCCCTGGTAAGGTCTATTCGGGGGTATTGGAGAGGAGGATCCGTCGGATAATCGAGCCTCGGATTCAGGAGATGCAGTGTGGCTTTCATCCTGGCCGTGGAACAGTGGACCAGCTCTATACCCTCAGCAGGATCCTGGAGGTTGCATGGGAGTTCGCCCAACCAGTCTACATGTGTTTTGTGGACTTGGAGAAAGCGTTCGACCGTGTCCCTCGTGGAGTCCTGTGGGGGGTGCTCCGGGAATATGGAGTGCCGGACCCCTTGATAGGGGCCATTCGGTCTCTGTATGACCGGTGCCAGAGTTTGGTCCGCATTGCCGGCAGTAAGTCGGATACGTTTCCGGTGAGAGTTGGACTCCGTCAGGGCTGCCCTTTGTCACCGATTCTGTTCCTAACTTTTATGGACAGAATTTCTAGGCGGAGCCAGGGCGTTGAGGGTGTCCCATTTGGCGACCTCAGAATCGGGTCTCTGCTTTTTGCAGATGATGTGGTTCTATTAGCGTCGTCAGGCCGTGACCTTCAGCTCTCACTGGAGTGATTCGCAGCCGAGTGTGAAGCGGCTGGGATGAGAATCAGCACCTCCAAATCCGAGACTATGGTTCTCAGCCGGAAAAGGGTGGAATGCTCTCTCCGGGTCGGGAATGAGATCCTTCCCCAAGAGGAGGAGTTCAAGTATCTCGGGGTCTTGTTCACGAGTGACGGACGAATGGAGCGGGAGATTGACGGGCGGATCGGTGCGGCGCCTGCAGTGTTGCAGGCTCTGCGTACTTACTGGTCAATCTACGTTCCCATCCTCACCTATGGTCACGAGTTGTGGGTAGTGACCGAAAGAACAAGATCGCGAATACAAGCGGCCGAAATGGGTTTCCTCCGCAGGGTGTCTGGGCTCTCCCTTAGAGATAGGGTGAGAAGCTCAGTCATCCGGGAGGGGCTCGGAGTAGAACCGCTGCTCCTCCGCATTGAGAGGAGTCAGATGAGGTGGCTCGGGCATCTGGTTAGGATGCCCCCTGGGCGCCTCCCTGGGGAGGTGTTCCGGGCACGTCCCACTGGGAGGAGACCCCGGGGGAGACCCAGGACACGTTGGAGAGACTATGTCTCTCGGCTGGCCTGGGAACGCCTCGGGGTCCCCCCGGAAGAGCTGGAGGAAGTGGCCGGGGACAGAGACGTCTGGGTTTCTCTGCTCAAGCTGCTGCCCCCGCGACCCGACCCCCGGATAAGCGGCAGATGATGGATGGATGGATGGATATATCCTCCACCAACCAGACTTACAACCCCCGACTAGGGTAGCAGAATTTCTAAGCATCTGTACCCCAAAACTACTATCAAAAATATATAAATTATTGTCTAAGATAGATGACACAATGTCTCTTCCATCCTCAAAATGGGAGGCAGATTTATCCATCAGTTCTGGTCATAGCTTCTAACCACAAATATGTTTGAACACCTTCATAAAGACTCGAAATCCTAATTTACAGCTCATACAATACAAAATCCTTCATAGAACACACTATACAGGACAAAGGATGTTCAGGATGGGTCTAACACACTCAAACATCTGCTCACATTGCACAGATAACACACCTGAGGATTATGCACACGCTTTGTGGTTTTCTGCGCCTGTCCAGAAGTTCTGGCTTGAAGTCTGTGAGGACCTATCAACATGGCTAAAGTGTAGCATCCCTGCATGCCCCACACTGTGCATACTGGGTGACTTAGACAACATCAACATGGAAATTAACTCAGCACACATGGTTGTCACAGTGTTATGTATCGCAAAGAAAACTTTTGTCATGAACTGGAAAGCGAAGAACAATCTGTGTATTAACCAGTTTAGAAATTTTCTTTTAGATTATATTAGCATGGAAACAATGTCTGCCTCCTCAAAACATCAATTGGCTGAATTTCATTCTCTCTGGGCCCCTCTGATTAGTTTTATCACATAGTGGTGGTGGTGGGTTGCTGGGTGATGGTGGGTCTCAGGCCCGGGCTGCTGCGACTGGTGTGACCGGGTGGTTTGTTTGTTTGTTTTTTGATGTTGTTTGTTTGTTTTTTGTAGAGGTCCTCCTGGGTGGGGTTGGGTTGAGTGGGGTGGGGCGGGATGGGTACCTTCTGGGGGTACAGTAGCTCCCGGAATATGGTCGCTGCAGGCCCCGAGCCTGGTGGACATCAGGCCCTCCTGCCCATTGTTGGCTCCCAGGTAGCGGGGATGCCTATTGCAGCCAGTCCCTGGCTGCCCTCTCTGGGGGAGAGTAGCTCCCCCGGTATATATCCCCATACCCCTCTCCCTTCTGGCTCCTGTACACAGCACACACTCACACATGAAGGGTTTTGGGGGCGTGTGTGTTCGGTGGGGTGTAGTGGATGGGGCCACGTAGGTGGTCCCCTTTGGTTGCACTCTGCAGTTCCCTGCCCCTGTTTTAATTACACCTTAGACATTACTACTTATCAAACACACTCACACACACACATTAGGTCTTGGGGGGTGGTTACACTGAGTGGCATCTGGTGGGCGGGGCTCTTTGGGTATGTAGGCTGCCCAGAGTGCCGCGCTCCCAGTTCTACAAGTTTGGCTGCCCCTCAATTTTAATTGCTCACTATTAGAAAATATTGAAGAGCCAGAAGGGTGAGGGGAGGGGTCTTCTTCGCACACCCCTGCTTCCTGGTGTCTGCTCGGGGCAGGAGGGGCCAGGAGGATTAATTAATTGTTCTGCTGGTTCGGCCTGGCGGGGTCGGTGGGCTGTTACCCCTGGTTCCCGGAGTGCCTCTGCCCTATGCTTATGGGGGCTCTTTCCGGGGGCTTCCTCTGCAGTCTTCTGGGTGGATGCGTGGTTGCCCCTGCGGTGGGCTGCCTGGGTTCTGTGCTCTCTGGGGGCTGCTGGTGGCCTGGGTCTTGTGGCCCTCTCTGCCTGCTTCTGATTGCTTGGGGGGGGGCTGTGGATTGTGGCCCTGTACGCTTATACACTCATAACTAAGCACGGTTATCATGTAGGTCCTGTGCCATGGGTGTTGAATGTTCTCACACACACACACACATTCATTAGTCCAGTAGCATGGTCACTAAGCAGTTGATGTATTATCATGTCGTCTCAGGTCATCTATATCCACAGCTGTGTTGTATGCGATTGCCGCTTCTTGTGCTTGTTTTTGTTTGTTTGTGTGTTTGTTTTTTCTCTGCTTGTCAGCTTTCAGGTGCTCCTGGTGGCGCTAAGGCTGGATTCCCCTCATAGGCCATGGATTGTTGTCTGTTTTGTTTTTTACAGGTGTAGCAGCTGGTTGTCTGGTTTTTGTTTCTATTTTTGTTCTGTTTCCTCTTCTTTCCTCTTCTTCTTTCCTTGTCCCCCGGTCCGGTTCAGTTCAGTTCATGTCATATATTGTAAACAGAAATAAATAAATGGGCATCAAGGGGAGCTTTACATTTATAAAACTTCCCTTGGCAAAACAAATCTGTTTGGCATCAAAGGTATTCAGACTACAATTCTTCTGACATAATGCGGAACAGGACAAGGGGAAAAAAAAGTAAAGAAGACAGTTCTGCCGAAAGCCAGGGATAGACCTGTTCTAAGTTCTATACTTTTTAAAAGGGGCGTGTTTATCAACTATGGAATTAGAAGATTTACAAAAATGGTCAAGTGCTAGATCTTCATCTGGGATTTTAACAGTGTCATATAACTATTCAACAGATCAGTTAAAAAAAAGCCTGCTCATGGAGATGTTTCAGGATCTGGATACCAAGCGTGGACCTAATGTTTTCATTTTTGCAATTCTGATACAGGCTATTGAGCAGTGATAACTAACACCAAGTTCAGATACTGCGGATTTTCTACCTTTGATTTGTTAAGATTGAGCCAATCAGGGACAACCTTGAAGGATCTCTTTGGTTTTGTAGGATCAGTAATTACCTGAGAAAGGTTGATATTGGTACACACCTTTTTTAAATGATCAGAGGCAGAGTTCAACTTGTTTAAATTAAAATTGCCACACAGAGATTGGGTTTAGGCCATATGCACACAGAATGACATCAACAAATATAAGAAATATTAAACATTTACACATAGATTTTTGAATATATGTAGAGGAATGATACTTTGAAATGTGCTCATTGCGGAGTTATGATCAGTTGAGTAATGAAGGTTGAACTATTCTGGGAAAGAGGTTCTATTCCCAGCATCATGATGGACACTCCTGATATAGAAGGTTTCGCTAACGCATTGGAATTGTTTTACTATTTTCATATGCATGTGCAATGAAAAATTGCTTGCTGCTGATAAATGCAAAGAAGAACAGCTTACACATAGATGCTCACATATAGGCTGCTGAATGCAATGAAGACCTGCTTATCAAGTAAAGTTCAATGTCAATGTGTAATATTCAATTAGGATTTGCAAAACAGTGAAGTTAAACAATGAATGGGTCCATAGTCGGTATGAGAAGACTACAGGAATATTTACCTGGGTGTACGTTCAAACAGAGATGAGAAAATTGCGATAAATAATTGTTTGTTTGTTAGTATGTATAGGAATGTTATGTGTATAAACTGTGTTGAGTTATAGTTACTCAGTAGTGTCTCAGTGAAACAACCGACGGGGGAAGCCTTGCGGTGACAACAAAAGCAGTGTTTTACTGATCAGTCAAGTTGCTCCAGTGTACTCCATACAAACTGGTTGGCTACTGAAGGGATAGAAAATGGGGAATACTTGTTTTAAAGCAAACAAGGAATTAGATGGGAAAAATACATGTTTTAACGGGACCCAGACAATATTAAATACTCAGACAGATGGGAGAAGAAGTGTAGTTTTGTAGGAAATCACAAAATTATTACATAGAATTAGTGAAATCAATTGAAGAATGCCTTTCTGAATAGCTGTTTACCACAGATGAGCAGCTTTGCGACCAAGCACATTGTAGATCGCTTTACTGCCAAAATGATCTAATTTAATGGATTGGTTTAGACATGCATAACAGCATTTTAAGAACAAAGAGAGAAACAAAAAGGGACAACGCTTCATGGTGGAAGGTGATGTATAAATAACTGTGTATATGATGAAGGGGGTGGCAACACCCATTCCGAAATTTCGCCATTACGACATCCGGCTATTCCGACATCCCACCATTCCGACATACCACCATTCCGACATACCACCATTCCGACATGCAAACGTCCCACCATTCCGACATCCCACCATTGCGACATCCCGCTATTCTGACGTTCAAATGTCCCACCATTCCGACAAGGCTTTCCGTATAAGGAAATGTGTGTTACTCAACAGGTGAGTCCCTTCTTTCTGTTCATGCAATTTATATGTTTAACACATGTTTGTAGACAAACGTTATTAAAAACACAAAGTCTCGGCAACTGGAGGAGGAGAAGCAGTCCGCGGTGGTTTTCAATCACACACTCCAATGCCACTTGTTTTAACTTCCGAAAATTTAATCCAGGAAAAAAAGGCTTACAAACATGGACCAAAACGGCTCCATAACACGCACAAGAATCCAAAAGAAACGAAAGTTAACTAAAAGAAAGCAAATAAACAGTATGAAGTGGTCAAAATTGGTTTTACGCATGCCTATGTGCGTCTGGCACATGCGTCTTCGGGCTCTCCCACGTTGGTTTGTGGATGAAAGCTATATGTTCAGCTGTAATGTCATGTAAAAACAATCTCTACATGACATTTACTCCCAGGTGTGACCAGTTAGGTCCTTAAGATATCAACAGGCTGTATAAAGCTACAACCGTTGCGGCTGTGTGTTTGTGCCAAATGCGCAAAGCCCATCCGCGCTTCCCAAAATTGGAGTGAGTACTCATAAATCACGTGAATAACATGAATAAACGTTTTTACTGAATTTTGTTGTGTTTTATACGTTCTATGCTGTCATTTCTCTCTTCTCCTATTGGCAAGGCAAGGCAGAGTGCTCGCAACTGTGTCCTGTGCAGTAGCCGTGATATCTGTAATTGCAATTATTACTTTTGCATATGATGACAGCTTGCAAAAGACGCATGGGCTCTGTGGAGAGCTCCGCTCCAGCTGGCTGCTGTGACAGCTCACTGACACTGTATTTCTGCTTAATCAGTTTCAGTCTCGCCAGAGTTACATTAATATCTTTATTTTTATATTTGAAATTCGGGGAATTTTGATAATAGATTATTAAAGTTTGTTTGCGAGGCTGTGGCCTCTGCATGTGCAAAGCTTGTGCGCCAAACTTTAGGGCGTATTTGCGCCGGCATATCATTAGTGCAAAATGTTTTGGGTAAAAAATAGGCTATTAAAAGGAACTGTCGGAATGGCGGTATGTTAAAAAAAAACAAAAAACATACCGCCATTCCGACCATAGGAGGAAAAAAGTGTCGGAATGGTGGGAAGTTTGATAAAAAATTAAGTGTCGCCATTCCGACAATTGGAGACCCATGTCGGAATGGCGAGATGTCGGAATGGCAGCATGTAACCATGATGAAGGAGAGACCATTTGAGCAGCACAGCCATTTCGCAGCACAGGGACAGCAGTCCAAGTTACAGGATCTCCCACGTGGTATCACCTGTCACATTGTGTCAAGGCATCAAAAGAAGAAAAAATCACCAAACTCAAGGACAAAAAGACAAAGACTCCGGTGAATGAAGACAGAGGACTGACAAACCAGAAATACAAAAGGATTCTCGATATCAAGATCCAGAAGAAGAGGCTAACAATGCCACAAACACTTACGATGCTGGGAATGATGCCAGCAATGAACAGAGAAGAAGATTCAGTGTCATCAATCTGCATTACGTGCCTCTAATGAGGGGGTGAATATAGAATCCTCAACGATTACAACGTCTCTGGGAACTGTGACAACAACAAGGTTTAAACCATTTTGATATATATTGTAACCTATTGTCTAAGGAATAGTGCTGAAAATGAGGTAAATCTAATCCACCACTGTCCTTGGTCTTCTGTAGGGTTTTTAAACTAATAAGTGGTGGTTTGTTTTTCCACAGAAATTTGGAGATGCATGAATCTAGTGACTTAAACCAAGTAGCAGATGGTTTTATGGGGATCATTGAGAACAAATAGTTAACTTTTGGTAGTATCATCATTTTAATGGATGTAACTCTCCCCATAAGTGATATAGGTAAGGACTTCCAACGAGAGATCGTCCTCTACTGTCTTTAATAATTGCACATAATTTAGCTTTGTTAGCTCTGAGAGCCTGGAGG
Organism: Leuresthes tenuis; assembly: GCF_036924035.1. Classification (NCBI taxonomy): domain Eukaryota; kingdom Metazoa; phylum Chordata; class Actinopteri; order Atheriniformes; family Atherinopsidae; genus Leuresthes; species Leuresthes tenuis. The sequence continues at coordinate 28,715,748 of NW_027325367.1, read as the reverse complement.
AAATGTTTATGCCTAAATATCTAATATTTCCTGACTGTAAAGTGATCGCAGGTATATTATGGACCCTACAGTTAATGGGCAGAACTGTGGTCTTAGACCAGTTGATAGAGTAGTCAGAAAGTGCTGAGAATTTATTTATGAGTGTGATCGTGTGACTGAGAGACGTCTGTGAGTTCTGAAGGAAAAGTAATACATCATCAGCATAAAGACTTATTTTATGCTCAATATTTTGGGATTAATTACTCACAAACGGGTAAGAAAAGGTAGTATTGCCAGACCATACATGATCAAAACAGGGAGCGGAGGTGGTTCAGCTGCAAGGTGTGAATATCTGACTATAGTTTGTAAAAAGCGGGTAAGATAAGGTGCGAATGCCCGACAATGTATGATCAAAAGAGGGAGCGGAGGGTTTCGGCTGCAAGAAGGTCTGAATGTCCCCCCAAAATTCCTGAAAAATGGGTAAAAAAAGGGTGCGAATGCCAAACCATACATCATCAAAAGCAGGAGTGGATGTGTTCGGCTACAAGAAGATTTGAATGTCCAGCAATAATTGCTTTAAAACATGAAAGAAAATTTTCGAATATCAAACCGCACATGATCATAAGCGGGAGAGGAGTTGTTCAGCTGCAAGAAGGTGTGAATGTCCACCCATAATTACTGAAAAATGGGTAAGAAAAGATGAAAATGCCCAACCATACATCATCAAAAGCAGGAGTGGATGTGTTCGGCTACAAGAAGGTTTGAATGTCCGACCATAGTTTGTAAAAAGCGGGTAAGAAAAGGTTCGAATGCCCGAACATAGACCATCAAAAGAGGGAGCGGAGGTGTTCCGCTGTAAGAAGGTGTAAATGTCCGACCATAGTTGGTAAAAAGCGGGTAAGAAAAGGTTAAAATACCCGACTGTACACAATCAATAGCGGGAGCGGAGTTGTTTGGCTACAAGAAGGTGTGAAAGTCCGACCACGGTTTGTAAAAAGCGGGTAAGAAAAGGTTCGAATGCCCCAATATATACCATCAAAAGTGGAAGTGGATGGGTTCGGCTGCAAGAAGGTGTGAACGTCCGACCAAAGTTTGTAAAAAGCAGTAAAGAAAAGGTTCGAATATCCAACCAAACATAATCAAAAGCGGGAGCAGAGCTGTTCGACTGCAAGTAGGTGTGAATGTCAGATCATAATTTGCAAAAAGCTGATGAGAAAGGGTGAGAATGCCCGGCTATACACCATCAAATGCGGGACCGGAAGTGTTCGGCTGTGAGTAGGTGTGAATGTCCGACCATAATTGCTGAAAAATGTGTTAGAAGAGACTAGAATGCCGGACAATACATCATCAAATGCGGGAGTGGAGTTGTTCGGCTGTGAGTAGGTGTGAATCTCCGAGCATAGTTTGTAAAAAGGGGGTAAGAATAGGTTCGAATGCCCGAACATACACTATCAAAACAGGGAGCTGAGGTGGCTCAGCTGCAAGGTGTGAATGTCTGACTATAGTTTGTAAATAAGGTGCGAATGCCCAACAATGTATAATCAAAAGAGGGAGCGGAGGTTTTCGGCTACAAGAAGGTTTGAATGTCCGACCATAGTTTGTAAAAAGCAGGTAAGAAAAGGTTCAAATGCCTGACTATACACCATCAAAAGCGGGAGCAGAGGTGTTCCGCTGTAAGACGGTGTGAATGTCCGACCATATTTGGTAAAAAGCGGGTAAGAAAAAGTTAAAATACCCGACTGTACACAATCAATAGCGGGAGAGGAGGTGTTCAGCTGCAAGAAGGTGTGAATGTCCACCCATATTTCCTGAAAAATGGGTAAGAAAAGGTGCGAATGCCCAACCATACATTACCAAAAGCAGGTGTGAATGTCAGATCATAATTTGAAAAAAGCTGATGAGAAAGGGTGAGAATGCCCGACTATACACCATCAAATGCGGGAGCGGAGTTGTTCGGCTGTGAGTAAGTGTGAATCTCCGACCATAATTGCTGAAAAATGTTTTAGAAAAGGTAAGAATGCCGGTCCATACATCATCAAAAGCGGGAGAGGTGGTGTTCGGCTGCAAGTAGGTGTGAATGTCCAGCCATAATTACTAACAAACGGGTAAGAAAAGGTAGTATTGCCAGACCATACATGATCAAAACAGGGAGCGGAGGTGGTTCAGCTGCAAGAAGGTGTGAATGTCCGACTAAAGTTCAAATATATTAACAAAAGCGGGAGGAGAGGTCTTCGGATGAGAGTGGTTGAGAATTTCCAACCATAATCTATAAAATGCGGTGAAAAAAAAGGTGTGATAGAACACTAAAAGGTGGAGCGGAAGTGTTCGGCTGCAAGAAGGTGTGAATGTCCGACTATATTTGGTGAAAAGCAGGTGAAGCAAGGTCTGAATGCCCAACCTTACATCATCAAAAGCGAGATCAGAGGTGTTTGGCTGCATGAAGGCCATAGTTTGCCAAAAGCGGGTAAGCTGCGAATGACCGACTAAATATCAACAAAAGGTCTTCGGATGCAAGTGGGTGTGAATATCCCACCATACAAGTATGGTGGAGAGGAAGCTGTGAACAGCCGACCATAGTTGGCAAAAAACGGGTGAGAAAAGGTGCGAATGTCCAACCATACATGATCAAAACAGGGAGCGGAGGTGTTTGGCTGTGACAAGGTGTGAATGTCCACCCAAAATTAATGAAAAGCGGGCAACAAGTAGGTTTGAATGCCCAACCATACATCATCAAAAGCAGGAGTGGATGTGTTCGGCTACAAGAAGGTTTGAATGTCCGAGCATAGTTTGTAAAAAGCGGGTAAGAAAAGGTTCGAATGCCCAAACATACACCATCAAAAGAGGGAGCGGAGGTGTTCCGCTGTAAGAAGGTGTGAATGTCCGACTATATTTGGTGAAAAGCAGGTGAAGCAAGGTCTGAATGCCCAACCTTACATCATCAAAAGCGAGATCAGAGGTGTTTGGCTGCATGAAGGCCATAGTTTGCCAAAAGCGGGTAAGCTGCGAATGACCGACTAAATATCAACAAAAGGTCTTCGGATGCAAGTGGGTGTGAATATCCCACCATACAAGTATGGTGGAGAGGAAGCTGTGAAGAGCCGACCATAGTTGGCAAAAAGAGGGTGAGAAAAGGTGCGAATGTCCAACCATACATGATCAAAACAGGGAGCGGAGGTGTTTGGCTGTGACAAGGTGTGAATGTCCACCCAAAATTAATGAAAAGCGAGCAACAAGTAGGTTTGAATGCCCAACCATACATCATCAAAAGCAGGAGTGGATGTGTTCGGCTACAAGGTTTGAATGTCCGAGCATAGTTTGTAAAAAGCGGGTAAGATAAGGTTTGAATGCCCAAACATACACCATCAAAAGAGGGAGCGGAGGTGTTCCGCTGTAAGAAGGTGTGAATGTCCGACCATAGTTGGTAAAAAACGGGTAAGAAAAGGTTAAAATACCCGACTGTACACAATCAATAGCGGGAGCGGATGTGTTTGGCTACAAGAATGTGTGACAGTCCGACCATGGTTTGTAAAAAAACGGGTAAGAAAAGGTGCGAATGCCCGACAATGTATGATCAAAAGAGGGAGCGGAGGTTTTCGGCTACAAGAAGGTTTGAATGTCCGACCATAGTTTGTAAAAAGCGGGTAAGAAAAGGTTCAAATGCCTGACTATACACCATCAAAAGCGGGAGCGGAGGTGTTCCGCTGTAAGACGGTGTGAATGTCCGACCATAGTTGGTAAAAAGCGGGTAAGAAAAGGTTAAAATACCTGACTGTACACAATCAATAGCGGGAGCGGAGTTGTTCGGCTACAAGAAGGTGTGAAAGTTCAACCATGGTTTGTAAAAAGCTGCTAAGAAAAGGTTCGAATGCCCGAATATATACCATCAAAAGTTGAAGCGGAGGTGTTCGGCTGCAAGAAGGTGTGAACGTCCGACCAAAGTTTGCAAAAAGCAGTTAAGAAAAGGTTCAAATGCCCGAATATATACCATCAAAAGCGGGAGCAGAGCTGTTCGACTGCAAGTAGGTGTGAATGTCCAGCCATAATTACTCACAAACGGGTAAGAAAAGGTAGTATTGCCAGACCATACATGATCAAAACAGGGAGCTGAGGTGGTTCAGCTGCAAGGTGTGAATGTCTGACTATAGTTTGTAAAAAGCGGGTAAGACAAGGTGCGAATGCCCAACAATGTATGATCAAAGGAGGGAGTGGAGGTCTTCGGCTGCAAGGTCTGAATGTCCAACCATAATTTCTAAAAACCGGGTAAGAAAAGGCTCGAAAGCCCGACTATACACAATCAAAAGCGGGAGCGGGAGGTTTTCAGCTGCAAATCCTTCACTCAAACCAAGTGAAAACTGCTTTGTCCTTCATATTTATCGATGTCTAGATCGACTTCAAAAAAGAACAACATTGTACTTTGTAGTAAAGAAAGAGCAAATCAAAAGTTTTAGGAATCCGAGAATAAGCTTATTTTCATGAGTTCTGCACGATTATTGATTTTACTATAAATGAACGCCTTCACTCAAACTATGTTAAAACTGCTTTGTCCTTCATATTTATCAATGTCTAGATTGACTTCAACAAAGAACAACACTGGATTTTGCAGTAGAAGAAAGAGCAACACTGAAGGATCAGTAATCCGAGAATAATCTTATTTTCATACGTTCTGCATGATTTGTGATTTTATGTATAAAATGAATTCCTTCACTCAAACCAAGTTAAAACTGCTTTGTCCTTCATATTTATCAATGTCTAGATCGACTTCAACAAAGAACAACATTGTATTTTGCAGTAGAAGAAAAAGCAACACTGAAGGATCAGGAATCCGAGAATAAGCTTCTTTTCATACGTTTTGCATGATTTGGGATTTTATGTATAAAATGAATTCCTTCACTCAAACCAAGTGAAAACTGCTTTGTCCTTCATATTTATTAATGTCTAGATTTACTTCAACAAAGAACAACATTGTATTTTGCAGTAGTAGAAATAGCAACACTGAAGGATCAGGAATCCGAAAACAAGCTTATTTTCATACGTTCTGCTTGATTTGGGATTTTGCTATAAAATTAATTCCTTCACTCAAACAAAGTGGAAACTGCTTTGTTCTTCATATTTATCAATGTCTATATAAATTTCAACAAAGAACAAGGCTGTATTTTTCATTATAGGAAAGAGCAATACTGGAGGATCAGGAATCCGAGAAAAAGCTTACTTTCATGAGTCCTGCACGATTTCGGATTTTCCTATAAAATGAATTGCTTTGCTCAAACCAAGTTAAAATTGCTTTGTCCTTCATAGTTATCCATGTCTAAAATGTATCAAGCATAAAGTTCCTCATGTTACCCTGAATGAGAAAGAAGCATCCCTTTGGTTGAGCAATACGTTCCTTATGCGGAGTTATGCAATTCATTCCTTCACACCTTTTTTTTTCACCACATTTTATAGATTATGGTTGGAAATTCTCAACCACTCTAATCCGAAGACCTCTCCTCCCGCTTTTGTTAATATATTTGAACTTTAGTTGGACATTCACCCCTTTTTGCAGCTAAACCACCTCCGCTCCCTGTTTTGATCAGGTATGGTCTGGCAATACTACATTTTCTTACCTGTTTGTGAGTAATTATGGCTGGATATTCACACCTACTTGCAGCTGAACACAATCTCTCTCGCTTTTAATTATGTTTGGATATTCGAACCTTTTCTTTACTGCTTTTTGCCAACTTTGGTCGGACGTTCACTTCTTCTTGCAGCCGAACACCTCCGCTTCCGCTTTTGATGGTATATATTCGGGCATTCGAACCTTTTCTTACCAGCTTTTTACAAACCATGGTTGGACTTTCACACCTTCTTGTAGCCGAACAACTCCGCTCCCCCTATTGATTGTGTACAGTCGGGTATTTTAACCTTTTCTTACCCGCTTTGTACCAACTATGGTCGGACATTCACACCGTCTTACAGCGGAACACCTCCGCTCCCTCTTTTGATGGTGTATAGTCAGGCATTTGAATCTTTTCTTACCCGCTTTTTACAAACTATGGTCAGACATTCAAACCTTCTTGTAGCCAAAAACCTCCGCTCCCTCTTTTGATCATACATTGTCGGGCATTCGCACCTTTTCTTACCCGTTTTTTACAAACCATGGTCGGACTTTCACACATTCTTGTAGCCAAACACATCCGCTCCCGCTATTGATTGTGTACAGTCGGGTATTTTAACCTTTTCTTACCCACTTTTTACCAACTATGGTCGGACATTCATACCTTCTTACAGCGGAACACCTCCGCTCCCTCTTTTGATGGTATATATTCGGGCATTCGAACCTTTTCTTACCCGCTTTTTACAAACTATGCTCGGACATTCAAACCTTCTTCTAGCCGAACACATCCACTCCTTCTTTTGATGATGTATGCTTGGGCACACAAACCTAATTCTTTGCCCGCTTTTCATTAATTTTGGGTGGACATTCACACCTTGTCACAGCCAAACACCTCCGCTCCCTGTTTTGATCATGTATGGTTGGACATTCGCACCTTTTCTCACCCGCTTTTTGCAAACTATGGTTGGCTGTTCACAGCTTCCTCTCCACCATACTTTTATGGTGGGATGTTCACACCCAGTTGCATCCGAAGACCTCCGTCCCCACTTTTGTTGATATTTAGTTGGTCATTCGCAGCTTACCCGCTTTTGGCAAACTATGGCCTTCTTGCAGCCAAACACCTCTGATCTCGCTTTTGATGATGTAAGGTTGGGCATTCAGACCTTGCTTCACCTGCTTTTCACCAAATATAGTCGGACATTCACACCTTCTTGCAGCCGAACACTTCCGCTCCACCTCTTAGTGTTCTATCACACCTTTTTCTCACCAAATTTTATAGATTATGGTTGGAAATTCTCAACCACTCTCATCCGAAGACCTCTCCTCCCGCTTTTGTTAATATATTTGAACTTTAGTCGGACATTCACACCTTCTTGCAGCTGAACCACCTCCGCTCCCTGTTTTGATCATGTATGGTCTGGCAATACTACCTTTTCTTACCCGTTTGTGAGTAATTATGGCTGGACATTCACACTTACTTGCAGCCGAACACCACCTCTCTCGCTTTTGATGATGTATGGACCGGCATTCTTACCTTTTCTAACACATTTTTCAGAAATTACAGTCGGAGATTCACACCTACTCACAGCCGAACAACTCCGCTCCCGCATTTGATGGTGTGCAGTCGGACATTCTCACCCTTTCTCATCAGCTTTTTGCAAATTATGATCTGACATTCACACCTACTTGCAGTCGAAAAGCTATGCTCCCGCTTTTGATTATGTTTGGTTGGATATTCAAACCTTTTCTTAACTGCTTTTTACAAACTTTCGTTGGACGTTCACACCTTCTTGTAGCCGAACACATCCACTCCTGCTTTTGATGATGTATGGTTGGGCATTCGCACCTTTTCTTTACCCATTTTTCAGGAATTATGGGTGGACATTCACACCTTCTTGCAGCTGAACACCTCTCCTTCTTATGATCATGTGCGGATGATATTCAAAAATTTTCTTTCATGTTTTAAAGCAATTATTGATGGACATTCAGACCTTCTTGCAGCTGAACCACTCTGCTCCCGCTTTTGATTATGTTTGGTTGGATATTCGAAACTTTTCTTAACTGCTTTTTACAAACTTTGGTAGGACGTTCAAACTTTCAAGCAGCCGAACACCTCCGCTTCTGCTTTTGATGTTGTATATTCGGGCATACAAACCTTTTCTTACCCACTTTTTACAAACCATGGTCAGACTTTCACTCTTTGTTGCTGAACAACTCCGCTCCCTCTTTTGATTGTGTACAGTCGGGTATTTTCACCTTTTCTTACCTGCTTTTTACAAACTTTGGTCGGACATTCAAACCTTCTTGTAGCCGAACACATCCACTCCTGCTTTTGATGATGTATGGTTGGGCATTCGCACCTTTACTTACCCATTTTTCAGTAATTATTGGTGGACATTCAGACCTTCTTGCAGCTGAACACCTCTGCTCCCTCTTTTGATCATACATTGTCGGGCATTCGCACCTTGTCTTACCCGCTTTTTACAAACTTTAGTCAGACATTCACACCTTGCAGCTAAACCACCTCCGCTCCCTGTTTTGATCATGTATGGTCTGGCAATACTACCTTTTCTTACCCATTTGTGAGTAATTATGGCTGGACATTCACACCTACTTGCAGCCGAACACCACCTCTCCCGCTTTTGATGATGTATTGTCCGGCATTCTAGTCTCTTCTAACACATTTTTCAGCAATTATGGTCGGACATTCACACCTACTCACAGCCGAACACTTCCGCTCCCGCATTTGATGGTGTATAGCCGGGCATTCTCACCCTTTCTCATCAGCTTTTTACAAATTATGATCTGACATTCACACCTACTTGCAGTCGAACAGCTCTGCTCCCGCTTTTGATTATGTTTGGTTGGATATTCGAACCTTTTCTTAACTGCTTTTTACAAACTTTGGTCGGACGTTCACACCTTCTTGCAGCCGAACACCTCCACTTCCACTTTTGATGGTATATATTCGGGCATTCGAACCTTTTCTTACCCGCTTTTTACAAACCGTGGTCGGACTTTCACACCTTCTTGTAGCCGAACAACTCCGCTCCCGCTATTGATTGTGTACAGTCGGGTATTTTAACCTTTTCTTACCCGCTTTTTACCAACTATGGTCGGACATTTACACCTTCTTACAGCGGAACACCTCCGCTCCCTCTTTTGATGGTCTATGTTTGGGCATTCGAACCTTTTCTTACCCGCTTTTTACAAACTATGGTCGGACATTCAAACCTTCTTCTAGCCGAACACATCCACTCCTGCTTTTGATGATGTATGGTTTGGCATTCGCACCCTTTTTTTACCCATTTTTCAGGAATTATGGGTGGACATTCAGACCTTCTTGCAGCCGAAAACCTCCGCTCCCGCTTTTGATCATGCATTGTCGGGCATTCGCACCTTGTCTTACCCGCTTTTTATAAACTTTAGTTGGACATTCACACCTTCTTGCAGCTGAACCACCTCCGCTCCCTGTTTTGATCATGTATGGTCTGGCAATACTACCTTTTCTTACCCGTTTGTGAGTAATTATGGCTGGACATTCACACTTACTTGCAGCCGAACACCACCTCTCTCGCTTTTGATGATGTATGGACCGGCATTCTTACCTTTTCTAACACATTTTTCAGAAATTACAGTCGGAGATTCACACCTACTCACAGCCGAACAACTCCGCTCCCGCATTTGATGGTGTGCAGTCGGACATTCTCACCCTTTCTCATCAGCTTTTTGCAAATTATGATCTGACATTCACACCTACTTGCAGTCGAAAAGCTATGCTCCCGCTTTTGATTATGTTTGGTTGGATATTCAAACCTTTTCTTAACTGCTTTTTACAAACTTTCGTTGGACGTTCACACCTTCTTGTAGCCGAACACATCCACTCCTGCTTTTGATGATGTATGGTTGGGCATTCGCACCTTTTCTTTACCCATTTTTCAGGAATTATGGGTGGACATTCACACCTTCTTGCAGCTGAACACCTCTCCTTCTTATGATCATGTGCGGATGATATTCAAAAATTTTCTTTCATGTTTTAAAGCAATTATTGATGGACATTCAGACCTTCTTGCAGCTGAACCACTCTGCTCCCGCTTTTGATTATGTTTGGTTGGATATTCGAAACTTTTCTTAACTGCTTTTTACAAACTTTGGTAGGACGTTCAAACTTTCAAGCAGCCGAACACCTCCGCTTCTGCTTTTGATGTTGTATATTCGGGCATACAAACCTTTTCTTACCCACTTTTTACAAACCATGGTCAGACTTTCACTCTTTGTTGCTGAACAACTCCGCTCCCTCTTTTGATTGTGTACAGTCAGGTATTTTCACCTTTTCTTACCTGCTTTTTACAAACTTTGGTCGGACATTCAAACCTTCTTGTAGCCGAACACATCCACTCCTGCTTTTGATGATGTATGGTTGGGCATTCGCACCTTTACTTACCCATTTTTCAGTAATTATTGGTGGACATTCAGACCTTCTTGCAGCTGAACACCTCTGCTCCCTCTTTTGATCATACATTGTCGGGCATTCGCACCTTGTCTTACCCGCTTTTTACAAACTTTAGTCAGACATTCACACCTTGCAGCTAAACCACCTCCGCTCCCTGTTTTGATCATGTATGGTCTGGCAATACTACCTTTTCTTACCCATTTGTGAGTAATTATGGCTGGACATTCACACCTACTTGCAGCCGAACACCACCTCTCCCGCTTTTGATGATGTATTGTCCGGCATTCTAGTCTCTTCTAACACATTTTTCAGCAATTATGGTCGGACATTCACACCTACTCACAGCCGAACACTTCCGCTCCCGCATTTGATGGTGTATAGCCGGGCATTCTCACCCTTTCTCATCAGCTTTTTACAAATTATGATCTGACATTCACACCTACTTGCAGTCGAACAGCTCTGCTCCCGCTTTTGATTATGTTTGGTTGGATATTCGAACCTTTTCTTAACTGCTTTTTACAAACTTTGGTCGGACGTTCACACCTTCTTGCAGCCGAACACCTCCACTTCCACTTTTGATGGTATATATTCGGGCATTCGAACCTTTTCTTACCCGCTTTTTACAAACCGTGGTCGGACTTTCACACCTTCTTGTAGCCGAACAACTCCGCTCCCGCTATTGATTGTGTACAGTCGGGTATTTTAACCTTTTCTTACCCGCTTTTTACCAACTATGGTCGGACATTTACACCTTCTTACAGCGGAACACCTCCGCTCCCTCTTTTGATGGTCTATGTTTGGGCATTCGAACCTTTTCTTACCCGCTTTTTACAAACTATGGTCGGACATTCAAACCTTCTTCTAGCCGAACACATCCACTCCTGCTTTTGATGATGTATGGTTTGGCATTCGCACCCTTTTTTTACCCATTTTTCAGGAATTATGGGTGGACATTCAGACCTTCTTGCAGCCGAAAACCTCCGCTCCCGCTTTTGATCATGCATTGTCGGGCATTCGCACCTTGTCTTACCCGCTTTTTATAAACTTTAGTTGGACATTCACACCTTCTTGCAGCTGAACCACCTCCGCTCCCTGTTTTGATCATGTATGGTCTGGCAATACTACCTTTTCTTACCCGTTTGTGAGTAATTATGGCTGGACATTCACACTTACTTGCAGCCGAACACCACCTCTCTCGCTTTTGATGATGTATGGACCGGCATTCTTACCTTTTCTAACACATTTTTCAGAAATTACAGTCGGAGATTCACACCTACTCACAGCCGAACAACTCCGCTCCCGCATTTGATGGTGTGCAGTCGGACATTCTCACCCTTTCTCATCAGCTTTTTGCAAATTATGATCTGACATTCACACCTACTTGCAGTCGAAAAGCTATGCTCCCGCTTTTGATTATGTTTGGTTGGATATTCAAACCTTTTCTTAACTGCTTTTTACAAACTTTCGTTGGACGTTCACACCTTCTTGTAGCCGAACACATCCACTCCTGCTTTTGATGATGTATGGTTGGGCATTCGCACCTTTTCTTTACCCATTTTTCAGGAATTATGGGTGGACATTCACACCTTCTTGCAGCTGAACACCTCTCCTTCTTATGATCATGTGCGGATGATATTCAAAAATTTTCTTTCATGTTTTAAAGCAATTATTGATGGACATTCAGACCTTCTTGCAGCTGAACCACTCTGCTCCCGCTTTTGATTATGTTTGGTTGGATATTCGAAACTTTTCTTAACTGCTTTTTACAAACTTTGGTAGGACGTTCAAACTTTCAAGCAGCCGAACACCTCCGCTTCTGCTTTTGATGTTGTATATTCGGGCATACAAACCTTTTCTTACCCACTTTTTACAAACCATGGTCAGACTTTCACTCTTTGTTGCTGAACAACTCCGCTCCCTCTTTTGATTGTGTACAGTCAGGTATTTTCACCTTTTCTTACCTGCTTTTTACAAACTTTGGTCGGACATTCAAACCTTCTTGTAGCCGAACACATCCACTCCTGCTTTTGATGATGTATGGTTGGGCATTCGCACCTTTACTTACCCATTTTTCAGTAATTATTGGTGGACATTCAGACCTTCTTGCAGCTGAACACCTCTGCTCCCTCTTTTGATCATACATTGTCGGGCATTCGCACCTTGTCTTACCCGCTTTTTACAAACCGTGGTCGGACTTTCACACCTTCTTGTAGCCGAACAACTCCGCTCCCGCTATTGATTGTGTACAGTCGGGTATTTTAACCTTTACTTACCCGCTTTTTACCAACTATGGTCGGACATTCACACCGTCTTACAGCGGAACACCTCCGCTCCCACTTTTGATGGTGTATTGTCAGGCATTTGAACCTTTTCTTACCCTCTTTTTACAAACTATGGTCGGACATTCAAACCTTCTTGTAGCCAAAAACCTCCGCTCCCTCTTTTGATCATACATTGTCGGGCATTCGCACTTTTTCTTACCCGTTTTTTACAAACCATGGTCGGACTTTCAAACCTTCTTGTAGCCCAACACATCCACTCCTGCTTTTGATGATGTATGTTTGGGCATTCGCACCTTTTCTTACCCATTTTTCAGTAATTATGGGTGGACATTCACACCTTCTTGCAGCTGAACACCTCCTCTCCCGCTTATGATGGTGTATAGTCGGGCTTTCAAGCCTTTTCTTACCCGGTTTTTACAAATTATAGTTGGACATTCAGACCTTCTTACAGCCGAAAACCTCCACTCCCTCTTTTGATCATACATTGTCGGGCATTAGCACCTTTTCTTACCCGCTTTTTACAAACCATAGTCGGACTTTCACATCTTTTAGTAGCCGAACAACTCCGCTCCCGCTATTGATTGTGTACAGTCGGGTATTTTAACCTTTTCTTACCCACTTTTTACCAACTATGGTCGGACATTCACACCTTCTCACAGCGGAACACCTCCGCTCCCTCTTTTGACGGTGTATGTTCGGGCAGTCAAACCTTTTCTTACCTGCTTTTTACAAACTATGGTCACACATTCAACCCTTCTTGTAACCGAACACATCCACTCCTGCTTTTGATTATGTATAGTTGGGCATTCGCACCTTTTTTTACCCATTTTTCAGTAATTATGGGTGTACATTCACACCTTCTTGCAGCCGAACACCTCCGCTCCCTCTTTTGATCATACATTTTCGGGCATTAGCACCTTTTCTTACCCGCTTTTTACAAACCATGGTCGGACTTTCACACCTTTTAGTAGCCGAACAACTCCGCACCCGCTACTGATTGTGTAAAGTCGGGTATTTTAACCTTTTCTTACCCGTTTTTTACCAACTATGGTCGGACATTCACACCTTCTTACAGCGGAACACCTCCGCTCCCTCCTTTGATGGTGTATGTTCGGGCATTCGAACCTTTTCTTACCCGCTTTTTACAAACTATGGTCAGACGTTCAAACCTTCTTGTAGCCGAACATATCCACTCCTGCTTTTGATGATGTATGGTTGGGCATTCGAACCTACTTGTTGCCCGCTTTTCATTAATTATGGGTGGACATTCTCACCTTGTCTCAGCCAATCACCTCCGCTCCCTGTTTTGATCATGTATGGTTTGACATTCGCACCTTTGCTTACCTTCTTTTTATACTGATTGCTCAAGATTAAGTTGTTCTTTCTCAAACTACAAATTTTTTTTAATTGGTGAAACTTGATTTGAAGTGGATAAATAAGGAAGACAAACAGTTTTAAGTCAGGCTGATAGCAATTAATTTTATAGCAAAATCTGTATTTCGTCATTTGTCGAGAGATGCTTATTGCTGAAGAAGTTCTTTCTCATTCTACAAAGTACAACGTTGTTTATCATTGAAACTTGATTAGACATGAATAAATATGAAGGACAAAGCAGTCTTAACTTGGTTTGAGTTAAGGAATTCGTTTTATAGGAGAATCCGAATTCGTGCATAACTCGTAAAATAGAGCTTATTTTCGGATTCCTGAAGAATGAGTCTGGTTCTTTCTCATAATACAAAGTTTGTTGTTTATTGTTGAAACTTCATCAGACCGTTATATATAGTCGGACTCATCTCGACGCACGGCTTGGGATCTGGAACCAGTACTCTTGAGAGGGGTTGGACTCTCTTCCACTCTGGAGTTGCCCGTGGTGAGAGGCGCAGAGCAGGTGTGGGCATACTTATTGCCCCCCGGCTGTGTGCCAGTACATTGGGGTTTACCCCAGTGAACGAGAGGAGTCCTGACTGTTGTTTGTGCCTATGCGCCAAACAGCAGTTCAGAGTACCTACCCTTTTTGGAGTCTCTGGGGGAGGCACTGGAGAATGCTCCTACCGGAGACTCCCTCATTCTGCTGGGGGACTTCAATGCTCACGTGGGCAATGACAGTGAGACCTGGAGGGGTGTGATTGGGAGGAACGGCCCCCCCGATCTGAATCAGAGTGGTGTTATGTTGTTGGACTTCTGTGCCAGTCATAGACTGCCCATAACGAACACCATGTTCGTATAAGGGTGTCCATATGTGCACTTGGCACCAGGACACCCTTGGCCGCAGTTCGATGATCGACTTTGTGGTTGTATCATCGGACTTGCGGCCGTATGTCCTGGACACTCGGGTGAAGAGAGGGGCGGAGCTGTCAACTGATCACCACCTGGTGGTGAGTTGGCTCCGCTGGTGGGGGAGGATGCCGATCAGACCTGGCAGGCCCAAACGTATTGTGAGGGTCTGCTGGGAGCGTTTGTCAGAATCCCCCATCAGAAGGAGCTTTAACTCCCACCTCTGGCAGAGCTTCAACCATATTTGAGGTGGGGGACATTGAATGGGCCATGTTCCGTGACTCCATTGCCGAGGCAGCTGGTCGGAGTTGTGGCCGTAAGGTGGTCGGTGCCTGTCGTGGCGGCAACCCTCGAACCTGCTGGTGGACACCAGTGGTGAGGGAAGCCGTCAAGCTGAAGAAGGAGTCCTATCGGGCCTTTTTGGCCAGTGGGACCCTGGAAGAAGCTGATAGGTACCGACGGGCCAGACGGGCTGCGGCTTCGGCGGTTGCTGAGGCAAAAACTCGGGCCTGGGAGGAGTTCGGTGAGACCATGGAGAACGATTTCCGGACGACCTCGAAAAGATTCTGGTCCACCATCCGGCGTCTCAGGGGGGGGGAAGCGGCTCACAGTCAACACTGTTTACAGTGGGGACGGGGCTTTGCTGACCTCAACTCGGGATGTTGTGAGTCGGTGGGGGGAGTACTTCGAGGAACTCCTCAATCCTACCAACACGTGCTCGGAAGAGGCAGAGTCGGAGAGCTCGGAGACGGGGCCTCCCATTTCTGGGGCTGAGGTTGCCGAGGTGGTTAAAAAGCTCCTCGGTGGCAAGGCCCCGGGGGTGGATGAGGTCCGTCCTGAGTTTCTCAAGGCTCTGGATGTTGTAGGGCTGTCTTGGCTGACACACCTCTGCAGTATCGCGTGGACATCGGGGACAGTGCCTCTGGACTGGCAGGTTGGGGTGGTGGTCCCCCTCTTTAAAAAGGGGGACCGGAGGGTGTGTTCCAACTATAGGGGTATCACACTCCTCAGCCTCCCTGGTAAGGTCTATTCGGGGGTATTGGAGAGGAGGATCCGTCGGATAATCGAGCCTCGGATTCAGGAGATGCAGTGTGGCTTTCGTCCTGGCCGTGGAACAGTGGACCAGCTCTATACCCTTGGCAGGATCCTGGAGGGTGCATGGGAGTTCGCCCAACCAGTCTACATGTGTTTTGTGGACTTGGAGAAAGCGTTCGACCGTGTCCCTCGTGGAGTCCTGTGGGGGGTGCTCCGGGAATATGGAGTGCCGGACCCCTTGATAGGGGCCGTTCGGTCTCTGTATGACCGGTGCCAGAGTTTGGTCCGCATTGCCGGCAGTAAGTCGGATACGTTTCCGGTGAGAGTTGGACTCCGTCAGGGCTGCCCTTTGTCACCGATTCTGTTCCTAACTTTTATGGACAGAATTTCTAGGCGGAGCCAGGGCGTTGAGGGTGTCCCATTTGGCGACCTCAGAATCGGGTCTCTGCTTTTTGCAGATGATGTGGTTCTGTTAGCGTCGTCAGGCCGTGACCTTCAGCTCTCACTGGAGTGATTCGCAGCCGAGTGTGAAGCGGCTGGGATGAGAATCAGCACCTCCAAATCCGAGACTATGGTTCTCAGCCGGAAAAGGGTGGAATGCTCTCTCCGGGTCGGGAATGAGATCCTTCCCCAAGAGGAGGAGTTCAAGTATCTCGGGGTCTTGTTCACGAGTGACGGACGAATGGAGCGGGAGATTGACGGGCGGATTGGTGCGGCGCCTGCAGTGTTGCAGGCTCTGCACCGACCCGTCGTTGTAAAGAGGGAGCTGAGCCAGAAGGCGAAGCTCTCTACTTACTGGTCAATCTACGTTCCCATCCTCACCTATGGTCAAGAGTTGTGGGTAGTGACCGAAAGAACAAGATCGCGAATACAAGCGGCCGAAATGGGTTTCCTCCGCAGGGTGTCTGGGCTCTCCCTTAGAGATAGGGTGAGAAGCTCAGTCATCCGGGAGGGGCTCGGAGTAGAACCGCTGCTCCTCCGCATTGAGAGGAGTCAGATGAGGTGGCTCGGGCATCTGGTTAGGATGCCCCCTGGGCGCCTCCCTGGGGAGGTGTTCCGGGCACGTCCCACTGGGAGGAGACCCAGGACACGTTGGAGAGACTATGTCTCTCGGCTGGCCTGGGAACGCCTCGGGGTCCCCCCGGAAGAGCTGGAGGAAGTGGCCGGGGACAGAGACGTCTGGGTTTCTCTGCTCAAGCTGCTGCCCCCGCGACCCGACCCCCGGATAAGCGGCAGATGATGGATGGATGGATGGATATATCCTCCACCAACCAGACTTACAACCCCCGACTAGGGTAGCAGAATTTCTAAGCATCTGTACCCCAAAACTACTATCAAAAATATATAAATTATTGTCTAAGATAGATGACACAATGTCTCTTCCATCCTCAAAATGGGAGGCAGATTTATCCATCAGTTCTGGTCATAGCTTCTAACCACAAATATGTTTGAACACCTTCATAAAGACTCGAAATCCTAATTTACAGCTCATACAATACAAAATCCTTCATAGAACACACTATACAGGACAAAGGATGTTCAGGATGGGTCTAACACACTCAAACATCTGCTCACATTGCACAGATAACACACCTGATGATTATGAACACGCTTTGTGGTTTTCTGCGCCTGTCCAGAAGTTCTGGCTTGAAGTCTGTGAGGACCTATCAACATGGCTAAAGTGTAGCATCCCTGCATGCCCCACACTGTGCATACTGGGTGACTTAGACAACATCAACATGGAAATTAACTCAGCACACATGGTTGTCACAGTGTTATGTATCGCAAAGAAAACTATTCTCATGAACTGGAAAGCGAAGAACAATCTGTGTATTAACCAGTTTAGAAATTTTCTTTTAGATTATATTAGCATGGAAACAATGTCTGCCTCCTCAAAACATCAATTGGCTGAATTTCATTCTCTCTGGTCCCCTCTGATTAGTTTTATCACATAGTGGTGGTGGTGGGTTGCTGGGTGATGGTGGGTCTCAGGCCCGGGCTGCTGCGACTGGTGTGACCGGGTGGTTTGTTTGTTTGTTTTTTGATGTTGTTTGTTTGTTTTTTGTAGAGGTCCTCCTGGGTGGGGTTGGGTTGAGTGGGGTGGGGCGGGATGGGTACCTTCTGGGGGTACAGTAGCTCCCGGAATATGGTCGCTGCAGGCCCCGAGCCTGGTGGACATCAGGCCCTCCTGCCCATTGTTGGCTCCCAGTTAGCGGGGATGCCTATTGCAGCCAGTCCCTGGCTGCCCTCTCTGGGGGAGAGTAGCTCCCCCGGTATATATCCCCATACCCCTCTCCCTTCTGGCTCCTGTACACAGCACACACTCACACATGAAGGGTTTTGGGGGCGTGTGTGTTCGGTGGGGTGTAGTGGATGGGGCCACGTAGGTGGTCCCCTTTGGTTGCACTCTGCAGTTCCCTGCCCCTGTTTTAATTACACCTTAGACATTACTACTTATCAAACACACTCACACACACACATTAGGTCTTGGGGGGTGGTTACACTGAGTGGCATCTGGTGGGCGGGGCTCTTTGGGTATGTAGGCTGCCCAGAGTGCCGCGCTCCCAGTTCTACAAGTTTGGCTGCCCCTCAATTTTAATTGCTCACTATTAGAAAATATTGAAGAGCCAGAAGGGTGAGGGGAGGGGTCTTCTTCGCACACCCCTGCTTCCTGGTGTCTGCTCGGGGCAGGAGGGGCCAGGAGGATTAATTAATTGTTCTGCTGGTTCGGGGTCTGTGGTGGCTGGGGGGTTGCTGGCCTCCTGGTGTGCCCGCTGCACTACACCCCAGCAGAGTCGAGGGAGGTAGGATGTGTGGATGTGTGGATGTATGGGACGTGAAAGTGTGTGTGGTAATGATTGGGCCTGGATCTGGGACTTGCTGTCGCCTGGCCTGCCTGTGTTTCTCCCGATGGGGCATCAGCGTTGCCTCTCCCCACTGCTCGCGACTTCACCCACCTGTGGGCACGTCTTGACTCCCAGGGCACTTGGCCAGGGGCGCTGGGGCAGGCGCTGACCCACTTTGTGGCTGTCTGGGGCGCTTGGCCCTCCTGGGTATTGGGTGGGGCCTCTGCCGGGGGGTTTGGGGGCGCTCGGGCTCCTGGGGCCCAGGTCCAGTGCACGGCCCATGTCTGGGCGGCTGGGGCCTGGCGGGGTCGGTGGGCTGTTACCCCTGGTTCCCGGAGTGCCTCTGCCCTATGCTTATGGGGGCTCTTTCCGGGGGCTTCCTCTGCAGTCTTCTGGGTGGATGCGTGGTTGCCCCTGCAGTGGGCTGCCTGGGTTCTGTGCTCTGTGGGGGCTGCTGGTGGCCTGGGTCTTGTGGCCCTCTCTGCCTGCTTCTGATTGCTTGGGGGGGGGCTGTGGATTGTGGCCCTGTACGCTTATACACTCATAACTAAGCACGGTTATCATGTAGGTCCTGTGCCATGGGTGTTGCATGTTCTCACACACACACACACACATTCATTAGTCCAGTAGCATGGTCACTAAGCAGTTGATGTATTATCATGTCGTCTCAGGTCATCTATATCCACAGCTGTGTTGAATGCTTTTGCCGCTTCTTGTGCTTGTTTTTGTTTGTTTGTGTGTTTGTTTTTTCTCTGCTTGTCTGCTTTCAGGTGCTCCTGGTGGCGCTAAGGCTGGATTCCCCTCATAGGCCATGGATTGTTGTCTGTTTTGTTTTTTACAGGTGTAGCAGCTGGTTGTCTGGTTTTTGTTTCTATTTTTGTTCTGTTTCCTCTTCTTTCCTCTTCTTCTTTCCTTGTCCCCCGGTCCGGTTCAGTTCAGTTCATGTCATATATTGTAAACAGAAATAAATAAATGGGCATTAAGGGGAGCTTTACATTTATAAAACTTCCCTTGGCAAAACAAATCTGTTTGGCATCAAAGGTATTCAGACTACAATTCTTCTGACATAATGCTGAACAGGACAAGGGGAAAAAAAAGTAAAGAAGACAGTTCTGCCGAAAGCCAGGGATAGACCTGTACAAAAATGGTCAAGTGCTAGATCTTCATCTGGGATTTTAACAGTGTCATATAACTATTCAACAGATCAGTTAAAAAAATGCCTGCTCATGGAGATGTTTCAGGATCTGGATACCAAGCGTGGACCTAATGTTTTCATTTTTGCAATTCTGATACAGGCTATTGAGCAGTGATAACTAACACCAAGTTCAGATACTGCGGATTTTCTACCTTTGATATGTTAAGATTGAGCCAATCAGGGACAACCTTGAAGGATCTCTTTGGTTTTGTAGGATCAGTAATTACCTGAGAAAGGTTGATAATGGTACACACCTTTTTTAAATGATCAGAGGCAGAGTTCAACTTGTTTAAATTAAAATTGCCACACAGAGATTGGGTTTAGGCCACATGCACACAGAATGACATCAACAAATATAAGAAATATTAAACATTTACACATAGATTTTTGAATACATGTAGAGGAATGATACTTTGAAATGTGCTCATTGCGGAGTTATGATCAGTTGAGTAATGACGGTTGAACTATTCTAGGAAAGAGGTTCTATTCCCAGCATCATGATGGACACTCCTGATATAGAAGGTTTCGCTAACGCATTGGAATTGTTTTACTATTTTCATATGCATGTGCAATGAAGAATTGCTTGCTGCTGATAAATGCAAAGAAGAACAGCTTACACATAGATGCTCACATATAGGCTGCTGAATGCAATGAAGACCTGCTTATCAAGTAAAGTTCAATGTCAATGTGTAATATTCAATTAGGATTTGCAAAACAGTGAAGTTAAACAATGAATGGGTCCATAGTCGGTATGAGAAGACTACAGGAATATTTACCTGGGTGTACGTTCAAACAGAGATGAGAAAATTGCGATAAATAATTGTTTGTTTGTTTGTTAGTATGTATAGGAATGTTATGTGTATAAACTGTGTTGAGTTATAGTTACTCAGTAGTCTCAGTGAAACAACCGACGGGGGAAGCCTTGCGGTGACAACAAAAGCAGTGTTTTACTGATCAGTCAAGTTGCTCCAGTGTACTCCATACAAACTGGTTGGCTACTGAAGGGATAGAAAATGGGGAATACTTGTTTTAAAGCAAACAAGGAATTAGATGGGAAAAATACATGTTTTAACGGGACCCAGACAATATTAAATACTCAGACAGATGGGAGAAGAAGTGTAGTTTTGTAGGATATCACAAAATTATTACATAGAATTCGTGAAATCAATTGAAGAATGCCTTTCTGAAGAGCTGTTTACTACAGATGAGCAGCTTTGCGACCAAGCACATTGTAGATCGCTTTACTGCCAAAATGATCTAATTTAATGGATTGGTTTAGACATGCATAACAGCATTTTAAGAACAAAGAGAGAAACAAAAAGGGACAACGCTTCATGGTGGAAGGGGATGTATAAATAACTGTGTATATGATGAAGGGGGTGGCAACACCCATTCCGAAATCCCGCCATTCCGACATCCCGCTATTCCGACATCCCACCATTCCGACATACCACCATTCCGACATACCACCATTCCGACATGCAAACGTCCCACCATTCCGACATCCCACCATTGCGACATCCCGCTATTCTGACGTTCAAATGTCCCACCATTCCGACAAGGCTTTCCGTATAAGGAAATGTGTGTTACTCAACAGGTGAGTCCCTTCTTTCTGTTCATGCAATTTATATGTTTAACACATGTTTATAGACAAGCGTTATTAAAAACACAAAGTCTCGGCAACTGGAGGAGGAGAAGCAGTCCGCGGTGGTTTTCAATCACACACTCCAATGCCACTTGTTTCAACTTCCGAAAATTTAATCCAGGAAAAAAAGGCTTACAAACATGGACCAAAACGGCTCCATAACACGCACAAGAATCCAAAAGAAACGAAAGTTAACTAAAAGAAAGCAAATAAACAGTATGAAGTGGTCAAAATTGGTTTTACGCATGCCTATGTGCGTCTGGCACATGCGTCTTCGGGCTCTCCCACGTTGGTTTGTGGATGAAAGCTATATGTTCAGCTGTAATGTCATGTAAAAACAATCACTACATGACATTTAGTCCCAGGTGTGACCAGTTAGGTCCTTAAGATATCAACAGGCTGTATAAAGCTACAACCGTTGCGGCTGTGTGTTTGTGCCAAATGCGCAAAACCCATCCGCGCTTCCCAAAATTGGAGTGAGTACTCATAAATCACGTGAATAACATGAATAAACGTTTTTACTGAATTTTGTTGTGTTTTATACGTTCTATGCTGTCATTTCTCTCTTCTCCTATTGGCAAGGCAAGGCAGAGTGCTCGCAACTGTGTCCTGTGCAGTAGCCGTGATATCTGTAATTGCAATTATTACTTTTGCATATGATGACAGCGTGCAAAAGACGCATGGGCTCTGTGGAGAGCTCCGCTCCAGCTGGCTGCTGTGACAGCTCACTGACACTGTATTTCTGCTTAATCAGTTTCAGTCTCGCCAGAGTTACATTAATATCTGTATTTTTATATTTGAAATTCAGGGGATTTTGATAATAGATTATTAAAGTTTGTTTGCGAGGCTGTGGCCTCTGCATGTGCAAAGCTTGTGCGCCAAACTTTAGGGTATATTTGCGCCGGCATATCATTAGTGCAAAATGTTTTGGGTAAAAAATAGGCTATTAAAAGGAACTGTCGGAATGGCGGTATGTTAAAAAAAACAAAAAACATACCGCCATTCCGACCATAGGAGGAAAAAAGTGTCGGAATGGTGGGACGTTTGATAAAAAATTAAGTGTCGCCATTCCGACAATTGGAGACCCATGTCGGAATGGCGAGATGTCGGAATGGCAGCATGTAACCATGATGAAGGAGAGACCATTTGAGCAGCACAGCCATTTCGCAGCACAGGGACAGCAATCCAAGTTACAGGATCTCCCACGTGGTATCACCTGTCACATTGTGTCAAGGCATCAAAAGAAGAAAAAATCACCAAACTCAAGGACAAAAAGACAAAGACTCCGGTGAACGAAGACAGAGGACTGACAAACCAGAAATACAAAAGGATTCTCGATATCAAGATCCAGAAGAAGAGGCTAACAATGCCACGAACACTTACGATGC